>NC_134828.1:70940704-72140704 GCF_004210375.1 Tachypleus tridentatus | reverse complement strand
TGCTGATAGCAATCTGCAAGACTGCCTGTGCACCAAAGTGTTTACATTTCGTGTGTTGTTTGTTTACAGTTGTACATTAAGATTTTGGTCTGTGCTGGTGACAGTAGAAATGATAGTTTATCGTAACAAGGTAAAAAGCTACGTCTGTAACAAGAAAAATAGGAAATAAAAATCGATCGTAATTTCGCACCCACTGGTTGGGAACCACTGCTCTATACAGTGACAAAGCAAAAGTCAATTCTAGATAAAACAAACTATTTTCCATGAAAATTGAAATAAATTTTTACCATCTTCAGGCTAAAAATATTTCATAAATTACTAAAAGTTGTAACCCATAAGAAATTACAAGTGTTTACATTTCTTTTAATAATAATATTGCAATTTAGTTAAATGTATATATTTTATACTACCTATAACTTTCATAATTTAACAAGTATAGTATTACCATGCAGTTTTAGTCCAACTATAATCATAATGCAAGTTTATACTTTTATGTTAGTGCAAGTCTAAATACATTAACAAGACGTTTAGATGTATAAAGAAACATTTGGCTGTAGTAAAACTACTGAGTAATACACAAGTAATACATACTTTTGTTTTTCCTACATCATATATAAAAAACTGACATTAAAAATGTATTTTTGTTGTTGTTTTACAAAAAAGTAAAGGGGTCTGGATTTGAAACATGTACCCTAAGAGTACAATAAAAGTAGCAATGCTATCCACTTCATAGATAAATTTCTTCTTCCTACCTGGCCATTTGCTTGGAACAGTATTAGGAACAAGAGGATCTGATCCTTCAGAGCTATAACGATGTCTTCTTGAATATCCTGCAAGAAGATGACTGTTGTGGAAGACAACACTGGAGCTAAACATAATGCAAAGTAAAAAAAATGGTTGGAATTTTATACATATATTATTATCATGATAAATAATGATAACAGAAAAGAAAGTGCAGAGTTTTTATTAATACATAAAGGATACGTCTCTTAACAGCAATTACCCACTATGTGCAAAATGTATAGAATAACATTACAGAAGAATGAGATGGACAGCTTCAGGACAATCCTAGATATTAGAACAAAGTAAACATTACAAGAAAACTGAAGTTCATAACAGACAAAAACTCACAATTAAAGTTAAAAAAAAATCAAAGCTTTAGGAACACTCTCTCAAGGCTTAGTATAGATGTCAATAAGTTACAAAAACAACACAAGTTCCAAACCTAGAAAATGTGAACCAGTCATTAAAGGTAAGAAGAATCAAATCAACCAAATTTATTATTGGTAAGACACAATATTATTTACCAATTTACAGCCAAACAGCTGAAAACAGAACAATATTAATGGAGGCATTCTTCAACTTTATTTTTATTTACATGGAAAAATTTGTTTTATTTTCTGGTAGCATTGTTCAATAAAAGATTTAAGGGTTAAAAATTGAAATCCAGTTCTGAAAATAAGAGCATTTGAAGTTATAAAAGATAAGGAAATAAAGATTTCATTTCTCAAAATAGCTTTCATTAAGCATTTGATTAACATTAAACATAGATCAACATTTTTTGTTCTTATTTGAAATCAAAATTTAAATTCACAGGAAACATTATAAAAGTTAATATAGCCAGTATTCCTTGCATATTTAATAGCTTATAATGAATTTCTAATCATTTCTTTCCAAACCTTTAAATATTTTTCTTAAAAATTATAAATTGTTAGTTTATGTTTCAGATATAAATGAAAAAAAAAAACACAATTACTATTATGATATAATTTTTAATCTTAAATACTACAAGCAGATATCAAGAATGTAAGGTATGTATCACTAATTTATTAAAAAACATTCATAAAGACCTCATTTTTACAACAAAAGTATAACAATCTATTATGTGCTGTAGTTAATGTATTATTGAGGAAAAAGCTAAAATGCATTTACTAGACTGCAAAATCATTAAATACAGAAGAGTCTAAGGAACCCTAAAAAAAAAAAACATTTTTAAACATTTTTTGTGCATAAATCTTCATGTACAATAGAAATAAACAATCCAAAGTTACCTCATCAAATCTTCAGTTCCCAAAGCAGAAGTACCCTGTTTCACGTTGAAATTGTCACTATCGCACAGGGACTGGTATATGCAAGCAGAAAGAGCTGTGCCTAATCCTTGAAGTACGTTAACCTGATTGAAGTTCCCTCTGTTAACAGAAGGTGGATTCTCTATTTCTGTGATGCAACGAAGTATGTCATGGGTCATAGCCTAGTGGATAAACAAAATAAACCTCAATTTTCACTATGTAATTTTTTTTTTTTTTTTTATGTATACATATATTCACTGCTTTTGTTTTTTTGTTTCAGGTGTTTACATAAATAAACACAAGTTGTTTTGGCTAACCATACCTAATTCTGAATTGACAGACCCCTTTTACCTTTTTGGTTACTAAAGGACCAGTTCGTCCATGTGCCATTCCATCCACTAAACTACTTTCTAGAACAAAACACTCAAAGCCAACCTTTATCATTCAACTATTTGTGAAACCTTTCTTTAAACGTCCTTCAATTTATTACGTGAACTACATCTGAAAGCAATAAATTCCAACAGTGAACCACCCATTGGAAAATTAAAACTATCTAAGCTTAAGATGACTCCTACACTGCCAAAATTTATATTTGTGTCCCCTAGTCTTACCATTCTCACAATTAATATGAAAAAAAAAAAAAACACAAAAAACAACACAATGCATCAGCACTGTCAATTCCCACAATGGAAAATCATAATGAGAACTGTATAAGATTGGAAACAGCATCCTTCATTTAACCTTTAACATTAAAAAATGACACCTTCAGTCAGCTTGTAAGTACACAGACACTCTTACCTTTGCCATTTCTGAGTATTATACAAACATAGCCAATTAATAACACCTCTAGTTAAACATTTAACATGCCTGAAGGTGACGAATAGGGTCAGCTATGACAGTCTTTTGGCAAGCAACACTTGCTGCTAGAAGAGGTAAAGTAGTTGGGAATGGAAGTGGAGAAAGCAACTGCTGTTGGGAACGATCCTGTTGAAGTTCTTGAAGCAACAAAATAAGTTCCATACGGACAGCTGCTAAGCCTCCCCCTTGTGCTCCATGAAGGCTGCAGTAACTGAGTAACGTACGTAATAACGTCTCATTTGCTTTAAGCCACTGTTTTCGTTTATAGGCCCGTCTCAGTTTGGCTTCAAAGTCTTGCTTGTCAGCTTGTAAAATCTCATGCAAAGTGGGTCTGTTTTCTCTTGTATTTTCAACATCCCAGCGACTGCTTTTGGATGAAAATAACTTTTCTCCTCCAATATCTAGAGATTCTACACCAATTACATTCTCATTACCTAGGAATAAAAAATTAACATGATGAAAAATTCTAAGGTTTAGAACAAGTCTATTATAATTTAATATATTATTTAACAAATTAAATATTAAAATATAAACATCTGTAAATGTATATATACACAAATAATTTAAGTACTTGATTCCAAATTTATAAAACATTAAGTAGTATTTAAAAAGCTAAACTGCAATTTCAAAAATAACTTAGGTGTAAAATACAAAAAATCTTAGTTAAAAATAAAAAAGATAGGTTAAAATATGTGCAGAAACTTCAAACTTTTTTTTTTAAATCAAAGAATTGTAATCTAAAACTATAATAAATAATGTTACTTTCAAACCATAATTTGCATATATTTATATATCTATGCCTATATACATTATATCTTCAAAAAAATTTCATCAGTTTTCTTTATTGTGATAATACATGCCAAAACACTTTTCTAAACATTAATCCAAAAAACAGTATTTTACACCAGTCCTATGCAATACAGATCTCAAAATTATACTTTTAATGAGGACCATATTCAATCAATAGCAAATCTATAAAGGCCATATGTTGTCAACCAAAACTATAAACCAGAGGAAGGGCAACCAGTCAGCAGCACTCTACTACCTGTGCTAAAGAATTGACTGTCACTTTTGTAATAAAACAACAGCTTGAAATGTGTGGAATATATTACAGTATCACACAGATTCAAACCTAGCTTGCCAGCAACTGAAGGAAAGTGAGTGATAA
This sequence comes from Tachypleus tridentatus, assembly GCF_004210375.1. Lineage (NCBI taxonomy): Eukaryota > Metazoa > Arthropoda > Merostomata > Xiphosura > Limulidae > Tachypleus > Tachypleus tridentatus. Next base: position 72,136,609 of record NC_134828.1, on the reverse strand, counting down.
TTAGAAGTTCTGAGCACATGGGAAACAGTGTAATTAAATAATCTATACTTGAATGCCTTTTACTTTTTCCAAACATAGTTCTAACAGCACCATGGCTATTCTTTTATAGAAATGTGTGAATAAACCACTTAAAAATAACTATTAATTATTTCAACACAAGACACTTAAAAACCAAAATGACTATGTTTGTTCAAGTTTTATAAAGTAGTTATGTCAAGAGTGTGGTAGATGCGACTATTTAGTGTGCCAATAAAGGTCATAACTATTATTATAATTGTGCATTTGATTAATTTCCAATTTTGTTACAAATAATTATATTTTCTTTACTTAATTAAGCTTTGTTTTGCTGCTGTTTAAAATTACGTGTAAAAGGTAGATCTGTTGTTACCAGAAAGCAATGTATACATTAACATTTTGTTAAATCAAAAATGTATTTCCAATAATACTTACCTCCACTCACACTACAGGTATTACTTCACTGTCAGGATTTCTTTTTTTACCTTATTATTTCTTGCTTTCACATATTTTATTCCCCACTTATTTGTCCTTGGTAATATTTTTATCATGACTCTCCATCTATGTCAATACAGCTTCTATCCCGGTACTGTATACAAGCATCTCATTCACATAATGTTATTCCTTTTCAAGAGTGACTCACTCAGTAGTTTCTAACATTGGCTCTTAGTGGGAAAAATGGTTGGGAGCATGTGAAAGAAGGTAAGTATTATTGAAAATATATTTTTGATTTGTGAAAATGTTAACATCCAAAATATTCTTATCTTCTCTCACAAAACAGCTAGAATCCCACCATTGACAAAGTGGAGAGGACAGTAAGATCATTATCTCTACAGAAGATGTCTCCATAGATTACGGGTGTGTCAAGAGAAGATTGGCACCATAGTGGGGGAACCACACTGCATACAGAACAGGTCTACTCTTAACCCAAAACTTCATGTACTATGGGTGGAATGTTATAAGATTTATCATCATTATTATCCAGGCTCCAACCAGACAGATGAGGTTCCACTGCTCACAGTTAGAATTATAGGGCTGTGGTGCCTGTAACCCATGTTAGTGTAAAGACAATTGAACTGCAAAATACATATATGCATACAAATTATGATCCAGCACTCCAAGCTTGGAATGATGAGATCTTGTTTGCCCTGTTTAACCTGAGGAAATAAAACTCATCTAGTCTGAAATTAGAAATATCCATCTTCACTCCCAAACCAAGTGGCAAGGCAAATTATTCTTGTCTTCAGAGAGGATGTGAACAAACTGTGCTCAACCAACGGCCTGGGATGGGACCACTCAGTGTTCAAAATTACAAAGAAAAAACAGACCCTCTTCCATAAACAATGTACTGAACCGATACAGATTACAAAGAAGGACCATGCACAATCCATCCAGAGAGCCAAGCATCAAATCTGAACCAGTATCACAAGTATACTCCCATGTAAGCTAATGACTCTTCTCCAACATGTGAGAAAAAAAAAAATGGAGGGTCCCCAACTTTGTCTTATTCTCCAAAATTGAGAGGAATTGACTAAAATATTTTAAAGAGAAAGCCTCTGCCCACCATCCCAGTGACTGGAAACTGGGTTTGGTGAAGACATCCTAGAACCACTAGTAGAATCTGGAGAATAATGCACATGGGGAATTCCTAAGAAACAGTGGGATAGAAATAGTACAACAGGTGAAATAAGTTCCCTAAATTTTTGGAAGCAAATCAGCCTCAATTTATTCAATCCAATGATCAGCAGGGATGAGTAGGACCCCCTTATACTTCACTCATGATAGTCTGTAAGTGGCAGTCCAGCATAGTAAAATAATACCACCTTGTCAGCCTCTAGGTGATCTTATGGAACACCTCATTTCTACAGAGCTTCTTGCAACCCAGATAAAATATGCTGAATTACTGGTTGCCTGTGTAGAACTGGTTTAGTAAGAGCATACCTGCTTGGGCACAACTTGCTACAGAGTGTGATCCTGCAAAGATGAGATAAGAAACCCTGAAAGGTAAAGTAAAGAAGAGACAGGCATTGCAATTAAATTACTTATTCCCTCTGTATAATCTAGCAAAAGTGGTTAAGATAGCTATAGGGGTAGTCAAAAATCCTCAGATGAAGATAATGCCAGATCATGCAAATAATGTAAGGTAAAAGTATTAGGGAGATCCATACACTAGCCCACACAGTTTTCTCCAACAAGCAATTAAACTGGGCCATTGAGAACATTGAAATGTGATGAATCTAATTAAATGTGACTCACTGAAATCTCCTCACCTTTAAAGAGAATCCAGAATAAGTGATATGCTCAATGATACCTGCAGGTAAATCCTGGAGATCTGAACAATCCTATTGAATAAACATTCATCGTCTAGCATCTCTAAAGACATTAACATGGGCAACAAAACTTTTAAGACCATCACTGGACATAACAATTGATCAAAATCTGATCAACTATAAAAGTGAGAAATGGTTATCAGATGGATCAATGGAAAAGATTTATTTCCTTCCCTGGGTTCCTATGTTTTAGGAAGAAGACCAGTCTAAGGATGAAAGTAGGATAATATAGCATTTTCTGCACAATTAGCACAAACTACTACAACAGGCAATGTCTGTAGGTTTACAGCAACAAAAACTAAACCTTCAGGTTATACATGTCATGTGAGGCTAAAGTTTTAAATGGATGTTGACAAAAGGACATGTAATGTCATCTTACTGTGTCAGTTAAGTAATCAGAATGTCCATTTAGAACAAAGACCCCAAGGTGACTTGAGGAAGTCAGAGACTGCTACAAACTCAAATTTTTTTGTCTAGTATTAAATTGTAGTCAAAAAGTCTACCTGATACAGGGCAATAGTGGAAGATGCAAAACCCTAACCAAACTGATAGATATAAAAACTTAGTTATGGTTGGCACTTCTGATCAAAGTGGGTTCTTGGGGGCATTGCCTTCTAAAGAGCAAAAATGTCTAAAACATCATGTAGGGAACCCACATCATCCATATGTAGACCCTGGAATTTTTTACTGAAGTGAGATATTCATGAAAAGATGGATCTCTGGACAAGGTGACAGCAGAGGTATCCACATCTGAGCACCATTTCGATCTAACAACCCCTCAAGAACAAAGAGAATGATACTGAATAAAGAAACTGGAGAATCCAATGAATCAATGTTTATGGTCCTTTGGTCAAATAAAGACAACTGAAGAGATCTCTTGTGCTTTTGTCCCAAAGACACAAGGGATTTGAGTGACAGCCACATTTCAAACAGAGAAAGAACCATCCTTGCAATGGGAGAAGGAGAAGCGAGTATGAGTCAGACTTCCTGTTTTATACCTTGAAGTTAAATGCAAACTGGCTGAGCCCCAAGATAAATTATGAAAAAAATACTGAAACTTGTGGAAAAATGTTTTGAAGTAAGGGTAGATGTTTCAGCTCTGATAATGTTGCCAGCCTTGGTTGTTTCTGAAAGTATAATCTAGGTGTGATATTTTGACAATTGATGAGATGATGTCAGCAGTACCTAGATGTCCACAGAATAGTGTGTGCACAGAAATGACAAGATAAAGCTCACATGATTCAGCAGAACCCAGGTTGTGCCAATGTTGTTCAGAAGATAAGAAACTCTGGAGTGCAGTACCAGCCCACTGTGCATGTAAAAATGCCAACAGTGGTAAGAAGGGTACTGCTATGACAATGGGTAGATAGAAGCTGAAAGCATCAAACTTGGACATCTACAATCCTAGAAAAGAATGTCAACTCAGAGTGAGAAATAAGTCACTTTTGAACCCTGGAGAATCTAGAAATTGACAACAACAAGAAAATTTGATGATTGTTTACCAATCTCCTGCCTTCTATGGCCCAACAAAGCTACAGAAATTAAATCTTAGAAGAACTGGCATCACTATCTTCCAGAGCAACCAAAATCTGATGGTTCTAGAACTAAGTTCCAAAATCTGAAGATATGCAGTGGATGGAAACCCTACATGTTGGGAGAATAATGGTAGTGAAGATATGAACTGAATGAGTAATGCTGACTCAAATGCCTGTAATGCTCATGGATCCATGGTTAAGGTTTACAACACATTAAGAAATTCTCAAAGCCAAGCCCCCACAAACTCTGAGGGCATACAACAGTCACTAATGCTGCTGGCAGCATTCCGACAAGGCAGCAGAATCCTTGGATATGGGAAGAATCTATTCTGGGTACTAACAGACTGAAGGGCTGATGTCAGAGGTCAGGAGACTCAAATAGGGGTGGAACTATGAATCCCTGTAGAAGCCAATGAAAGGCAAGATGACAGCAACAATAGGAATGAATGTAGGAGCTGAAAATCAAACCAATGTGCATGCTAACAACAATGGTTCCAGTTCATCAACAATGGATTTTGTGATCCTGAGAATCTTCCAACAACATTTACAGGGATAATATGCCAGCATAAGGTAAGACAATTCCTAGAAGTTGCGTGTTTTAGGAAAACATGTTGGACTATCTATTTGGACCTCCAAGAGGGATCAAACATTGGATTTTAGAATTGTAAGTCCATAAGTTAACTACAAACTCTGCTATAGAACTTCGATTTTCCAGAAGAATATGCATTCTTTGAGAGTTGTAATATGCTTCAAACATACAGTGGTAGGATAAGTTACATAGTTTCAACAACCATAGTAGATAAGACAGTTGTTCATCTCTTCAAGTGAGTGAGAAGTAAACCTTCCAGCATAAGCCACAATGTCAGTGAATGGAGGAAAGACTAAGTATTTACTCCCACACCTTTCAGTCATTAAGTTAAATTGCAAGCTAAAAACTAACTGAGAAAAAAACAAAACAGCACATACCCAATGGACTAACTGAAGAAAAGGACCCTGAAGTAGCTTAAAAATATATATATATGTAAAAACAGCTCATTTAGGTTGAGAAAATTTTTTACGTAGAGGAGCGAACAACGTTTCGACCTTCTCTGGTCATTGTTAGGTTCACAAAGTAGCTTATTCCACACTAGCCCCCTGAGAAGCTAACAGAATAAAAGGCACATGAAAAAAAAAAAATCAATTCTTTTAAGAATGTCTAGGATTGCTCTGAACTGTATCTTCAGAGTTCCCTGAAGGAATATAACCAAACTGAATAAATGGCTTCATCTCACTACAAGTAAGATAATCGATCTCAACTTTGGAGCACTGCTTCAAATGGTTTGAGATGTAGTTCTAGAACCTGTGATTGCCATAAATATTCTGCTTTACAAGTTTTTCAACTTCCCAGCTTTGGAATGTTGTACCCTTCATAAGTTAACAGTCTCATTACCCAGATGTCCTCTCTTACATAGGTTGTAATAATGTATATTATTACAGCCTTTAAAATTTCCATGTTTGCATTTTTCTGAAAAACGGTAAAGAATGCAACATAAGTCAAATGTATAGGTGCTAATTGTGTCATTCATGGTAACTAGGTTTGAGCCTGCAGTAGCAAACCACTACAGAATTGAAAATCATTTTTATAAATTGCAATTAACCCCATATAATAGTGATTCTTGTAAAAAATAGACATTCCAAAGCCTATCCACTTTAAACAGAATTATATCTCTTTAAATGTAATGTGCACACACATTTTATATTAAGTTAAATAATAAATCTAGCATTTAATATTAATAAATATTACATTTTGCTTTAACAATTTATTTTTTTTTTTATAACTACTCAAACTACAGTAACTATACTGGGATAAGGAATTGGGTAGTTACAGGGAAAAAGCATTCAAAGAACTATATATACCAGAAATATGTGAAGAAGAAATGCTGGATCCATAGCGGCAAAGTTCCCTTAAAGCAGCAACTCCTCGTTCTAACCAGATATACAGCTGGTAACGTAGCTGACCACCATCCACTTCAAATCCAGTTGCTAATGTGCTTAATTCTTCCATCATAATCTGAAAAAGTTATTGTTAAAAATGATCTAATATTACATTTCACAAAACTGAAAGTCATTTTTTAAATAAGCTATATTTTATTGGTACATAAACTATTGTATGAAACTACAGCTATTTACTGACAAAGTACTTAACCTTTACATTTTCTCAAAATTCTAAAGAGAGGAATCAAACTGCGAATAACATTAATCTAAGCATGAAGCATGCAAGATGTTATCTTAGCATAAGTAGCATCTGCGACTTGAACATTATCTTAGTCTTAAACTAGAAGGGTTATGCTAAAGTAAAATACTGGTTAAAGCACAATACAGAAATTTTCTGAACCCAAGTTTACAAGCATCATAGTAACACTTAAAAACAAATTAAACTGCAAGTGTTACAGATAACAGGTCAAAGGAGAAATATGGACACATCTGCTATTTATGGAAAGTTACTAAAATATGTTACATTCCTGTCATCATCAATCTGATGACTGATATCTTATCTTGACCTAACCAGGTTTCATCCACAATGTGATCCCTTCTTCTACAGGTGTTTTGGTGTGTGTTCTTGAATGGGAACATCATGTACAAATGTGTTTGCCCTTGACTGGAATGCCAAAATATCTTCCTTTGGTTTCTAATTCCACATACTTCAACTCTAGGAGTAGATTCATTCAGTCAAGTTTGGAAGAGTATTCACTTGTATGCCTACCATTTGATCAGAATCCCAGTAAAAAATGTCCAGCATTTGAGAACCGAGAAATCCAGAGTTGATTCCTCCTTTCTTAATGATATAGTTATCAATAGTGGAATAGTCAAATACTCTATAACCACCTGCCCACTCAGATGTGGGAGAAAATGATACAGAGCCCAACAAACTGCCTAAAGTTCCAGGAAGTTGAAATGAAGTGGCCTCTTTGACAGACCATTGACTGGAAATCTCTTAGGAATCAATGAAAGTTTCCCAAACCATCAAGAAGCATTGGTATACAGGTAAGACTCTGGAAAAGCTAAATTAATGGGAATCCCCCACCCTATAAGTTCCCTGTTGAGCTATCAAGTAAGTTAGGTCTTGGTCCCAGGGTGAATGGTAATGGGATAGCCCAAGGGATTGTGAGGGAAGTTCTATTGGTTAAGATAAGTCTGCTGCAAGTGAGCTCAACCCAAGAGAATGAGAGCATGCAAAGAAGTCCACATTCCTAAGAGAGAGAGAGAAAATCACCTTCCTAGTGAGATAAAAAGAAGGTATGGCCATTGAGACGACATGAACCATATCCCTGAGCCACAGTGAAAGAAGTTTGGCCTGACAAAGATAGAAATGGAAGAAAAACTTCCAGTTAGAATAAGGATTGAGAGGGGTGAAGAATGGGCCTCTCTAACTGGATCACTAAACCCCACATAATTAGCTTACTGAAGAAATAGGCAGGCATAAGTGTCTGATTGGGCATGTGAAAAGGCAAGCAGGAGCCAGTCATGAATCAAAAGGAGAGTCTGAAGACTCAATGAAAGAAAATGACAAAACATGCAGAGCCAAAGAAGTACCAAACAGCAGCTTCTTGAATTGGAAGACAAAACCCACATGGATGTCCCGGAAGAAACTGACATGACACAAAAGGAGATGCAAGACTACAAATAAGAGTTTAATGGGGGATATGTCTATGATGGGTCATCAATTGCCCAATTGTCAAAGGACAACAATTAAATGTGACTAAAATTGAGATTCAGTCCCTTTGTGATGGAGCTTTAGAACAGACTAGGCAAGACAACTGGAACAAATACTATTCTGAGGAGGAAGAAAGGAAGTCTGGAAAGTGTATAGAAGAATGGTGGAACTGAAGGCAGAAACATTCACATAGAACCAGTGGAACCCATGAATCTGTTTGTGAAGTGTTTCCAAAAAGACATATGAACAAAATATATTTAGAAAAAAGTACTCATGACTAACAAACTCTAGAATATAAAAGAAAAATCACTGGCTGAACATAAGACATGAACTTCCCACAAACCAAAACCTTTGCTTCACTAGCAGACATCATTGACCCTAAAACATGGGAACATGTCAAAACTGTCATCTACTGTTGTGGCAAGTACATCTTCCATCATATTCAATCTCAAATTCATGTAAACACATCAGAATCTAGAAATACTTCTAAAAGTAATGAGTAGACACAATGGATATCAAACATAAGTCAAAACTGAAAGCTGAAACTGATATCAATGTGTGATTAAGAACAAGTTTTTTTGTCACATGGAAATGGATAAAAGCACATCTATACAAGTGAAAATTACTCTAGAATAGTAAAGGAAGCTAGCTGCTCTAGTATATAGTATGATTGGTGGAGAATACTAAGATGATCAGCACCTGTTATGAAATGGCATAAAATGAGCACAATTAGTGAAAAATTTTAAAAATGCTTAGAGGGCAGTCTAGGATCAAGATATCTTTGCATAAAACTGTTTTGAAAGTATATGTTTAGTAATTATTACACTACCTTTTTCTAAGCATTTACAGATGTGAAATCAGTAATAACATATACAAGAAATATACAAGTTTTACTTAGAAACAGTGTGTATCTGAGAAAACTATTTACTCTTTTCTAGTTTCTGTAAATTTTAAAGTTATTGTACATAACAGGACAGCTACAAAACAAAACATTTTTCTTCCTTTTACATAGCATGGTGGTTAAAAGTAGGACTGACCTTTAAGCAGGCTATAAACTTAAGCTGCTGAGCCATGATGTCCAACTTTGTATCCTGCTTAGTTTCATCAGTTTTGGAAGCTAACAAAAAAAAATGGTTTTGAAATATTAACAATAACATTCTCACCAAAGAAGATAAAAATCCTTGTTTGTTTGCACTCAATATAATAGTCATTTTACTTTTTACTAAAAACAAGAATGTTTTCATAAAATGCCATGCAGTGTATAGCTTTTAAGCTCTTCTTACAACCACTAGCGTCAATGGTTAACCAAAATGATCGGTGTAGTTTTGGATATACAATATGTAGAATATATAATTTAAAAAGTACAAAACAAATCAAAATTAAACTGCATCACAATAATCCTAAACTTGCATATGTAGAAACAGCTGGTATGGGTTGAGAATGTTTTTATGTACAGGAGCAAACAACGTTTCGACCTTCTTCGGTCATCGTCAGGTTCCTCTACATAAAAAAATTCTCAACCCATATCAACTGCTTTTACATGTATATTTTTCTCTACAAGTGGGTTTTCTCATCATCACAGGTTAATCTTAAACTTGTTTCAGTTATTTTACAAATCAAAATCCTTATAACAGAGAAATTTCAAGCTATAAACTCTGCCAGAAATTCTCAAAAATAACTACTTTTATGACTTAAAGAAACTTTGCTTTTCCCTTTTCCTTTTCTGTTAATGCTTGATTATTTTAATAACAAATCTCATGTGACTCAAAGTTTCAATACTCTTTTATTAACCTTTCCTTACTGTTAAATGTTAAAGTTTACTGTTAATGCCAAAGAAAAATCATTTATATTTTAGGAGAAAGTAGATTCTGATACACTGACTTTCACCTGCCATAGGCTTTTGTCTTTTTTTTTTTTTAATTATTGGAATCTAGAAATTACATGCAAGTGTAAAACAAGGAAACCATATTTTAGGACAAATACAGGTAAAACATTTAAATAAACTCTTCTTACGTTTTACTTCCTCAGTGTCAACTTTGGCTTTAACACTAATTCCTGCTTCTTCATCAGAGCTAGGTTCCGAGTCATCCAATACACTAAATGATGGAGGCTTGTCCAATGTTGAGCTAAAAACAACTGGTGTACTCCAATCAAAATCCACTACTACCTCTGCTTCAGTTATTGGTTGGCTCCAATCCAACTGACCAGCTTTCTCAGTTTCAGCTATTTCATCCAAAGTTCCAGATTTCACACTACTGAGATTCTTTGTTTTAAACTGAAGGAGAGGATCAGGACTTGGGGGAACACCCTCCTCAAGAGCTGAGACATCTGTTGCCACTAAGTTTGGTAATCGAGAAAGTACTTCAAGGGCTAATGCTGGACAACCAGCACGAAAATGTAAATTAGCAGTTGTGAAAAACAGACGTCGCTCCAAAGGAGTGATGATATTATTCGTTACCTGAAAATTTAAAAACAAACATAAATCAAACTTGAAAAGCTAAAAACACCATCAGAGTTTGTTTTCTGCAGTGAATAATATGGCTGTCAGTCTCAATACATTCTTTCATATTAGGTTCTTTCAACTTTTAATCATTAAATATCTTGGGTTACTTTTTCCAACAACTAGTAGGACTGACCATCACATTATAACATATTCATAATTAAAAGGTGGGGCAAGTTTGCAACTGGGTTTTATTCTACAACTTACAGTTTGTAAATTGTGCACCCTAACAACTAGGCCATGCCAGACCACAAGTTTAAATAAAACATTCTATTTTGGACAATGTTTTGATGCAAGATGTAATTAATTGACATAAATATTATTTTTAAAAAATTATCATGAAGTAATGTACTTGAAACAAATGCAATTTCATTGTAATACTTAAATGACAAAGATATAAAAGTTAGCTAAATATTATATTTAAACTTACCTTTATTTTACAATTGTTATCACTGCCACTTCAAGATAAAAAAAAAAAAAAACAAAAGGATAAACATGCAGATATGCTTAATATTGTTACATGCAGTTGCACTTAAGGAAAAACCAAAATATCATTATTGCAAAAAAACTGAGTAAAATGCTTTAAGACAGTGTGATATAAATTTATAGTAAAATGTGAAATAATCAAGAAAATTCCTTTGGTTACAAAGTGTTCACATAAAGATAAGTTACCAATTTAAAAAAAGTTTAAAATCTGCTTTTAAAAATATGATTTATAACCAAAAGAAGTGAGTATCTAAGTAGAATAATGAAAATAATGTCAGCAACACAGTTTTTTTTTATATTCAGATATAATGAAAACACATTTAAGTTAGTCAGTACTAAACCTGGTACATTTTTTAAAAATCATTAAGTAAATATCTTAGCTTTTAAATAAAGAGTAATCTATGGCTGAAATTTATTAGGATCCACGGAAATAGATCAGTTAATTAAAATTATATAGTTGTTGGTTTATATTGCACTGAAGATTCTTAGGTGTTAACTTATAAATATGATATTTATGACATTTAACGTAATAAAAACTGAGCTGCAGCACTTGTTTCTCAACAATATGAACCAGAAAAAGCAAAACGTTCCACATGGTGAGTATAAAAGTTTAATTGGTGCTTTACAGAAACTAATTTACTAAAGGATACAAAATGTAATACGAAGGTATACGGTACTTGTAAAACTATTAGGACAATAAAGTATTTTCATGATGACAGCAAAACATGCATGTTCAAGAAGCCTTAACAGAAATGAAATAGAAAACGTATAACCCAAGTAATTTCAATGTTCAGGACAAGAAAGCATTTTGTCATTCTTTGTATTTCATGGAGCTAATTCTTACATATCATTAACAAATGTAAATTTCAATACTATTATAGTACTTCACTCATGCCTTTTGACAATTAACTGAGCCAGAGTGAGAATACTTGTTGTTTAGAATTCCCATATACAGTCATGTGAAAAAGTTAAGACACCCTATGAAAGCCTGTGTATTTTTGTAACATTTTTGGATATATAGATATTTAATCTCAATTTTAACAATACTGAGAGATTATAGGAATATAACTAAACAATTGAAACTGAAGAAAAGACTTTTCAAGATCTTCTGTAAATATAATTCTACAAAAATGCATATTCTAACTGAGAAAAAAGTTAGGACACCCTTGCATTTATTCCCACTTAAAATGGCTCAACTCACACACAGGTGTATCACACCAGGTGCACATGATTAGAAGATCGTTACTCAGGATTTGAAATGAGGCTTGGCCTATTTAAACCTCAGACATTTAGTTTGGTATGCTCCTGACTGTTGAAGTGAGAGTGAGCACTATGGTGAGAGCAAAAGAGTTGTCTGAGGCCTTCAGAAAGAAAATTGTCGCAGCTTATGAGTCTGGTAAAGGATTTAAAAAGATCCCAAAACTTTTGAAATCATCCATTCCACTATCCAGAAAATAGTCAACAAGTGGAGGGCTTTCAAAACAACTGCCAACATGCCCATGTCTGGTCATCCAAGCAAGTTCACCCCGAGAGCAGACTGCAAGATGCTAAAAGGTCTCCAAACACCTTAACATGTCATCATGGGACCTACAGCAGGCTCTGGCTACAGTTGATGTGAAAGAGCATGCCTCTACAATCAGAAAGAGACTGCACAAGTTTAACTTGCATGGGAGGTGTGCAAGGAGGAAACCTTTGCTCTATAAGAGAAACATCAAGGTCAGACTGAAGTTTGCCAGAGAGAATGCAGACAAAGACCAGGACTTCTGGAATAATATTCTTTGGACAGATGAATCCAAAATCGAATTAGTTGGACACCAGAACAGAGGACATGTTTAGCGTAAACCAAATACAGCACTCCAGGAAAACAACCTCATACCAACTGTGAAGCATGGAGGTGGAAGTGTCATGGTTTGGGGCTGCTTTGCTGCAGCAGGACCTGGACAGATCACAATCATAGAATCCACCATGAATTCTACTGTGTATCAGAGGGTGCTTGAGGATCATGTGAGACCATCTGTAAGAAAATTAAAGCTGAAGCGGAACTAGACCCTGCAACATGACAATGCCCCAAAACATACCAGTAAATCCACCAAGGACTGGCTGAAAACTAAGAAATGGAGAGTCCTGGAATGGCCGAGCCAAAGCCCAAATCTTAATCCCATTGAGATGCTGTGGGGTGACTTAAAATGGGCTGTACATGCAAGAAACTCCTCAAACATCTCACAGCTGAAAGAATTCTGCATTGAGGAGTGGGACAAACTTTCTTCAGATCAATGTCAGAGACTGGTAGATGGCTACAAAAAGTGTCTCACTACAGTTATTTCAGCCAAAGAGGGTAACACTAGCTATAGGGGGTAGGGTGTCCTAACTTTTCCTCAGTTCAAATATGCATTTTTGTAGAATGACATTTACAATTTTAATTGTTTAGTTATATTCCTATAATCTCTCAGTATTGATGAAATTGAGATTAAATATCTATATATCCAAAAATGTTACATAAATACACAGGCTTTCATAGGGTGTCCTAACTTTTTTCACATGCCTGTACTTGTACCAATGGCATGCCATAAGGAATCTGCTTGAATGAACATACTAATCAATTTTAGGGTCTGAAAAAAACTGTCATGGTACCTCATGCAGTGTCTTATACAATATAGAAGGAAGCTAGGATGAAGCAAGCATATGATACCAGTATATGCTAAAAGAAATCAGTTTAATGACACTCCACAAACAAACCTAAAATACAGTGTTTAACACTATATATTAAGTTTTGTTGTCGTACTATGGCTTGAAAGGTGTAGTTGTCAGTAGGGTAGAGAGTTTGTATAAAAGCTTTATATGATGCTGGTTGGACATTTAAAGATATTGCTGCGGACTTGAAATGGTCCCCAAAATCTGTCAAATGCACCCTAGATTGTAAGACTAAGATGTGTAAATTTGAAAATATGAAAAAAAAAGTCCAGATCTACAGTATCAAGAAGACTCAACAAGAATGGAATATTTGGTTGTGTATTAGTTAAAAAAACCTTTGCTTCAATCTTAAAATATTGAAAAGACACTGAAATTTGCTAAAAAGTACAAAAAATAGACTACTGATGATTTGAAAAAGGTATTATGGATGGAGAAGTCCAAATCTGAAATATATGGCTCAAAATATAGGTTGTATGTTCGGGAGAAGAAAGATGAAAAAAGATACTTACTTCAATCCATAGAATCTAATTTGAAGCATAGAGAAGGCAGTGTGATGGTAGGGGGGGATGTGTTTCTGCTGAGTACACAGAAGATATTTGCACAATAGATGTAATAATGAACCAGTGCAAGTACCATCAGATATCATCATGGTATGCCAGGTGGTTTGAATACTAATGATCAATGGAATGACCCCAAACATTCATCCAACTTATGCAGAAATTACTTAGTTAAGAAAGAAGATGCTGGAGTCATTCAAATGATACAATGGCCTCCACACAGCCCCAATCTCAAACCAACTGAGCAGATCTAGGATTTGGCAAATCAAAAGTTACTTCCAAAGAAATTTTATGGGTGTAAATTAGACATTTGGAGTAAAATCCCAAAGGAAACTTTGATTACACATGTTACAACAATGTCCGAAATACTATCTTCAGTTATTAAAGCAAAATGGAGACAATATATTAACTGTTTGCTGAACTCAAGCACTTCCACTGAGTTTTTGTTGTACTAAATATGAAGATTAATAAAATTGATATTTCACCTGTGATTTGTCTTTCATTGTTCTATAAAAGTAGCCTGAAATCAAATTCTTGACTTTGTCTTAACACTTTTACGCAATACTGTACTATTGCAGAAAAAATTCAAAATTAATTATTAATGATGTCATAGATATCTTTTTATTTTTCAGTACAGAAAATGAAAGGTAAAATCACGTGTACCTGTAGAGATGATGTTTGATCAGCTGAATCAATACTGTATCTGAATCCAGTTAACATGAGGGAACGAGCTTTCTTCTTGTCTTGAGCTGTCTGAGCGAACTGTCTTCGAACCACCAGAGGATGTGTGCGAAGATAAAGGTAGAAGTTGAACACACTTGGATTAGCTAAGAACAAAAAAAAAATTCACTGATAAACCTTTTTAGATACAAAATAATTTTATCATCAGTTACATAACCATGCAAGTCTATGTAAAACTTGAACTATTTCTCTACAGCTGTTTCATTAGTCTCACTTTATAAAATTATTATTCACCATAAATAAATACTTTTCTAACCAGTGTCAACTTTAATATCATAAAAAAAATCAACAAAAAACAAAACTTTCCTACAATGACCTCATCTCAGAAACTCATAACTGCTGAATAACAGTACAAAAAATCCTCTACTTGGGATATTCCAATCCTTAAAATGTATAAATAATCCAATATGAAATATGTTGATACTACTTTAGTTGATCAGAAATAAAATTAAAGCTAAAAGAAACAATAATTGCAAATGACCAGTCAGCAACAAAGAATAATATTTCTTGTAACACAGGGATGATGGAGACAAATAGCATAAAACAGATTCATTAGCAAACTATACTGTAATATTTGAAACTGAATACCATCTACAAGTGACATGAATTGAAGTTTTTATTACCAGATGATTGCAGTAAACATAATCAACTGTACAAATACAACCACACAGATTGAAATTGGTACAAGACATTAACAAATATAAAATATAATACATGTAAAAAATTATGAAGTAAATATTTAACTTAGAAATATAAATTATAAAATTACTAAAAATATTAATGGTTAATTATTGTTCATAAATTAAAGATACTTATCTATTTTTTTAATAGGTGCTAAGCTTTCTAAATGGTGGTATTTACCTGAAGCCTGTTTTGTGCTAGGTTTTTCATCATCACCTTGCACTCTTGGGTGAGATTGTCCAACTCCAATTTGGAGCAGTGTGTTCAAGGCTCCATTATAATCCTGCAGAAGCCAATGTGCCATACTTCTCAGAAAAGGATCAGGATGGGCATGTGACACAGAATAGTTGTTGCCTTCAGCATCACAGCCCAGGATTTCTTCATAAATGAGTCTTCGAAGGTTTAGAGGAGTAGTTTCTAAGTCTCCTTCATATAAGCGTACAATAACCATGGCTAACTGAAGATCATTTAACTTATTTAGACACACCTAAAAAGAGGGAGAACTCATTAAGATAACTTTCATTACAGAATTATAAGGACAAATTCATAATCTATACATATCTAATGGTTTCATACACAATGACAAAAAAAAATTCACAGCCAAAATGTCATCCTCTCTGAACTAGGGTAGTAGGTCAAATATTAATAAAGATTTCATTTAAAATCAGCTTGCAGTCCTCACTATACATATGCTTATTGATAACCATGTGATTTAACTTCAATGCATAAAGATTTTTGAAGTGAGCTTCAAAAGTATATTTGTCTTATTCACTGCCATACTTAAATAATTTCTGTCAGAAAACTACACCAATATAGTTTTTGTTGTTTGTATATTTTTGTGCCAGTTAAGGGCTATCTACACTAATCATCCATAGTTTTTAAGTGATAGATTAGAGGGAAGGCAACTAGTCAACATTACTTGCCACCAACTTGTGGGCTACTCTAATTAAATAGTGGGATTTGACCATACTTCTTATAACTCATTCACTGCCACAAACTGCACAATAGTAGTTTTCTTTTGACAGTAAAGGGGCATAAACAACAGAACCTTGAATCCATAGCCTGGCATGCTAACCACTAGCCTGGATTTTCCTGTCTGAACCAATGTAACTTATAGCTTGGAAAGTTTCATTCATGCATCACTCACCAATATTAATGAATATCAATACCAGGTTCATGTTACAAACATTTGAGTTTTATTGTAGAGTTAAGTACTTGCACTTTCAATGCAAAAGTAGTTATAAATAAGGATACTTTTACCTTACTATTCAGAAAAGAATATCTAAGGGCAGTTATAATCACAACTTACAATATTTGCAATGTATTTTATTTAAAGCAAATAACCCATAAAAAATATCTCAAAAACACCTAGGGTGAAAAAAGAGAGAGAAAAGAAAAGAAAGGTATAGCCAAACTGGTAGTTACACTTATAGCATTGATAAGACTTTTACAGAAATATTAATTCATTAGTTAGACAAGCTTTTGTTGTTGTTGTTGTTGCTGTTCAGCTTATGTATAATCCACCAAAAATATGTGATAGTTTGGATTACTACAATCCCAGATAAAGAATGTGGAAAATTGCCAAACTATCATTCCAGTTAAAAACAAAGTGTCCTGCAGGTTGTTTTGCAAGTAACAATTTAACCATTGTAAGATCAGAATTATTTAAAAAGCCATACTTCAATTGCATCTTGAATTGCTCCTGCAAGTAGAAAAAAAGCAGCAGCATGCTCAAAACGTTGCTTTCCAAGAAGTGCAAAAGCATTTTTTAAAGCAGCTTTCCTCCACCGGTCTTCAGCAAAGTTGTTTTGGAAGAAAGCAGTCATCTTTTGGTCACCAACTGACCTGAAAAACAATCATATCTATTCTCACTTTTTGTAGCTTACTGTAATTTTTCATCTAAAAATATGTTTAAGACAAGCAAAGGTCTAATATCAATTTTTATAAACAAATACAGGTCAAAGTTGTTCTTACAACAAGTATTGTAATATTTGTTTTTTTTAAACTTATCAACAATAGGATATATAAAAAGAACTCAATGCTATGACCATCTAATGTCATAAAACTGGACAATTCACTAATTAATCATACATTATTTGTAATGTGAAAAAAAAAAGAAAAGATAACGAAATAATGTACTCTTGTGCCAATATTTACATAAAAATCCAGGGATAACTTTACAAAACTTTTGTTACGTTTAATTACTAAACATGCTATTAAATATCAATCAACACCTACATATTGTAGGACAAGAGAAATTACAGTCTTGACACATGCCATGACAAAGTTTCTTTCAGTATAAACTGTGCTATAAATCTGAAGAACTTGAAGTTTATTATGGTAAAATGAGAACTGAGCAATGATTTAAAAAACTGAACACTGCAATAATGCAGTTTGAATCAATGGTACTTATCCTCCTAGCCCTCTCAGTTATTGGAATAATCCCCCTTAAAACAAATCCTATAGTTAGTTAATTGGCTAGGTACAATTCAAATCAGCAAATAATCAGGGTTAAAAAAATAATAACAGACATACAATTTGCTTTCTTTTCTTTAAAATAAATTATCTTATTAAAAAAAAATTCCCCTACCCCATTAATTCATAATGAATGTACTACAAATATACCTGAAGAATGGTAATAAAAATTAATCACTATTTTTTTGTATCACAGAAACACAGACATTTAAAAACTGTAAAATTCAGAAAAGCAAGTCACCTAAACAGTCCCCATACAATATTCTTTTTCTTCATAGCTAAATAAAAGAGTGCTGCATCCAAAGGATCATTCTTGGCCTGAAAGGCACACTTAGATACCTGATAAACAAATTAAAATAGTATACTTTTTTAAAACATCCATTATAAATTTTCTAAATGGAGTATAGCTTTGAATTAAATACATATTACGAAAATGTTTTGATGTTATGATTATGGAGTGTTTCCAAAACAACGAAGTTCAGAACAAACTTAATATGTAAAATGTAAAAGATAATATATAGTTAAATCCTGACAAATAAAAATAGCTTGTTTTTTATATAAGCTACTTACTCTACTGTTATCCCACAAGGCCAAAGGTTAGATTATCTTTGGTTATATTTTGGTACCACTATCATAAAAACAATCACATGGGAGCAACACATATGCTGACAGCCTAAACACATGGGTTTAACAATTCCCTCAGGTATAACATAACTTTTCCACAAGTACTTGATAAGAACTCATGAATAATTGTTTTTGATCATTCATCATACACATAAGCAATTATAAAATTTAATTTATAAATGTCTATGTAAATTATACACTGACTATCATACAGTGAGCTGGATTTTAAAACTTTAATTTTGTTTATCAGCAACTTTTCCCAATGCAGTATAATGCTAAAAACACAAAACATTAGGTATCACAAAATCGAAATGAAACATTTTCCCAAAGATAACCTGAAAAATGTAATGTTAAAATTTATTTTTTCCAATCAGAATAAACATTTCAACAAAATATACAATTAATGCATCTATAAAAAATCAACAACAACAAAACTTTCTTTCACTGTTATAACTTTTCTATACAAAGTATGTTTTAAAAAATTAAAAATTTAAAACTTCTTATAACACAAACCTTTTCTACCAGCTTACGTAAAGTGTTATTACTTCTCACCCACAAACCCACACCCACTTCTCGAAGTTCACTCCATCGTGGGTTTCCTCTCTGCACACATGGAACAAATTGAAGTAGTTCTTCTTGCGTTTCAGAATGAAAAGCCCAAACAAGAGAATCTGTTCTAAGTCCTTGTCTCTGAAGCTGGGCACGTTGTGCTATTTTTAGACATCTAAGCAAGAAGGTGTAATGACGCATGGCAAGCAGGAAACGTAAACCACAGTCATCCAAAGATTCTGCAACAAAAGTTAAATTTTCTTCCTACCATCTATTAAGCCACTGATTCAATATCTTGAAATAAATATGGATACTAATTTATTTTGTAGAAAGAGAATTTAAAATAGCAAAACAATTCTTCTAAACATTTTAGAAATATAAATTGTCAATGGTCACCTAATTGTAAGTTAACTATTTTTTGAAGTTAGCACATAACCTATGGAAGAAAGAAAAGTTTTTTTACATATTTTGAACCCCTTTACTTTCAATGACCAGTGCAAAAAAGAGTCTCAGCTGAACTAAAAACTCTAAAGATGTATGAAGAACATAAGGTTTTCCACATAAATGCTTTTAAACAAATGTGTCTCAAAATCTAACAGTGGACATTCTCATAGTGGTTTTTAAGTTCTAACTTCTGATCTATTAAGACCATATAAACTTCATAACTGGCATAAATATACATTATTGTATCTATAGTTTGTACCAAGGTAAAGTTAACAAGATGTTTCATTTTTATTATATGACCATTAACAAGTCATTGTAGCACATGTGTAATACCTGGAGCAAACTCATTATTCCTGTAATTTGACCTTGAATTAATTTTCAGTTTTCCTTAGTTCAGACTAATACATATCCAATCAATGTCTGAACCCATTTTCAGTAGCATTCAGTCATGTTTGTAGATGTTATCAGGAACATATTTCTTTTGCTTTTTTTTAAATGCAAATTAGTCAGTGCAATGTTACAAGATATGTGCCAGATGTATTTCTACCTAATGTACAATTTTTAACAGTGCCTATACACTATAAAATTGGGTATTAATCATACTACTAAAAATAGCATACTTTTTCTGTCCTTTCTATTTAGAAAAGTTTGTTCAATACCATCATCCTCACCTAAAACAGCCCACAATTAACAACTGTGTAGTTAACCACATTTCAACTTTAATATAAAGATATTTTAACTTAAAAAAAACTTTCTTTTTGTGTCAAGTTATGCCACTAGATTTTAAGCTGCTTTTTAAAAAATCATATACTGTATATAAACATTTAAATTTGTAAAATATCCTTGTAAAATTATTTTAAATGGTATTAAACAGATTATTTCTACAACTAAAATTTCAATAATGACAAATGTGTATATCATACTTGTGAAAATTGATACTTCAAAAACATACAAACAAACACTCATAACAATTAATGTATGTCATTACTGGTAAAACACTCATTTACCATATCTTTTCTATACAATATAAAAAGATATACTTACAACTGAGACATCAACAAATTTCATGTATTTTTCTTGGTGACCAATTTCAATATTTATAAGGCCTTCTTTCAGATGGTTCTCAATATTATTGGTTATTTAGCAACATATATTCATTTTAACATTTTCCTTACCAGCAAATGTATTTCCAATATGTACTCACAACCCCCAAAAAAATAGCATTATCCCTCATGCATTTGAACTATGAGATTTGCATCTCACTAGCCTTGAGTTAACTTCCACTTAAAAAAACATGTAATGAACACTAGCCCTCCATCAACAGAAGGGCAACAATCTTCTTGTGCAATAGATGTCCCTAAGCATTTGCACTCAAAGTAATTCCATTCTTAAGCAGAAAATGAAGGAAGTGTACTCGAAGTATAAAAGGTACCTCCATCTCACTACACAGAATAGCTAGAATTTCACACTGAAATAGTGTAGGAGCTGGTGCAAGCTTTATATCTAAATAAACTCCCCCTTCACAAAATGCCTAACTGGAAACCCCACTGAGCATGACACCCAATGTCAGGGGATACACAAAGACACACCTGTAAGAGATTGCACCTCATCTTGATCATGCTATACTCTTCATTTGAAAGGAAATAAAGGGAAAAATAAAAAGAGCTAAGTGTTGAAGGTTTGGGTGTAATTTTGAATGATCAACTGAACACCTACATAAAAGTGGTTGATAAGCCAAGAATAGTAGTGTGGTTAGGGCATAATTAGACTATGTGGTGTGCGTCTCACCTCAACTCAACAGATACAGATAGGGGCAATGATCCCATCCTTCTGCAGCAGGAAAGTATATTAGTTATTTGAAGGGTGACCCACTCTACACAAACAGTGCCATCACTACCATACTTCTTACAATATCGTGTTGTATACAATTAATGAGGAATTTTCTAAGGTTCATCACCCCAACAGTAGGAACTTGGAAGTAACAATGATCTCCTGTGCTCCACTTGAAATGGGGAAGGAAAATTTTTTATTACATAAGAGAAACCTGGAGAGGTGCCCAATGAGGATTGGATACATGCCGAAAAGGTTGTTTACAAAGCAACGGCCAATTTAAACTCTTATACTTTTAATTCAAAACAAGCCAAAGAAGTGAACAGTCACTTCCCTGGTCATAACAATGGTAAGACAGTAAAATGTGGCTTATTGTGACTTGAGTGTCAAAAAAACAACACATTGGTACACCAGTCCCAGATAAAGTAAAACAAGGAGTTAAAAAACTGTGACCAATGCATAGTCTAGTTACAACTACTTTCTCTTTCCAATCCTTATGGAAGCAAGACAGCCAAAGTCCAATACAGGGTTTTATTTGAAAAAGCTTGTTTTCATGTTGCTCACTCTAAATCAACTGCCAGCTGGTATGGAGCCAAGCCTTGAATACAGGACCATAGTCCATGTATGGAATAGGCACAGCAGTGATAGTGCCAGAGCAGATAGATTCAGCTGCAGCATTAGCAGGCTCATTCCTGCGAATACCAACATGGCACAGTATCCAGAAAAAGTGGATAGAAATAGGTGTTAAAGAGAAATGTGCCAGTCGATTTTGAATATCGGCAAGAATAGAATGTGAATGAACGTGAAGCAATTCCAGGGCCAGTAGAGAACTAAGCGAGTCAGCATAAATAGTGCAGTTTGAGTACTGCTTAGCTTCAATGTGA
Organism: Tachypleus tridentatus; assembly: GCF_004210375.1. Taxonomy (NCBI): domain Eukaryota; kingdom Metazoa; phylum Arthropoda; class Merostomata; order Xiphosura; family Limulidae; genus Tachypleus; species Tachypleus tridentatus. The sequence goes on along the minus strand of NC_134828.1, from coordinate 72,114,573 downwards.
TCCAGGGCAAGAGAAATGGTGTACAGTTCAGAAGTGAACACAGAAGCTGTAGAGGAGATTCTGTATGCAACAACCGATCCACAACAAACCATGGCAGAGCCCATACAGTCACCTGATTTCAAACCATCTGTATAAATAGGTATGGAAGAATGGTTCAAAAGACGTTCAGCAAATAACAGACAGTATTTCCAAACAAGAGAGTCTGCTTTTCTCAAATGACTTAAAGATAGGTCACATTTGGGGACTGCAATAAGCATGGTGGGATGGACTGACCAGTAGATACAGCAACATTATCCAAGAAAAGACCCAATTCATGTAACTGCACCTGGATACGAAGGTCAAAAGGAGCAATGGGAGATCATGTGTTCTGAAAAAGTATGGCCTATCGAGAAAGAAAAACACAACCCCAGGTGAGATGCTTTGGTAAGGAACAAAGTTTCAAAGCATATAGTAAAGACAGTTGCAAACAGCAGATGCACAAAGAAGGTTAATCAGACTGTGTATAAGTTCTGAACTGGGGAAGTGCAGAAAGCCCAAGTATAGAGCTGAAGTCCTTGATGATGAATGGAGTCCAGCATCTTTAAGGCTGAGGTCCTGGCAGAGCCATAAAACAGTGATTCATAGTCGAGTAAGAGCACAATATATCTTTAGCACAGAATATCAATCCTCTCCCCAAATGGTGGAAGAGGACATGGAGGATGTTCAGTGCTCTTGTACATTTGGCCTGCAGCTGCTTGATGTGTGGTATAAAAGTCAGCTTATGGTCAAAGATAAGCCCCAAGAACTTTGTCTCAGGAACCACATGTAGCACAACATCACCAATACAGAGTTCAGGATCAGGGTGATACTCCATTGGCAGTGCATGCAAACGGTTTTAGAGAGAGAAGTTAAAGCCATTTGCTGTGGTCCACTTCAGTAAATGATTGAGGGCAGTCTGTTGTTGCTGCTCAATACACCTCATATTTGACAACTTGCATGAGATGTGAAAGTCGTCAACACAGAGCCTGTTTGTAAGAGTAAGAGGGAGTTGTTCAGTGATGGCATTAATCTTTTACTGAAGAGTGTAACACTCAAAACACAGCCCTGAAAGACCCCAAGTTCCTGTAGAAAAGAACGGGAAAGTGTCAAACCGACATAAACTTGGAATCTCCTCTCCATTAAAAAATATATTAGAAAATGGGCAAATGGACACAAACCCATATATATATATATATATATATATATATGGAGGTCTCTCAAAGTGCCATACTTCCATGTTGTATCATAAGCCTTCTCAATGTCAAAGAATATTGATACAAGATGTTGCCATTTAAAAACGCTTCTTTGATTGATGTTTCAAGTTGAATCAGTTGGTACATGGTGAAGCACTGTCATTGGAACCCACACTGTGTGGGTGAGAGGAGGTTGTTTGATACAAGGAACCAAATAAGATGAGCATTAATTATTCTCTCTAAGGTCTTGCAGAGACAGTTCATCAAAGCAACTGAAAGGTAGTTTGAAGGAATCTTGGGATCTTTCCCAACCTTAGAGAAAGGTAAGACAATAGCCTGGTACCAAGCATCGGGAAAAACATTCTCTTGCCAGATCCAGTTAAAAACAATCAGAAGAATAGCAAGAGAAGCATTAGACAGATGGTGCAGTATTGTATAGTGTACATCATCAGGTCCAACCAATGTATTGCCAGACTGATGAAGAGCCAAGTTTGAGTTCCACCGGTGTAAAGGGACGATTATAGTCAAAGACAATCAGCTCAAAAGGAAAGAGATGCTTGCTCAGTCTAATTCTTGATGGCCAAGAAGGTGGAGGAAGAAGCAGAAGTGCTTGATACCTGGCAAAAGCTTTCACCTAGATTATCGACGATGCTTCGGGTATCAGCTACTTCCTGGCCATCAGAGAGCAAGATCGAGAGGGGGACAATTATATTGCCCACTGACCTTTTGAATCTTGCCTCATATGACTTTGGAACTGATGGTAGAAGATCTACTGGTTGTAAACTTAATCCAAGATTCCTTTTGGCTTTAACATTTTACTCACCAAGCACGTGCATGAGCCTGCTGGAAAGCAATGAGGTGCGAGAGTGTGGGATACCTACAAAAAGTATCCCAGGCCCTTCATGACAAGATATGAGCTCAAAAGAGCACATTCAATGTATACAAACAGATAGTATTGGAATGCATTTTGATCACAGAAAAATCCAACATTTTCCTGAACTTAGTAATTAACAGAGGTTCTTTTCTCAAAATAGGTGTGTATATAATTTTGAAAAAATAAAGAACTGATTTTTATAAATAAGATATATTAACATGAATACCATCAATTTATATTGGTTTTTATCATAAAAGCTATCCTATTAAAATGTTTCTTTGAATAAACTACACAACTACATGACAGCATTATGTTTTTAACTGAATTTCTTGCTATTCAAGTGTATGTTTAGTGGAACGAAACAGAAAAAAGCTACCATAGTTGTACAAGGATATAAAAATTGGTCTAAATGTTCAATACAACTTTTCTTTGCAGTGATGCACCTTATTAGGTATTTTGTAAAGTAGTTAAATATAAGAACAAAATAAAAATATGAATGAATTTAAGTCATATGGTTTAAACTCTAAAAGCAAGCAAAAATTGGAAAACCCAACAGGCCTAAGAGAAACATGGGGTGGAATATGAAATTAATCTTGATTAAAAAGACCTGTGTTGTCTATATAATACACGTGTGTGTGGGGGAAGGGGGTGTATATTAACTTTCAAATCTACAGTTACAAACCAATTGTGTAATGGCATAGTATAAAAAGCTAATGCCACACAGTGAATTTTATTTCATTATAGATTGTAAATTAAAACCAAATAAATCTAAATTGAAATTTCATTGATTATCAAGCTTTCTTTTAAAGCATCAATTAGGACTTAATGTTTTACATACAGAAATAACAATACAATCCCACTGGGCTGAAATGGATTAATGCACTGTGGTAAATAATTCTGAATTAATAGCTATACATTATTTTAAAAACAGTTACCTGTCAAAGCTTGTACGTTCATTCCATCCAATTTGTTTGATAAAGTGTCCTTTGCAGGAACTTCCAAAAAAAAAACAGGTAAGAAGTTACATTTCAAACTTGAGCACTGTTGCAATAATCTGTTGTTGTAATGAATCTTCCTTCAATGAAACCTACTTAATTTATAAACGGTTTTCTCAATTTTCACAAGATAAACATTTTAAAGGGAAATATCTGAAAAGGAAAAATTACTTTTAACCCTTCATAAAAAAAGTCCAAAATACAACCATAGAAAATAAATAAAAAACCTTTTTTTCACCAAAATATTATTTATCACAGCATTACACACAATCTTCACTTTTAACAGTGTTACTTTTAGGATTTGTCACAAGTGGGCCATATCTTCTGTCTTCCAGAATATGTGCTATCCATGTAATGAAGTAGGTGTCAACTTAGAGTCATAAAAGCATAACATAAAACTTTTATTTGAAAAAACAGTAAATTGAATCACTGCAATTTCTTTCATTAGTGTATGTACTGATAATATGGTAAAATCTGATTGGTTAAACCACTTTCATCAAAATATTTACATATTCATTGACAACACTTACATTGCAGTCATCTTCTCTGCACCTTTTTCATTTATTTATTTCTATTTTTGCATCATTTTGATGGAAAAGTATAGTAATTTAATGGATTCTTGAACATCTTTATACCTTTCATTTTTCCACCATTTTTAATCATTGATATCTCATAATATCTCAGCAAAATCAAATGTCATAATGCAGCCAATAATATTCCTTTGTATACATATCTAAATAAGCTAATTTCTGTTTATGATCACAATATCATTATAAAGTTATTTTGTGCCAGTGATAATTAATATAGCACAAATGCACAAAGTATGCATCCTAGAAGCTACAGTACTTTAATATACTTATATACATTTATATTCAAAAAGAAGTTAAAATATTAAATTAATGAATACCTTGTTTTTCTTGATCAAAATTGAATCGATCAGACAAAGTGGTACTGAAAGATGATACAGTATCAGCTAAGGCTAAAAGATGCATTTGGTCTAGACTTGAGAGTCCAGGAAGGTGGGTGTGTGTCAGCAATTTTGTGAGTAGATGAGCCTAAGATAAATGATAATGAAGTTCTTACATTACAAATTATCTCAGGATTTTGCCTTTAAAAAGAATGTTGGTAATATAAAGAAATATTAAACAATCAAAATTTGTTTAGAAGAACCTCTTTCAGGACTGCAGCTCAGAATATGTATTTTTTGGACCTTAACATCTACAAGTAATATTTTAAAGCATAATTTTAATACTTATAGATGCTTATAATCTCAGTTCATTAACCAATTGGAACCAATGGTTATTATGTCACTGATAATTCAGTTATGAAAATAACTTAACACCAATTAATGTATGATTCAGGTAATGTCCAGGGACTTAAAAAACTGAGAATATTGTTTATAAAATTGAAACAAATTAAAATTGTTTTTGATATTAATGAAAAGTTTCATGAGAAATAACTGCATTAGATATCCATAATTCAGCTTACAGACTAGAAGGAAGGCAGCTAGTCAACAGCAGCCATCACCAAATCTTAGGCTACTGTGTTCAATTAATGTGATTTTACCATTACTCATTACACCAATGCTAAATCGAGCTATCTGCCGAGTTCACCAAGAGGAATTAAACCCCTGATTTTAACATTGTAAATCCCTGGTAACAGTGAGAGATGACTACAAAATGAAGACAGTGAGTTTTCTACTTTTTGGCAAAAGAATGTGAACCTTCAGATCCATAATTTGACATGCTAACCACTAGGTTATGTCCAGCCCATAAAAGCTTGGAATCTCTTTAGTGCTAATAAACAAAAAATTTTAAAAACTCATTCTTAGAAAAAATTTTGTTAACAGTTTCATATGCTGATTTATCAACCTCTAAACATATTCTTTATTTTTTAAGCCTATAAAAACTATGATAATTCTCTACTTGTATAAGTAAATGAAATTTTTACAAAAAATAGGTTGTAGAGGAGGAATGATCATGTGAAAAATAAATAGCAGAATAATCTGTATTATTGGTAAGCTAACAGATTTAAGCAAGCAATACGAGGTCTGTTAAAAAAATACGCGGACTGTTTGAATTGTGCGGCTCCAGTTGGTTCCAGGGGAATCCACTTGGTGTCGCTAGGTTTGCACAGATAAGCCATTTCCCGATTGCAGATATCTTCATTTGTGTATTAGCTACGTGGTTTTAAGTGAAGTGTGATTGTTTCGTTTGGTGGATTTCAGAATGAATGACCTGAAGGAGCAATGACTTGCTGTGAAATTTTGTGTTAAACTGGGAAAATCTGCAACTGAAACTTTTGCTATGCTTAACACGGCTTACGGTGATGTTGCTATGAAGCGTACAGCATGTTTCAAGTGGCATGAACGTTTTAAAAATGGTCGACAGTCCATTGAAGATGATGAGCGTCCTGGACGTCCTTCCACGTCAACTGACGACCCACACATCGACAAAATCAACACCCTGGTGTGGGCAAATCGACGTCTGACTGTCAGGGAGCTTGCTGAAGAGTGTGGGATATCAGTTGGATCTTGTTACGAGATTTTGTCCGAAAAATTGAAGATGCACCACATTGCTGCGAAATTTGTGCCACGCCTGATGACGGACGAACAAAAAAGCCCATCACGTCCAGGTTTGTCAGGAACTGCTTGATCGTTCAGAAGAAGATGAAAACTTCTTGTCAAGTATCATAACAGGTGATGAATCATGGGTTTATGGTTATGACATTGAAACAAAGGTCCAATCATCCCAGTGGATGGGTGAAACATCCCCCAGAACCAAAAAAGCTCGCCAAGTTCGATCCAAGGTAAAGGTGATGCTGAGTTTTCTTTGATGCTAAGGGTGTTGTTCACCATGACTACCTCCCCGAAGGCTCCACAATGAACCAGACTAACTGCATTGAAGTTCTGAAATGTCCGAAGGACACCATCCGTCGCAAAAGGCCAGAAATGTGGAGGAGTGGCAACTGGTTTTTCCATCACAACAATGCTCCAGCCCATTCAGCCCTCAGAACTCATGAGTTTGTGGCCAAACACTCGATCACTGTTCTTCCCATCCCCCCCCTACTCACCTGACCTTGCTCCTTGTGATTTTTTCTTGTTCCCCAAACTCAAAAGACCCTTAAAAGGAAGAAGATTTGAGACGATTCCCGAGATTAAGGCAAATGTGACGAAGGAGCTTGAGGGCATTACAAAAGAAGTGTACCAGGACTGTTTCAACAAGTGGAAACACCATTGGGATAAGTGTGTGCATTGGGGAGGAGAGTACTCTGAAGGGGTCCCAGACCTGAAACTTTCAAATAAAGTACATTTTGTTTTATGACGTCAGTTCACGTATTTTTTGAACAGACCTCGTATTCTAAAAGACTTACCTGTCTTTTGTCAAACAATGTCAAAGAGCGTTCTGGTACATTTAATTTTTGTCTTTCCTTTTTTGAACCTGAGCTGAAACTGTTGTTCAAAATAGCATCTAAGGAATCTTCCATTTCATGAACTCCAGTTGTAAATAAACCACTATAGTCCTGAAATAAAATTAAAAAGGTTTTGTGATTGACTTTTTCAACAGATTTTAAGACAGGTTAGTACAATTTGTATGATTTACATAGTGCAAAGGCTAAAAAATTCTATTGTTTCTTTTACGAACAAGTACAAAAATCACACAAAAACTATGTGTACAAGATTCAACAAATATAGCATTAAACCCATTACTGTTCAAGCATAAAGTTGTCATTGTTGATTACATTTAGCTACCAACCTTTTTACAGTAACTCAATGTTGATTTGAAAAATTTTTTGTGGATGAAATCTATGCAACAATTTACTTTGAAAAGAAAATTTTTAGATATACCTAAGTGGGGATTGAGTGCATTATATTAGAATGATTTTGGAGTGTCATCACATCATTACAGTCCACATCACTACATCCAGTTATGCTCTAATTAATAATTGTGCATCATCATAATAGCCATGCACTTTAGTTTCAAATACAAAAAGTTCCTTCAAAACAAGATACCTTTTTTTTTCAATGTTATTGAAAGTACAGGAAATATTCTAATCTTGGAAATTCTTAATCTCTATTCTAAGTACATAAACATTTTGTACCAGAGAGGGCTGCTACATACCCTTCCCAAAAGCAGTCAATATTCACTAGCATCATACTATCTACAAAACATCAATGTCAAAATGTCATTCTGGTACAGTTTGTTCCATCACAATTTTATGCTGGATGTGCTTGTCACATGACTTGCTAACTTCAATATTCAAAATTGTTTTAATATAGTATGCTCAACCTCCTGTACGTGTGTGCATGCATGTGTACATTTACAAATAAAAAATGTGTGGAAAAAGGGGGAAGGCACATAAAACTGCAGTAACTCAGTAATTCCTAACTTTCCAGAAAGCACAACAGCTTTTAAAGTCTTAAAATTGTATGTAATATTGCAGTTACTCAATTTATCAGGTGAATGAATTCGATAAACCGAGAAAATTTGAAATAGGTAGTAAATACAGTTCATATTGCATAGCCAATGCTCACTATATTGATTCTTCAGTTTATAAATTTCTACGGCACTAAAATAAACAGTATACCTGTACAATGTTCCCATCTTCTGTATGTGTAGGGGTTGATCTTGTGGGTATTTCCTTGTCTGCATCTAAAAGAGTAGATAATGGTAGAGGAGGAATAGAAGTGATTTCAACATAGTCTAGTTGGACTTCTTCTGGATAAACTGACACAGATCCTTGAGGGTCTAATGGACTCCGCTGGTTGGGTGAAGTGGGAGCTAATGAAAATGCTCGGGACTTGGCCCAAGAGCGAGGACTACCCCTTACATCAGTCTCATCATCTTCAAAATGATCAGGTACTTGTAAATAGTTTTTCTGTGTCTGATGAATGAAGTAAAGAACAGTTACAAAACTAAAAATCCCCAATACAATAAACATTTTCAAAACTGCTTTTCCAACATTCCTTCACCAAACACAGAATGATAAATGTTAACAACTCAAGAAAGAAATCAAAAGACAGTTTTAAACTCAATACATTCCATCACATGATTTTAGCTTTCTTAATAGAGCCTTGGTCAATTTGACAAACCATGTGATCTCTTTCAAAGTCTTCATACATTTGATACTATTAACTTTTAATATATATTTATGAAATTTGGCATACTATCAGTTAAGGTTACAAGTCTTTCACATTTTTAGTGAAATATTTTTAATAAACTAAAATAAAAATTTGTCCATCAATTATTTTCAATAGTCTGTGTGCAAAGTGATTTTAATAAGAGTAAAGATACTTTTTTAATCATCTCAAAAACTTAAATTTGTGTAATCTCTGAAACCTCCTAAGTACATTTCAAATGTTTATTTTCAGTAAAATTGTTTTATCTGTTATTTCCTCTACCCTACCTCTGTACAACATTGGTCAATTTAACTCACCTTGTAATGACCAAAAAAAGAAAAACATCAAAATCATTTTTTTTACCCCTTTTACAAATAACCTCAAAATGTAACATGCAACCACGTCCTTTATGTTAAGTATTTTTAAACACATAACAGTCTACATCTATTTATAGTTAAATTGTATTGATTTATTGTCTTTAAATGGTCTCTAATTACTATTTACACCAATATAAGTTGTAAATCACTTGGGGAATGTGTGCTTCACGAAGCATTTTTATTATATTATATTTTACCAAGTATAACCTTAACTAACCTAAAGATATCCACATTCTTTATATTTTAGTTACTTTTACAATAATAAATAAAGAACAAATATGAAAAACAAGGAATATTCTTTTTCTTGCTGCCAACTATCAATGACATTTAATTCTACTTATTTATACTAATGGCAGTGAAGCATTAAATAATTGTTATTTAATTAAATAATGCTCCAAATAACACAGAATAGTAATATACAAAATTCAGACAATTTTCCCAACTCAAGGAGTGGCAAGAGGAATCTGATTTTCTCCTTGATAGTTCTGTAACCAAAAAAAATCGAAGGCAATAAAAATTATGGTTTGTCTGAGCAATGACGATTTTATATTGAATAATTTACACTGAATTTCATACTTGTTGGAGGGGTGATAAATAGAACAGATAAAGAAAATACGTAGAGAAAAATGTATCACATGTAACCCTAAGGGGAATTAAGAATTTTTTAAAATATTGCCTTACAAAACTTAAAACTTATACACTATTAAAACTGATTTATTAGTTGAGTGCTAATTTGTCAGCTGAATGCATCCTTAACTGCCTACTGCAATAGTGTTAAACACTTGCTTAAACTTAACTCTTTAAAAAACACCAGTGGTTATCAAAATATGCCAAACCACAGAACAATTTGAAGTACACCATTAAAACTAAAACTGAAAGTCTCACAATATAAAACACAGAAAACTCTTTAATGTTTGTTCTTACCTTCATCTGCCCTGTACCAGATATGCACCTAACTAAGTGACTCAAAATAGCTTTCACACGAGAAATCTTTCCAAAGCCCAAAAGTTCCATTAGTTGTTTTGGGTGGTATTGAGGCAAAACTGGACAAGCTAATCGGCTAGCCTCAAATAATCCAAAGTATGGTAGAGGACTATCATTGAAGATATTGTCACTAAATCAAAAACAAATTTTCCCAATAACTCATTTCTCCCTATAAAGCATAAATGTATATTTTTAAATTTAACACCAAGAGTGTTAAAACAGTAAACTACTATCAAAATTGCTATTAATTTATTTGATACATTTTCATATTTTCTCTCTAAAGGAAAAAAATAAATCATACTTGGTAATGAATTTTATTTTAAAATGCCCACACAATTACTGTTTCTACCTAACATATGAAGGCAGCAATACTCAAAATGTGTTTCAAGGCAAAAGAAACATAAGAAATAGCCATATTTGTTCAACATGTGTGAACTAAGTGAATGCTTGCATTTCCTTCAGAAACTGTTCAGTGTAAACCACTTTAGCTAAAACTGACCAGTAAGGATTAGCCAAATAAACCAACTAATATTACTGTTGCACAACTCAATTATACTGCAATGTTACTGTTATGTACAAATACAGCTAAAAATGAAAATTTACGTTACTGAATAGAAAACCAAACACTTCCTGGACTAATAAGGTTCAAATTAGTTTTACTTCTTAGTCACTCTTCAGGATTTTTTTTTCCAAAAAGAAACTTACAAGAGAAAAAAATAATTGTGTGTTGAACAAACAGCAGAGTGCTAAAAAAATTAATTCTATAGTCACAAAAAACAAACTAAAAGCTAGTTAGAATTGATGAAGAAAGCAGTATATTCAACTGGGCTAAAAGAAGAAAGTAATTAAGGTTAACATGTAAATAATGTGAGACAAAAGCATTTGGAGAAATCCATATACAAACCCATAAAATGTCCTCCAGTGAGCAATTTAATCAGGCATCTAAAGACATAGAAATATGAAAAAATTATGAGCTGCAACTCTCAGAAGTTTCCTCACTTATAAAGAAATTCCAGAATAGGCAATACAAATTACTTTGTGAAGCCACCTTGTCAAAGTAATTGGGGATAAATCTCAGAAAACTGACAGATCCCAATGAATAAAAAGTTGAGATCTAGCCCATCAAAAGAAGTTAGTTTAAACCACAAAACACCTAAGAGCTCTTATAGAACATAGCAGGTCATAGCGGTAAGATAGAGCAGGCAAATCAATTAGTGGGAAGAATTTATCCCCTTGCTGGGCTTTTGCAGTCTCAGGATGAAAGCACCTATCTTGGAATAACAGTAATAAGTGGAATGATAAAAAGTCTTGTGTACATGTAGTGCAAACAGCTCTGACATGAGATACCCATATGCCAGCAGCAACAAAAAATACGCTTTGATGGAAAGGTGATACATGGTATATGTGGATAAAAGCTCACAAGAAAAAAGCTGCTCTATCAACTACTTTATATAAAGTGACAGTACATCAAGCCAGACTTTTGTCAAAAAGCCAGGTAAAAAAATTGGAAATAATGGGCACTTTTGGGTGAAGATGATTCAATTTTCTCATGAGATTCCATAAGTGATAAGTATGTCATTTCTATTGAGAAATGACTAATGTGGGTGTATGAAAAGACAGAAACAAATACCATGGGAACAATAGTTGGGCTGGCCGTGCTTGAGCGACCAACAGTATCTAACAAATAGTGGAATGAATCATAGCCTGAACTCTCAGTAACAAATTGGGGAAGACACAGAGGTGCAATCTTGTCCAATCCTGACTGAATGTATCTATTTATATGTAAAATCGGCTCTTTTGGGTTGAGAAAATATTTTATGTAGAAGAGCGAACAACGTTTCGACCTTCTTCGATCATCGTCAGGTTCACAAAGAAAGAAAGAGGTAACTGACCGGAAGCTGACCACATGTTTGGAAGGGGTTGTGTAACTGAGTGTCGGAATGTAGAGGGCAGTGTTAGATGTTTGAATATATAATTTTATATTATTTATTTTGGGTTTAAGTTGTTGTATAAGTAAGGCTTCTTTAATTTTGCATTTGTTTTTGTTTGTTTCTTTATTTAGTATTTGAGTGTTTTCTATGGTTATGTTGTGTTTATTTGGCTTGCAGTGTTCGAAAACATGTGGTGAGTTTTTATGTTCTTTGAATCTGGTTTTCATTTTTCTACTTGTTTCTCCAATATAGAAGTTGTGGCAGTTATCACATTGTATTTTATAAATAATGTTGGTGTGGTGTTTGTCAGTGTAGTTTTTACATAGCATAGATCTGTTTTGTGCCTGGTTTTTGAATAAATTTGGTATTAACTGGAATGTCATATTTTGTTACTAGTTTTTGCCAAATGTTGGTTATTTGTCTGCTGATGTCGGGAATATATAATATGCAGCAGTATATGGTTTCGTGAATTTTTGATTCATGAGATATATTTACTTTTGTTGGTTGATTTTGCTTTCTGTCTAGGTGTGTGTGTATAATGTTTTCTACGGTTTGTGGAGGAAACTTATTGATGTTGATGAAGTATTGTTTTATTTTGTGTAATTCATCGTTAATTTTATTTGGTGAGCATAGTTTTATGGCTGTGTTTATTTGGTTTTTTAGTATGTTGAGTTTTTGTTTTGTTTCATGTGCTGAGTCCCAAGGAATGTATAGTACAGCATGGGTGATTTTTCGGTGGATTTCTGTTTTAAATTGTGTGTCAGTTTTTGTAATTTTGAGGTTAAGAAATGATATTTGATTGCTTTCTTCCTGTTCACATGTAAAGTTGATGTTGGGATGTATAGTGTTAATGTGATTGAAAAATTACACCACTATTAACAGTACACGCTCATACAATCATTAAGAAACTAAGAAATTTAAACCAAAGAATTATCAACAGAAGAAATGACATCTATTTCATTCAACAATGTAAAAAGGAACAACTGACCCCTAATTTTGTAAAGGTAAAAGTTTCAAAAAATTTTAATAAACACACAAACATTATCCAAAATTTACAGATAAAACTACTTAAAGCCATGTTGAACACAAAATACAAAGAACTACATGACTTACAAAAACAAAAAATGAACCTAGACCATCAACTGGCATGCTGCATTAAACCAGAGATTTACAGACTTACACAACGAAACAAACCAAATCAATACTAAGAATGACAGAGACAAAAAGATCTGCCACAACAAAAAACTAGAAAAACTAAGATACAAACAACAGAAAAGACATCACGACAAACCATTGACTAACCTTATAATTAACAGATCCGACAGACAATTAAACACAGATGAGATACATCTACTTAACAAAGGACTCAACTTCGCAATAGCACATAGGTACATTCCACCCATGGAAATCAAAACATGTTTAGAAGATCTAGCCAGGAGACTTGTGATACTTTCCACAGAAAACAAAAACAAGAAAACAACCAACAATAAGAAGACAACTTAGATAATTTTATTGATATCCAACAGCCAAACTTCCCAGGTAAAATTAAAAATTTATATTTCCCAGAAACACCTAAAAACAACATCTTAAATGATTATTTTCAAAGAATTTTCTCACAAAACCATCAACATAATTTTACAAAACAGAAAGCTAAAAAAACAATCTTACAAAAAGAGACATTAATTCCATTAAAAACCTAAAACAAGACAAAAACAAAATTCTAAAAGCAGATAAAGGTAACACTATGGTCATAATGAACACGAATGAATACATCCAAAAAATGAAGAACATCCTATCGAACACAAACAACTTTAAACCAATACACACAAATCTAGCAAAGGCACATGAGACGCAACTAAACAAGTTACTACTAAAAATGAAAAATGCCAACACAATTTCACAATCACTTTATTCCTACCTACGAAAAACCAACTCACGTACACCACAAATATACGGCATCCCCAAACTCATAAACCAGGTTGTCCATTACAACCAATAATGTCCACATATGAATCGTTTAACTACAATTTTGGTAAATACATAGTATGGGCATTCTCCAAATATGAACATCAGCCAGCTCATTCTTCAAAGACTCTTTATTTCAAGTCTAATCTAAATCAACTTAATCATAAAGCCTTAATGGCCAGTTTCAATGTTATATCCTTCTTTACAGAAGTTCCAACCACTGAAGCCTGCAAGAGAGCCTTAGAACTCTATATCAAAGACTAACCCAGCTATAGACATTCCCAGCAACCAAATAGCAACTCTTACAGAATTCACCACGACAAAGACAAACTTCATGTTCAACAACCACAACTATATACAAACAAATAGCCTAAGCATGGCCAACCCGGTATCACCAGTTCTAGCCAATATTTTTATGACAAGTTGAAACACAAGCAATTAACACAGCATTACATCCACCACCATACTGGTACAGATATGCAGATGACACGGATTCAGATCTACAGAACACATACTTAATTTGTCAATCACATTAACGCTATACATCCCAACATCAACTTCACATGTGAACAGGAAGAAAACAATCAAATATCATTTCTTAACCTCAAAATTACAAAAACTGACACAATTTAAAACAGAAATCCACCGAAAAATCACCCATACTGGACTATACATTCCTTGGGACTCAGCACATGAAACAAAACAAAAACTAAACATACTAAGAAACCAAATAAACACAGCCATAAAACTATGCTCACCAAATAAAATTAACGATGAATTACACAAAATAAAACAATACTTCATCAACATCAATAAGTTTCCTCCACAAACCGTATAAAACATTATACGCACACACCTAGACAGAAAGCAAAATCAACCAACAAAAGTAAATACATCTCACGGATCAAAAAATCACAAAACCATATACTGCTGCATACAATATATTCCCGACATCAGCAGACAAATAACCAACATTTGGCAAAAATTAGTAACAAAATATGACATTCCAGTTAATACCAAATTTATTCAAAAACCAGGCACAAAACTAAGGTTTATACTATGTAAAAACTGCACTGACAAACACCACATCAACATTATTTATAAAATACTATGTAAAAACTGCACTGACAAACACCACATCAACATTATTTATAAAATACAATGTGATAACTGCCACGACTTCTATATTGGAGAAAGAAGTAGAAAAATGAAAACCAGATTCAAAGAACATAAAAAGTCACCTTCACACTTTTTCGAACACTGCAAGCCAAATAAACACAACATAACCATAGAAGGCACAGGAAAGAGAGTCCAACTTCCCACCAGACTATCCTACACCATCACTGAAAGCCACTTCAGAATCAAATGGACCAAATACATGTCTCCATTCTGAAATGGATCATATCACAAAGCTTTGACCTTGAGTGCTCCCCTCCAAGTTTGAGACACTAAATATTTAAATAAAAGCCACTAGGAATTACTAAAATTGCAGCCAAGTATGCAAGTTATGATAGCACTTTTGTGGAAAAACCTTTATCTAAACCTAGCATCAAAACATAGTTAATCAAACAAATTTTAAATGTTATAAAAGTTAACTTCTTAATTTTATAAGGAAGTACTTAAAATGTATTTAATCTTTCATAAAATGAGAATTGTGATGTTTGTTTTCTGTTTTCCCTCTCCTCCAATTTTTACTACCATCTGATAACTGTGAAAGTTAATATAAATTATGTATTGTAATATATAGATATCATTAAAATATCGTGTCCACATCTGTCACATCCTCTTTCACAAACTGCTTAAAATTCTCTCTAACAAATGTCCCAATTCTCATCCTAGTGGAGATGAAGGAATATTTTTAAATACTGCCTTAAAAAATTAATAATTTAAAACTTGCATAATATTTTAAAATTTGATTTATTAATTACTTTTTGATGCCAATTTGTATACAATGATATTAAAGCAGTTTAATTAAATTTTGTAAGTAACTCAAAAATCTTGGCATTGCACTTTGACCTACCCATAAAAGGGGATTAAGGCATTAAGGTACTTAATGTATACACAATATCAAATTTGGTTGAGAAAAGGTGTCTTTTCATTATTTTGTAATTAAAGCCTTACACACAACCTAAAAATAAAGTCAAATACTTTTTACAGTACCCAAACAAATATTTACACAATAATTAAACTTCATCCAATAAGTTGAGGCATTCTTAAATATTTTAACCAAATGTTCTGAGATCTGTAACAACCAATGAAGACAAGATGTACAGCAAAATTAGAAACTCAAAGTACAATACCTAGTAGTTATAGTTCTTGCTTGTGCTTCACGTTTCTTTTTAGAATCAATTCCAATTGTTAAGACACTTGATGAAATGTTTCTTGGTAAACCAGAGGGTGAAGTAGAGGAAAAAGGGAGTTGAGAGGTCTCTTGTGCCCAACTCAATAATTCTTCTTCCACCAGATTTCGGCTTCCTACCACCACTTCTGTGTCCTTGTGCATATCTTTAACTTGTTCTATGTCATCCAAGCCTGATGACATAAAAAAAAGGAGTACATGGTATATATGAACAACTTAATCAGGAAACTCAACTAGTATAGCTTTGCAGGGACAAATGAAAAAATGAAACCAAAATTAAATTAAAATTCTTAGAATATTTGTTTTTTTAAGTAATAGAAGTAGCATTGCTGTTTATTTGGTGAATTAAAGCAAGCATTAATTCTTTCTTATCCAAGTAGGTGTCACTGATGTCCTCAATATTTTCCTTTTTACAACAAAATTGCTTAGGCAAGCAATTACATGAAACTCCCAAACTTTACAAAACAATAACTCATTTTATCTTCAGAAATCCATACATGTTTTGCTATTTTTAGTATCATGAAACTTTGTTGCCAGACATTTGTTTTTCAAGTAAAGCATTAAAATACTTCCTTTAATCTTAGAATTTTTTTGTTGATCATAAAATTACATTTAATTCATCCAATCAATTTTTATTTCATTTGATTTTCATTAATATATTTCTATATTTTATTTTTTATTACAGTATAAAACATAAGAAAAAACAGCTAATGTGAGATTTATCAGTGACCTAGGACCTGAGTTTTTAGAATAGCATTAGTTAAGGATAGGCACTAATAGTTTTGCTATTGATATTTTTGTGTAGATCAATTCATATTTCAGCAATATACTTTATTTCCAACAAATCATATGTTCTTTCCTTTTATGTGAACTGGTTGAAAATAATAAATACAACAATATTTAAGGTATAAAGATTTCAGTCAACAACATAGTTTGTCATTGCTTCCATATTCTCTAAATCTCATAAGGCCTACAAATGTCTTGCTGTAGAAGAAAACTGTCACAACTTCCAGACACATAATTTACATAAAAATAACTAGGAATGAAAATAAGGGTTAAAGAAATATACAAAATGTTCCTTGATTTGTATTTATTCTTAATTCTTCCAAACTTTATATTTTTGGTTTTTCACTGATGGAGATATCTCTAATAACTTTCTCACAAAAACCACAAATTACTTATACCATATATAGTTTAAACAAAAGTTCTACCTAATGCTACTTAAAAAAGCTGCTTTTAAAAGGGTGGGAAGCTTTGATAATGGTTACAACTTCAGAGCACAACATGTGAAAAGCGATGTAACAATTTTTGAGAATTTTAGAATTTTATGCAAAGCTACATGAGAGCCATCGGTGCTATCTATCTCTAATTTAGCAGTGAAAGACTAGAGGGAAAGCAGCCAGTCATCAACATTTATCATAAACTCCTGGGCTACTCTTTTACTAATGAATAGTAGTATTGTCTGTCACATTATAATGCCCTCACAGCTGAAAGAACGAGCATATTTGATAGGATGGGAATTTAAACCTGCACCCTCAGATTGCAATTCAAGTGCCCTATCTTTATAGCTTAGCCAGGCTAGACAAAGAAGGAAAATTATGTGCTTGGGTTACACAGATTGTATCATTCTATATAAACAAACCGTTGAATTGACCATCATTTTATAATGCGCCCATATCTGAAAAGTCAAGCATAATCTGTATCACATGTCAGGGTGTTTTTTTTGCATAGGAGGACCAGATTCTATACAGTAGATGTCTGACTTGTTGGCAATAAATTTCAAAACTAAATGGACAGTACACAATCCACATTTTAAAATAATATTCAAAACAAGTCGAACACATGTAAAAATTTTCTTTTCACTGCTGGTTACCAAACTTGTATCTAAATTCTCTTTCTTGTAAAAAATCAATACAGGTTGGCTTAATTACTTTAGAACTCAAATGAAAAGACAAATTATTTTTTTCTATTCTGTTACTTACTGTACAGTCTGACAGATTCACTAAGTTTGCCCTGTGGGTTACTAATATTTTTATCCCGAAGTTTAAATAATTATCTCCTTTTTGTTAAAGTCCACATGCCCGTGTACCACGTTTTTCAGAATAGACTTCAATGTTATTCTCCTTTATCTCTTATTACAATACCACTGTGAAACCCATTTTAAATATCGACCATTATAACTAAACTGACAATCATGCAGTCTAAGTTGACTTTCACTAACTTAACATTTTCTGACTAAACTTTCTGTATCTGCATATTATTATAACATGCAACAGAAATTTATATAAATATCTGGCTTGCTAAAAGCAACAATATTAAATATAATGAAAAACTTAGAAACTTTGAGAAAATGACATTAAATAACACTACAAAAGCCTACAACAATTAAACTACAGACATAACATACAACTCTTAGAGTTACATTACAAAACTTGTCATAACTCTCACCTTTAAAATAACCTCTAACACTCTTGTTAAAAAAAACTAAATTGTTGCACATTACATTACTAAACAAACTAAATAACTCAAACTGAACAGTCTTGTATATCAAACACCACATTTGAATCCTATGATCCACAGATTACAAATCTTTCCAACTAGAGTACTGCAAAATATACAACAATTTCATATTAAACATGAAACTTGACCAAACTTACCATCTTTAACATATAAAAAATAACTTAGCGAGCAGTAAACTACTAAGCTAAAATATATAGATTATTCTTAGATACCAAATTTTTGAATTATTCCAAAAATCAAACATGTATTTGATGATGCTAGAATGTTATTTTTTGTGCTAAAATATAAATCAAGCCACCTGGGAAAACAATGAAAGAAGTAAAATTAAAAACAGTTTGCTTAAATTTTCCTGAGCTGATTAATTGTCTACAAAGTTTAATATTGGTTAAAAGGAACCCCCCCCCTTTACTACTCACTAATGTGTAATACTATGTCTACAAAGCAACCGAGAGCATTACTGTTTTTGCACTGATGCCACTGTGTGTAAATATGCATCTCACTGTCCATTCCAACCACAAGAATTCCATCTCGCACCCAAGACAGCTGCATAGGAAGAGGAGGAAGACCATCTACAGTAGTTAAATGGGTGGTCCTCAATCTCATCCACCTAACTTCTTCATTGTGGTGTGGTATCATTGACATGGATGATGCCTGCTTCAGTAATGCAGGCCTGCCACCTGCACCATATGTATTCATGGCCTCAGCAGTTGTCTCTGCAATCTCAGTAGACACAGGAGTGAACACCAAAATCTGGTAGAACATCATAATTAAGTATATAATTTAACTTATTATTATTTCCTTCAAAGCTTTGATAATAATTATTGTTTCCTCATAACTAGTATAATTATTCAACTCTCCAATCATTCTTATAAATACCCAGAACCTTAATACATACTAGCATTTTGAAAAAATTCAAAATGAGTTATATTTATAATATAAAACATTTAATAATATTATTAAAGTCAAAGTCATGTATAAATATCTTCACAAAATTTTACACATCTACAACACACAACATAAAGACTCCCATAATATTTTTTATACCATTCACATCAACATGCATTAATATATATATAGTATTTTATATATTCTAATTATTTTAAAGTTTAAAGTTTATAATTTCTGACAAATTGTATCAATTTTCTTACATCTGAATTAAAAAATAGCTATAAAAAATAACATACTCCAGAGATAGAGTTAAGAGAAAATAATATTTCATGTTGTTATACTTGTAAATTTCAGTTAATAACAGTTACAAAAGTTTAGATATTAGAATATAATATGATTTACGTAAAAGACTAAGGTTGAGTTAGTTTATTTTTACTTTTGAGCCCACTCCCACTGTGAGGACATGAGAGCCATCTTCAGTAGAAACCCAGTCTAGGTCAACAAGAGACTTCTGGGTAAGCAAAGACTGGTTTCCTTGCTCTGATATAGTGCGTCGAAGCGTATGAAGTGTAGCATAGCTAGGAACAGATAAAAGCCGTTGAAGATTGGGTGCATGTTCACTTGCTATATCATCACTCCCAAGCTTCTGCACCAATGTGTCAACTGTCCGACGATTTCGTACACTTGCACTATATAAGGACCCCAGATCTAGATCTACAATGCCATCCTGCTGAGGTAATCCAATGTTTTTCAGATGAATTGTGTCTTCAAGCACCCACTCTGAGCCTCCAGTTGATTCACACTCAAATATGGCTACACTTATATTTACATATCTTCCATGAGGGTTTTCTGAAGAAGGTCTTGTGAAAGATTTTCCATGTTTGTATGCACAAGCCATACGACCACTGTATGCACACTTTACAGTCAATGGATTCCCTACATAACAGATGATCCAGATCTGCGTTATAAAACTTCTTACTCCTTCTCACATGTCATTTTAATAGAAACTCCAAGGTTATCAGATAAAAGTTTGAAATCTGTTAATGAAGTCAACTTAATAGTCGCAAATTTATCAAAGCACAAAAAAAAAATGTAACAAGCTACATTTTCTTACATGCAGATCATATATGTATGTATAATCATCTAATCAGGTCTAAAACTTGAAGCAAGATTTTAATGTTATCACTTAATTTTTCTTAACAGTCATTGTCAAATATTATCATCAGTTGTATTTATACATTATTCCAAACATACATAGTTACTTAACTTACAGAATTAAAATCACAGAAAACATTATATACATTTCTGATTGGATATACTTACAAGTAACAATAGTACAGGCAAGACAAAAAGTTACACAAGAGATTGTGTTCACTGATTTTAAAATTTAAAAAATAAAAAGTAATTTAAATTACACATCCATATATAAAACTGTTGAAGAATTACCACACTTTATTTACAAAAAAAATATTTGTATAAATAACAACAGAAATTAAAATAATCACTGAAAAACTTAAAGATGTTTAAGAGATGGTGATAGTTATTGTACCTGGAACCTGGATGGCACTTGATGTTTTATTCAACATCATTTCCCATTCTAACCAGGTGTACTTGAATGGCTCTGCTGAATTTCCAGTTTCTTTAGTTTCACATCTCCAAAATCTATAGTCAGAAATTTAATATACAAAAATTATTAAAAAGCACACAGTATCACACAAAATGAACAAATGCATTATTTTCTACAAAGATGGAGGTCCATTTTGTAAGCATCTTTATTATCACATATCATATTTGTTTTTATTACAAAAAAAATTACAACAGGAATTCACTTTAAAGAGAAAGAGGGCAAATCCAATTATATGAGGAAAATACAATAGCTTTATAACAATTTAAAGCTATTACATTTATTTTAACATGTCTGAATACCCAAATAGAAGTTTCATTACAGCATACACATATACTATTACACAGAACACAACGCAGTTTTAGTTATTTAAAAAACGAATCTGCATCACAACTAACATAGTTCAATATTACCTGAATGTGCATGAACAGTCACTTTTTACAAGAAGTATCTATAAAATGTGTAAAAAAAACAAACACCTACCTAAACAGAGAGAATATTATGGCAAAATACATGTCATCTCATTGGTTGGTGAAATTTCATAGCATGAGAACAAAAGATACTAAAACAGTATGCAGAAATCTTCCTCTGTAGTATACGGCACAAAAATAAAGGATACTTGGAAAGTAACATTTAACTAAATTTAAAATGCATTTCCAATAACAGCTAGCTAGTTTTGACCTCCAGGATTTCAGCTTTGTTCATCTAAAAACTGGATTTTTTCTTGTTTGCTCTGGTCTTTTATACCCCACTAAAATGCCCTTAACAAGATCCTCTCCACCCACATCAATGAACCCTCTATCCTCTAGCTGAAGTGGAGAAACTTTCTTCTCAACTTGGCTTGGAATGCTTAACTGAAGGAACAGAACTTATCCGGTCTGGAATTATGAACATTCATCCTAACTCCCAAAATGAGTGGGCAAAAGAAAATTCCATTTCTCCCCAGAATTATGGAGAGGATATTGAACTCTGCTCAACCAATAAACCAATAATGTGAGAGCTTTGCATTCAGAATTATCAGTAGTTAGTAGACCTCCTTTCATGAACAATATACTAAACTGACAGTGATCAAAAAGAAGGGCCATGCACCCCCAAACTTCATAGTTGTGTCAAATGTTAGCCATATTACTTGTAGTAGACTCCTGCATAGACTGGTGCTGCTTCACTCACAACTAGAAAACAAAATATCCAGGGACCCAGGTTCACTCTCTTCTCCAAAAGTGGAAGATGCTAACAATCACACTCTTGAGGAAAGCATCTATCCACAACCCCAATGCCTGGAAACAGGATGTGGTAAGGACTCCCTAGCTCCACTGGTAAAATCTGAGAGCAGTAATACATTTTGGGAAGTCCTGAAAAACAATTAGCTGTGAATTTCAGAAGTTTCACCTGTAAAGAAAGTTAAAATTAGTAAATATCAATTAATTTGTGATGCCACCTTGTCATAGAAACTGAAAATAAGTCTTGGGAAACTAAAGGATCTCAATGAAGATTGTCTTCTAGTCCCTTCAAAGAAGTTAACTGAAGCTACATAATACCAAGAGTCATAAAGATGAGAAAGAGCTGGCAAATAAATTGTTGAGAATGATTTACCCTATCCATATCTTTCACAGTCTCAATAAGAAAAGAACTATCAGGGTATAGCAGTACATATATGTAGTGATAAAGACTCCTGTGCACATGTAGTGCAAACAATTCAAATACCAGCAGCAACAAAAAATATACTTTGAGGGAAAGGTGATACATATTACCTGGAGCTAAATGCTTGAAAGACTATGGAGACAATGCATATAAAACCACCTTAATATGCCAGTTTGGTACTTGAAAAGACTGTTTGCTCTAAAACAAAAGCTGAGAATGCCAGATACCACAAAGAATTCAAAGACGTCCAATATTTACAAAAACTAAAAGTAGTTGATAAAGCTTCCTTATGTAAAGTAGCAGTATAAGGCAGACCTTTGTCAAAAACCTGGTCAAAAAGTGGAAAATGGTGAGCACTTTTTGGTGAAGAGAATTCAATCTCTTTGTGAGACACCATTGTTTGTAAGTGTGCCATTTCTGCTGATAAATAAGCAATGTGAGTCTAAGAATAGATTGAGAAAAATACGAGGCCACTTTAGACATTAAACCCCAATGTTGCAGAATGGACCATGTAACTTTCATGCCTGAAGTATGAGTTTGTGAATGTCTGGATATGGAAAATCAGATGAAGGTTGCCTCAACACAGATGGACAAAGAGGTAGTGACAGAATTGGACACTGTTAAAGATACTTGAGAAAAGTAAACCATGTTTAGCCTGGCCAAGTTGGAACTACCAGTAGTACCCACCAAGTTGTTGAGAGAATCATAGCTAGAACTCTTAGTAATACACAAAAAAAAAGAGGTGCAATCAGTCCAAACCTGTCTAAATGCGTCTACTGCCAAAGCCCGAGGATGAGGTACTGAGGGCCAATATGGCAGTAGCTGAGAGTTAAGGAGATGTAAATACATCAATCATACAAATCCCAGACTGAGAGCAAATTTTCCAGAAAATCTCACAATGGTACATATATTCAGTTGAGAGAATAATGCTGGGCCAAGAGGGGTGAATCTGCTATTAAATTCATCGCTTCTGGAACATGGCAAGCCAGGAGGCCAATATGATAAAATTCTATTGGTTTTAGATAATATACAATTACATGTGAGAGAGAACTATTAACAAATCATGAAAAAAAGATGTGACAGGTGAGTGTGGTAAAAGAGACTGATTTTCTATTCAGTAGCTGTGCAACCAAAGTTGAAGACTATAATAAATGTGGTTTAGACAAGCAATGATGATTTGATAGAGTAATATGTTTAATTTCATACTTTTTTGAGGAGTGTTAGATGAAATAGGGATATGTTAAAAAAGAAAAGAAAAGAGGTGTGTATGTTACACCATAGGAAATTCAGAATTTAAAATATTGCCTTGTAGAATTAAAAACTGAAAATTTAAATACTATTGAAATATGGATTATTAGTCAAGATTTTATGTTATTCTAATTAGTATAAAAAACAAAAAGTAGTTTAATAAAATATTGAAAGCAAGATACTAAAACTGTCATGTGCAGTAAAGGATACGCATGGCAATAAGAGTTAAACTATGCAATTCACTTCAAAATAGCAATTGTTATGCAAATTTTATTGTGTGTGTGTGTGTGTGTGTGTGTGTGTGTATATACATTATAACATTAAAGAATTAAAACAAAGAAATAAATGCTAAATACAAGTTTTTCTTCACATAGTCCCTTCTCTTGTCTTATTGCTGTTTATATTTTATTATGCCTAGCATACAACATGTAGAGTGGTTAACACATCAGAAACTCAAATTTGAGAAACAAACAAACTACAATATAAAATAACTTCCCATCTATTTGATTTGTTGAGATGTCAATGTATTTATCCAGCCTAGTATAGTAAGTTTTCCCACTAATCCGTTCTTTTGAAACCTCTTGATTAGTTATACCTGCTACTTCTTTGACTAAGTATTTACAACCAGGAGAAAGACCAGTTACCTGAGTGTAAATCAGAAAGTTATTTGTAAATATCTTGAAGAAGAAAGTCATAATTTTGCTGAAACTGCTAAAGTGTGAAGACTAATTTGTTGTTCTGAAAAGATAAGATTTTTTGAGTCATATATATAGTTGGTTTAAAAACAAAGATGAATTTCAGGGGTTTTGTGTACGCTAATATAGCAAGTTCATAATTATATTGTTTTCCAACATTTAAATTTAAAGCTTACAAAAATTAATATCTCTTTAACCTCCACTCAGAACAATAAATAAGGCTTGACAAGGCTTATCACACATGACACACAAGCACAAAATCTCATGACCCTACATCTACTGAAAAATCTTTGTTTTCAAAGTATTTTATTCTCATATGTTTTAATAAAAAAGACCTAGATTTTAATATTTGTAAATAAATAGTATTTATTGATTGATGAATAGGTGTGCTAAAATGCAAATAGGATTTTATAACCATGGGCACAAATAATATTTGTGTATGCCTACATGCTACACAACTAAATTTCAAACATCTCAGAAAGATGACCAATATTTAATCACTCATAATTTTAACTGGATTAGCTCTGAACCATATAAAAAGCATTTTCACAGACTGGAAGTAGAATTTTATTGCTCTGGGGAATTCTTATTGTAAACAATAAGATACATGAGCCAATACATTCCACACCATGTTCCCAGAGCAGGAGTCATGTTTTATTTCTTTAAAGATGTTTTGTTGCTCTTGTAATATGTTTCACAAACAGTCTAATGACACAAATGGTAATCTGTCTTATTTTCAGCAGATTTCTACTTCAGTCATTGATAATAAAATAAACACAGAAAATAAATGCAAAATGTTTAGCAGCTTGAACCCAAAAAAAATTACTTTGAAACTTTGTGACCAATAATGAGGAAAAAAAAAAGGGGGCACAGACATTCATTTTATTTCACATTTTATAACTTTTCAACATACTTATTTGATTCTTCACCCAGTAGAAAAATCATATATTGTTAGGATAGAGAGTAGTAACAGAAAATAGTTTTATTGGATAAAAAAGTTCTTATGTTTACTTACAAGATTTTGGAAGTTACCTAAATGAAACTTGAGATTTCTTCAAGATTAATAATAGTATTTTTAATCTTAATTTATGATTCATTTTGCATTAAAGTCAAAATAAGAGTTTGAAATGTTCACAGAGAAATTTAATAATATTTCATTTAAAAACTAATTTCTTTTTGTGTATACATGATATGTTTACTAAAAGTCTGCTATTGTTAGGATACATACATGCTGTATTAAGTTACATTATGGAAACTAACAATTGCAAAGTGATCACAAGGTTGATCAATTCAACTAACCCCTTGTTGAAAGAATAAATAAATGTATGTGGTATATGCAGTGGTAAAATTCTACTTACAGAACAGAAGTGTAAGTAAAAACTGACATTGTACAGAGTGTTACGTTTTGCTGTCACTATTAAAAATTAACTGTGAAAGAAAACAATATTGGCTTCAAAAGACAGAAGCACTATTCTAACTGCAATTCCAAAAATGAACCAGTATTGACTTTTGGTAAGAACCAGCAAAATTTGACACCTGGTTAAATGCACTTTAGCTTGATTGTAAAGTACATAAGCAGCAAGACCAAAATTATGTTCAAGACATTTAAATCAAGGTTTATTTATTACTTCGATTATTTTTATCATTTCAAAGTTAGTGCTTTTCTGTACTGTAACTAAGATATTCAAATATCTCTATGGAAAGTTAAATAAATAAAGCAATTAACATCACATTTTTATAGCTTTCATAAAGAAAGCAGCAGCCTAATGAGTTATAAAAGAAGTATTTGAAATGGGTATTTGATCAAAAGACAATCTACCTATTTGTAGCATTTAGATAATTCTGTAGTAGCTAAACAAAAAAAATCAAAATTTCAATACACAATACCTGACTTTGCCATCAGAACATGCAGTGGACACCAGGTAGGGAGCAAAACAGGCTGGATATATGTTTGAAGAACTCAGATGACCTACAGCTGGAGCAGCATGTACAATGTCAACATCTTCTGGCAAAGGAAGTACTTCAGTGCATACCTATGAAACAATGTTCCTGTTACACAAATTAAATCTTATTTTGAAAAATTAAACATTTTGAAATAATTTTCAAAAACACACAATTATTGCAGTCATTTTTCTTGATCTGCTCTCTTTACTTCCTTTCTTTATTTCTATTGCAACTCCTCATCTGACAAAACTTTGCATGAATATATCATGTAGCTGCACATCCTATTTTGGAGTTTGTCTTAATCCCAAGTCCTCACCTTTATTAGTCATATATCTGACTTAATCATTACCGTTTAAGATCACATTTTCTCTGTAATCACAATGATTTAGAGGTGACAGAAATTATTAACAGTGAAATATTCAACCCACTGTTAGCAATACGACAACATACCAAATAGTCTAAAAATCAACTTCACATGAGCACTTTCAGTTTTTGTATATTTCAGAATTTGAAATTCTGAGCATGAATTAAGGAAAAATTTGTGACTTGCCTAGAGTAAGTGTTCGGGGAACATGACATACTTGTGTGATGAACAAATTTTACCATATATTTGTGCAGTAGGTTC
The DNA here is from genome assembly GCF_004210375.1 of Tachypleus tridentatus. Classification (NCBI taxonomy): domain Eukaryota; kingdom Metazoa; phylum Arthropoda; class Merostomata; order Xiphosura; family Limulidae; genus Tachypleus; species Tachypleus tridentatus. The sequence continues at coordinate 72,087,573 of NC_134828.1, read as the reverse complement.
TTAAACTTTCAGGCATGAACAATCAAGTGAAAAGAGCTTTTGAATCCTACTCTTGAGGATGCAGATGACTTTGACAATAAATGATGAGATATAAAGTACTAATAGATGTTTACAATGCTATTGCTGTTCATATAACCACCCAGTAAACTGCCATTCTACAAACGTCTATACTTTGAATGTGAGACCCTATCATCAAAAACGATAAACTTTGTAAACTGTAGAAAGTAAAATTTGTACAATAGAATATATACTCTGAAACAGCCCCTTTAAATCAAAAGATAAGGAACCCATTCCAAAAGGATATGGGTCAAGGACAAGAAACCAAGTTAGAGGAAAACAACTGAAATTGGTGGCAAAAGCATTGATCACAGGGAAACATCAAGATGAAATAACAAATAATTAAGTGAGTAAAATTAGGTTTAAGAGAAACCAAATATTAGCCAGTCCCTAAAACATGATAAACCCTTAAGATTATTAAAGATCAAAGTTGTTGTTTTCAACTGAGCACTATGAGAATGTTGCCCCTCCCTTAATGAGATAGTACAGAATTGTGTAGTTGCCAAAGTGAATTGTGATTATCTTTATTAGAATGAAATATGAGCATGCTTTGAGAATTGTCCTCATCTTGATGTAGACATGCATCTCAAACTTGGCTGGAAACATCATGAATCTGATGTTTTTGTAACTGAGCTTCTCATGCATTGCGAAAAGGACTTGTGAACAATCAGACAATGTCAGCACTTCCTGTAAAACACTAAGTTGTGTGCTTCTTATAGGATTTGGAGGGATGCATGAGGTAAAGTACTTAAGACAGAAACTTCCATTATCATAAGACAGGTAAATGGAGTTTGGCCTGAAAATAAATGGCTTAGGGTCTCAAGATGAATGAAATATTGAAAAGATATTATTTTGACATCTTTTCAACCATAAAGATCTTCTAAATGTCCCATATGGTCTCTATGAAAGACAATACGAGTAAAACATTAATTAAAAAACAACCTAACAATACCAGCTTATTTCACATAACAATTAGTAGGAAAGTAATATGTTAATTGTAACAGTTAAATTACTAGTGGTTTATTTTCAGTAGAACAGGAAATGTAATGATATACAGTTATGATTAAGTTAGATTGAGACCTATATATGTAGGTATTTGCAGTTTGTTAAAACATTTTCTAACAGAGGACATATGACCACATGATGAATGCAACTGAAGTTACAAAATGTTAGAAATTTTAATGGGTGGTACTAGAAAAGCAAAGAAAGCAGGAAATAAGAGGAAGTTAACATTTAGATCTCAGCAAAAGAAATGGAAATTGTTGTAATAAGAGTTGTTTGAAAGTAACACAATTGAATAATTCTTCAATATTTTATAACTTAACTAGTTGAAAACACAATGGTCTACCCTTATATTAAGTTAATATGTATTTGTTCCAAATTTTACTCACAAATATCAGCTTTTTGAAAAAATTTTTATGAAAGTAAAATGCCTTATCACAGTTTATTAAAACAGATTTCTTCATATCAATTGTGAAAAAAATTCTCAAACCACATATGACTTCTGAATTTTTACATGAATCCACAACTCTCTTTATCAATAAAAATACATCACTGGGCTCAAATTAACAATAGTGACTAATGAGTCAATGAAAAGCTTAATAAGATACAGTTTAAAGTCTTACAAAGTGGCAGATATCCATCAAAATAAAGAAAAGTTGCTTGTGGTTAAACAATCCAAAAAGCTAAGATACATTTAATTCTATACCAACATGTTTAAGAACAAAAACAAAATTAGTCATTACTATCTAAGGTACATTAATACTTTATAAAGCTTAAAGTAGTTGCAAACCTTTTTTGTTGTAATTCTCAAAGGTTGTGCTTGAGGTGATGAAAAACTACTTCCACCTGTAGGCTCAGGAGTGTTACTCCTTGATGATTGGTTGGAATGATCACTATCCTGAACAAGGTCACTGTCAGGTACATATGTGAAGGTTTGTCCCCCACCTAAACAATAATATACAAATATATAAAACAAACTAATAATAAATTGAGATTATTTTATTTAAATGTGATTAAACCTGCATAAATAGTTACTTGTTCTCTTTTCAATTCAGTTTAATCTACAGCAGCACCACCCTCACAGGTATTTTCTGTTCAATGCAATCAGTGATGTCGAGAAACCCACTTGTTGAGAAATTTATATGCAAAAACAGCTTGTTTGGGTTGAGGAAATATTTTACATAGAAGAGCGAACAACGTTTCGACCTTCTTTGGTCATTGTCAGGTTCACAAAGAAAGAGGTAACTGACCGGAAGCTGACCACATGTTTGAAAGGGGTTGTGTAACTGTGTGTCGAAATGTAGAGGGCAGTATTAGATGTTTGAATATATAATTTTATTTATTTTATTATATTAATATATTATAAATAAATATATTATAAAATAAATAAAATTATATATTAATATATAAATATATTATAAAATAAGTATGAAAGTTACACTTAACGCTTATATGTACAAAACCCTGACTCCACCAGATTTACTGAAAAATATAACAATAAACGTCTCACATTAAGTATGCACATGAAAACATTTTATGACTCAGAAAAGGGACTCACCATCTTCAACAGATTGAGATGCAATTATTAGCTTCCACATGTGAAGAACTGATAAACCTTCATCATTTTTCTCTAAAACCACCAAATAAAATGGTTCTTCAAACACTGAGCTATGTTGTAAGTCAATAACTGCCTGAAGATTAGGCTCAACTAAACCCATTCCTTTTCCTTCCATTCCACTGGTGTATTTGGACATATGATCTCCTATAATTAACTGTTCCTGGAATACATGTAGCAGCTGTGTATTCTTCCAATCCTATTTAAAAAATAATTTAAGATGAATGTAGAAAAAGCTAGTAAAGCTTTACATGCATACCATCTATTAACATCTCAGAAAATATGTGAAGAAGATTTTTTTGGTCAACGAAAATTCATTTTGTAACTTAACAGATTGTTTTTCTTAACTATTTTAAGACAGAATAATTACCAGTGATTAAAAATTATAAGCTGTGTTGAATTTTATTTAACGAAGACTTCCCTTGTTCATTTGTAACAAACAACATCTAACGAAAAAGGAAGGGGTTAACATATGATTATGCAAATTGGTACAAGCCAATAATGTTAACAAACATATACAAATTATAACAGGCTTTGAAAACCTTCAAAATCATTCCTCTTTAATTACCACTTATGTGATATTTATTTTCATGAGATAATACAAGTCTACTATATGATGGAAGTCAAATGAATGTCATTCTAATAATTTCAAAACAGAACCCTAACAAAACATCAGGTTATTTCATAAGCATGTTATCCACAACATAAGTGAATAGTGTAAAAGGGGTAGTTAAATGTTACGAAATTGCTACCTTCATACTAATCAAGTCTTCATCTTAATTGGTGTATTCAACAAAGGACTTCAGAGCAACAGTAAAGAATACTAACATTTCCAACCACTCATTGATAGGCAAATAATCACAAACTCATTCAAAACATCTGCTTTGGATATGAACAGAACTCCTATGTGTGGTTCAAGTTTGTTTTCCATTCACTTATCAATGTAAACAATATTTTTCATTAAAAAGATAAATGTTTCAATTAGTATCATTCTTTTTCTATTAATATTTTGTTTTATACTTAATTAGGAAACACACTGGAGCATATATACTTAGTTCCATGAGCCAATTAGCACTGTGGATAAACTTTTGTTGTTCCATCTAAACATTAATGAGAACAGACATCAAAACCTTGCATAAAATATGAGCTTTTTTAACCTTTTGTAATGGGTAACAGGCCAAAGGCCATGATATTGTGTTTGTTGTTTTGCATTCAAAATTTGATTGAAGTACTACCTTATGAACTCTGATGTCAAATGGAATCAAATTGTAGATCATATTTCAAACGTTAATATCATGTACGAGTTAATTTCTGAATTTAAAATATCTATTAAAAGAACACTTCGAAATATAGACTTTAGTGAGTCACATGGTATGTTGAATGCAGCACTGTTTAAAATTAGATGTTTGTGATGTCAAAATACTAAGTCTACTACGGAAAATATTTTCTCAACACAAACGAGCCATTTTTGCATATATATATTTCTCTACAAGTGGGTTTTCTCGACATCACTGATTACTATGTCTATAGTTTTGTACAAATTAGGAACTCAACTTACTGCTATCAACAAGCTACAGTATAATTTAAGAACCTCATCTTTTGCTGAGATATGGCTTACATACTTAATCAAACACAGTGGCCCCATTCACTTCTTTCCATTTTTGGAAACAGTCCCTTATACACACTTACTTCAATGTATGATATGTGAATAACCAATCAACAGCTTAGTATGTCCCCAAAGTGGTTTTCCCTGACATTTTAATCTTTGATAAGGCTACAATGTTCTTTCAAACCAAGATTTCATTGAGGAAGGTTGTGTCTATAATCTGTTCAAAGTTCAATACATCTTAATTACTACGTTTAATAAACTATAGTGAAATTCTACTTTTTAATGTAGTTATTTATAATTTTTTTGGTTATTCAACTGTATATAAAACCTAAACAAATTTTGTTTGATATTCTCCATGTGCAAAATTTTAAAAGATTTATAAATCTATATCCAGCAGCAACAAAGTGAAAAAGTTGTAGCAAGAAGAGATAATTATTTGCTTTACTTCCTGGGTATATTCTTCTGTATTTAAGAAAAAAATGTTTAATTTATTTCTAAATACTAATAATCTGTATATATAATGCATAATCACTGAAATGTGACTATATTACAAAATACTAGTCCACTAAAACACAGCCAAGACAGGGACAACTGAAGGTCAGTTTAACATTACTGGATACATAACATGAGTGCATGTGCACCTCATCAATGCAAGTCATGTAATGTTAGCTAGGCACGATTGGAAGGTCAATATATTAAAAAAATAATAAATATATAGCATTATCAGACTTATGCTACTTAGACTAAGCATTTGTAGTATAAAATGTACTCATTCTATCATGAAATAAGCACAATTTATATTTATTTTCTAATTTTTTTATGGTAGAGGTTCATCAAGTGAGAGACCCCATATGGTTAAAGTATAGAAACTAATACAAAATAAAAGTCTTACTGAAATAAAACATTTGAAATGTATTTAGGAAGTTTTAGAGATTACACTGGTGATGCATCTTTCAAGTGTCTACCTTATCAATGGTAGGTTATGCCCCTACCACAGTCATAGTGTCTACCTTATCAACTGTCGATGGTAGGTTATGCCCCTACCACAGTCATAGTGTCTACCTTATCAACTGTCGATGGTAAGTTATGCCCCTACCACAGTCATAACAGGTAACGGAGAATCAGGGTTGTTCACCTAGCAAAGTATTAGATGCAAATCCTTTACATTCCATATATAATCAAAATCCCAATACAGTAATTATAGGAGATTTAAATAGAAAACATAACATTCAACTGTAGATGTACAAACCCAAATGACAAAATACTTTATAAATTTCTAGCCGAAACTAATATGATATTGTTAAATGATACAACACCGGCATATTTCGTACGCACATGGCACCAGTGAAATACTGGACTTATGCCTGTGTTCGTACAATATGAGTTGTAAACTTCTATGTTGGTCAGGATTTAGACAGTGACCACCTCCCAGTTTGGTGTATCTTCAATCTCACCTCCCCCCACTTGAACAAAATATCAACTCATCAACTAATAAAAGATATAATAATAACGAAAGTAGAAACAGCTATCAAAAACAAAGCTCCTGGAGATGATGGTATCCAAGCTATCCTCCTAAAACACAGCACTCAGAGATTATATGAGCACTTTACAGCTTTATTTAATCTATTATTATCAGCTGGATATATTCGTTTCTTGAAAGGAAGTAGTAATATTAATGTTCCAGAAAGAAGGAAAGCCAGCTAATAAACCAAACAACTACCACCCAATTAGCCTAACCAGCTGTATTGGCAAAATTTTAGAAAGAAAAATTAGTAATCGAGTATCTATATAAATCAGAAGTAAATTCAAAATTACCCAAAACTGAAAATGGATTTAGAAAATACAGACAAACTACAGATCACCTAATTAGACTAACAGAATCAATTACAGACAGCTTCAACAAAAACGAATACACTGTATCTTGCTTTCTCAACATTGAGAAAGCATTTGACACGGTATGGCATAATGGATTACACCATCGGTTAACGGAAATGGCTTCACCCCAGGGAATTATTTGCTGGCTATCCAACTTCCTGGGAAACAGAACGTGTAAAGTAGATGTGAATGGGGCCCACACAGGGTCCTTTTCACCCGAGGCAGGAGTCCCGCAGGGAGGGGTAGTTAGCCCTATAATATTTATCATGTATGTGAGTAATATGCAACTGTAAGACCTAAATTTAGGTTTTGTATCACAATTTACTGATGATGTAGCATTATGGAAAAGTGCCCCCACTCCGTCAATAGCAGCAACAAACCTCCAACAGTCCTAAATAATATAGAAGAATACTGCCAGAAATATATAATAAAAATTAATATTCCAAAAACCCAAGTAATATTATTCAGCAGATTAAATAAACTAAAAAACAATCCACCCAAGTTATACATGAATGGATCACTTTTACTGACTACTACTTCTGCAAAATTTCTAGGATTAAATTATGATACCAAATCAATGTGGATACAACATACAAACAATATCCTGATAAGAATCTGGAAAAGAGCAAATTATGCAAGAAGTCTTTCAGATAAAAATCAAGAAACATTACCTGATAATATAATAAAAATCTACAAAACATACATCAGACCTATAATAGAATACTCATCTCCTGTCTGGATAAACATAACACAAAAACAATTACAGAAACTACTAAGAATACAAAACGCAATTCTAGCTTCAGTCTATAAAGTACCACGTAGCACTTCATCCACAAGTATGCACACAGAGACAATACCTGAAGACTCTTGCATAATGCACTAAATTATTTTAATAAAAAATGTTATAAAAATGACTTAATGAGTGAACTTGACAGATACTATGTACATGATAAACATAGTCTTAAGTACCTCTCTCCTATAAATACATATTTAAGAAATATAAAACAAGCTGGCGTCCATGCACTAGATGCGTAAAACTAGTTTTATATGAATAAAAATAAAAGTATTTTTTTTCTTCTTTCTTTTATTTTATTATTAGTATTTCACCAATGAATATATATGAAAAAAAATATCCATAAAAGTGAACAAAAAACACAAGAAAACGAATAGAAATATTGAAAAAAAACAACTTTAAATAATTAAAAAATAAAAAGGGCAAATCAAGACTATGCATGGACATTGCCCTGAAAAGGGCCCAAGTACTGGGTAATACTCTGGCTCAAAGTCTACCCAATAACACACTCCAATGAGTAGACGACATGAAAGTTAGGGATGGAGGAAAAGGTCTTGTGCATCTGACCCTCCTGGGTATTAAAAAATTAACCAACCCAAATACCCACACAGAGGAAATGAAGCAAAGATTACACAAATTATATATAAACTCGTATATTATACTGAAGCTGTAACGAAAGGGTTAAAGAAAATGTAAAACAAAATTAGTATTCCACTGAAACACATGTGAAATATAAATCTTTACTAAGCCTGTTATCACATTACAAAACCTACATGAGTGGCATTGGCTATACAATCTAACTCAATGATACATCCTGGTCGGGAAGTTGACTGTAAGCTGATGATTTTGAAAGTTTCCTGCAGACTAATCTGTCTATATCCCAGACCTGAAGAGGTGCTACTGGACAAACTGAGATCCTGAAATACAAATACAATTAATTTATAAAATACCTATTACAGGTATATGCTTGTATTCTCCTAACTATGAAATTGTTTTCTTTTCTGTGACTTTTCTAAACATCACTAATATTAAAAGGTCATACATGTCATAATTAATTACAAGCAATGAATTAAATTTTAATTATTCTCTCATTTTCATGCTAATTTTTCAATTTCCTCTTATTGAAAACATAAACACAAGCTCTATGAAGGAGAATAAGTTATAAAATAAAAACATCAGTTTTGTGAAATATGTTTACTAACCGAGTTCCTGTACTTTCTTTTAGCAGATGAAACTTCAGCTAGTAAAGTCCTGGCATCAATAACAGCTTGATAAATCCTTAGTTGTTGACCATCAGAAGCCACAAAACATGCACTTGGAGAGTTTGATATGCTTCCCAAAGTTGTGCTAAAAAGTTTAATTGAATAATATAATCATATGCACATATCTTGATTACAAATAAAAGTATCAATTTAAATTAGCAAATATTTTCAGCAAATTACTTCCAGTTCGGTGATATACTTTAACTAATTTTATTCTAAAACAACAACAACAACAAAAACTTATTTTCCCTGTAACAATTAAGTAGGTGAATTGGTTATTTTCAAACTATTTCAGTTAGAGGCACCAACCTAGGAAGTAATGTTGGGACCCATGCTACATTAGCAAAAGCAGCAGTTTCAAGAGAATTTATTCTTGCTAGTTCTGTTACCCCTCCTGATTTAGAGAGAGGTCCAACAGGATCCACCTTCCATAGAATCAGTTCACTGCAAAAACCAATATGCGGGAGACCATTAGGAGGACAGCAACTTGGTGAGCTGGGAGTTACAGGAGCAGAGAGATTTCCTGATCCACTTCTACCCGGAAGATTGTGGTGAGAGGTTGTCAAAAGCAAAGGCAGGACAGGATGGCAGGTAATATCATTGATGCGAAAACGATGACCACAAACTCGTGCTGCATGTCCTATGCTCAAAACCTAGTAACAGTTGAAGGAAAAACAATGAATTAATTTTCATTTACCATCAGATATACTTTGCATATATTGTTTGAAAAACCATAAAAGCTATATATAACTTAAAAACAAGCCAAAACAAAAATAATAAAAAAATGCTGTACCAATCAAAAAGATCCTAGGATATAAGCTATAATGCAGTATTATAAAATGTACCCTAGATTTTGGAGGTGACTGCATAAGTAGGATACAGACTGTAGTACAGATACACCATTTAGATTTGCTGTTTTTAATGCAGTCCTTCCTTGTGATTGTGCTCATTTAACTTCAATAAAATGTACTCATTTTCACTAATATATAAATGCATACATTATTTTTTCAGCTTTAAATACAATAATTTGAAAACAACTCTAAAAACTGGTACCGGGTGGTTTGAAATGGGAGGTCAAATATTTCTCTATTAACAAAATATCTAATAATTTAACACATCTGAAGTTGCCTAGTTACTTAAGACAGTAAGCAGTTGCACATTCTAGTACCCAAACAGTGTCAAATAAAATGAATAAATACTGCTAGTATTCTCTAAAGTGCCATTACTATGTTAACAAGATTTAGCATATTATTACAGATTAAGAAAACTCAAGACTAAATTTAATTTTGTAATAACATTTGTATAAATTTACAATAGCAAAATTCACCTCAAATTCTAAGGAGCTGGAATTTGACATATACACTAAGTTCTTCACTTAAACCTGAAGTGGATTGTGATGCATATTACACTTTACTTAATGGTAATCTCAATTTGTTCATGATTAAGTAAGGGACAAATCTTTATTAAACAACTTATTTGGTGAGCCTGGATTTCTTCTGTCTGACTGAACACTAGAAGCTGATCATGTGAAGTGAATATGTACAACAGATTCACACCCAGCACAAACAAAAAATGTTGAATATTTAGGAGTAGATTTAATACAGCTGTAGTAGGGCTAATCTCACATGCACAAAATCTGCATATAATAAAAGTACATTTATGAAATATGTGCAACCAAATATATCAGAAGATGGTTTAAGAAATGAGTTTCAAGACCTTCAAATGTATGGAACGAGTCACTATTTTATATGTACATTTTCCCATATACTGCCAGATGACTTATAAAAAAAATCTACATTTTTACACAACTTTAATTATTTGAAATAAAAGAATAATGTTTCACTTGAAATCTACTGACATACAGTGAAGAAATAAAAACCAACTTGAGTAAATGCAGTGTTCTCTCCAAAAACAAGGTGCCAGAGGTTGAGACTGCCATTGTTGTGTTTGGACAACATACAAACAGTAGGTGTTGTTAAGTGAAATGCTGATTTTGGTTCTCGTTTGTTATGCTCCAATCCACCATCCATGTGTGTTTTGGTTGGTGATGATGCAGTTTTGTCTTCATATGTTTTTGATGGTGAATCTTGAATAATATGATCTTTGGTCTCTTTACTATAAAAGCCTTGCATAGCCACACGAAGATCCAGACCAGCACGTGGAGAGTAAAGGGTGAGATGGTGAGACATTGTAGCTGCATCACTCAAGGATATTGCATTTGGAATACGAGATGAAAAGCTAACTTGGGCCTGACGAAATGATCCCGGATCGTATTCATCCAGCCAATCAACTAACCTGCAACAGTAAATTTTAATACTTTTCACTGGACTTTAGAAAATGATCAATGATTAATAAGATTCACCTAGGTTAGCAGATAGCCAGAAAGAATAAAATATGCTTTTTTTATATCATCCTGATAAAAAAGATCCAGCACCAAGATTTATCTAGGTATTCTTCTAGCCAGTAAGAATAAAACAGTTGCTTCTTTCTAAAGGTTAAAAGCATTGTGGCATAATGCAAATATAAAGAAATAAACAAGAAGCAGAAATTGTTCCTATTTATAATTCTCTTGTAACTATTTATCAAAATTCAACACTATAAAGAGTACATTAACTAACTTAATATTTTACAAAAAAAAGTTAAATACCATAAACTATCACAATGGTATGTGAAGTTTTTTTCACTGTACTTTATGTCAGTAAAAGTGGTCAAAGTAAAATATTCATACATTCAAGAAAGTAGCTTTGTACTAAAATGTAAAACAATCATTCTCTAAGTACATTGTTGAAATAATCTAAAAATGCTTAAATTGACAGTGAATTTTCTTATCACCAAACTATAATATTCTTCCACCACCTACAGGTGGCATATTAAGAAAATCAAGAAAATTAAACTGGTATCCCTTAAGAGTTTAAAACCATATGCTGCCTTACCAAACAAGAAAGCTTCCATCTACCGGGTGGATGCTGAATAATAGGTCAGGTCCTTGATGCCATTCTCTTAACAATGACTCAATTTTTCTGTCCAATGCATCACCCAGAGGACTCTGTGGAAAAAGGAAAAAACAATTTTATCACTGTATACAATAAAAACCATTAAAATAAGTTTGTTCAGAATTACAAGTTGTTACAGCAATTTTCTTAAATGACATTTTCAAATCATTTACAGAAAACATCTATTTCAAACACATAATAATCTTAAAATCTAAAAATTAATGTTTTTAACAATTTCATGTCAATATTATTCTAAACCTCAGTTTCAATTCTTAAATATTTTCACTATGGATATAAACAGAAAATGTATGACTTCTAGTTTATGAATACTTACATGTCATTATATACAAGTATATATTTCTATAGAAGACAGGACTTCTAAATTTGTCTCTGAAGTATTTGTTTTGAAGTGTAAAAAAATATGATTTTATGATAATATATGTATTAGTTTCTTTTCCAGGCTTTGTTAATACTAGCCTAATAAATATAGAAAGTATTTGTACAGGATCTAGTAACTCACTAACTCATTGTCTAAACCTATTGAGATATGGAAAGTGCTAAATATGTTACAGCAGCATTTAGAAAGCATACTTCATTTATGAAATCTGGTTTCGGTATATTATTTCAATGAATCTTCCATTTTAAATTACCATTTTTTAACAATCACGATAGTAAACTTTTTGACAAGTACACAAAATTATTTTCTAATTATAAATCATGTAACTGGTATGCAATAATGCTCGATGCTTGTTAAAAGGAAAATTTTAAGAAATCTTTCAGGATTATAAAAATATTAAAGAAAATGTGACAATAAAATTATTTATGTGAAAAACTTCAGTTTATAGTCAAACACAAGGGTATATTTATAATTTCAAAAACAAATAACATTTTATAAGTTGATAGACACAACTTGGGTATTTCATATATCAATTATAGAATCAGATAACAAATACAATTAACAACCATCCCTCACTTACTCTAAATCAAAAACCAAAATTTGTGAGAGTTTTCCAAAACTGAAGAACTTAAATGTAATTTATTTGAATGGTTCATGGAAAAAACTTGTTTCTTGAATGAAATATTCTGTTTTAACTTTTTGCTTCAGAAATGTAAAAAAAATCTTCAAATTAACTTTGTTTCTTATTCTTTCAATGCAAATAAACCATGAACTTCTAAGAAACATTTCAAAATTTAAAAAAAAGCACATTCACAATTTAAGGTTCAAAACAATTAGTAAGGTAAAACAATTTTTTTTTGTATCAGTTCTCACAAAAGTAATAAACATTTCTATTGCACTGCCTTTTCTTAATACCTGCCAGTTAAATATTCTAATAGCTATGTACCACCTTGTGCATATAAAATTCAACATATATTTTGATTTCACCTGTAATGATGTGTTTGATAATTCCGTAGCTAGGGATGCTGATGAAGGTACAGTCGAAAAACTTTGTCTACTAGTTGTGTCTTCATTCAAATCCTCATAAGAAAAAGACTTCTGTTGTTTTCCATAAAGCTTAGATTTTTTTGATTTGGTTGTTTTAACTGAAGTCTTCTTAACACCTAAATGATGAAAAAAGAAAATATTCAGCACCTTAAAAGTCTGAAGTTTTATAGATCAATATGCAAACCAACCTCAAGAAAAAATTAAAATGTACTATTCTTTTAATTATGCTTAGAAACTAATATTTCTTAATATTTTTTAAACTATGAAGAGAGAAATTATGCCCATTTAACTCTTAAATAACAATTCACAACATGACTTTTAAAATTAATATTACATATGTTTTGAATATATACAGTGGTGCACAAGTTACTTTATAGTTAATGTAGTTGGTATTACACAGTTATACTAAAGTAAGTATTATAAAGCAAATCTAATTTCTGTTTGCTTCAAGTAAAGCATTATAAATTAAATAATGTTCTAAGCAAATCAAATGTTTACTCACTCTTCCCCAACCTGTAGATCCTTACTTACAAACTTATAACATATACTCAGTGAACCAACCAATTACTGTAGGTTTTTTACAGATGCACAAAATATAGCAAAATTTTTAATTAGTTCAAGGTGTGTAGCATTAACATGTGTGTTCATATCTAGTAATTTACTGAACCATAAAAACCCAATGCTCATATATCAAGCTGAATAAAAATTTGTATTCTTAGGAACTGCAAACACATGAATATAACCTTTAAAACCTGAACCTCATCAACACAGTTTTAAACTTGGCTTGCCCAGTAAAGAGGCTTTTTATCTCTGCAGTTATTCTGGAAAGTTGTAGAGCTGTTTTTATTCCACTTACCTAATTTTATGTTCTAATAATACTGTTAATCCAATTACTTAAATTTATATTCCAATAATATTGTTAATCCAATTACCTAATCTTATGCTCAAATAATATCAAATACTGCTTATCACAGCTTTCTCTCTCCTAAAAAAATGCAGTTATAAATTCATGAAAATATTCAACCTTACATACAACTTAGTTTGTTTTGAACACTATGCATTTGAGCGATTTCCACTTATCTGTTCTTTCACACCCATGACTGTTAGCTATTACCATACGAAACCTTGCTTAAGTAATGGGAAGTACACATACAGCAAGAAACAGGTTAGGGAAATACATTTTTTCAGTGACTAGTTTAGCACTCTTTCAAAACAACGAATACATTAATTTCCCAGTATTTTCCAAATGATACTCAAATGTTGAAAGTTTTCTGTACATTTAATATATTAAAAAAACAACAACAATGTAATATATGAGGTGTAAAATATTCATTCCTGTACAAAAATAATAAACTTAAAAAACTCAAAGCACAAGCCCATAACAAAATGAGGTGTGCCAAGATGTTTGAGCATGAACAAATACCAAAATTAAGCACTAAAAACTGGACTTACCAGATTCTTAGCGGCATATACCCACAGTTAAGAAATAAGCACTGATTAAATATGTACCAATCTGAAAAATATTTAATGGTGATTGTTTTCATCTTCTCTTTTTTAAATATGGTAAAGATAATACAAATTAGGCTTCATTTCCTGGAAACTTTCTGCACCTATCTCCAAAAACCTATAAGAAGTTTTTTTTCAATTAATTTTATATATACAAACACCAAAATAAACAAATGGACTGACAGATAAACTTAAAAAGTATATACCAAGCATATGAAATTCAGTAAAATAAGTAGAAAATTGAGCCTCAGCAAACTACTGCAAGGGGTATAGGTTTTTCATTTTACTTTGCATGATTGATAAACATATAACTAGACCAATAATGATTAACAAAATATCTACATGAATTATACCTGTCTCTGCTTGTACATCCTGATCATCGCTGTTTCCCTGTTCACTGTCACTCTCATGTCCTTCTGTCTGCAACACTTTCTGGCTGACCTCCTGTAGCAAATGTTCAGCTGCTTGAGTGAAAGTCAACTCTTTGTTGTTTATCCAATGGAGAACAAAATTTGGTTCTCGTAAGCCACTTCCTCCACTCATACTAGGCACAAGTGGAATATCTAAAAATAAATTAGACATTTTATACTTGAAACGTAGCCAATAAACATGAAGTTTTACAATACATAACAAGTACATCAGTCACTTAAAAGACAATGTTTGCTTTATGGCAATGCATTTATAACGGAAATAGCCAATCAAAAAGATTGAATTAAGATTTTTTTAAACTTCAAAAGGAAAAATATTAAATAAAATGTTTCTTCAGTATCTCATTTATAGTTTCACAATACCTGTAAACTAACAAAACTCATCTACTTTTGAAATGTACAACTATTTGTTTTCATGAATAAAGGTTACTACTTATTTATTTTACTATAAACAGATTTTTTTTCAATTTTGAATTAAAGGCTAAGCAGTCCTGACTAAAATGTCATGAACTGTTTAACATGTTTTACTTCTTTTAAGTAAGTTTTAATTATTTTTCTAATGTACAGTTACTGTAAAAGGTTAAAATATTTCAGTTATAAACATCAGAAACAAGTATTTTAAAATTAAGAAAATACCTCTATGTAAAAAAAATCTATGAATTAAGTTTAAACTAATTAAACTTTCCTTTGAAATGCTGAAAGTCTTACCTTTTTGAGTTCAAACATATGCTGTCAACAAAACATGCAACTAAATGTTTGTCAATTTTCTTGATTGTTGCACAGGACATCACTTACCCTTTATTCTCTTCTCTCTGCCATTTTCCATTACTTATTATGCAAACATTATGGGATCTTACATAAGCTCTGCTTTCCTACCATAGCTTACATTTGTTGACAGTGATGCTGTTCACTTTGCTGTTACATTCGTTCTCATGCAGCAGCTTCCACAATTATAAAAATTTCTATACCTTTACTGGAGGTCTTAAGACCACAGTTTTGGTTCAACATACAATGTACAAATGTAAATTTGTAACACTGGGAGTTCAATGTATTCATGTCAATGAATACTACTATTCCTTGTTGGTACAGCAGTTGTGTGGATGCTTAATTTCCACAACACTTAACATCTGTGTTTTTGATGAATGTTAATTTTTTTCTTTCAAAGTCTCAAAAGCTGTTTTTGTTTGCTGCAGTGTCAACCCTAATGCCAATAAAACTTCTGCTGATTTCTTTTTTTCTTGGGTATGTTCTCTATTTTCAATACTGAAATTGTCAGTTATAGTTGAGTCATACAAGCTAATTTCTACTTTAGAGTTGCAAGTATTTTTCAAAACTAATTCTGTATTCACATTATCTTCTCTTTCAAGTTTCTGAAGCTCAATTTGGTTGAGAGATAGGGAGGAGAGCTTTCACTTGGTTTTTTAATTTAACCCATCATCAGTTTTATGCCTTGAATGCTATTATTTGGTTTGTTTTGAACCACTATTCCCCTGCAACATTATCAGTTATTCTAATTCTTCTGATTAAGTCAGGATCACATATCTACTTTATTCTATTAACTATGGGTCTCACTGCTTTTTTTTTTTATTACCACATAGTCTTATGTTCCTTTGATATTTCTACCCACTAAACTATGCTGCTAGGTACTCATCTCTTTGAAAAACACACCTGCTTTGTTTTTGTCTTTGTAGGTGTTTCACTGAGTTGTTTCATGTTCAAGGAAGTATACCAGCAAGAGTTTATTTGTTTCTTGTACATCATTTCACTTCTGCCTATTATTTACTTCTATAGTCCTGTGTCTAATGTTCTTCATTGCTTATTAAATTCACTCATGCTTTTCATTTAACCTGGCAGTGATGTAAGGAAGGTAGGTCTTTATAACTGACACACTGATTCTCTGTTCTAAATAACTCTTCTGATGACCTATGGTGATCATCTCAGGTTTTGTTTATCTATGGACCTTTCACTTCCTGTTTCTTTAATTCATCAGAGTGTCAACTTCAATTTTATATTAATCATCTGATTTTAACATTTTTACCATTTACTTGATTTTGGATCTGAAATTTTCAAACCTTTTCTACAACAATGAAATACTGATGTTGTATGTCATGATCTCTCAAGGTTTTTGACAAAGACACAACAAAATTGAAGACTAGTCTTAATTCTTTTCAGCCTCATTTGACAACCAGACATTCCTCCTTCCTAGGTGGAATCTTTCATCACGTTTTTTGAATAATGAATAAAAATTTCAAATTATCCTTATTTGCACATCCTGCTTCAACAATCTTCATTTTTCACATGATGGAATGGGTTATTAATTCATGGGCCTCTTCTTTCACTTTGGTTTAGTTATTCTATGTCATCACACACACACACACACACACACACACACACAGAGAGAGAGTATCAACTATCTATAATCATTACATAGATGACAGAATTCTTGCTCTTCTGAAGAAAATTCTTATTACAGTTTCTAAACTCTTTTTTTTGGCTACATTCGTACCATGTCTTTCTTTAGGCTTGTATTTTGTCATTTATACCAACAGTTCAGCCATCCTAAATTATATGCATTCAGGACAGAAATTTTCAGTTTGGTATCTAGCTTCTCTCTAGCAGAGAATGCTTTGAGCTCATCTTGAGGGAATATTGTTTTATCTATGTATAATCTCTTTCTTCATCTTCCATTTTGGATAATGGCCAAGATCAGTTGGTTAAACTATCCAGTTCTTCTTACTGTCACATATTAGTCATGGAAACCTTGGTAGAGCAGGCTCTCAGCTACATATTCTATTCCATCACTTTGGTACACCTTCCACAATGAAATTGGTTATCAACAGTTTCAAGGCTGGCTGTTATATGCTGTCCTTTGTTAAGTGAGCTGGATTCTCTTCTTTACTAGCTCAAATGTTAAATTTCTTGCAGATGTTCCTTCTTGACATTGTACTCTGTTGTTCACATTTTCTTTTTCAGCTTCTTTTCGAAGGTTTTTAATTACATCTCCCATGAGTACCTAGACATTACCCTCAGTGGGTAAGAAGGAAGTGACAACTTGGTCAAGTTCTTTTTGAACCTTTCACAACTTGTTCACTATCATGTTTTTACTGAAGCCATATTTTATTATTTGCTACAGGTAGGAGATATTCAGACATTTTCCCTATTTGCACTTCTCATCTTTTTCAAGATAGTTCTGTACTTATATCCTAATAGTCTTCTGACTAGAAACATGGGCTACAAGAGGTGATCAGCACTGTTTTGTTTCTTCTATTGTGTTACCTACTTTGAATGATTCTGATTCACTATCTCATGAATAATTTTCCTCTTCGGTTAGTGATGTATATTCTAATGTCTGCAAAAATAAATTTTCAAGGAATCAGAACTGGTTATTTATACCTTAGGATGGTTCTTGTTCCATGAATTTTGCTTCATCCACATTATCAAAGTGGTTTGTGTAACTGATATATCTTGTTTATCATGATATTCCCTATCACATTAAGCATGGATTTCAGGTCGCACCTTACCAGATTCCCATTTGACTATGCTTAAAGGATACTGATTTCTGTGCTTTTTAGTGAGCATTTTAAATGTAGGTATGGAGACATCCTGTATCACATCACTGTATCTTCAGTTTCAGGATTGTTTTCACCACCTATGGTTACTCTCCAGTTTCAGTGATATCTTTCTCTTAGGAGTTACTTTTACATTTAACATCAAATGATAATTTACAGAGTGTATGAGGCTGTGAATAATTTTAAATTAAAATTCAACACAAAATGAGAAAGACAACATAATCAAATATAGTCTCTTCTTACATAAAAAAAACTTTTTACATAATTTCATCCAGTCATGACTCTTGAATAGTATCTAACCTCTGCATTTGCTTCAGGCAATCCAATTATTTACATCTTGCTAAACCTCTACCCTCTATGCAGGAGTTTCATGAAAGAGTTTTGTCCTTTGGAAATGGACATACTATCACCTTGGGACAGATAATGCTTTTATGGGTAATTTTTCCATGTACATCCTTGCGTAGCACAAAGAATATCAGAAATGGAAGTGATTATCATCACCAGGTGTCTCAGCATCAACCAGAATATGAATCATCCATGTTTTTATTCTTACTTCATAACATTTCGATGTTCTTACTGCAGTGCCCCCACATTACTGAACCCATCCTTGGAGACTGCGTGGGTCTATCTTTGGCCTCCCCAAGAGCCACTAATATGGTCAGTTGTATGAATCAGTTATTTCCGATATTGGTGAAGGCGGCTACTATTTCAGAAACATGCCCTTCCATACTGCATGTCTGAGCTGCTACCCCAAGTTTTCTAGAGAATACAGTATTCCTCCTATCTATTCATGCCATCATTTGCATCCCATTATTAACTCCACAGGTTCAATACACTGTTACCACTCACAAAACTAAACTCCTTTGTCTATATTAAATTGTATTATGGGATACCCTGCTGAAAAAAATGTCCTTTCCATGTGTCCTTTAGATTCAGTCTTTATCTTTTATATAAGGTCAGTTTGTTTCACTCATTGTGACATTTTCTGGTTCTAGATTTTACTCCATATCTGCTTGGCTTTATATTTCTTGGATCTTGATTATCTTATTCCTATCTACAGCTTGTAGTTTTATAGTTTTGGTTTCTTTCCATGTCCTTTGGCTCTCACTTCCTTTATAATGAGGGTATTCTGGTTTTCATTACTTCAGAGGGTAAGTCTACCCCATTTATATTTCATATTTTTAAAATTAAAATGAATTTCAAATGTAAACTTAACTCTGAAATACCTTCCCTCCCACAATTAAACTTTCATTATGACTGCAACTTTCAATAACAACTAAATGATAGTGGGAAATCACAACTAAAGTAAGATTCCCTGATACTTGCACAATAAGTTACACAGAAAGTGGGTGAGTGGAAAATGCGAGTAAGACTCGTGCTCTGTGATGCTTAAAGAACATTTGGAATTTTTATTTTTAATCTTATTTCTTTCAGGTAGTGTAAGTTCAATTTCAACAAGATAAAATTTTCAGTATTTTACAAGTTACTATATTTTCGAAAAATTTTAAAACTTTAAAAATGAAAATGTATAATTTTTTTTGATAGAAAGATCTGTACTTTTTAAACTTTGATACATATCCTTTACCAGTTTCTGCATTAATACTAGCAGCAAGATGAAAATGAAGACCAGGAGCTATCCCAGACCCATGAAAACCAAAACTGTGAAAGTCATGCACACTGTAGGTGCTGGGTAATGTTGGAATGGTTTCATGAGGATCTTCTGTTAACTGTGAAGCTTGTCGTCTCTTATAGTGGTTGAAAGACCTGTCCAGAATAGATATAACTCAGTAAAAAATCTATTAGCCAGTAAGAAAGCATTTTACCACTTTTTTCAGGTACAATATCTATAAAATGCAATTGAGATGAATTGAGTTTAAAATACAAATTATTTTTCTATATAATTCATTCCTTATAAAATAAACTTCATGAAATTGTAATAAAGGGCACCTTATTTCAAATTAAGTTAAATACTATTATTTATATGAAGTAAGTTTATAACTAATTTCAAATATTTTATTAAACACTCAATTTTATGTATTAACACAAATCCAGATTTTACGGATATAAATATTTTTTTTAAAATCAAAATCTAGGTTTGTGGCTTACAGTGCAAAGTCTTGAGCCACTACAGCAGAGCGCCATTAAGCTGCAGACCAGTAAACCACGAAATCGCTTAAGCCGCTGTAGCAAGTCTTGTGAGAGATGTGAGCGAGGATTACCGTGGCTCACCGCTAATTTAAGAACATGTAAAAATGCAGCTTACAAATTTAATCCTGGCTTTATAACTTCAAGGGGATATTTAAAAAGGATTTGCTTTAATTTGGGAAATAAATAAAATATATTACAATAGAAATCAACCGTTAATCTACCTTATCCGCTCTCTATGTCAGCTTTATGGAGGCCACCATTGTTACCGAATCACACCTCTACATACATTAAAGTTAATCCGTGAAAAAAGTGATCAATAATTAAAGTATAATTTTTAATTCGATAATCCGATATTTTTATGGAATTGTATAAATATTGCCCACAAACCCAATAGAAATCACTTCAGTTTCTGAATTAATAGTGAGCATATCATATTGACAAATTCCTACCCCATGAGTACCAAACGTAAACATGCATCGTATGACGTTCAGCAAAAGCTGAAGGTCATAGAAAGAATACGAAACGGCAAAACTCGCGCTAAAGTTAGTAGAAAGTTAGGCATACCTGAGTCTACATTGCATGGGTGGATTAAAGATGAGAATAACTTAAGAGCATTTCTTGATGAACTTGATGAGGGTGGTTTGAAATGCAAGAAAGCTAGAACAGCACAAGATCCTGAGTTAGACAAGGCAACATTCAATGCATTTTGTGAAGCCAGAAACAATGGAATTCCCAAATCTGGACCAGTTATTGAAGCACAAGCAGAGAAACTACACAAGGAACTTCATGGCCCTAATGCAGGTCCAGAGTTTACTGTTTCAACTGGTTGGTTAAGAAGGTGGAAGCAGCGACACAGCATATTGCAAGTAAAAATCAACAGCGAGATCAAGTCAGCAGACACTGTAGCAGTAGAAGAGTTCATCCCTAAGTTCCAAGAATTCTTTGAAGAACAGCAACTTGTTGAGGAGCAGATCTATAATGCAGATGAAACAGGTCTTTACTATAGAATTTTGCCAGATAGAACTTTAGCTATGAAGAAAGACAAGAACAGCAAAGAAGGCTACAAACAAATCAAGGACAGGGTGACCATGTTGTTCTGCTGTAACTGGACTGGTCTACACAAGCTGACACCACTCTGCATCAGGAAGTACAGGTCACCCAAGTGCTTCCATAAAGTGAACATGTCAACACTGCCAGTAGACTACACCCATAGCCAGAACACCTAAATGACAGCTGCGATCTTTGAAAACTGGTTTCACAAGACGTTCATCCCTGATGTCCGGAAACACCTGAGGAACAAGGGACTAGAACCTAGAGCCTGCCTACTCCTAGATAACTGTCCTAGCTGTTGGCGACTTCGACTTTTCAGTCACAAAGGTTTAAGCCGTGGTTAAGCAGGTTGACCCCCCAAATACCGTGGCTTAATGGCACTCCACTGTATTTTAGTTCCTTTTATAATGATTTTATAAACCTGTTTTGCTCACATACTTCATGTGCTTTAAACGTTGCATGATACGCTGTCTGTGTCTTTGAGTTTGTAGTCGAGGGGTTTGACTTGCTAGGGCCTCAATTTGCTGCAGATTGATCAATCCATCATCAGGTAGCAGAGTCTGCACCCAAATTCGACAAATGTTGTCTCGACAGGAAGTAACCAACATATTGGCAACAGAAGCCCTAAAATTGTCAAGTATATGATAACAGATTAATTTGTAAAAATGTAACACTTGTTTGCAGTGCTGGCAAACAAACTAGAGTTCATTAATTACTTCACGAATCATTTAGGAATTCTTTCATCCAGATATGTTGTTCCTTTAGTACTTTGATCTTAAATTTCAACTTGATTTTGAAAATCTATTTATATGAAAAAAATTGCCTCAAGACATTAGTTTTTTAGGTAATTATGATTAGAATAATACTTATCTTACTTTTTTTTTACCAAATTTGAGAGATTGATTTAGTTTTCAGCAAATATTTTTCCATCAAACATTTTTTCCCCTTTTGAAACTGTTCCAAAGGGTGTAAATGCTAAAAAAGCTTAAACATATCACATAAAGTCAGTCACTTTTTAATATTTTAAAATTACAAGAGGATAATAAGTTATTCTTTTCAATTACTTTAATGTAGTTTTTTTCTTTCCTTTTAATGGAAGAAAATATTTCATTGTGTGTAAAGCACTATAATGCTGTTTAATCTCCTGAATAACAAGTAGTTTTAAATCACTTGTGGATGAATATTTTAATGATACAGTAAATACATTAACATGCAATATCATTTTGATCTACACAATCAACTTAAGTGGTTGTAAATTAACCATTGCTGAATCAAGCACAAGAGATAAAAAAGCACACACCGTGGCATATATTTGCTAGTCTTCCTCCATGAAAAACCTGTCACAGCTCTGGGATGAGCAATGTATATAAATGTGTAGTTAATTTCACTACCAGATAGTGAATGACCACTATGGGATGTAAAATTCACTGTTGAGAAAACAAAGAAAAGTAATTCAAGTTTACGAAATACAATATTTTTGGCAAAGAAGCAGTAATAATTCAATCAGCATAAAATTCGTCTCATAACTTAAACTGAGTGACCAGACTTTTAGAGTTTTAATTGTAATAGGTAAAAACCTTCCAAATCTAGAAAATTAAACAAACAGATGATTAATAAAGATTGATATAAATTAAAAACTAGAATCAGTTAATGGTTTTATATATGCAAAAACAGCTCGTTTGGGTTGAGAAAATATTTTACATAGAAGAGTGAACAACGTTTTGACCTTCTATGTAAAATATTTTCTCAACCCAAACGAGCCGTTTTTGCATATATATTTCTCTACAAGTGGGTTTTCTCGACATCACTGATAGTTAATGGTTTTTCTTATGCCGAGAAACTCACTTAAAATAAAAATGTATTCTGAAGATGGCTGGTGTGGGTATTAAAACTTTAAAATAAAGTATAAAAAATGTTTTGACCTTTGTGAGTCATCTCTGAGATTATTTTTTTAGTTTAGGATTTCTATATTTAGTAAGTGCATATACATTGTTGATTTTTCAGTAGTGTTATAGTGAGAAAGTTGCTGATAGTGAATTAATGCATATTTAACATTCTGATAAACAAAACCCTGATAAAATAGTTTAATTTTTCATGTTTTGAGGGTTTAATAATCTCCAATTACAAAATAGTTATGCAACATAACAATAATTTTACTCAATATCTTAGAATTTGAAAGAGAATGTCAAATACCTTACACATTTTCACCTAGAAATATATATTTTGTCTTTAACTTTAATTTAAACTAGTAGATTAATAAAGAGATATAAAGTATCTAAAGTATCTTGGTGAACCTCAGATTCACAAGAAGAGCTTCGGTCGTTACCTCTTCTTTGTGATGACATATAAATTCTCAACAAGTTTTCTCGTCAGATTAAAGGACACCAAGTTTAGGGAATCACCACTCTTTTCATCAACCTGAAAATATAGTCATGGCTTGGTACCTTCAAACTTTACTAGGATTTATTATTTTAAACTTTATTAACCAATAAGTATACTCTAAACTGTCAGTATCTTTTTTTCTTTTAATAGAGTATTTTTCCAGTTGGGATTGAGCACATTTATTTTTCATAATTGCAAGATAATACAGCTATCACTATTAAGAATGATTTATTTCAATATGGATACTAATAAAATATCTGAGGGAACAAATATGAAATTTTATTTTTCCTGTTACCAAGTTCTTTTCTTTTTCCTTTCAGTAACAAATAAGTAAGTATTTTAGCCATGCAAGATAAACAAACTAGAAACAAAATTTATATCCATCTAAAATGACAATTCAGTAGTTTCAGCATTCTAACTGTTATGCATTATAAAATTATTTCTGACTATAAATTCATTTATTTATATTTTGTAATATTTTATGTATATTTCTGCATGCTTACCTTTTTTGTTTTCATACCATATTTTAATTAGTCTGTCTGCATGACCTACTGATGCAAACAAATTTCCATCTGGTGAAAACTTTAATATACTAACTGGATGAGCAGTTCTACAAAAAAAGGTAAGAACAAAGTAGTATAATATTTATCAATCAATATACAGTTGAAGCAACACTTAAAATTTATAAATAAAAACATTTTTCTACAATATTTTTATTCATCAAAATTTCAAATTTATGACATAAAAAATATATAAAAATATGCCTTTAAGCAAAGTTCCAACAAAACATTAGAACACAGATGAAGCATGTCAGCTGTGAAAAACATGCCTGTGTAAAGCAACAGATATTTTCACTGTAACATATGACAGAAAATTATAAATAATTTCTGTTAAAGCTTTCTGAACCTGGGTTGTGTCATTAGTATCCCTAATTTTTTCCCTTCAAACAATGGAAAAAGGTATGGTGGTGACAGAGCCAGAGCAGATGGACTTTGCCACTCTGTCAACTAGCTCATTCCCACTAATATCAACATGACCTGGTATCCAAAACAAACTGGACTGAGATAGATGATAGAGAAATGGGCCAGTTTGTTTTGGATACTGATAAGAATAGGATGGTAACTAACATGTTATGATGTCAGGGCCAATAGACAGCTGAGTAAATCAGTATAGATCATACAATTCATATATTGCATAGTTTCAATGTGATTTAGGGTAAGAGATATGACATACAATTTAGCAGTGAACACAGAAACTGTAGAGGGTATTCTATGTGCTACAACTGAACTGTAGCAAAAAATGGAAAAACCTACAGAGTCACCTGGTTTTGAACCATCTGTATATATGGGAATGGATGGATTGTTTGAAAGATGTTCAGCAAATAAAGAGTGACATTTCCAATCTGGAACACTGGACTTCCTCAGATGATTCAAAGATAGGTCACAGTTGGAGATGATAATTAGCCATGATAGAAGAAGCCAAACTGTTGATACTAGTATGCTATTCAAAGATGTATCCAATTTTCTGATTGTGCCCAAATACAAAGGCTAAAAGGAACAATGGCAGATTTTCTATTATAGAAAATTGTGGCCCACTGAGAATAGAAAACACAACCCTAAGTTGGGTGTTGTGGTAAAGAGCAAAGTTTGGAAGCATACACGAGACAGTTGCAAATGGCAAATATACAAAGAGAGTTCATGGGACTTCACATACAAACTTTGGACTGAAGTAAGAAAGACCCCAGTGCAAAGCAAAAGCCCCTGATGGTGAATAGGATCCAGCATTTTCAGTGCTGAGATTCTGACAGAACCATAAACCATAGACCCATAGTCAAGTTTGGATCGGGTAAGGGCAAAATAAATTGTAAGCATGGATTATCGATCCTCTCCCCACAAGGTGGAAGAGAGGACTGAAGGATGCTCAATGCTCTTGTATATTTGACACAAAGTTGCTTGATATGGGAAATAAAGTTTAATTTACAGTAAAATATAAGACCTAAGAATTTTGCCTCAGGAATGACAGTAAGTACAGCATCATCTATAGTGTTCTAGATATGGATGAATACCACGTTGGCGGCCGAAATGTACATAAACAGTTTTAGAGAGAGAAAGTTGAAAACCATTTGCTATGGTCCACTTAAGTTATGATTGATTGCAGTTTGTATCTGCTGCTCAATAAACCTCATGTTTGATAACTGACAAGAGATGTGAAAGTTATCAATGAAAAGACCATTTGCAACTGTAGGGGGTAGCTGTTCACTGATGGCATTAATCTTTATAATGAGAAGTGTGACACTCATAACAGCCTTGAGGGACCCCAAGTTCCTGTGGGGAAAAAATGGGAAAGTGTTGAGCCAACACAGACCTGGAATTGGAGATTCATTTAAAAATTCTTAATAAAAGTGAGAAATTGCCATGCAATCCATAGGAGTGAAGGTCTTGCAGGATGCCATATCTCCATGTTGTACCATAAGCTTTCTCTAAATCAAGAAAATAGTAACAAGATGTTGTCATTTCAAAAAGGCTTCTCTAATTGATGTTTCAAGGCAAATTAAATGGTCTATCATGGAGGGTTATCTTCAGAACACACATTGAGTGGGTGAGAGAAGGTTGTTTGATTCAATAAACCAAACAAGATGAGCATTAATCACACTCTCTAAGGTCTTATTGAGACAACTCAAAGCAATGGGACAGTAATTCGAAGGAATCTTTAGATACTTCCCAGGTTTAAGAACAGGGAATACAATAGCATGGTGCCAAGCATCAGGAAAGACATTCTCCTGCCATATCCAGTTAAAGACAGCCAGGAGAATAGTAAGAGAGACAGGAGAAAGGTGGCATAGCATCTCAATGTATATCATCAGGTCCAACTGATGCAAATGTTCAACTCGTGTTTAATAGCTAAGAAGGAAGGGGATGAGTTTGAAGAGCTAGATACATGAGAGAAACATTCACCAAAAGTATTGGCATTGCTCTGACCATCAGCAACTTCATGGCCATTGAATATCAAGATAGAGAGGAAGGCAGAAGTATACCATCCACTCACCTTCCAGATCTTGTCCCATATGACTTTTTAAGTGGTGGTTGAAGAAATGCTGGAGGTATATTTAATCCAAGATTCCTTCTGGCTTTGAAGTCTAACTTGCCGGGCCTGTGCATGGCCTTGCTGAAATGCAATGCAGTTTGGAAGCATGGGATATCTACAAAATTTATCCCAAGCACGTTTCTGAGCTTTTTCGTGTTATAGAACAAGCAGAATTCCACCAAGAGCAGCTGCTTGGAAAATGCATTTAGTTACTGCTGCAACACAATCATCTATTGATGATTTATATAATATGGCAGGATCAAGTTCTGAGAGAGCAGTGAAAGATGGACAGTTGGCCTCATCCAACATCCACTGAGGCACACAGGTCAGGTGGCACTGACCACGGCCAATCTCTCTTAATATGATAGGGAAATGATCACTACCCTGTGGATTGATGTCAACCTCCCAAGAAAAGCAAATGAAAAGTGAAGGTGAGCAGATAGAAAGATCTATAGCAGTAAATGACTGACTGGGTGCATGAAAATAAGTGTAAGAGCCAGTATTGAAGAGAGACAGGTTGTGATTCAAGAGCATATGCTCTATAGCACAATCCCTCACATCAATACTAGAACTAACCCAGAGGGTATTATGCCCATTAAGATCCCCCAAAATTAAAAAGGGAGTTGGCAGTTGCTCAATGTGGGCATCAAGGTCTGAGGGGTGATAATTTTTTCCAAAGGTAAGGTACAGAGAGCAAACAGTGATGGTACAACCCAAGGAGATATGGATGGCTACAGCCTCAAAAAGCGTATTCAATGACAAGGAGCAGGTGGGCACATGTTGATCAACCAGCAGTGCTACTCCCTCATGTCTGTCCTACACATTGATTGATTGATTGATTTAGTGTTTTATGGCACAAAGCAGCAAGGCTATCTGCGCCAGACATTCGGTAAAAATGTAAAAAATAAATAAATAAATGTAGTAATAGATATAAATGGAAATGAAGGTAAAACAAAAAAGTATAAAACCAATGTTGACACCTAGTCTACAATGTTAAGATAGAAGGCAGAGTATAAGAAGTTGTAAGGTATTTACTCTAGCAAAAAGGTAATGCTCATAACCTGCCAGGAAGACTAACAGGTAAGTTCAAGAACCACCGTCAGTCACCTGAAGTTGGTCTTTCCAGTCCTGGTTCCGGGTTATGTGTCATAGCAACCAGTATCAAAATGTAAAAGAACAGAAGTTTTAAAAGATACATAGCAAAATTGTAACAATGAGTAGCCAAATGTCCAGTAAAAAGATAAAGTCAAGTAAATGGAGTAAAATTTGTAAAAGTAAATGAAGGTAAAAATAAAACAGCAATTAAAACAGAAAATGGTGTAAAAAACCAATGTTGACATCCAGTCAACAAAGTTGTAAAGAACTACCTGTAGCAAAATGGTAATGATCATAACCCACCAGGAAGACTAACAGGTAAGTATAAAAACCACCGTCAGTCACCTGAAGTTGGTCTTTACAGTCCTGGTTCCGGGTTATGAGTCAATATGGCCAGTACTAAAAAGTTAAGTAGTAAAAGTGTGAAATGATATGCAGCAAAAGTATAATAACAACTCGCCAGGACAACTAACGAGTAGTTCAAACGGATAGTTCAAACAGTAGCGTTAGTCACCTGAAGTTGTCCTTTCCAGTCCTGGTGTCGAGTTATTTAATGTTCTGGCCATTGTCCAATGTCAAATTAAAGGAGAGAGATTAAAACTGTAAAAAAGGAACCACAATTAAAAAGGTGTAATGAATAAATATGCAACACTTAAATGAGATTAAAAAGATTAATGGCCATTAAAAAATTAAAAACATTATCAAGGTGGACAGAGTCACCATCACCAATAACTCTGTCCAATGTCACAGACTGACCCTGGGAAAAAATATGTTTAAAATATTGCCGTGGTTGAGAATTGTAATGATGGCAAGAAAGTAAAACGTGGCTGATAGTGATTTGAGTGTTACACAAACTACACATTGGTGCATCAGTTCCAGATAAAAGAAAATGATGAGTTAAAAAACTGTGACCAATGTGTAGCCTAGTGAGAACAACTTCCTCCTTCCGACCTTTACGGAAGCTAGATGGTCAAAGTCCAATTTTGGGTTTGATTTGAAAAAAGTTTGTTGTCACGTTGCTCACTCCAAGTGGACTGCCAGCTGGCATGGAGCCGAGCCTTGAAGGCAACACCATAGTCCATGTATGGAATAGGCATAGGAGTGATGGTGCTGAAGCAGACATATTTAGCTGCCATGTTTGCAAGCTCGTTCCCGCGAATACCAACATGGCCTGGTATCCACAAAAACTGGATTTAAGAAGCTGCTAATGAAAAATGGGCCAGTCGCTTTCGAATATCAGCGAGAATAGGATGTGAACTATCGTGTAGCGATTCCAAGGCAAGTATAGAACTAAGCGAATCAGTATAAATAGTGCAGTTGGAGTACTACTCAGCTGCAATATGATCCAGGGCAAGAGATATGGCATACAGTTCAGCAGTGAACACAGAAGCTGTAGAAGGGATTCTGCGCACAACTACTGACCCATAGCAAACCATAGCAGAGCCCACTGAATTACCTGATTTGGAACCATCTGTATAAATGGGAACTGAATGATTGTTTGAAAGATATTCATTGAATAAAAGACGGTACTTCCAATCTGGAGCATCTGCCTTTTTTAGGTGACTGAAAGAAAGGTCACATTTGGGGGCTGTAATAAGCCATGGTGGGATGGGCCAACCTGTGGAATCTGCAATGTTATCCAAAGACAGACCCAATTCATCCAATTGCGCCCAGATGCGAAGGCCAAACGGAGCAATGACAGATCGTCTGTTCTGAAAAAAGTACTGCCCACCGAGGAAGGAAAACACATTTCCAGGTGGGATGCTTTGGTAAGCAATGAAGTTTCGAAGCATATTGTAAAGATAGTTGCAAACGGCGAAGGTGTAGAGAAGGTTCATGAGATTCAATGTATATACTTTGAACTGGAGAGGTACGGAAAGCCCCAGTGCAGAGTCGAAGTCCTTGGTGATGAATGGGGTCCAGCATCTTTAAGGCCGAGGGTCTGGCAGAGCCACAGACCATTGATCCATAATCGAGTTTCAATCTAATAAGAGCACGATATACCTTTAACATTGAACAGCGATCTGCCCCCCAACTGGTAGAAGAGAGAACACGGAGGATGTTCAGTGCTCTTGTGCATTTGACCCGAAGCTGCTTTAAGTGTGGTATAAAGGTCAGTTTACGATCAAAGATAAGCCCCAAGAACTTGGTCTCCAGGACCACTGGCAGCAAAACTTCACCAATATGAAGTTCAGGATCAGGGTGAATACCCCGTCGACGGCAAAAGTGCATGCATACAGTTTTGGAGAGAGAGAAATTAAAGCCGTTCGCCAGAGTCCACTTCCGTACACAATTGAGGACGGTTTGTAGTTGCCACTCAATATATCTCATGTTTGACGACTGACATGAGATGTGAAAGTCGTCGACATACAGCCCATTCGCAACAGTGAGAGGGAGTTGTTCAGTGATGGCATTTATCTTTATACTGAAGAGTGTAACACTCAATACACAGCCTTGAGGGACTCCAAGTTCCTGTACAAAAGAACAGGAAAGTGTCGAACCCACACGAACTTGGAATCTCCTGTCCATTAAAAATTTTTTAATAAACACGGGTAGATGGCCACGTAACCCATATGTATGGAGGTCTCGCAAAACGCCATACCTCCATGTTGTGTCGTAAGCCTTCTATATGTCAAAGAATATTGATACAAGATGTTGGCGGTTGAGAAAGGCTTCTCTGATAGATGTTTCAAGACGAATTAGGTGGTCTGTGGTGGAGTGCTGTCGACGGAACCCACACTGGGTGAGCGAGAGGAGGTTGTTTGATTCAAGGAACCAAACAAGACGAGCATTAACCATCCTTTCTAATGTCTTACAGAGACAGCTCGTCAAAGCAATTGGACAGTAGTTTGAAGGAATCTTGGGATCTTTCCCTGGCTTAGAGAAAGGTAAAATAATAGCCTGGCACCAGGCATCAGGAAAAACATTCTCCTGCCAGATCCGGTTAGAAACAATCAGAAGGACATCAAGAGAAGCAGGAGATAGATGGTGCAGCATGTCATAATGAATATCATCAGGTCCAACAGACGTACTGGCAGACCGATGAAGGGCCATTTTTTAGTTCCACCAGAGTAAAGGGACAATTATAGTCAAAGAAACAGTCAGTTTGAAAGGAAAGAGGTGATCGCCCTGCCCGAGTCTTGATGGCCAGGAAGGTGGAGGAAAAGCAGAAGTGCTAGATACCCGGCAAAAGCTTTCACCTAGAGTGTTAGCGATGTTCCGAACATCAGTCACCTCCTGACCATCAGAGAGTAAGATCAAGAGGGGGGACAGAATTGTAGTGCCCATTAACCTTTCGAATCCTGTCCCATATGATCTTGGAACTGGTGGTAGAAGATATGCTGGTTGTGAACTTAATCCAAGATTCCTTCTGGCTTTAACGTCTTACCCACCTAGCATGTGCACGGGCCCGTTGGAAAGCAACCCGGTTTGAAAGTGTGGGATATCTACGAAAAGTATCCCAGGCCCACTTTTGAGCCTTCCGTGCTAAGTGGCAAGCAGGATTCCACCACGGACGAGGATATCGTGGAAAACGTGTCGAGGTTTTAGGAATACACTGAGCAGCTGCATGTGTAATACAGTTAGTTACCGCTGCTACACAGCTGTCTATTGATGGCTGATTTACGATGGCAGGATCAAGTTCTGCGAGAGCAGTGAAAGTGGACCAGTCTGCCTGATCCAGCTTCCACCTGGGCATGCGGGTAGGGTGGCATCGACCACGGCCAGTCTCTCTCTCAAAAGGATCGGAAAATGATCACTGCCTAGTGGATTACTGTCAACCCTCCATGAAAAAATGGGAGAATAATGAAGGGGAGCAAACAGAGATCAATAGAGGTAAAGGACTGACTAGGTGCATGAAAGTAAGTGGAATAACCAGTATTGAAAAGAGAAAGATTGTGATCAGAGAGCATCCGCTCTACAGATTGGCCCCTCCCATCAATAATAGCACTTCCCCAGAGGGGATGATGTCCATTAAAATCCCCCTAGGATTAGAAATAGAGATGGCAATTGTTCAACGAGAGCATCAAGATCTGATTGATCATATGTCTCTCCAGGGGACAGGTACAGAGAACAAACAGTGATGGTATGACCCAAGGAAACACGGATGGCTACAGCCTCCAAGGGTGTGTTGAGTGACAAAGTCAGGGTGGGCACGTGTTGATCAACCAACAGTGCCACCGCTCCATGTACTCGACCATCACACAACCTGTCATTTCTGTACAGAGAAAACTGCCGAATGGAGACAGTATCAGCAGTTTTGAGAAATGTTTCTTGTAAAGAAAGACAAACAGGATGGTAGGAAGCAATCAGCGTTTTGATATCATCCAGATTAGAACGTAAACCTCAACAGTTCCATTGTATCAAGGTGGCCATTTTTAAGAAGGGGTAGGTAAAGTGGCTGGAGAACCCTTCGGTTTACGACCACGCCTTTTTTTCTTTACTGTCTTTAGTCAGAGGAGGTCTATCAACCTCCATGGATCCTGCTCTGGGTCGGATGGGCAGGTTTTTGTTATTGGAAGGGGAATCCAGTGACTGAGGACGCGAACGAATAATTGTTTTGTCTCTTGTGGTGGGAGAAAAAGATGTATCAGAAGAAATGCCTGTATTTGAAACTGAAGGATGTGGATCTTGAGGTTTGTTGGAATGTATGGGAGGAACAGAGATGGGTGTGGAAGTCAATTCATCAACCTTTTTAACCATGGAGGTCAAAAGGCTTTTCATTTGTTTTGAAAACGATTCTCTTGGAGGCACAGAGAGATCTGTCTGCACTCCCACTGTAGTTGTGGAATGAAGTGCAGCAGCATATGTCCCAGATGGAGTTGTGGACAGCAATTTCCGAGCCTCAGGATAACTAATGTTATGTGTCGCTTGCAAACGCTGCACCTCTTTTTCCTCCAACCATTTTGGGCAAGAATGAAAGTAAGAGGGGTGAGAACCATTGCAGTTTACGCAATGTGGGTTCATGTCACAGTCATAGGCATCTTGGTCCTTGCCTCCACAACGAGCACATGTCGGGAACCACGACAAGATGTCTTTGAGTGGCGAATCTCTGACATTGGAAACATCAAGAGGGTTTGGTATGTATGGCAACCCTGCAAATGAGATAACCTGCCTTGATGGTGACAGGTGCATGTGGTGAAGTAAATGTTAAAACGAGGGTATTTGTTGGCAGTGTAACTCCATCTTTGCGAGTGGAGATGCGCCTCACTGCAGAAACTCCTTGAGTGGAGAGACCAGTGAGAATCTCTGACTCGGGAACGTTCTTCAAATCCTTTCAACAATAACTCCTCGTGAAGAATTCAAGGTAGCATGGGGTGTAACCTCAATAGGTATATCCCCAATTGCCTTTGAATTCAAGAGGAGTTCGCTGTGTTGGGATGTGGATGTTTCAACCAATATGTCACCAGATCGAAGTTTCTTTACTGACTTTGGAGAGCCAGCAAGTCCCTCTAGTCCCTTTTGAATAAAAAAAGGGGACATTTGCCCTAAAGGTTTTTCCAAAAGAGAATGTAATATAAGAAAATGAGGTACGTGTGTTACAAATGTCGAAGATTGCTGTTCTGAGTATTCAAGACGTGGTCACTTACCCATTGACTGTTTTTTTACAATTTTATTTAAATTTTTTAGAGGATCCATAGGAAAAGGAAAACATTTCAGTACCCACTGACCCCACCCACCATGGAGCCCTACAAGGGGACACGCTACAAAGTCACGCAAGGACAATGCAGCAACGCCAGGGTTTCGTGAGCACTATACCCAAACACCAGCATCAGGCACAGTGTCCACAACACCCGTTGAGAACTTCCAACACTGGTACTTGGTTGACTCTAGCCCAAGTGGACCAGCTGATTGACCCAAGGGGGGCCACCCAAAGGCCGCCCGTCTACAGGAATTCGAAGCCAAAGTGGTGTGTTAGGGTTGGACCCCTCAACCACCAGGATCCTCTCCTCCCCTTCACGGGTCGCCACGCACGGCAAACACGTGGGTGGATGTTTAGATCCCAGAGAAGGTAACCAGATAGAACAGAATCTTCCCTGGGAGGTCCCCTCACCACGTACAGGAATCCACACCAAGGGGGTCCTACACATAACTGCCATTTCTGTAAAAGGAGTATTGTCGAATTGAGAATTTATTAGTAGGTTTTAAAAATTTTTCCTGTAAAGAAAGACATTTGGGATGATAAAAGTCAATCAAATACTTGATGTCATTCACATTTGACTGAAATCCTTGACAGTTCCATCGAATTAGTGTGGCTATTTTTCTTTATTTTGGAGGAAAATATGGCACGGAGACCTTCTGCTTGCAACTGCGCTTTTTTCCCTTACTGGATGTTGGTCGGTTACTTTCTAGTGATCCTGCTCTGGATCGAGTACACAGGTTGGAGAATGTAGACACACATTCCAGTAATTGAAGACATGAGCAAATGGGTTAATTTTTGGGGTGTCAAGAGAAAAAGACTCCATGGAAACATCTGAGCTTAAACAAGGTGAAGTTAGGCAATGACTGGAAGATGTGGTAAGGACAGAGATAGAAGTAGATACTGATTTGTTTACTTTGTTGATTTTGGAGAGTACTAGATTAAGGTGCACTGTTAAGGATTCTGTAGGAGGCACGGAAATGTCTGTCCGGACTCCTACTGTAGTAGTGAAATGGATTACAGCAACATAAATCTGAGATGGAATTGGGAATAGTAACTTCCTAGCCTCTGGATAAGTAATATTATGAACTGTCTTGAGACGTACTTCTTTCTCTTCCACCCATTTAGGGTAAGAAGTAAAATAGGAAGGATGTGGACCATTACAGTTAACACAATGCAGTTCTAGTTGGCATTCAAAACCATCATGGTCTTTATCAGCTCAACGGGCACATGTTAAGGAACGACAACAAGATGTTTGAGTGACCAAATCATTGACAAATAAAAATATCTAACAGGGTTAGAAATACAAGGCTGTACCTTACAATTCAGATATCCTGCCTTGATTGTGGTAGAGGACGTGATGTTCCAAATGTTAATATTAGAACATTTGTCAGCTCCATAATCTTGTAACACCTTGGCTGGTGAAACCTGTGAGAATCTCTGACTCTGGAATGGTTTTTAAATCCCTCTCAATTATAACTCCTCTGGAAGAATTCAAAGTAAAATAAGAAGTAATCTCCATAGGTATATCCCCAATGGCCTTCGACTTCAAGAGGAGTTTGGAATGTTGTGATGAAGCTGTTTCGATTAAAATGTCCCCAGACTGTAAATTTTTTTTACAAATTTAGGTGAGCCAGCAAGCCCTTCTAAGCCCTTTTAAATAAAAAAATGAAGGCATCTGCCCTTCAGTTTTTCAGTTAAACAATGTATAATTAAAAATTGTGGGACAGATTCAAGTTGTGAGTGTGACTGTACAGAGTCATCAATGTGTGGTTGTTTGCCAGTAGTCAGATTTTTCTCTATGCTGTCATGCTTATTTTTTTTTATGAGGGGTATCCGTATTAAAAAAAATGTTTTGGTGCCCACTGACCCCACCCACCATGGAAGCCCTACAAATGGACACACTACAGTGCCATATAAGGTTGCTGCAATGATGCCACGATTTAATGAGCACTATACCCAATCAGACAATGTCCACTACACCTGTTGAGGATGTCCTACACTGGCACTTAATTGACACTGGCCCAAATGGACTAGTTGAATGATTTGGGGGGGGACCCCAAAACCACCCATCTACAGGAATTCATGGCCAAAGTGGTGTGTTGGAGTTGGACCCCTCAATCACCAGGATCCTCTTCTCCCCTTCATAGGTCACCAGGCACGACAAACATGCAAGTGGATGTTTAGATCCTAGAGGAAGTAAACTGAAAGTACAGAACCTTCTTTGGGAAGTCCAATCACCACATATAGAAATCCACATTGAGGGGATTGGTACATGAAAATTATCTAATTTTTCCCATTAAAACTTATGTGAATATATTAAAAAAAAATACTGCATATTTTGAAAACTACAAGGCACAAAGAAAAACATTATCATCTGCTCTGGATTGTTTTTAATCACCAAAATTTTAATATTAATTTTTCTCTTTCTACAAATACATAGGTCTTTGTAATTGAATGATGCAGGTTTTAAAATACATTAGAAAAGCTCTTACAAGTTTTTTAATCTATGAAGCCATTTTTAGTCATTTTTTGTTGTCTTCACCCAAAAACAAATTAGTAGCTATAGTTTTCAATAATACAAAAATAATATTATTGTGATAAACAGAATATATGTGTATGCATAAATAATGTAAACAAGTTTTTTAGCTGTTTTCTATTCATTAGATGTTGGTTTTGAACTTAAAAGTATGTACTTTTATTTTTACATTGGTATGGTTCAGGTCAAACATTTCCTTATATGTTAAAGTTATGAAATTACATTTACCTACTGTATTTTAAGAATATATAATCTGTACTTATATTCTCTGCAAATATATTTTGCTATGTGCTTTTGTTTGTTCATTAATATGCTAAACATGCACAATGAATTATCTGTGCTCTGCTTAATAAGAGTAGCAAAACCCAAATTTTAGTATTGTAAACCATAAAACGTAATGCTCAGTCACTGGAGGGGATTCATTATGTGCACAGTATAAACAACAAAATTTGTTCTGTATTACAATAGCTTGTGTACTGAGCCCATAATCTCAGTTTTCATTAACAATGTTCTCCAACTGTAAGATAAACACAAAATTCATTCAATTCTCTGAGAAATTCAACAGTGATCTT
The DNA here is from genome assembly GCF_004210375.1 of Tachypleus tridentatus. Taxonomy (NCBI): domain Eukaryota; kingdom Metazoa; phylum Arthropoda; class Merostomata; order Xiphosura; family Limulidae; genus Tachypleus; species Tachypleus tridentatus. The sequence goes on along the minus strand of NC_134828.1, from coordinate 72,050,912 downwards.
GCTATTAATTATAGGTTTAGGTTTTACAGAATAAAGATAATTTCAAATCTTTCACATTACACATTAATTACTTTAGAAATTGTTTAAGGTAATAATAAATTGCTTTCTTGTATTGATCACTATTAGCTTTAACTTTCATTAGTTTAAGTTCTACTATACATAGTTAACAGTAGCAGGATAACAGTTTCATTGGTACATGATTATACTGATGTTATATTGTTCAATAAACATTAAATCTACAATAGTACTTAAAAGTATCAACTCATATTTATGTGTTAAGTATTAAAGTAAGGTACACTATTATTTCAATGTTACTTTTATCAACAGTATTGGTTGGAATATTTTAGTTTAAATACCTAGTTTTATTGTTAATTTTTTTTATCAGTTTGGTACATGAAGGTTTGCATTTTCTACTACCTTACTTAACGTTATTTTTCTTTTAACTTTTTTGCATTTTCTTTCAGTTCAGTTTAGGCATGAAAAGTGATTCAAGTAAACACCTCTTAACTTTGATAATTGTTAGCTTTGATAGGATCCTTGTCACCCACTAATTAACAATTAACCAGGTTCCTTGGAGAGAAAAGAGCATATGACATTTAGGAGTAGAAAGCTGTCTTTCTGTCAGTGTATCAGGTTATGTTCTAGCACTTGGACAGGAATGGACAGAGGTCACATGTAAAATAGCATTTTGTTTGTAAATCTTACCCCACAACTCACATTCAGATGACAGATCAATGTTCAAACCAGACTATTTTCAACTACTTTTCAGCCTTTAAATACTGTAATGCATGTCTTATATGTTATAAACCATTGGTGCCAAACTTGTCTGTGGATCAAATATTAAGCACTACTATAAATATATATAAACCATTTAAATTCCCTCCTTTTAAGAAACAAATGCTGTATGGTCATTAACTGTGCACAGTGATCAAATCCTCTTTTAGAATTAAATTAAAGTACTTTATCTTATTAAATAACCAATCTAACTGACATGAGTCAATACTTTGCTGAAAGAAAGCAGTATAACTAAGCACACCATCATGTAACTACTAAAAATTCTCATAACAGTAATGTCACGTTATCACTTCATGAGCTACAAATCTAATACAAGTAGGCTGATACAAAACAAAATTTAAAACAAAAAGAAAATTTTATCAAAAATAAAAAAGTTACACACTCACCTACACTTCCATACACATTCCCATTGAGAACATTCTTCTGTATCAGACTTGAACATATATTCCTCTTGCCCTAGCTGAAAATTAGTTCCTTCTTCCTCAATTGTGTCCTTAGTACAAGTTTCAAGATGCCATAGCTGTATTATCTCTCCTCCAATCAAAAGTCGTGTTCCTTAAAGGTTTTTAATTCTAATTAAAATACTTCATGTATTTGGACATTCCAAGCAACTTTTGAATGAAAACATTTAACTTAATCTAGCAAAATGTTTTTTTAAAAAAGAAACAATATAAAATTAATGATAAGTGTAAAAAATGACCTAATATACAACTTGTTTAAAACAAATCACATGAAATATCCTTTGCATGACTTTCTATGTTCTTGTGTAATTATGTAACAAAAAATAACATTTTTTATATTAAGAAATTATTTTCTAACAAAATGTGTTAAAATTATGATTACAGTGCAATACAAAGAGTGGTAATTTAATATTATTTTTAAGTCCTTGTTTCAATGAAAAGAGAATGATTTTTGTCTCGCATTAGAAAAAATATTTGGTGACTTGATAAATAATACACATTCAAAAACAGGAAAATAACACAGCACAATGTAGAAAATATAAAACTAAAAAATCCTGTATCAAGATGTTAATTTGTGCCAAACTTTTAAAGTTTATGAACAAACCTTCTAAGTTCCATGACATGACAGTAACATAACACTCAGCAGAAATGGTTGCTGTCTGAACCCAATGGTAATCTAAGTGCTAAAAGCAAAAATAAAAATATATTTTTATTTGTTCCTACTGGCACCTTAATAGATAAGTGCTTCATTTATTTATTTACTGTTGTATATTTTAAGAATAAATTTAATAACTTGTTTCTAAATAGTAATATCCTATATACACAATGTAAAAAAATTGAAATGTGATTGTATATTACAAAATGCCAGTCTACTGAAACACAGCCAAGCCAGGGTCACTTTGGAAAAACTAAGTCAGTTTTATATTGTCAGACATGGTAACACAAGTGTATATGCACTGCATCAATGCAACTTCTGTAATGTTAGCCAAACACAACTGAAAGATCAATATACACACACACACTTTACAAGACTAGAACAGAAAAAAAAAATTATATGCATTTCTTCATTTTCTTATGGTGATTACAAGATCAGTCAAATTGACAGACCCAATACAGTCAGGGAGAGAAAAACAAAATATAAAGTCTTACTGAAAACAAGCATTTCAAATGTACTTAGGAGGTTTTAGAGATTACACAAATACTTGAGGTTTGGGGATAAAGAATAGTTTTTAATTATAACACAAAAATCATTTCATACTCAGATTAGTAACAAAACACTCAATATATTCATAAACATATCTTTAGTAAAAATACTTCATTAAAAAACCTGATTTTTTATGTACAAAATATGGTCAATCTTTATTTAAAGTCCAGCAAAATTTGTAAAGATATACATACTGCTTCAAAAGTTACATTATAAGTGCTAAACCTGTATAAATGTGTATGCAGTGTCGCATTTGCTATAATAAACCCACTGCAAAAGGGTTAACCCTGCAATAGATTTTATTGAAAACATAGCAGCTTAGTAAGCCTAACATGCAAGTACTTTGATAACGTAAATCACTTATGTTAATAACAACACTTAAGCCATCAATTAAGAACTGCTTGCAAGGTGTTAATGAACACAACTGACTAAGATGATATACTTAACTTGCATTAAATATATGTATACTTAGATTTGCTCCCACCATAGTAAATCTAAGTAGAGTACACATTTACTTACACTAGCCAGGAAGTTTTGTATTATTGCACAAATTAAAAATATGGTGATGGATTTTAAAATTTCAAATAAGTTAAATAAAATTGAAGTTAGGAGATTAATTTTAAATACTTGCATTTCTTTATGAAGTTAATCTCAGGTACTAATCCTAATGATAAAGATTAATGACCAATTTAACATATTGATTAATGAGATTAAAAAAAGTCTCCATAAATACATTCATAGAAACTTGCTAATATTCATATTTAACATAGTATAAAAAATTCCAATCTTTTTATTCTTAAAACATAAGGTTGAAAATACAGTTTGAATAATTATTATTTATTCATAAAACAATGTATCAAAAGCAAAATAATGTTTCCTGTACTATAAAAAAGATTACATACATCTTGAACAATAACTACTTCTTACAAGTTTATACCAGCATTTTAAACTCTTTAGACTTACATGAGATGAATTTGCATTTAACAATGGAGTTGGTTCAAATATATAGACCTGTTTACCATATGCTGCAGCAATCTGTAAAATAATGATACAGAAATATTTCTTAAGCCTTGCATAGCACACCTAAATATAGTAAAAAGAATTAAATCCTTTTTAAATAATGACATTTCACTTACACTATGAAGGTTTATTAGCAGAAAAATAATTAATATTATGAAGATAAACAAACAAAACAATATTTTGAAATGTTCTGAGATTCTGCCTTTTCAAAGAACTGATGTTTTATTACTGTTAGTTGTACAACTTTGAGAATGTAAAATTTAGTATCCATATGGTATCTTTTCTCAGACAAAATCTGTTGAAATATTAAATGTGGAACATGGATCTGTGTAAAACAAAATTTCTGAAACTTGAGGGTCAACATTTTTTAAAATATAAATTTGTAATTTTTCCTTTCTAAAACAGTGTTAACAAGTGTAACAAAAGAGACTGTATACCTTTGCCCCACCTTTTCAAAATTGTATGCTTTTATATTTGATTATATCAAACATCACCATCAAAAACTCAATCTTTCTCAGATCCAGAATGATCAATGGTCTGGATTATTTTCTGTTGTGTGATCAGAAGTCTCAACTTTAATGTACCCATGAAATTTAGTACATCACACTATACAGAATTATTTTCCCAAAATCAACAAAGTGCCCCATCTCACCATTAACAAAAAAAAATGCAAATTTGTGCTTGAAAGCTTGCAATGAATAATAACTGTCCATCTATACCATTATTTGAAAAACTTGAGCTAGAAAATGCTAAACTAGTTTGCATGTCCTTTCACCCTGTAATTTAGATGTTCTAAATCAACCTTTTTTAAGCCAACCAACAAAAGAACTAAAAATACTCCATTAACTGATAGGCTTGTTTCTGGGTTAAAAACAGCAATGAAATAAAATACTACATGTAAAACAACAAGAAATCACTTAAGTCTAATGAACAAAATGTTTAACACAAACTGTATTAAAAGTACAGATTGTTGTACACTAGAAACAAATTTACAAACAATATCTGTATTTGCTGACTGCTTCTTCACAGTTATCCAGAAATGAAAAAACCTTTTTTCTGCCAAATAAAACAACTTTATAATCCCAGGTTTCAAAACATGTCTCTTAAACAAGTATATATCATGTATTCACAAGTAAACTAAATTCCTGACTTCACAATTGTGCAATATCTAGAATTATTTAGACTTTCACTAATGAAGTAGTTTTTAGATCACTTCATTGCAATACCTTTTTAAACCAGAACTTGAACTAATTTTTTGGTTCTTTAACCAGACTAGTCAAGAGAACCATAACCTCTTATCAAGTTCATATATTATAGTTGTAAGAATGTATTCGACAAGTATAATTTAGAAGTTTCTCTTTCAACAGTATTGTGCAAATAACAGCTTACTTCAAATGGCAATAAACCATCTAAACTAAAATCCACACTCTTTTATAACCTTAATCTATGTTATTAGGAAAAATAAAATACTACAAAGAACTCCATAATGAATAAAAATACACATTAGCAATAAACACTGTTTAAAGTTTCACTGACCAAGTTGTTTCCAAGGGCCAGCCAACAATGGACATGAAAGTCAAGGCAACATACAAGAATAACTAGCCACTGAAGAACATCCACAAGTTATAAAGACAACAAGATGCATATACTTCCTAAAGCAATATGTTCTCTACCTTAAAGAAATAAATTATTGCATTTTACATCTCTCTAAATGCACTGTTGCAACTTTTCTTACATGTGAAAAAAACAATGAGCATAAAGGGGTTTGCTAACAGCAGAAACTTTTAAACTTTATTACCAGACTTTTCTCAATGATCACATTACTTACAAGACAAAATTAAACTTTTCAAAATCATTACAATGTTTTCTTGATCCTTTTCAATCAAGGTTGGTGTTATTCACAAAATTCAAAACATGTATTAAATCATGACATAAGCAAGAACTACCACCCTTTTTCCACATGTATAAGCTGCTGTAGAAGTTGAACAGTAAAACTTTGTTTAGCTACAGTGTCAATTATCTGCCTCAAGTCTACCCACCATGTTTAACTCTTCCATTTCTAATTCAGACTAATACACATGAACACCACATAGAAAAACAGTAAAAGGCACACTGTATGTACTACTTTGTCAAACAGCACCAGCTCTGGCAGTATATACACAGAAAAAGTTATTGAGATACACCTTTCTTTGAAAGTTTTGTAGGTGTGTATGCTATTTGATTTTAATAAAATTATGTAATTTCAAAGCATTCTTCTCTCTTTGTAACTACTGTAGAAATCTTCAATAAAATATATTTTACTAAACTGTTTTCTGTATTCTATTGATGTATTTTCCTCATTTATCTGAGGACTTGTGTCTCACTCAGTGTACAGACATATGGAATTCCAGTGCACTTATTTATTATATATCTGTAGAATAATTAAATTTGCTACTGCTGGGCTCTTTAAAATGAATGGCAACTGGTTGTCATTGAAACACCTTTACCATTTAATAATAAACAAATACTTTAGAAATATATTTAGAAAACTAACTTGTACAGCAACACATGTATATTACATACAGAAAAATGCATACTTTTCCAATATCAGTAGAACAATCCAAACATCCAACTTGGACATTTCCATAATGAACTCCAGGAATAATCTGTGTTCGTTGAAAATTACTGGCAATAATCACAACATTACAACCTGCTGCATATGCCTAATGAAAGAAAGACTTCTATAACACAATAATACTTCATACAAGCATGCATGATAACTTGAATTCTCAAGTTCTATAAACAATATGGAAACATGTTAGAAAACTAACACCCACAAGAACACAACCATAGTAAGAAACATACTACACAATTGTGATAATAATAAATGTATACAAGTTATACCAGAAACATTATTTTTTAGTAAAAGAAAATATCTTAATGTATACACTGTAATTGGATTGCAACTTAAATTTGGGAGCCTAATGTTTTGATACACAAACTGAAATGTATTGCAAGATGTTCCTAACTAATTCAAGTTGAGATCTGACTGAATTGCACAGAACAGTGGTGCTACATTTAGATTATACCTATTATATTTATATTTCACTGCTTCATATCAGTGCTTTAAAAAAATACTTTAAATATTTTTTAATATTTTGAACATCAATAGTAGCAATATTAATATTCAAATTCCTGTGTATGACTAAGTCTTTAATGTTATATTTCATCTTCATTTTTTTTTATAGAGCTATAGTATTTAACTTTTCAGTTTATAAACATTAACAGAAACATACATCTCATATTGTCACCATTTCAACTATATTTTTTCCTATTTACTATTAAAAGCAATACAATGTTAAAATCTTACACAACAAATAATTAAAAACAGTGACTTGCCCTAAAAGACTACAAGTTTTGGTGTCTACATGACAGTATCTTCTGCAGTAATAGCAGAAGTCAGGTTGGAACTTGTTTTCCCACATAATATTTCGATATTAAAATGTAATTTGGATTCAAACTATTCAGAGTTATAACACACCTATCCAGTACTTTATAATTTCCATACCTGGAACATCTTCCTTGTTTCCTACAATATTTTTTTTATTCAATTTCAATAGTTTCTCTTGTATTTAGTTCTATTTTAAATTATATCTGTTATTAACTCACTGTTGTTTTAGTCTAACATGAGGTGTTTGTGCTACATATTCTGTTAATATCAGTTCATTCACCTTACATCTTCTTACTAAATTTTTATGTTCCTTAAACCTGCATTTTAAATTTCTACACATTTAGCAAATACAAAGCTGACTACAGATGCATGGAATTCTATAAATCTCACACCTATTAATTTTTTCTATCGTTTGTACTCATGAGACTAATTTACAACACAATGTTACAATGCATTTTGGTTGTTTTATTTTTTTTTATATTGCTTGTTTCTGTAGATAAGCCTTGAACATATAGTAAAGAAACATTTATGTTATCTACTTTACATTTTCCTTCTAGCCTTGAACATGTTAACATTTTCAATTTATTGATATGTTTATGGTGCCATCTATCAATAATTTGGGGTTCATATTCCTTTTTTCTGGCTACATTATTTTGTAAATCTAACTCAGCTTTCACATCACAATTACAAGTGCACATTTTTAGGGTTCTAAACACAAATGTGGTAAATGCTGATAGTTTTTTTGTATCCATAGGTATCACTATTTAGTATTTGGTGGTACCACAAGAGAAAATGACTCTGTAAACAGAAGTTGAGATGACTATTGCCCTATCTGACAGTCATATCAAAAAAATTTAGCTAACCCTTTTTTTCCATACCTAATGTAAAGTTGACAGTAGCACTGATCAAATTAAGGTATTTTTCAAATTCTGATAAAGTCCCAGTGTCATTCTGCCATACTAAAGATGTCATCTACACACCTTAACCACATTAAAGGTTTCATTTCAGATATTTTAAACATCCTCATTTCAAAATTAAACATAAATAATTCACACAAAATAGGATGGGGAGACTTCATTGCTGAACCTGTAATTGTTTAACAATTTCATTTCTGTTACTCATGAGAATATTGCCATAAATATCAAACATATGTAGTCTTTTAGGGCAAGTTGCTGTTTTTAATAATTATTTATTGTGTAAAATTAACATTTATTGCTTTTAATTGAAAACGGATCTTTTTATGGAAGCATCATTTTTTAATTATTTTTTTCCATTTACATTATTGGAAACATACTTTTATATATATATATATATATATATATATGTCTACAATGTTTTTTTTTTACTTACAGTAAAAGGAACACCTTCAACAGATCCAACTGCATAACAGTGAGCTCCTGCATTAACAGCCCCAGTTAAAACTTGATGTCGATTCATTGTGCTTACAAAGAAATCTATTCCATTAACAGATAAAAACATACATTTTAACTCAAAAGTAAAAACAGACCAGAGCACATGAAAACTAAAAACACATTAAGTCCAGCAAAACACTTTAAATAAGTTAATTAATCTCACTTGTAATAAAACTCAAAATCAGCAAATATTTTTCCTCAGTGTTATACATCCTTTATAGCTTTACTTAAGTACAATGTTAAAGAAATTTGATATTGATTTACAGAAACAAGTTGCTACTTGTATAAGAGAAGAAATGGTACAAAGAAAATACCAATGGTAAAAAGACCTAATTCATCAGTTTGAGTAGGAAGGTATTTGTAATTTTGCAAAAAAGCTTTAACAAAATCTCATAAGATTGTGTACAGTTTTTATCCTTTCAAAAAAGGAAGTGTTATCATCATAGAAATCACATATACACTGAATAAGGAGAGGCTTGAGATTGACTTTTTTTTTCTATAGCTACAGCAGGGCTGTAGAACATTGAAAATTTCTGAAGCAAAAATCAAACTTTTCAGGCTCTTTACTCACTTACTATTTACCACAGTTGAAACAAAAATGGGCAGTCAGTGGAATTTAATACTCAATTAATTAATGGGCTTCTTGAGTGATTACTCCAACAAAGACTTGTATAGTATTAATCACCCAAAACAATAACAGCTGGAAATACTAGATAAAATTAATTGATTATATTTCCAACAATACCTGCTTTATTGTAATATTTATTAATTCATTATTTCATGACATTAATTGATTTAATTGATGCTCATAAGTAAATTATTATATCAATTAACAGAGTTAACTGCCCAGCTCTAAAGAAAAGCATATAATTTACTTCCAATAAAAGAAGTTTTTAATTAATTTGAACTTCCTCAATATAATAAATATCCATCCAGCCTTACATATTGTCTACAAAATATAATGGAAGACTATAGCAAGAAAAATCTCAAAATTTATTTACTATAGACTGTTAAAGACATTTTGCCACATACTTTGATATAATCGTCTTGATCTGTAGTAAACATCAATGATTAGTTAACGTCTTTAAATTAGTAAAGCCATTTAAAATTACTGCTTTGAAAAGAAAGTAAACAGTGATTCAATCAGTTGTAACACAAAATTAAACAGCAAATTTTCATTTATATCTAAATTTATTTTATTAATTCAAATAGAGATATAATTGATGACTTGTCATTGTACTTTTATACACTGTCTCTCCTTCTCCTGTTTTTCCAAACTTCACTCAGTGTTGTAACATAGGGAGAAATTACTTCTGAAATATTGAGTCATATAAGGTCCTTATATATTACTTGACTTCTGTTGCATATTTTTATAAATTTATGCTGAGAAAGATTTTATAAATTGTTGTGTTCAAATCCAATTCCAGGCTGGTATTCTTTCACTTCATTCATAATTTTCTACTAATGATGGAAGACATCAGTTTGTGTGTTTATCAGCCCTGCTTTGTTTATGTTCAATACATTATTAGTAGATTTTGATGATATAGTGGATCTGAAATACTCTAAAAATTTCAACTTAATTTTAATGTCATCATGTCAGTTTAGTTATAGTGTATGCATGTAGGACAGCTATCCAATCTTAAATCTCTGAACAGCAATGCCAATACTTTATTTCAATATGCTGAATTATATCTATATGAAATCTTTCATAAACAATGTACTTGAAATGAATATTAAAACAAGTACAAAAAAGTGCCTTATGTTTGTGTAATACAATAATTGTACTCTGATACATATATTAATAATGAGTTATAAATGTTTTAATCTAAGGTTTACAATCTTATTTCAGTTTCAAAGTAGATAATTTGCTATTCACAAAGCATTCTTTACATACAAGTATAAGGCCCCCTGGCTTGTTGTACAGTTTATAATCTTATTACTTACAAATATCTTTATTAAACTAATGATAATTTCTTCTCAAACAATGGTTCTTCAATGAAATTAACATTTGAATCATTCTAATGTCAACACAAACTTCATTGTAGAGGATATATGACATTCAACATGCCAGCTTTCAGTGTTTGCAACTAAAAATACTACCTAACCAATTCTTGAGTAGCTGTATATTTATAAATTACTTTTCAACAACTTCTTCATCCTAACTGCTTTTTTTAACAAGATATAGATCACAAGTTACAAATACACACATTTGCATCTCTTATTTTTTAGTGACATATATATAAATTCACAACAGTTTTTCATTTTAAAATTATCATCCTAGCCAATTTATTTTCATTAATCTTCATAATTGTACTTGCCACAAACTGCAGAATATAAGTAATTCTTATCAAAGTGCATGTTCTTTCAAGTGACAGATCTATTTCAGTTCAGTTATCACAGCACTGAGAGAAGAAAAAAACTGAAGCAGCCCTTATAGTTCGATATATACATATTTACACAAATTAAGAATAATAGTCTTGAAATACTAATTATTCAAGCAAAATATAACACATTCCAAATTAAATAAACTTTTGCTATTATCAGTCTTTGGTTCAGCTTTCATCAGATTTGTCATTCTACTGGCTAAAGTCCAGTATTTTAACTAGTACCAAAAAATGACTTGAAAAACAACACTTTTGAAACTAACAAGAGTTTAATGGAAGGCTGAAACTAAAAGGGGTTTAATGGAAGACTTTACAATTGTTTCAGTAATAAGAGAAAATTATAATTTGTTTCTTTATGAATTAAGTGAACAGGGAATCTTAGGTGGACCGATAGACCCCCCTTTCTTAAATTGTATATTATTTTCATTTACCAATTCTGTAGAGCTATTATTAATAATTACTAAACTATATTTGTATGTGGATTATTCTGTTAACATTGTTATAATAAAAAACATCATTATTAACAATAAATACTCAAGTGAAGGAATACAGTGTTGCTATAAACAGGACTTAGTATCATGACTTAGACTTAGTTTTTACATCTTTACATCACAAATTTATCAGTATTCCTATTAACATCATACCATTCACACCCCCAATTCCCGACTTTTCTACGTTAAAAATAAGTCAACTCGGTGTGAAAAACTAAGTTACAACTTACATTAACTTGGCAATGTTGCTATAAATAATACGTTAGACAATCTCAGCAAAATAATTCACATCACTTAGTTAAGAATATAACTTACGAAAAGATTTAGGTACAATTAAAGATGTGACCCTGATGAAGAAGAGACAATCTTTCAAAAGCGATTGGGTTATAACTATACTATTACAGTTTTATAATATATACTAATAATACAGTATAATAATTACCACAGAGTTTCTTTAAAAGTTATAACTGAGTACCAATAAATAACTTCCAAAATACAAGTTTTATTGATTACCGTACAATTACTAAACATTATTTATAAGTCCGATATTACCTCTCCGTGATTTCTCTTCGAGCCTAGTTTTATAAAAACTAATTACGTAACAAACCGTTTTCACATTATTTAATTTCAGTCAAAATAATTAATAACTAAATCTGTCTGTCAATTATAGAGCAACGATACACTTCTGATGGTGATACTGCGAATGATAAGATATTCTAGTCGTTAAAACGCCCCCTCGTGTGAATATTTTGCTTGTGTGCATACTCTAGTGATTAAGATTTAAAAGGAAGGTAAAAGAAATAAGGACTACTGTACGAAATTTATCGCATGAAAAAATTATATATATATATATGTATTATAACATTTTACAACGTATATTTTTCAAGTTATATGTCCTATTTATTGATAGGCTATCATTCATCTATATATCTTGTATTTCTGCTAATTGTCTTATAGGAATAGTTTGAATATTGGTATAATGATGTAAGTTGCCTCACTTCACGTTATAAAACAATCATTGTTTATTTTCATTCCTTTCTCTCTTTTATAGAAAACAAATTTCAATACTTATACTCAGGCATAAAATGAAAAAGTTTATTTATTACAAGCTGAAGTACATGTATTCGGGACTAAATTTATGATTAATATATATGCAAAAACGGCTCGTTTGGGTTGAGAAAACTTGAGCAGTTAGTGAAGTATTCCGTATTCATATTAATGTCAGTTATTCTGTATATTAAGCGGTATGGTCAGATGGGTTAAGACGTTCGACCCGTAATCTGAGGGCGGCGGGTTCGAATCCCCGTCGCGCCAAACATGCTCGCTCTTTCAGCCATGGGAGCGTTATAATGTGATAGTCAATCCCACTATTTGTTGGTAAAAGAGTAGCCCAAGAGTTGGCGGTTGGTGTTGATGACTAGCTGCATTCCCTCTAGTCTTATACTACTGAATTAGGCACGGCTAGCGCAGATAGCCCTCGTGTAGCTTTGCGCTAAATTAAAAAAACAAAACAAAAAACTGTATATTAAGGTACTCGGTCAATTAGCCGTAAAATTGTACGAGTACGTTTAGTTCTACGTTAGTCGTAGTAACATTAGTGAGAATCTCTGTTGAAAGTAAAAAAATTGTTTGTGAAATTAGACCTACAAATACAAGGAACACTGATAATAACCTGTAACAAACGTTAAGAAAAAAAAAATGCTTTCCTTACCTGGACAGTAATTTGAATGATTTTTATAGTATAATATAAAAGAACACGTTTAATGGAAAACAAGTTATAACAATGCTCTCTTTATAGATAACTAATCTCAAGCTGCGTCAGAGTAGTCAAAAAGTATCTCTGCTTCATTTGACGGCTGTAAAATATCCTCGCTCTCAGAGTTATTGGATGCACAATAAAGTAGCTCTAGTCTTAATCAACACATGCTGAACACCATATTTATCATGTTCTGGCAATAAAACTAGAAGTTTTAATACATATATATATTATACGAAACTACGTTATATAATATCGGTATTCCACTGTGTGATACTTGTATACAGGAGAGAAAGTTAAGTGCATACAGAATGTGAATAAGTCAAATTGAACCACGAAATGAAACATAATTGTTTCACTTTGGCTCTCCAGTGGCTAAGAGATCTGCAGGTTGTGAGTTAAGCGCCCTGACCACCAGTCCGTAATAAGCCCAGTCATTTCAATAAACTAGACACATTAACGGAAAATCAAAGTACAGTTTTCTTCACATCTGGTTTTGTACATGTCCATCACGTAAGAAATTGTAAGCAGTTAATTAATCACATATCTAGTATACTGACCACATAAAGAGACAGACACATCTGCACTAGTCTTAAACATGAGTTATAACCTACAAACAGAATTAACCATGTGATATACAAGTAGCACATTTATTTATTTGTTTCTTCGATTTTGCTCAAAGCTACAAGAGGTTTATTTTCTCTCATAACACTTAATTTTTAATTACTGACTAAAAGTAGTGTAACTAGTCAACGCCACCAACTCGTTAGTTATTCTTATTGGATGTATGGATTTGACCGCTCTACTTATAAAGCATATCATATGATGTCAAAGCGCGGAGGGTCGTTTTGTCATTAACAGAATATGAACAACTGCATCTTAGCTCCACAGTCTGCTTCATTAGGCCGCGCTTGGCTGGAGGTATTATATATTGAACTTTTACAGTGCAGTGAAAAATAAATACATTTATTATTTTATTTCGAATTCAAAACCCGATAAATTCTGCTTTATTCAAGTAAGAAATTATATCTGTTAACATCATTACACTGTATGGCAGGGGTCAGTCAAATACTGTATTTATCTTATTAGTTGCATTTTAGTGAACATCAACCAGCGCAGGAAACTGTTTAGTTGCCTTTTGTTGGCGCAAAGCAACTAAGCTATCTGCTCAAAAAAACCGGTAAGAAATGTAAAAGAATTTTTTTTTTATTAAATATAATAATAAATTGAGGTAAAACGAAGAAATGTAAAAGAAATTTTTTTTTATTAAATATAATAATAAATTGAGGTAAAACGAAACAATGTCCAAAAATTCAGATTAAAGATAGAATTAAAAAGGCCAATGGCTCGTAAAAAGTAAGTTGAACAGAGTTACCATTGCGAATGACATCATCTAATATCCGGCTAGACCTTCAGAAAACACTTGTCTAAAATGATGACGTCGCTCAGAGTCGTAACGAGAGCACGACGGTAACTTGAGTGTCACATTGACCACACTCTGATGAATCAGTTTCAGATAAAAGAAGACCTCGTGTTAAAAACTGTGACTAATGCGTAGCCTAACTAGGACAACTTCCTCCTTCCGATCATTGCGAAAACAATATTGCCAATGAAGAAGAGAAAGTTTGGTTTGAAAAAAAGATTGTTACGATGTTGCTTAGTCCAAGTCGACTGCCAACTGGCGCGAAGTCGAGTCTTCAACACAGGACTGTAGTCCATGTACGGGATAGACACGGCTGTGATGGCAGCAGAGTAGACGGACATACCCGCGTTATCAGCAAGATCGTTCCACCGAATACTGACAAGGTCTGGTATCCAGAATAAAAACAACTAGATACGAATAAAGAAACATGTGCCAGTTATTGATGAATATCCTAGTAGGTAGTACTCGACCATAGACGAGAATACTGTAGAAAACGTGTCTAGGTTTTAAGGAATAGATTGAGCAGCTGCCTGGAGAATACAGTCAGTCACTGCTGCCACAGTCATCCATCGATGGCTTACAGACGAAAGCAAGATCAAGTTCCGAGAGAGCAATGAAAGAGGGCCAGTAGGCCTGGTCCAATTTCCACTGAGGAACAGGGGTAGAGTGGCATTGACCACGGCCAATCTCTCTCAAAACTATAGGAAAATGATCACTGCTCTGTGGATCATTATCTACTCTCCAAGAAAAGCGAGATAAAAGTAAAGAGGAGCAGCTAGATAGATCAATGGCAGGAAAAGACTGACTAGGTGCATGAAAATAAGAATAAGAACCAGTACTGAAGAGAGTAAGGTTGTAATCTAAGACTATACATTCCATGAAGTCACCCTTCTCATCAATATCAGAACTACCTCAGAGGAAATTGTGTCCATTAAAATCCCCCAAATCCAAAAGGAAGACGACAACTGTACAACTAGAACATCAAGGTTTAATTGATCATAAGTCTCTCCAGGAGAGAGAAAATGACACAACACGAAGAAACACGGATGGCTACAATCTTTAAGGGTGTATTGAGCTGCAAAGACAAAATAGGCACATGATGGTCTACAGATAATACCACCCCTTTAGGCACTCGTTCATCAGACAACCTATTATACTGGTATAAAGAAAAACTGCCAAAAGATGACTGTATTGGTAGGTTTCAGAAATGTTTCCTGTATGGAAAGACACATAGAATGACAGGAATTAATCAAGGCCTAATGTCATCTAAATTAGAACAGAACTATAATTGAAAGTGATCACTATGATGCAGGAGAACTCTTTGGTTTACGACTACGTCGTCTTTCTTTATTAGAAGGAGGCCTGTCGACCTCCATGAATCTGAACTTGATCGAGTGAACAGGCCAACTGACAGAGATTCCAGAGACTGATGGTGTGAACAAATGATCATTATACATTATGGGGCCGAAAAAAGTGGACTCAAGTAGACGCTAGAAGCTGAGGTCAAAGGAAGCGGACCTGGGCAGATACTGGAAGGAATGGTGGGGGCAGAGATAGGAGTATATGCTGACTTGTTAACTTGCTTATCAATAGATGGCAAAAGACTCTTTACATGGTTGGAGAAAGACTCTATCGGAAGCACAGTATGATTTATCTGTGCTCCCACTATAACAGTGGAATGTTGTTCATTTGCATATGCCTAAAATGGAGTAGGAGACAACAACTGTCCGGTTATTTATGTTTCTTCCAAATAAGATAAAGATGAAACAACGTGTCTGGTTATATGTGTTTCTTCCAAATAAGATGAAACTGCGACAATATGTCTCCTTTGTTATGTTTCTTCCAAATTAGATAAAGCTGAAATAATGTGACTGGTTATTTATGTTTCCTTTAAATAAGATAAAGTTGAAACAATGTGTCTGGTTATTTATGTTTCTTCCAAATTAGGTAAAGCTGAAATAACGTGACTGGTTATTTATGTTTCTTCTAAATAAGATAAAGTTGAAATAATGTGTCTGGTTATTTATGTTTCTTTCAAATAAGATAAAGTTGAAACAAAGAGTCGGGTTATTTATGTTTCCTTCAAATAAAATGAAGCTGTAACAATGTCTCGTTAGTTATGTTTCTTCCAAATAAGATGAAGCTGTAACAATGTGTCTGGTTATTTATGTTTCTTCTAAATGAGATAAAGTTAAAATAATGTGTCTGGTTATTTATGTTTCTTTCAAATAAGATAAAGCTGAAACAATGAGTCGGGTTATTTATGCTTCTTCCAAGTAAGATAAAGCTGAAACAATGAGTCTGGTTATTTATGTTTCTTCCAAATTAGATAAAGCATAAATAATGTGACTGGTTATTTATATTTCTTCCAAATAAGATAAAGCTGAAACAATGAGTCGGGTTATTTATGCTTCTTCCAAGTAAGTTAAAGCTGAAACAATGAGTCTGGTTATTTATGTTTCTTCCAAATTAGATAAAGCTGAAATAATGTGACTGGTTATTTATGTTTCTTCCAAATAAGATAAAGCTGAAACAATGAGTCGGGTTATTTATGCTTCTTTCAAATAAAATGAAGCTGTAACAATGTCTTGTTAGTTATGTTTCTTCCAAATAAGATGAAGCTGTAACAATGTGTCTGGTTATTTATATTTCTTCCAAATAAGATAAAGCTGAAACAATATAATTCATTTTAAGCACGTTTTGCGATATATTAAATATTAAAAAAATTCAATGAGCTAGAAAACTTCGATTTTTGCACGATTTTATTTTCACTATGAGAGAAGATAAATCCAAAACAATACATGTGATAATTATGTTCTTCCAAATAAAATAAAGTTTTATGTTGCTTCACAGCTGAAACAATGCGTCTGATTGTGTATTGCTGCTGAAAAAGGCTTGATGCTGAAACATTCAGAATATAATTAATTTTTGTTTGTTTGTTTTGAATTAAGCACAAAGCTGCACAATGGGCTATCTGTGCTCTGCCCACCACGGGTATCGAAACCCAGATTTTTTAGCGTTTTAAGTCCGCAGACATGCCGCTGAGCCACTGGAGGGCAATTAATTATTATTTGAGTTATAAACAACATTTTTTTCATTCCTCGAATCCGTGCTTCAAGTTCCACTATGAAAAGTCATGTTGTTTTTAACTTTTTATATAATTGTTATTTATTTTTAACGATCACATGGTACTACTGTGTCACTTTGGTAGGCAGAGCACGGATAACTTATTGTGTAACTTTTGTGCTTAATTTCAAACAAACTTTTTTTTTTGTGATGCATTATAGGTTAGGCATTTTTGTGTTATTGTTCAAAAGAGTGTATAGACGTCTATATGTGTCCATCTTTTAGATAATTTAATGCAAGTCTGACAACAAGTGAATAAAACTGCACTTAATATATTGCCACAGCTGTAGCAAGGAAAATTCAGTTTACCTGTACAACGTTTAACTTCGAAGGATTTTATTCAGGTGTTATTCATGACAAAATATTTTTGTTTCAGTTGATAAACGCACATCGTGCCTTTGTGAAGTGAAGAAAAACAAAACTTTTAAAATATAAAAACCAAACTATGTTGTGTGTGCATACCTGCAAATTCATTTTTCTCCAAAGTTCTCAAATGAGGAGTTACAAATGAATGTATATGTACAAGAATAAAATTAGTTCCATTGTACATCTGTTTTATGATAAATCTACTACTATGGCCCTAGCGTTGCTGCTGAAACACTAGTACCTGAAACCCAGATGTGGAA
This sequence comes from Tachypleus tridentatus, assembly GCF_004210375.1. Taxonomy (NCBI): domain Eukaryota; kingdom Metazoa; phylum Arthropoda; class Merostomata; order Xiphosura; family Limulidae; genus Tachypleus; species Tachypleus tridentatus. Next base: position 72,032,784 of record NC_134828.1, on the reverse strand, counting down.
ATTAGATTTCGAATAGGCGTAACTTTGTCTGGTAGTGACGTCACAAGCGTAACACATTTTAGCTTTGTTTGTTTGTTTGTTTTTGAATTTCGCGCAAAGCTACTCGTGGGCTATCTGCACTAGCCGTTCCTAACTAAGCAGTGTAAAACTGGAGGGAAGGCAGCTAGTCATCACTACCCACACCAGCTCTTGGACTACTCTTTTACCAACGAATAGTGAGATTGACTGTCACGTCATAACGCCCCCACGGCTGAAAGGGCGAGAATGTTTAGTGTGATGGGGATTCGAACCCGTGACCCTCGAATTACGAGTCAAGTGCTTTAACCACCTGGCCACGCCGGGTTCAAAAATCTTTTAAAAAAACTTTACATATTTCGATATCGACTCATTTCACCCACAAGAATGTGAAAAAACAAATCGTGTACAACCATTAACTATTTATAAAAGTAATTATTCACGTGACTACTTAGTTATATATTTAAAAAAAGAACACGGTATTTACATACTTTATGATTTTTCATTCCTTATTAAAGATCTGATAATTATTTCTTACCCTGTATCATTATTTTTATAGTTTCTTTAATAGTTTAACTGTCATAATATTCGATTTAACTTAAAAATAACATTTTTCCCTACTGAATAATACGACCAGTTTAAGTCAGAAGTTCGGCACGGCATGACAAGTTGATTAAGGCACTCGACACGTAATCGGTGCGGGGGTTATAAGTGTCGTTCAATCCCACTATTCATTGGTAAAAAAGTAACCCAAGAGTTGGCGACGGGTGGTGATGACTAGCTGCCTTCCCTCTAGTCTTACAATGCGAAATTAGGTACAGCTAGCGCAGATGGCCCTCGTGTAACTTTGCACGAAATTTAAAAACAAATAAACTTGCATGTTCAGATAGTGCAGAATTTTGACGTTTATTTTTAAAAAGTTTCTTGTGTTTATTTATTCTAAATCTGAACTTTTTATGTTAGACCAATCTTTATACAACCACATTTACATTCAGTGTTATAAATACCTGTTGTCTCCATTAAAATGATTTCATCTTTAGTTTTATTTAATATCCGACTAATTTTAAAATAACATTTCCTTTTTATCAGTCCTACCAAATGTTAATTTAACGTTGCTTCTTTCATCAGCTTTTGCAATTTTATCAGATTTTGTTATGGCTCTGTCATTATTATTAGGTGAGAATCTTCTACGGAATACTGTATATTTAATTAATAAATTTCATTTTTTATATCTTCTTGTATAGAACATTGCTTTAATGACATAAGAACAAAACTTTATATGACATGATTCTTGGTGTGACGACATGATAACAGAAAAAAAGTAGTTTCAAACTTATTTTTGGTTCTACTAAACGATAAATCTCTTATGATTTAAAAGTATAACAAATGATACGAAACAAAAGAATGGGGTGATAAATGAACGGACAACCAAAAATATCTTAAAGTACAGAATACTTAATAACCATCTCGTCTCTTAACTGATCCCTGGATAATGATTAATGAAAATCCTAAACAAAAACTGCTGGATTAAACTTAAACCTGATATTTTAAAAGAAAACTTCGTGTAGCAGAATCGTACATTCGGCGAAACTAAAGCTCTGTTATCTTTCTTTAATTAATTTAATAATTTTTTTGAGACTGTATCAACCTGATTAAATTTCACTCACAATACTCACTGGTTGCTTTGTGAACTATTTTTCTTTTCGGTTTATTATTATCTTGAGATACGTTACGTAATTTTAAATCTAGAGTTATATTAACTCTTTATCATGCTAAAATGTCGTAAGCTGCAAAATTATTGGATGCCTCAGAATTCGCTCATTTGTTTGTATATATGTATATAAATGGATTGTCTAAGTAAAAACAAAATTTGGCTCGGCATGGCCAGTTGGGTTAAGGCGTTCGACTTGTAATCCGAGGGTCCCGGGTTCGATTCGCCCTTTCAGCAGTTGGGCGTTATAATGTGACGATCAATCCCACTATTCGTTGTTAAAAGAGTAGCCCAAGAGTTGGCGGTGGGTGATGATGATGTCTTACACTGCTAAATTAGGGATGGCTAGTGCAGATAGCCCTCGTGTAGCTTTGCGCGGAATTAAAAAGAAAACGTAAACATAAAATTTTCTCATTTTGACCCTACAGTTCAATTTCCTATGTAGTTCAATTTTCAATAGTTTTATCACTAAATTATCTAGTCCATTATTCTAAAACTGATTGAATTCAATGCATATTTTGTAGCCATAACTATGGAAACATGCTGAACCGGACACAAAGTTTCTGCAGTGAAGGGTCTTTCTTCTGTGCTTCCTTCCTTCAGTCGTACGAACCTAAATTCAGAATATCATCTTTTGACACCTGCAGGAGCTTGACGTCTTGTTTGCTCTTCATTTCTTTTTCTGGTGGTGATAACAGATGTTTCATCAATCTGCTACCTGGTATATTTCTTATCACAAAGTTATATATTGCTTCCTTAATACACATGGCTTCCAGGTCTTCCACATAATATAGAGTATACACCTTTCTTTTTACTATGGGGAACTTTCTCACTGTCCTATCAATTAGCACACACAGGTGTACCATTCCTGTCATATTACCATTAAATATTAGACTGGTTCTAACTACTGCATCAATGTCTCGCAGAATCTTCACTTTGTTGTCTTTAATATAGTCTTCGCATATTTGCATATTATAATTTGTTGGAACCTCTTTATTCGTTACATGCTCACATCACTACTGGCACTGTTGATCCATTTGCTAACTTGAGCTGATCATTAGTTATGCACTAATCAACCATGCTTTCTTAGTCTTGATTCTCTTCTGGTAGCAACATCCATAGCGCCAGTCACTGCTTTCTTGTTTCTTATCTGCTAGTTAATGCGGAGGTTTCTGCTATTGTTTGCTGGCGATAGACTTGCACTCCTTTGCGATATGTCTCATTTTATAACAATTATAAAACGAAAAAGTTGTTGTTGTTTTGAATTAAACACAATTGGTTACTCTGCCCTCTACGGGTATTGAAACCCGGATTTTAGCGTTGTAAGTCCGCAGACATACCGCTGAGCCACTTGGGGGCAAACGAAAAAGTATGCTTTACCATCTTTATTTCAATATTCATGGACTTGCCAGTTATGTTCCTTCCATTGGATTCCATATATTGTTCTGCCAGCTTGGTCATTTTCTCCACATCTTTTAGTGCTCTCTCCTTCAAGAACAGTAACATGGCAGTTGAATACGTGATTAAGAACTGTCCTCATACTGACATGTCTGTACGTTCCTCAAAACTATTTAGACACAGGGCCATGTCAGTCCATCTGATAAAATATCACCGCAGACGGAAATACAGTTTCATCAGTGTTGAGTTTGACTCCTGTACTTCCTGCGAAAAACTTCTTCGGTTAGTTCATATCGTTTCAATTAAGCCACTTTTAACTTTTCATAGTCCATGGCATTTTCCGACATCATGCCTGCATATACTTCTAAGCCTTTTTCCTGTAAAAATTGGACTAAGACAGACTGCCTGGTCGCCTTTGTCCCAGTTCTAACTTTGGGGTAATTTTTCATATCTCTCCAAGAAAGCATCCATGTCAAGTTTATCTTCTCACATCTGAGCACCTTGACTCCATTATTACAACAATGTATTAAATAACTATAAAGAAGTAAAAATCAAGGAAACTTCCTAAAAGTTTTAACAAGTATTTTTAGTTGTTAATAAGGTCATTTAAACAACTTGGCACGACTTTTATGTGGAAAAATACCTTATCGCATATAAAGGCTTATTTAGTCTGCAAGTTAGAGTGAACTTAATCAATGGGGATTGAGCGTTATATTAACTAGTTTAGATAACTGTTTGGGATTCTCTATTCTATTATGATTTCCGTGCTGGGCTACTGATTAGTTTTTAACACTACAATGGGACTAGTATTCCAATTTCAGGAGGTAAGTTTATTTTATTCACCTCAAATCGATAGTACCTTATTTCGTTGTTTTCTTTTTTACTTTGGAAAACAATTACCTTCTCACCATTGTCTGCAAGCAGTGAAAGGTGATATAGATGTGAGACATTGTGGGCTTGAGTACACACTCCTCGCTTTCCTAATTTCTGTTTATTTTATTATTTTTATGAATTTCATTTAAGATTGGCGAACAGAGATTAAGACCAATAGATGGTGTGTATCCTCACAGCAATGTGGGTCCTACTGCCGCATCACCTCCAAAAAGTTAGGATAATTTTATATCCTATATTATAGGCTACACCCTAAGGATCCTTTTGATTTTCGAAGGAGTTTTGATTTTTGTTCCTTTGAAAATATCACCAGTAAAAGGTTTGAATTCGCTGTTTTTAAAGCAGTCCTTCCTTTTGACTTTGTTTTATTGAATTGTTGTATATTAATCTTATGTACATACATATATATCATGTCATCCCTTAAGTAATGTCCGATTTTAGGTTCAGAAAAGAGAAAGGATTTCAAACGCTTTTAATTTTATTTAATTAATAATGTATGTTTCATTATTAGTAATTACTTCCTGCCAATGATTCACAAGCTTCTGAATGCCACTTCTATAAAATTCTTGGGATTTGGAGGAAAATAATTTATAGAGAGTAGTTTTGACATCTTCATGTGTTCCAAGCGCTTTTCCACCAAGATAGTTGTGCAAACTTCGGAATAAATAATAATTAGATGGGGAAAGGTCTGGAGAATAAGGAGGATGTGGAAGTTTTTCCCATTCTACCTCTTCAATCTTTGCAGGTGTGATCTTTACTGTATAGAGCTGTGCATTATCCTGGTGTAACATAACACCTTTACGATTGATCAAAGCAGGCCTCTTTACTTTCAGTGCAACATTCAAGCGTTTTAACTGTTGAAATAGAAGTCTGATGTTATAGTTACACCGAGTGGCAGCAACTCAAAGTGGATCACACCAACAATGTCCCATCAAACGCTTAACAAGACTTTCCTAGAGTGGAGGTCCATTTTGTGCTGTGATTTAGCCATTTTATAATATATCCATTTTCCATCTCTAGTCACTAACTTGCCCAGAAAAGGTGAGATGTTCACGTGAATGCAGTAGAGAAGTGCAAATGTCCACTCTCTCGCTTTAAGGTTGTCTTCTGTCAAATCATGGGGGACTTTGACACCTTTCCAAGCTGTTGCAGATGACGGCGAACAGTTAAATGGGTTGAATTAAGCTTCTGTACTAGTTTTTCAACTGTTACAGCACAATCTTCACCAAGTGCAGCTAGCAGTAAGTCATTATTCAACTCAACAGGACGACCAGAACGTGGCGCATCACTTAAGCTGTAGTAACCCGAGCTGAACTTCTGAAACCACCTTCGACATTTTCTTTCATTGAAAGACTCTGCACCATAAACACCTTGAATGATTCATGTAGTTTCTGCTGCACTGTTGCCTTTTCTAAACTCATAAAGCATTATATGCCTAATGTGCTCCTCAGACACATCCATCTTCATGAGGGTTTATATGATTAATGATTTGAAAAAGTGGAGCTGGAGCAGTTTCTTTCATTTGTCTGAACATTTTTATACACATCCTACTACATGTTTTAGTCATTAAAGCCTTCTACAAAGACAGAAATGATGATGCACTTTCTGTATTAAATTTTCGGACATTACATATGGGATGACCTGATACATATACATACATATATTTAATGTTGTATGTTACCCCCGTAGGAGGCTACTTTATAAGATCGCCTCGACTGCCTAAAAGTCGAAACTAAATAAAATCAACATGTATGCTACAGAAAGACCTTTTGTAATTTTTGTCATGTACCAATTATGGAAGAATCTCGTTTACTCTTACGGACTACTTACTATACAGATTCTACGTATTTTATAAAATTACACGTTTCCCCCTATGAGAGGTTATTTTGTAACTTCTATAATTCAACTTTCAGTAAATAGTTAAATATAGAATGTCATTTTGGATTATGGTGAGTGTATTATGTTTTGTTTTTTAAATTTCGCGCAAAGCTACATGAAGGCTATCTGCGCTAGCCGTCCCTAATTTAGCACTGTAAAATTAGAGGAGAATGCAGCTAGTTATCACCACCCACCGCCAACTGTTGGGCTACTCTTTTACAAACGAATAATAGGATTAACCTTCACATTATAACGCCCCCACGGCTGAAAAGGCGAACATGTTTGATGCGACGGGGATTCGAACCCGCGACTCTCAGATTACGAGTGCCTTAACCACCTGGCCATGCCAGACCATCATGTTGTAAAGAAGTCTTAGTTAAAATTAAGAGAAAGTTACAACATTTTAAAAAATGGTGTTTTATTATAATATTACAAATTCTTCTTCGCCTGATATTAGTAAATGTGTTTGTTAATTGATAAAATATTTTAAGGAAAATGAAACTGTATTGTTGTTTTCATTTTAATAGTTGTTAGCATGGAACCTTCAGCATTCACAGAAATTTCTATAGATGTTTCTCTATTTCCAGAAGGGGATGGGGGAACTGTATGGAACATTATTTCGTGCAAGTGCTATACCTTTTGTTTCCTGTTGCCCGAAGCAACATGGCTTTACTGGGTTCAGTGGTAACCCCACTCCTACTGTTGCCAATTTTAAGGCATTTTGGGGGTGTTATTGTCATACAGTAACAAGCTCCTGATATAAGCCCATTTCCTATTCCGGCTTTTAATATATTCCAGAGATATCGATTGATCTAAAAACGCGCGTAATTTACTTAACCTAAATACCTATCACTATCACGTACTAGGATTTGTTGGTGAGAGTGAGACAGATATAGACGTGTTCTCTCAAAGCAAAAAAGGAAAGTTTGAATAGATAGGCTTCCCCAACTAATACAGCTGAAAAATATATAACACATTACCAGTGCGATTGACTAAAAAGACTACTACTACAGCGGCGGCCACCTGAAGAAATCACCGACAGCAGAGCGGGAAACCGCGTTCAAGATCTCACCTGGAGACCAAAATCAGACCAGTACAAACTATGGCAGACGAAAAAAGTACCGATGACGATCAGGATATACAGAAAACAAGTCAAGTCAAGTCTTGGTGGTGGCAAATCGAAAAGTAATTTAACTAATTCACCATTATTAGCGTTATGTACTATAGCAAAAAAGGAATTTAGTACAGCAGAAAAAACAAACGAAAATAATGTGAGAAAAGAAGTCAAAAGAAAAATTATTAAACTCTACGGAAAATTCCGAAAATGAAGAAGAAGCAGTTGTTGTTACTAATACCGAGGTAGAGGTAGCTTCCCCTGCAATTAACATTAACAATAAAATATCTAACAATGTAAAAGAAATAGAAGTAAAAACAAACGCCGTGGATGTTGATAATTCTACCGAAAACACTCAAAATAATATTGTGAAAAATACCAGACAGTGAGCCAGACACCGAAGATCAAGAAGGCTTTATTACAGTCACATCTGAAAGAAAAAAAAAACATTACAGAAACAACAAAAAATAAGTAACAATATGGCACAAAAAACAAAACCACCACAATTCTCAATCATTACAGAAGGTATTCCAGGCCAGTACAATCAACCCCTACTTGCGACAAAGATTAAACGCTGCAAGCCGCATGTAACCATTCAGTGATGTCGAGAAAATATTTTACGTAGAAGAGCGAACAACAAACGTAAAATATTTTCTCAACCCAAACGAGCCGTTTTTGCATATATATTTCGCACGTAACCATTGTTAATATCAAGCGTCTGCCCAGAGGCGGTGTCCTTGTTCAAGGACACGACGCTGCTGACCTAAACAGATTAGTAAAGGAGTGGCCTTCAAACCAGGAAAAATTAAAATCCACCTTCCAGGAAGTAAGCCGCAATCTAAAGCCACTGTAGTAAGAGGGGTTCACCAGACCATTAACCTTGAATCAATCACACAAGCTTTAGACAAACAAGGCATTCCACATAATAATATACAACGAATAATCTCAAAGAAAACACAGGCACCAACTAATCTTATACGTATAAAGATAGACGACAGTTACAACATACTAAAACTAATAAATAATGGAATAACGCTTTGGTATCAAAAATACCACGTAGAACAGCTAAACACTCCGGCAATAGTAATAACACAATGTTACAATTGCCAAAGATATGGACATGTTTCTGCAGACTGCTTAGCAACACCGAGGTGCTGCGGCTGTGGCGGGAACACCATATCAAGCAGTGTAAAAAAGATAAAGAAACACCCAAATGTTGTAACTGTGGTCAAATCCGCACAGCCAACTATAAAGTATGTGATAAATACAAACAAATAAAACAACGTATATATCAGATAAGAACACCATCATCAAAACAGAATCAACCAAATACAAAGACTACCAAAAACAGACATATCAACAGAATTTAATAAAACAACTAAAACCACATATGCAGAAATGTTAAAAGGAAAAGAACCCCACAAACAGCAAGAACAGAACATTATTACTCAGGATAAGAACACTTTAACACAAACACAAAAGCCACAAGAAAACAGCACCACCATACAAGAAACGAATATTAACACACTAGATAAAACAAGCCTTTTCACAACCATAATCAAAAACATAATTACAGAATTTGTAACAGAATACACAAAACCAAACCAAACAACTAAATGTTTCGAATTACTGATTAATATCTCCAAAAAACACTTCACACCACACATAATATCAATACTTACTGGTTACATGCTCACAGCACAATGTTCACAGTAGTATATATCAACATCCAAGGTGCAATAGCTTCCAAGAAACATGAGATCGAAGACCTAATACAAGAAACTAACCTCCATATTATAATTGTAAGCAAAACTCTGATATACAATTACAATATGTTTAAAATACCAAATTATTCAACAATAAGAAAAGACAGAATAAATAAGAATGATGAAAACAGAGGCATTATGCTGCTCTACAAAATGGAGCTATCAGTAATAGAAATTAAATTGAGCAGTAACAACGAACATGTTACTGTCGATATCCTGCAAAGGAATAAAACAAAAGTAACCGTAGCAGGAATTTACTGCTCACCTAATAAACAAATAGATATGGCATTACTCAGCAACATCTTTTCCCACAACCAAAACTCCATAGTTATGGGTGACTTAAATAGTAAAAATGTTACCTTTGGATGCCGAAGCTCAAACTACAATGGTAGAAGTCTATTACAATTCATAGATCTTATTAAATGATACCACCCCTACACACACAGCGTATGCCACTAACACCAGTGACATGCTAGACCTGTGTATGTGTATATATAATCTGAGCCAGGAAATAATAAAATTTCAAGGGGGAAAAGATGTTGACAGTGATCACCTTCCAATATATTGTGTCTTTGATTTCGCCACCCATAAAAATATAACATTTAGCAAAGAAAAATTTAATTACAGAAAAGCAGATTGGCAAAATTACAAACAGGAATTAGACAACCTATTACCTAATAAAGTTATAAAAGAAGTTAAAACCCATATTGAAATGGATAACTACTGTCAAACAATTACGGAGTGCCTTCAGAAAGCAGCCAAGTTAACAACACCAAAACAACACCATAAAACAACACATGGAAACCCACCACAGAAATAATCAATCTAATCAAAAAACGAAGACAATTAAGAAGACAGTACATGATAACAAGAGACAGAAAACCCAAAACGCAAATAAACAACATTAGAAATCACGTCATAACACAACAAAAACAAAATAAATGGGACAATTACTGCTCTAAACTAAATGATAAAACTGACCCGAAAAAATTCTGGTCACATTTTAAGACTCACAAATGAAAACACAGACACAAAGAAATATCCTCCACTTGAACATAATAATACTATAGCACACACAAATAAAGAAATAGCCAAAGCTTTCAAAGATCAACTTCCAAATACTTTTAAGACTCACACTCATCCAGATATGGAAACATATTTCTACAATAAAGTCACTAATCACATATTAATCAATAAACATCAATTTGAACCAATTTTTCCAATAAACATAACTGATACAAATACAAGTTCCAACACAGATTATACAAGCACGTTACTAACAAATGAAATATACCTTCAAGAACTACTCAAAGCAATAAAAAACACAAAAAGCAAAGCACCAGGTGAAGATGAAATACAAGCTATCCTTCTAAAAAAGGGCACTCCGAAATTGTTTGACCACCTAAATTCACTTTTTAACTTATCTCTATCCTCAGGATATATCCAGTTTCTTGGAAGCTAGCAAATATATTAATGTTCCATAAGGAAGGAAAGCCAGGAAATAAACTTAATAGCTACCGACCAATCAGCCTGACCAGCTGTGTAGGCAAAATTCTTGAAAGAATAATCAGTAATAGACTCTCCACATTCTTGAAGATAACATCAAAATTACCAAAAGAACAAAACGGATTCAGGAAATTTAGACAAACAAAAGACCACCTAACCAGATTAACCTAAACCATAATAGATAGCTTTAATAAAAAAGAATGTACTGTCGCTTGCTTCCTTGATATCGAGAAAGCATTCGACACTGTATGGCACGATGGTCTAAGATTCCGAATGAATGAAATGGAACTACTGCAAGGAATTATTTGCTGGTTATCTAACTTTTTGGAAAATAGAAAGTGTAGAGTAGATGTTGAAGGAACATTTTCTGTGTACTTTACTCCAGAAGCTGGTGTCCCTCAGGGAGGGGTGGTTAGCCCTATACTCTTCATCATGTATGTAAACAATATGCCACTGAGGGATCGAATCATGGATTCTCTTCACAGTTCGCAGATGATGTGGCAGTCTGGAAAAGTGCCGCAACACCCACGATAGCAGCCACTAACATACAACCGCAACTAAATAGAATAAGTGAATACTGTCAAAAATATAGAATAAAAATAAACACAGCAAAAACACTACTCGTAGTCTTTATGAAATTAACAAAACACAAAATACAACAGTCAGAATTATATATGAATGGCACACTACTCCAGATTGCCCCATTGGCAAAATTTTTAGGTCTGACCTATGATTCAAAACTAACTTGGAACAATCATATAATCACTGTATACGTGCCACAATACATGGACATTGCCTGAAAAGGATCAAATAATATTCAGTTCCACAGTTATAAATACCAATCCGTCAAGAACATAAGTATGGGGAGGATGAAGAGGTCATAGAGAACCTGACCCTCCAGGGTATGAATTTTTCTTACCCAAACACCGACGACATTCTTCTTCTATCACGTAGTAATGATGATGTCTTTACCCACTTCACACCCCATTTAGAAACCAAGTTAGAATGTATAGAATTCTGTATAGAATGTTACTGATTTGTAAAAATCCTTGTGAGCTTATATCTTTTAGGCAACTTTAGAACTTGTATTCAGTGTCGTTTTTGTCATTGTTGCAAGCAGCGCACTGTGTATCATAACTGTAAGAGAAGTTACACGTCATTGCGCTAGTAACCTTCATAGTATTTAGTAGTGGTGTGTACCCTCCCCAAAAAAAAACCAAAACAAATGAAAATTGGTAATTTGGAAAAGAACATTAACATATAGGCATACTACACAAACTGCTTGTATACTTATGTTATTCACAAAAATAGTTACATGTATACTATACAATAAATGGCAATTTTCTTCTATCACAAAATTTTAATGTCAAGAAAAAGTGCATTGTATTGATTTTATGTTCATCTTAATTACTGTTTTGTGTATTACGTTATGATTAGTTGATTTGTATTCTTGGCTGAATCAGTAAGTAGAAAACAATATGCCTATTGCCACATACGAGTTCAGATACTTTCTTAACTTTCGTTAGACATAGCACAAAATACTCCTTCCACTCAGTATTCTATACAAACCTTAAAAATATGCATTTTTGCCTTCTGGCAGTATGAAGTGATAATGTTCTGGTCTCTACCCAGGGGTATTTATATCAAAATATAATGAGAGAAAGCTACAGTACATCATTATATAACATGTATGTAGAATACCCCTCTGTTCAAACACCCACTTATTTCTGCTTTTTTGTAACATTAAGCTCTTGATCAATTGTTGCAGTGTTTTATACAAAATGAAAAAAAAAATCCTTTGCTTATTGAAACATTAAAAATTTGGAACATCAAATACAGAGTGTCCAATCTGCAGAACCATAATAATCCTTTCTTCTTAAATGGCCTCTCAACCCCCCCCCCCCCTTCCTTAAGGTGATGATATATTTACCAATGAAATATTTGTATTTGAGATTTTGCTTTTAAAAATACTTCAAGTTTCTTTTGTTGTTTAGTTTGTTTTAAATTTTGCACAAAGCAACATGAGGGCTATCTGCACTAGCCTCCCCTAACTTAGCTGGAAGGCAGCTAGTGATCACCACCCACTGCCAATTCTTGGGCTACTCTTTTACCAACGAATTATGGAATTGACCATTACATTATAATGCCTCCACAGCTGAAAGGGTGAGCACGTTTGGTGTGATGGGGATTTTAACCCACAACCCTTGGATTAAGAGTCGAGTGCCTTAACCATCCTTGGTCGTGTATCTATTACGTGAAGCAACATTAAGTTTCATTCACATATATGAACATTAATGTTGCTTCATAAAATTATATTATTGTAATACTCTCTTTAGAGTAAGTATTGATATTTAGTCCATGAACTAAATGGTAACTGCAGTGCTGGTTGTTGTATAATGCTATTTCCAGAAAATGTAAACCTAAAATGTTGGTCAACATTTTTTCATTATCTGAAGTCCTTTACAGAGAAAATTATTTTCAGCTACAATAAATAACATTTATTCAAGTAACAACTAAAGTCAATCAAGAAAAAACAAACTAAACCAAAACATCATCTTTTTTTTTACACATTTATTGCATCTTCCTTAACTTCTTGAAAATCGTACAACCATAAGTATGTTTTCTTATTACAGAATTGATATTAAAACATTAGCATTTTGCACATAATTTTAAGTCAAACACACAAATTAAATCAGAATGAGGTTAAATGAACATTTAAAATGAGGGTTTATTGTGAGGATAAATATAAACAAGAAAATAACTAAACTGTTCCATACCACCTCTATTCATCACAAGAATAGTATTACTGCAGAATCTAAACTGAGAAGTTTCAGCCTTCTTTACCTCTTGTTAATGAATTTCAAAATCCAAGTTAAGAGACAAATGACAGATGGCATGATGAAAGGCTCACAAATTTGTCTACGTAATGACTAGGAATTTGATTTGAGTTTGAAAACAGAAATTTGATGTTTGTCTTACTGAGAGACAGCATGATTGTGCTTACATATGTAAAATGAACAAACCTTAAGTAATGGTGTATTAAAACAAAAACTTCACAAAAATATTTGTGATGAATTAAAACCTGTATGAAAATGAATCTCAACTAACAATGTTTTTATAAGTACCTATTCAACTAATATAAACAATTTGTATTTCAATAAACTTGTTTATACTAGACCTAAGGAATAATGGACCATTTTAACCATTATTGAAAATGAGGAACAGAATTCAAAAAAACTTTTTTTGTTTCATATTTCAATTTCATCACAGTTATTCTTTTCTTATCACCTAATTAATACCTGTATAGAAAGTTATGTGCTACATTTTGGCGTATTGTTCTCTTGTATAAGTTCTTTTTATAAATCACATCAGAAACCTTGGATATTGAACTTATTTTAAGATAAGTTAGTTCAGAACAAAAATTTCTGAATAAGTACAGATATCTTAATAGATATCTCCACCCCACTTTTTAAAAAATAAGAGTTCTAACATATGATCTTAGTATTATTTAGGCAACCACAACAAAATAAATATTGCATTAAATGAATTAAGCACATTTTTAATCTATTCAAACCTTTATAAAAGTACATACAGTTAATACTTTCTTACCATCATAACACTTTAAATGTAGAACAAATGCATTTGAGATGTGGTTAAAAATTTGTGCCTCAAAAAATTATAATAAAGAACATACCTAACAAAATAAATTAAATATCAAAACCAAGAACAAATTTTCTCTGACTTTACTAAGACAACAAATTTACTAAACCATACACAAAAGCAACAACTGTATGGGAATAGCTAATAATAAGTTCCAACCTCAAACACTGAAACTACTTAATCGAAGGCCAGCTTCTGAAAAAAAAAAAAAATCTTAAAGGTTTCAAGAAAGAAAATTATGCACAACCAAATAAATAAACCAAAAATACTCTTGCATCATATCTTTAGTCAGCCATAGAACTTAACTTTTTTGATGTATTTTAATTACTACAGTCTTCATTAGAAGTTGAATGTTACAATCACTTAAATTAATACAAGTCATCAGCTATTCCCCTGAGAATATTAACAAAACTAGGATTGTCTGACATACAATGCTGCATAAGAATATTTGAGGTTTATTTTTTTAAACATTTATTTTTGTAGCACACTCATGTTCTGTAACAGATCCTTCAGGAGATAATTTTCATTGATCAATTCTATGGTAAAGTGATGAAGACATTTCACTAATACATGTAAATGTAATGGCATGCATGCATGCACGCACACACACACACAAATTGATGGGGTGTAATTAAGTACAACTCACTCTCATTTAGACAGCTTGTAATCTCATATATGTATTTATTCATTTGTAAAATGTGCAGTTTCTCAACTGAATACATGGTATTAGAGAGAACCTTTTGAAATTCACAATGGAAATGGAGAGATTTAGATCAGGGGTTCCCAACCTTTTTTCACTCACAACATGAAAATGTAATTGATGAAATAAAATTAATGTTATCCCAAGCTACTTCTAACAAGGCTTCGTGACTCCCCTGCCAAGGCCCACCGGTTGGGAACCCCTGATTTAGATAGTGAAAATCTTTTTCACCAATGATATATATTCATAGTTACAACTACTCATATGATAATGAGTTTTAATTATACATTGCATACACACAAATATTAAAATATGTTGGAAATACAACTCCCACAAAATGGACTTCTAGTTTCCATATAATGTTTTTAAATTATCTTGAATATAAAGTGTAGGCCATTGAATGTTGGCCAAGAATATATTAAAAACTTCACTAACTAGGTTAAAGTTTCTTATTTTCCATTCCACAATTAGACACAAGTGTAAGAACCTATGAAGGCCTGTCAATAAAATGAAGACAATTCTATACCCAAAAAATAGTTACTTATTCATGAAAGTACAAAATTTTAGAGGTGTGGAAATCTGTAGAAGTAAGTTAATGGCATGTTGGATAGAAAAGATATTTTCTTCCCACTGGACAAGGCTTTAGTCAAAGTTAAGAGCAGATAAAACTGTTAAACTTGTAGATGTTATAGAAAATATAATCATAAAAACTCAATGTGGTGTAGATAATTGTAAAACTGAATAACCAATGACAGTACTGGTCTCTTTGATTACTATATAATATACAAAGAATTCTGTTTGTGTGAAGGTCTAAAGATTGTTCATAAAAGTTTAGATGGTTTTAGCTAACAAAAAATAATGTTTTTGATTTATCACACAAGGTATGAATAATTGTGGATTTGCAATAATATGGAGAAAATGGCCTGTAGCAGGTTAAAAATTTATAACTAATCAAACAATGTTGTCTAATTTATTAGGCAAAGTACAAAGAATTTTGGATGTATAATAACTTAGAGAATTTGATCTGTAATGGGTTAGAATATTATAACTACTCAAACAACAATATCTAACTTACTACAAACAGTAGAAATAATTTTGGATGTATGGTGATCTAAAGAAATACATCTGTAACTGGTCAGATAATTCTAAATCATCAAATAATGATGTCTTTAGTTTATCAGACAAAGAATCCTGCATGTAAGGTGATCTGAAGAAAGTGGTCTGTAAGAGTTAGATGATTTTAAATAATCAAACAATGAAGCTTTTTAATTTAATGGATAAATAGCAATCCTGAAAGTGTGAATTCTAAACAAGATGGTCTGTGACAAATTACAATAACAGTTCTCAACCTATGCTCATTCAGCAACTACAACTGCACAATTTATCCACAATTATCAGTGATGTTGAGAAAACACACTTGTAGAGAAAAATATATGTAAAAATGGCTCATTTGGGTTGAGAAAATATTCATCATCATCAGGTTCACAAAAAAAATGAACAATGACTGAAGAAGGTCAAAATGTTGTTCGCTTCTCTACATAAAATATTTTCTCAACCCAAACAAGCTGTTTTTACATATATATTTATCCACAATTACTAAAATGCAAGTCTCATAATTTATGTGTTATATCTGTCATCATTTTAACCTTCTATAAACTTCAAACTTTGACCTTTGCAATAAAAATACAATTAATATGTTTAAATGTTAATAATACAAGGTAAACAAAAGATTATAAAACACGACATGGATTGAGAAATGCTAGGCAAATTGCCACACAAAATTATAACTATTTCAGTTATCAAAATGACAAACAGATAGTGCTTCCTTGCCTCCTTGCTCTTCCACAGTTTTTCCTTCCTTCATAAAGCATATTCAATGATAGTAAGATTGGGAATTACTGGATTAGAGGGTTTCAAACAATAAAAAAAAAAGAAGCAATCACTTCCTCAGGTGAGTGATATAGGTTCTTTTGAAAAGTTATAATGAATAAAAATATGTAAATGAATTAGAAATTAAATACTTAATATTTTGTTTGAATTAGGATACATAATTTTTAGATATTTGAAGACAAATATAAAAACTTATAGAAAGTGAATTTATTATAAAATATTTTGTTTTCAATGGGATAAATGAGTCTCAAACAGGATAACAAATCGAGGATCATGTGTCTGTGCGTGTAAAGGGAAAGACCTAGTACAATTAATGACTGGCAAGACTAAAAGCCCTTTTTAATATAACAGGCTAAGTTCACTACATATCAAATCAAAATGTTTATAGATGAAAAAGTGAGTTACTCTGATCACTAGAAATGAAATCTAATTTTATTAGTTTGGGGATGCTGTAGATATTATTTATTACAATTAAGTACCTATAAAGGTTGGTCCATGACTGGATGAAGTAGAGACATATGTTCTGCACCTTTGATGGGTAATTTGTTCACAGAATAATGGTGAATCATTTCAGGGATGCTAGAAAAAGGTTTGCTGAACTGACCCAAGATAAACTTTCCATCATTATAAACAATCTTCATGTGCATGAAACCACGTGCACTTCTGAAATATAAACAACATTATTTTTAAGATGCAATATTCAATTGAAATGCTACTACATCACTTACTATAAATGTATGAATTGACACCATTTACAATCATAAATGAAAATGATTTTAGCTGAAGACAAATGTTGGTAAGTTGTATTTATTATTTTCTACAGACTATGATATTTGTGATACTTAAAAATTATGGTTAAATTAATATCATGATTTGAAAAAAAATTAAACAATTACAATAAAAAATAACATTAACAAGTTTCTTAATAAAGGCAATTTAGTAAATCAAATTTATGCACACAAATCGATAACAAACATAGCTTTGGTAGTTCTGTTCATTCCAGGCTAGTCTGACCATAGAGATGTGCATAGCATTCACATAGTAAAGGACAGACACAAGCCAAAAACAATAAGAGTAGATGAATTAAAAATAAATTTGTATGATCTCTTCACATGTAAAAAATTTCTACTAATATAAATTATAAAACAACAATATTAGAGCTATGCACTCATATATTCTGCATAGTAATCTTTTCAAAAGCAAATGGGTTTTTAGAGGACTTCTTATGTTCAAGGAGAAGTCTTAGTATGCTGTAGATCAACATTAACCCCTGAATAGGAGTTCACACAAGATATCTGAATTAGCATATTTTTTTTATAAATCATTTCACATTTTATACATAGTGACAATAAATCTCTTTTTCTCAAGTTACATGCAGCTAAATTAGCCCACACAGACATTAATTAAACTTGTATTTCCAATGACAAACTGCCAATTGAAGTAAAGTTGCATATAAATACAGATCAAAAATGCAACTTAATTACAATGTTTTGAGTAATTGCCATTCATCATATAATGCATTATTTAAAATAAATTTCTAACTCCTTTTTCAAAGAGCACGACACAGTCAAAAGGAAAATAAATTGTCTTGTAGTTGCAGCATTCTGCATGATTTATGGTAGTAATATGCATATGTAATCATCTTGTCTTAGTCAATGGCCTGTAATTATGTAGAGTCAAAACCCCAACCCTCTTGTTGTAACTCAGTTGAAGAGTGGTGACTTGCAAGAACAGACAGAATCTATGTTGAATCCTTCCAGGAATGTTATATTACAGAACTTTCTGATATTCTCCTATTTCACAATTACAAAAATATTCAAAGCACAAAACTTTAGTACATTAAAGGAAGAAATATTAGAGTTGTTAAGTCACATTGAGAAAACAAGAGAAGGCACAAGTTCAGCCGGAAAAACAACAATGACTGGTTATTCATTACATGTTGAAGATTGTAAAAGAAGTAACTTAAGCAAGAGCACAATGCTACATTATAGCTGAAGTAGGAACCTCTCAATGAATTGTAAATAAGATAATTCATATGGATATAGGTCTGTAAAACCAATACAAAGAACCATGTTCATAAGCTTTACCAAAGCTGTACAAGCAGTATGTGGTAAACAAAAAGTGAGAGATTTATTATTGTTCCATCAGTGATACAGCATTTATGAAATGGCATAGAGCATGTTGAGAACATTTTCCAAGAGATTTATGATGGTTAGAAATTATAACTGTAATGATAAGCCAAATATTTGGAGAGTCAAGATAAATGTCAAGATGACATCTGCACCTATCAGGCTAACAAGTTAACAGCATGTGTACTACTAGGAGAAGACATCTTGATATAGCCTGGGTACCAGTAGGTTATGGATCCATCAAGACAAACAATCCAGTTACACAATTAAGGAAACATGCCAATTCCTCTGCAAGAACTGCAGCAAAATGCCTGCTATACCATTCACAGAAATGTCAGCTAAATCACCAGTTATCTCTTTTCAATTCTGTGCATCTGAACTGCTCAGTGTACTTCAGAGTTCATCCTCAATTTATAGTTGACAGCCTTTCAAACATATGTAAAAAAGAGGGAGACAATTTTATATTCAATGTATTGCTCAAAAGTCTTCTGCAGTAAACACTGAACAACCAGCAATAATTCATATACAAGACCACAAGGTAAAGAAGGGAGCTGTAAGGCATAGCAGTTATCTGTACGTCATTAATTTAAAGGAGAACATCCTTCTGTTTAACAATTTTGCTTCCTGAACATGAAACCTAAGACTAGTTTTCTCCACTGATAGGATCTGCAAAACAGCAGTCCATATACATTTAAATATTCCTTACATGTTACCTTGAATGCATTGCAACTTATAAAACTGTTTTTATAATCAAAAAGTAACTTGTTTCATATCATACCATGCCTTAGGTTATTTTGTTCTGTTCCATAAAATGTTGTCTTTCCTTTACAAATTGTATTTCACTCTCCGTAATGCATCCTTTCTTATCTCTGGTACTATATTTCACAACCTGAAATGTGTTTTATCTTAGTGGAAAGCTACACATCAGGCTACCTGTTCTTTGTTCACCATGGAGGATAAACCCAGGAATTTAGCATCACAAGTCCATAAACTTATCACTGATCCACTGGGGACAAAATGAAATAACAAACTAAAACAAAAAGTTAGAAACAGAGTTTTCACTGAAGTAAAAGATGAACTTATGAAACAGAACAAAAATATAACATTCAGTTTCTTTGTTTATAAAAAGTAGTCTTTAATCAGTACTTACTACTACAGAGTTTTGAGTGTAAGCATAACTAACAGGTTGAGTTTCACAACATTTTTTCTTATATATGCCATTTGAAAATGTATTTATAAACTAACTACAGTTTATGAAATCAATAATCAAGTACCGCAGTTCTTTTCAATATTTTCTAAAAGCCAATTAAAGAAAATTGTGATTTGATAGTAAAAAAAAAAAAGCTGCTTTGACCTTGTATGTAAATGTCCATTTCTTTGAAAAACAGTGATACAGTTTAACATACAAGAACTGAAGGAAGGTCATGGTTTCTCCAGCAATAATGCATTATCTCTTTTGTTAACTTCTTAATAATGAATATATACTGAGGTTTTTCATTAAGTTATCAGATTTCTTTATAGAACAACTATGTTGACATTCTACTCATCTTGTACTTTTCCCTACACTGGCCTTTGACCTAAGACTAAATATAGGCTAAAACAAACCTAACTGTAAAATTTTTAAATTAGTTGGATCAAAATGTCTACTCAAATGTGTAGAGGAAAGACATACATATGTTTTAAAAGAAGGAATACACTAATTAGACTTTTGTCAACTTTCTTTTTCCTGAATACACCCATTGATGTTGAGACATGACTAGAAGTTAGTGAACTTTTGAATTGTGAACCTCCATAAAGTTCAAATCCTTCTTTAATACTTGTTAACACTATCTGTCCAGACATCATTTACTACACATGCCACAAGATTTCAATTGTTTACATTCAACACTTTATTAAACTACTTTATGTTTAATAAAGTATTAGTACAGTATAAACTTGTAGCTAATAATCCATATTTTAATAGCATATAAGTTTTAAGTTATTAGTTTTGTAGGTCAATATTAAAAAAAACACCTCAATTTTACCTTTTCTATTTTACTCACCACCTCTCCAATAAATATAAAATTAAATGTAAATTATTTACTACAAATCAGTGATGTTGAGAAAACCCACTTGTAGAGAAAAATATAAATGTAAAAACGGCTCGTTTGGGTTGAAAAAATATTTTACTTAGAGGAGCAAACAATGTTTCAACCTTCATCTTCTCAAACAAACCACACATTTTTATAGCTTTCAATTGTGTTTGGTTACAGAGCCATCAAATAAAAATTAAAATCCTTTTCATCACCCTTACCTGCAACATCCTCTCTTTCTGGATTTGTTAGTAGTTATCTCTTATGTTTAATTCTATATTATCCATAACTAATAGAAAGCCAAGGTTTTCATCTATCAAATGACATGTTATACAAAATAAGAAGTTGTGTTCTGAACAGAAAATTGTCACTTTTTCTATAAGTACAAGCTTCGTTCTCATTAGGAAGATAACGACTAGCTTGAATGAATTTGTAACAGCTCTTGCCACTCAGTTAGAAAGCCAGAAAAAAATTGTGATAGCTAGAGGAAATTTCTGTTTTTTGCATGTTATTATTCAATATTTTTTCATGCATTATTTAATTGAATAAACATTATTTTGTACATTACTACCATTAGTATTGAAAAAAAACAACTAAATAAAACAGGAGTAAGTGTCATCAACAGTTGATAGCAAAAAGAAAAAAGACATGGGTAAGAACTTTATTTCTTATCATTCATGTTCATTCTTTATTCATTTTCATAAAAATTACTACAATATAAAAATAGGGATGTCTTTAGGTTAGTTAAGGTTCAATTAGATAAAATAAATAATATAGTAAAATCACTGCGTGAGACATGCATGCAAGAATCTTGGAGTAGCCTGTGACTAATACAATTTGATAAAAAACATGAGCTGCATATTCCCCAGTTGATTCATAACTCATAATGATGCAAATAGTAATTATACATGGTTCAAAGGGCGATAAAAGAAAAAAATTTAATTATAAATAAATGCATACTGTTACCAGTTTAAACCTACTTAGAATCAATGAATGTAGTTTCATGTTACATATAAACCAATTCTAGAAAGAAAAAGAGGTAACTGATTTTTTTTTCTGGTGCTTATGAGATCAGTCAAATTCACCAGCCTTATGTAGAATTAGGGTAGAGAAAATAACAGATAAAATATAAAGTTTTATTAGAAAAAAAACATGTTTGGATTGTATTTAGGAGGTTTTAGTGATTTCAAAATGGAAAATTGAAAATTTTGAAATGCAAAAACATAAAAATTACTTTGCACATGGACTATTCAAAACAAATACTCAGTATATTCATGGATAAAACTTTTTTTCTAAGGTCATTAAAAATATTTCACTAAAAATATGTTTTTTTATGTGAAAGATTTATAATGTTTACTGAAAGAATGCCAAATTTTGTAAAGATATACACATTATATTGAAAGCTAGTGGTATCAAATCTATAAAGAATTTGAATGGTCTGTCAAATTGACTGAGCTCATATTAAAAAAGTTAAAAACAGCAGAACATATGTCAAGGTACACTGCAATGAATATTTGGGTCAAAGGGTTCATTTTCAGAACCATAGCCTTCACTTTGTGAATGAAAGTATTGTTCCTAATTATCTTGTGGAGTGATTTAAGAACCCAAAGTTGTCCTAAATATGCTACTACGGTATGTGAAATTTCAATTTCAGTGTAGAACAGTGAAATATGCTGTCTTAGATATTGTATCCATTGAATTTTACACAATAATTCAAACAGTCTATCTTTGTAAATGTTTTATAAGATAGCATTGCCTGCTTTTACATGTGAAGCACATGTCTATCAGTAGTGTGTATATTTAAAAACTATATGCACTTATAATATTTTAGTTATTGTTTGAAGTGAATAAAGCTTTCTTTTTCTCACAAAATGTTCTTCACGACAATAACTTTCATATGAAAAATGGATGTTAAGACATTTTTTATAGTGTTAACACCTAGGTTATACTGCATGAAAATATAATAATTTATTCATACACATCTACCCATTAGTTAATAATATCACACAATAGATTTAAATATTATATATTTATTACCATCAATCACTGCTTGTAGTCACTAGTTTAGATGTAACGAGTTGTTGATGAATGTTACAACTTGAAACATTGCAAATCAGTCTACTGTGCAAGAAAACCCTATGTTCAATGAGCATACAGTTTATTTACATGACATTCTTGATAAAAATATTTTAAATCTCTTTCTCTCCATACATGACAAATAAAAAGGAACTCTTTACTTGAGAGACAATGAAAAGTCTTGCTTTGAGCTTTCACTGTTGCGGACGAGAAAACTCCCCTCCTTAAGAACTCTTAGGACTTTTTCTGCATCAAGCCTACTGATAGAACCATGGTACCACCTGAGAAAGGACGACATTTATATTTCATGCTTGCTTTTTATAAGCTTTTAAGATAAAACAAGTTTTGTTATGGAATGTGACTGTTTTTGTTTGTTTTTTTAATTTCATCAAGCAAAGTAAATCCTTCAACATTTTTTGTACATTTATTTTTGAGTTTATAATAAAATAAAACATATCTGAAAGTAACTAAATCAATAGTAAGAAATTTAATCAAAATAATGTACCTAACACTGCATAAAAACTTCATGAGAATTCTTTTGGAGTAAGGACAAGTTTTGGAATCTGCAAGCTTCCAATGGCTAAACAGGTTCAACAAGCAACCAACTAATATCAGCTATAGTAAGTAATTTTGGCCATTACTAATATTCTATTGCATGTCCTAATAAGATTAAATTATCCTGCTAATTTTTATATTTAAAAACAAATCATGCAAATAATGAAACAGAAATGATAGAAACAATATTTCTTTATCAATGTAAAGGCTAGTAGCTTATGCAACTGTATAATCACTTATGTCTAATTACTTAGCTGATGGTATTGGTTACTTACACTGAAAATGACTGATAAACCATCACTGTAACCATAAGTATTTAACATCACTTTAATATTCCTTATTTCTTAATCAGAAATTAAACGTTTTCTTCACATATGTCAAACCAATTAATCCATTCTAAAGCCTCCATCATTTTACTTTTCAACATGATCATTGATTATTGGAACAACAATTATTTTTGAAAGAGTAAAATATACATTTCATTCTTCACAAGACATGTTGGTGGCCACAGAACAGTTTGTCTTTTGTGTATCATGGAAATATTACATGCCACATTAAAATTATGCTAATCAATAAATACGTACCTGATCATGAAAACATTTTATGCTTGAGTACCTAAAAGGTAGAGATACCTCCTGACACATTTCTATAACTAATATAGCCTAATCAATGAAAACAACTAACACCCACAAAAAAATATTTCTTGACTGATTAAAGTTATAGAAAGTGTTCAGAAAGCAAACAAACACAAAAATAAATTAGACACACACACATCACAATGTTAGACAGAACGAGTTGACTAAAACTAAGAAGTCGCACCTGCCCACTGTTCCAAAATCTAAAACCAGCCAGGCTAAAACTGAGCAAGTTATTGTTCAGAGTAAACATTTTGTACCATAAAGTTAAAAAGATCAACACACTAAATATTTTAGCAATTTGTATTGATTTCCATGTTACATGTTATTGAGAAATCAAATTTTGATCAAAAATAAAAAGCATTCATATTAACAAGTTATCTCAAGTTACATACTTAAATATACTGTGTATTATTTAAACTATAATAATTTGTTTTTTGTTTAATCTGTTTTGTTACACATCATTTCTAAAGACAAATTGCTGAAACAAATCATGTAATAACTTAATGTAAATCTCTGGTTTTATCATTACAGTTCAGAAGTATATAATTCAGTTATTTAAGAAGAAATTCTTGGGAGAGACATTATTTAAGAGCTTTGTTTGTATTTAACCATAAAACTAAATTAGTTTTAATCATATATATGCCTTCATTTAAAATAAAATGAAAGCAAAACAAGCTATGTTCAGTATTACATGTAAAAGTTTTGAGCATTAAATACTCTTTGTCTTAATATAAGAGAATCAGGTATTTGAGTAGAAGTTTGTTTTTCACTATAACTTTACCCTTTCTACTTTTTATTTACTAGTTTTTAAACAGTAAGACATTACCCATGTTTTTCCAAAGAAACTGAAGATTTCACTTTTTCTCTAGAGGAACTCACAGCTGAAGAACTAGTATTCGTTGATATTTGTTTCCTAGATCGTTTAGTAACATTAGCAGCACTGGAGTTGAGGTTTAAACTAGGCTTAACAGAAGATCCTGCAGGATGAAAAGTTTATGATAAAATACACTTGATGGTCTATCAATGGTCTATCCTTTTTAAGGAAAATATAAAAAAACTAATAATAAAAAACAAGAATGATTTAATACCTACCAGGTCTTTTATTATATTAACTTTCATTATGCAATTTTAATAACAAAGGATTATATGCAACAAATGAACTTTTTTATGAGGGATAAGCATTTCCTTTTATTTAGAGTACAAGCAAACAACATAGCAGTAATATGTATAGCATTTTCACATAGTTACCTAAGCAATTTTGATAATTAAACAATATTTTTATTTAGTCTATCTTGCTTTCCAAAATATTAAAGTTTTAACTTTACTACATAGTTTCCTAATTGTCAGTCCTCTGTACCTTTGTAAATTAGGTTTTGTAATGGCAAAATGTACATTTTGATCAACTGCTTGTAAGATTAACATCACAATAAGCCTGTTAATGATTTCTAACACATTTTCTTTACCTGGCCCTTTATGAGTTCCAATAAGAACATAATAGTATCTCAACCATTACACGCTGCTCATGCTAGCTTAAGATGTTATGCACCACAATAATTTTTATCTTATAAATGACAGAAATAATGATTGTTTCAACCAAGGCTTTCCCTGTTGAATTTCCAGCTGACCTATTGAGAATGTGGTCAGTAAAGAAAATTAAATATCATTTTTGTCACTGTGGCACAATGTTACACAAACAACCAATCTACAAATCACATTTTGCTGGCATAAGGAGTTATATACCATAACTTATACATTTAAAAATGAAGAAAACAAAATGTAGTACATATTAAATATTAAAAACTGATAGTAATAAGAATTATTAATGCATTTAAATGAAAATGTTAATAGGAGTGTTTAGACAAAAAACTGATAGTAATAAGAATTATTAATGCATTTAAATGAAAATGTTAATAGGAGTGTTTAGACAAAAATGTTAGTGCTTTGTGATGTACCATTATTATCTTATCTGCTGAAAGAAATAGTTACAGTTCAAATAAAAAGCAATCTTTGCAGTCAGTGTCATTTTTAAATATTTAGTTTCCACTGCATAAATCTATAAAAAATATATCAAAAACAGTATGAATTAGTTTTTAAAATGTTCAGTACATAAAAACACTCAAAACTGATCCAACCTACTCAAAATTAAGTATACTTAATATTAAACAAACTTTGGTAATGATAGAACTACTTATTTTTGTAACATTCGTTTTAGTACTGTATAATGGTAAAGATATTTTGTTTATAAGTTTATTTTCGACATTTTCAAATACACACTTTCACCTAGAGTGAAGTCCATCTTGTACAGTAATGATCTTATTCTGTGTACCAATTAAACATAGTCGAGGAGTGTTACTGTAAAGTTATCCTTTTTCTAACTTTACTAATAACATCACTGTGTGTAAGGTTGGAAGCACCTAGTGGTTGGATTCATTCTGAGATAACAGACCATATTTGCTCACATACATGAATACAGAGGTTAGTCCTTTCTCTCTAGAGGCACAAAATCTACAGATTTGATTGAAAAGACTCAAATCTCTAACTAGAATGCTTCCTAACATTTCATGATCTCATCAATTTTGACTTATTGCTTTATTGAAACCAAAATGATTTTATATGGTATTCAGTAATTTCTTCAACTAAGTCAAATATTCAATTGAATTTTAAATTGCATTTTTTGTTTGTCTGGTTATCTATGGTTATCTGCAAGGTGACTTGAGAATAAAACAGCTTCTTGCCTACCATAATTAACCATGGATAGTATGTGATGCTATGCAAGGCTTGGAAAACTAAATTTAAAACATACAAGTTTAATCCTTTCTGACTTGTTACATGTCATTTTGTGAGCTGAAACACGTAGTTAGAATATTATAAAAATTATCCAATAAGGTAAACATGCATAACATGTAGTAAAATGCACCAATTCCAATAACTGTACAAACACTGATACTCGTTAAAACAATATTTCTTTCACCAGTTTTTAGCCTAGTTAAGTGTTGGCTTTTAAGGTTTTTAAAAATGAATTAGCTTTTTCTAAATGTTTCCTTAATTTTTTATCACCAAAGTAATTTTGTATACAAATACTGTTAAATATTAAAATAATCTACATGAAAATGCTAAAAATTCAACATACAGCTAATGTAGATTTAATAATACTCTTACTGACATAACTCAGATTACACTGAATCAAATCCCCAACTGGCCAAAGTATTTAAGTAACAAAGTCATACATGGTATGAGAAACATTGAATTATTTTACAGGGAAGAGATAATATTAAAAAACAAAGTTATTGATATAAAAATTTGGAAAAAGAAATACCAGTGATAAAACATGTTTGAACTTATTACACTATGAAAAAAAATACTAATGAAGGATATATTTTTAAGGTTATTATTTAAACATTTGCAAATCATTAGTTCAAAATCTTTGTCATACTTTCACTTCTATTTCCATTTTTGTTTACTGTCAGCCATTATAAAAATCTATGCACCACAGTTCTACACTTTTTAAAATATCTACACTTCTTTGGAGGTTCTTTACATCAATAAATACTGCTAGATCATTGTTACTGCTTAAAAATTATGTGAAATACAGGTTTTAATCAAACTACTGAAGCTATAATCTTTTTGGTTTTATTTCAGAGATATCCACTGAAACCATCTTCAATTTTTTCCATTATGAAATGTTTATCATGTAATAAATTATAATGGTAATTTAAAATATTTGAACAAAAATAATATTTTCAATAAATAAATATAATGTACTTTCAAGCTCAAAGTACAGAAATTTAACTATTTTATACACTTATTTTAACACAGAATGAAAAATTTGTAAAAATCCTTTCAAATACAAAAAGTTTTAAATTTCTCAGATGATATCCAGAGTTAATATTTAATGAGATGATAAACACTGGATAGATCCACAGCATTCTAAGACATTATTAAAATATCATTAAATACTGACAGAATGTTTTAAATTAGGCTTATGTTAAGCCCATGCACATTATCTCTTTCACTTTAATAACAAGTTGTTTGCAATAACTTGTACATTTTGCAGAATTAAATGTTCTGTTTTTATTGAAATTAATACAAGCTTTCCATAAGCCATATTCAAAATATGATTAAAAACATATAATAACGTTATTCCCTATATTGCATTTAATACAAATAAAGAATGCTATATTGGTTTAAGTTTGAAAAATGACAAACACAGATGAGAACTTCTTTTATATCAACCTTTTCTTTTTAAAAGGGTAATCATACCATGTCCTTTAGAAGAGCTGGGCTTAGCAGGATCAAGACCTCTAGCTGGGTTCTGTGAAGTGGATCCTAATATATTGCTTTTTCCCCTTGTAGCAGGCATCAATAAATGAGAAGCTCCTATACTTTGGATGGGAAGGGATTCTGGTCTCTTTG
This sequence comes from Tachypleus tridentatus, assembly GCF_004210375.1. Lineage (NCBI taxonomy): Eukaryota > Metazoa > Arthropoda > Merostomata > Xiphosura > Limulidae > Tachypleus > Tachypleus tridentatus. Next base: position 72,004,372 of record NC_134828.1, on the reverse strand, counting down.
GCTGACCAGTCACTCTTTCTGTTTCTTTGCTTCTTGAAGGCAATTGCTCACATTCTAGGTAAGACTCAAAAGATGATGTGGATACCACATTTCTAGGTTTTTTTACAAGCACATTTGATTTTGGCAAGCCACTTTCTTTAACATTTGACCCATCAATTTCATCAGAAGAGGTATGGGGTGATTTAGAATGATGTACATCCCTTTTATCCAATAGACAAGGTTTGCGTATATCCCAAGGAGGATCATAATCTGCAGGGATTCTGGGATCTTTTGAAACAGTTTGTGCATCAATTCCATCAGACTGACTATTTGAGCAAGCAAGTTGTTGAGGATGTTTGCCATGTTTTGGCAGGTCCCATGGAGGGTCATATTCTCCAATTGGCCTGGTGTCAGTTGTAGCACCAAAGTAATTGACAGCGACTGGTCTAGAGCTAGAAATGTCACTCCTGGGAGAATGTCCAAGGTTGGGTGAAGGGTCACATGGAAGATTATTAAGAAGAGGTCTGTGGACATCCCAAGGAGGATCATAATCTCCTGGTGATCTACAATCTGTAGAAGGGTCTCGCCGAACTCCCACAAGAAAGGAATGGCTGGATTGAAAACTAGGAACATCATTAGAAGAAGAAAAAGACTGTGCTGATAAAAACTCATCAAGGCTGCTGGAAGGTGTAGGTGCATCCCATGGTGGATCATAGTCACCTGAAGGCCTAATGTCATTTTTCTCAGACTGAAATTTCATCACATTGGAGCCTGATACACCTTTATTACCTGAGGAATCAGATTTTGGGATAGCACCATTGGAGGAGCGAACAATATTATTCTGGTCTTCTTTAATTCGTGACCTTGCGAGCTTACAATTATCTACACATTCTGAACTACTAAAAGAAGCATCTCTTTCAAAATTTTCAACAGTAGGCTGATGTCTACTCTGAAGTTTAGATAAAGGCTTAGCTGAATCCATGGGAGGAACTCTAACACCCTGATGACCACAAATGGCTTTCCTACTAAAGAATGGTATGGCACTCAACACATTTTTCTGCTCTTGTTCCAGATGACCTGGACTGCCATCTCTTGGGCTCTCCTGAGTTCCTTGTATGGAAAGAGATTTTTGCTTCTCTCCCTCTTTACACTGAGAGAGGGATAGTCGGAGATCTTGATGAGGAGGCTCTGGAGGTAGGGGCCGAGGATGATGTGTTGGAGTGGTGGATGATGACTCACTGTTAGGTGATGTTGATGACCCTGATTCTGGATAAGACATATGTTTCAAATGCCAGTTAATGTTTTCCACTTCTTGTTTTACCCTGGAATCAAAGGCAGCTTCATACATCTGTCTGACCATCTCATCATTATCTACAGAGTCATAGGTCTCAATACTTAAGAGTGAACTATTTTCTGGACCAAAATCTGCTTCCATGCTGGTTGATGCATAACTAAGAGAATTCAACTGCTGGAACTGACCTCCATCCAATGAAGGTGACACTTGTAGACTTCCTGCCAACCTCATGCCAAGTCGTAACTCCCATGGGTCATCGTATTCAGATGCTGGTCTTGTATCATCTTTTGGAACGTTACCACTACTAATTTCACTTACACACACATCATCATAAGCACCATTTTGAATTTCAGAGGAGCACACAAGGTGGGACTGTTGTGCTAGAAAAAAAATGAAAACACAAGGTAACAAAACTTAGTAAGGTAAGATAAATTCTTATTGTAATAAATTATGTATGTTCATTGTAACTGATTTTATATTTCTACATTATACTTATTATAAATGTTCTGAATAACACCTATAAAATTAAACAAACCAAACTTAACTTTCACAGCTTATAAAAAGCAGCACTAGAAAAACAGAAGAAAGCCATTACATGAAACTTACTAAGATATTGTTGAAACTGCAAAAAAATTTGTAAATTATTCAAAGCTGTAACACTATAGTTAGCTATCTACTTGTATTGATAGATATTATGAAACTAAATCTAATCTATGATATGGTGAATTATCAAATTTATCAGTATCTTAAGGACTGCATCAATCTATACACAATAGAAATCAGCCTACTGACAACACTACAAAGTAAAAATGGCCTCTTAAACCAGCCATGGTTAAGAAGAGAAAACATAAAAATTCAAGATAGGGTAATCTGTTGACAAAATAATTTAGCAATAACTATGGTCAAAATTATAAAAATAAAGCAAGAACTAGTTAAATTCACAAAGGTAACAAGCCAAAGTGAATAATACTACTAATAATAATACTCATGTGGAATAATGACAATTAAAACAGTGCTCTTAATTTACAATGTTGTTTACTGTAAAACACCAAGTATGTCACGATTAATGAATTTTCTTAAAAGCTTAGATATGGTTTGATTCCAAAATTTGATAACCACACATACTTCTTAAATTACAACATCAACAGGATTTAAAATCTATCTGTGGAAAGTCTTTGAATGCCAAATAAAATAAAACATGATTGCCACAACCTCTTTTACAACTGTTAAATAGAACATATGATGACTACAAAATAAACGTCTTCAGTGTTTCCAGTCTTGTTAAAAAATGAACGTTATTCATCTTTTGACATCTTAAGAGCTGTTTACAGTATTATTAAACTATTTATTTTTAATATAAGTACACTTTTTTGCATATATTTAGGTTTCTTACATATCGTATAAAATTCACTTAACTTGATCTGAATTTTCCAAGTGCAACTAATGAACTACTCTTTTTTCTTTATTTGTAACATTTAATAATGTTACACACATTTCTATGCTTAATATAATGTGCCACAAACTACTTTGCACTTATGAACATGACTCCTACAAGAATTCTATGGTCACAGGTTTTCTGAAAAACATGCGATTTTACTAACTTTTATTACAGACTAAGAGACAAGTACACTGACAGATGGAAAGATAAACAATCAAAGATAAAGAGATAGGTAGGTTAGGCACTGGATTACAGACAAAAGAGAAGCAAATAAAGAAATGAGGTATCTTTGCCGTGCAATTATGAATATCTTGCAGAAGTGGTCTTTAAGAGATAGATGGAAAGTTATTATTTATACACACACACACACCAAAAAATATTTGTCATTGTGGTTAATTTCACACAGAGCAGCAAGTATTAAAATGTAAAATCTTAGAAATACTTTTATAAACATATTAAATACTGACTGCAATTAAATTTACAATCAAAAGTAAATTTAAGTCACTTTATATAATTTGTTTTATTTGTTTCTTAAATTTTGTGTAAAGCTACTCAAGCACTACCTATGCTAGTCATTCCTAATTTTAAAGTGATAGAGAGTACGTCACCAATTTCCAATTCTTTACCCATGAAAAAACACTTCAGGGTTAAAAAAGCAAGCATGTTCAGCAACTTCAACAACAGGTTTCACACAGTGACCTTCACATTGTAATCTAAATACCTTAACAATAAGACTATGCCAGACCAATATCCTCTGTAAGATGCTGGCTTTAGTAAAATAAAAGACATTTATTAAATTTTGACTTAACATTTACAAAAAGATGCTTATGAATCATTAACAAAATTATAAGAACCTACAAGTGAAAGCAAAGAATAAAATATAGCAAACACAGAGCATCTGCCATATTCAGTGCCAATGAAGCCTTTCTACAATACCAGGATTATATCAGCCTTGTATTGTTTTAAGTTGGTCCACTGGTGTCATAACTGACAAACCAAAATATATTACTTTCTCACTTTTTAATTATCTCTCTCAAACATACTACAAAAAATAATCTACTCTTAACAACTTAAACTAGCCTTGGAATTAAAACAAAAGGCATTCCTACAGCTTTTGAAAATATAAGTTTCTCAGAGTTTTTTTTTACATATATTTTATATATACACACACAATATCCAAAGCAATGAGCAATGGTAGATACAAACATATAGAGTACAGCACTATTTCTCCAAACAAATCGTCACAATTACTGCCCCAAAAACAACAAAACAATTAATTAATTGAAAGCATATACAAGTTAATCTACATATGGGAAATCATTTATAAGAAATTAGAAGCTTTAACAGTCTTCCTACATGGCCAAGTAGTTAGGGAGCTCAACTTGTCATCTGTGGATTGTGGGTTCAAATCCTTGTCACACCAAGCTTGCTCGCCCTTTCAGGCGTGTGTGCATTATAGTGGGTATTCAGTCCCACTATTTGTTGATAAAGGAGATAGCCCAAGAGTTGGTGGTGGGTAGTGATGACTTGCTGCCTTCTCTATTTATATAGTCTTACACTGCTAAATTAAGTACGGCTAGTGCAGATACTCCTTGTGTAACTTTGCGCAAAATTAAACAAAGTAGAACTAATAGTGAAAAAAGATGGTAGTCTTAAGAAGTTCGAAAATCCTACCAAGTGATTACAGAAAGAATCATAGGATTAATGAGAATTCTGGTGTTATTCTTTTTGTGTGTATTGGTAGGAACTTAAAGTAAAATCTTCCTATGGAACAACAAATTTCTTATAATTACTAAAGATCCACATAAATACTTTATATGGCTAAAGTTAACGACCACAGTTATATGCTCTCTCTATATATATATGGGTATTTCGGTATTGATGTTTGTCTACCCAGGAGGGTCAGGTTTCTTTAACCTCTTCTTCCTTCCTTCAGATTTTTTTTCCAACTTTCAAGCGTATTTATATATGGTACACATGGGCCAGAGTAACCCGCACTTACTCAGGCCCCTTCCAGGGCGATGTCCATGCATGATCTATACACACACTTGGTGCAAATAAATCATTTCTCTTATAGTTACATAGATTACTTGCACTTTCATCAGTTAGATATTAACTAGAAAACATTTACATAAAAAAACCCTTTCAATGTTTTGTAATTAATCTCTAAAATAATGTGGAGTCTAGTTAATAGGTGGCCTTTTATTCTTTTTTACATGTTTATTTTTATTTAAAAAGTGTATATTCACTGGGGAAAGGTGCTTAGGTCTATCATCATGTAAACAATATCTGTCAAGTTCGCTTACTAGTTCATTTTTTCTCCAATTTTTGTTAAAATAATTTATTGTACTATGTAGGAGTCTATCTGCTATTGTTTCGATAAGTGTATTTATGCATAACTTCGAAAGATGTTGTTCTGGGTACTTTATAAGCTGTTGTGAGTAATGTATTTTGTATTGTTGGTAGTTTTGTTTGCAGTAGTTTTGCTTATATTAATCCATGCCGAAGCTGCATTCTCAATGACGGGTATAATGTATGTTTTATATATTTTCATAATGTTGTCTACCGCAGCTCCACTGTTTTTACCAGTTAGACTCCTAGCATAGTCTGTTCTTCGCCAAAGTTTTGTTCTAATATTATTTATGTGGTTTACCCACGTTAATTTTGAATAAAACGTGTTACGTGCTTATATTCTATCAAGATGTTTGTGTAACCCTCGCAAAATTAAATTAGATAGGCAATTCATGTTTGATATCTTATATTTATGTGAAATAATAATAGGTAACATAAAAATCACTTAAAATTATTTTCTTCTTATAAGAAGTTTTAAAGGTTAAATAATTCCACAAATCAGTCTCTTTAAAAAGGAATTATAACACTGCTGTTACTGTCCTCTAGTGGTGACAATTTAAACAACTAATTCGTCTTACAAAATTATTAGTGATCTTCACAGTCAGGTTTTCCAACGCGTACTGCAACTGTTACACGATTTTCAACAAAAATGTTAAACACTATAGTTTAAATTGCAATCTTAACAATATATAAAGTTAGAAACGCCAGTAATAAGCCATTTTATTTCTACTTTCTCCTGCTTTCTTAGTAATTAAATACTTAGTTAATTAAACAGCTAAAAAGAAGCCCGAATATATCCCTTAACATCTCATGCAATTGCAGGTAGATTCTGAAACCACGATGATAAATAAGCTGACTGCACCTGATCTGCTTTCATAACGAGTTTTTTTTTTTTAAATCTACTCGTTCTCTATAAACAGTTTATCTGTTCTAGATGAACAGGAAATACACAAAACTCTATGGGCTGGTAATGTATCTACTGATGAAAATATCTGTACATTTTGTGAATTTAAAACTTAGAAGACCTGTTACATTTCAAGGAACTTCAAACTAGACCCACACATATACTTTAGGTTTTCATTAGTAAACTATTACCGCAAGTACCATGCCTCTGTACGTGATAGTATGGAACATACACTTCACGATGAGTCATGGTACCAGAACTGATCAACACACTTGCCTCAGACGACGTATTCCGTTTAACAACCCGAGTCTAATGAGATCTTATATAAAAGATATGAATCACGAATTCGAAACTTTCAAAAATAATCACTGAATGGGGTAATGCATCTACTTTTTTAGGTTTTGTTTCAATGCAACCAACCATCTTGTACTCGCATTACACCATTTACCGTTTCTTGGTGACCAGAATACTATATCCATGAAATAATCAATTTAAGTATAAAACAAGCTTCTAATAACTTCAAAATACAATATTATAACGAAGTACTTAATAGTTTTACAGATAAAATACAAAATATGAGAAAAATCAAGTTAATTTAAATCAAATAATTTGAAGTAAGACACTGACAGACTCGTGATGATGACGTGTAAACGTCGAAATATGTAAAAATTTTACAAATACTTTTAATTGTGCACTGATTTTAAAGTTACGTGTTATTTACTATTTTAACATATAGGTCTGCTAAAACTGAATAGAAATACATTTATCTTCATGTAATGTTATACGCATGTTGATAGAAGCAACAGTTTCGCCGGGGCAGCACTTTAAAATGTTACCCAGGACACAAAATACCTAAAACCAGCCTTGTTAAAGATTAAAACAGGTTTACAAAATAAACTAAAAATATCAAAGTATGAAATAACGTTCCTACACAGTCCTCTAAGCCTTTCTCCCAGAAAAAAAACAAACCTCAGAACAATTATTGAGATACATTGTAACTAGTTAGACACCTCAATACTGCTTCATCCAGTTCTCAATACAGCTAAAACCGACATAACATAACAGAAGTGTTGTATTTCTTAAATATCAAGTAAACAGCTATGCAATGTCACAGTTTCAAATGTTATAGAGGGGAGAAATGACTCAAACGGTTAAAAATATAAACATGACGAATACCAGAGTCCAAAAACATCAACAGTCTTATTCAAATTTAGGACGCAATTTTTATATACGTTAAAAGCGTACACTATTGGATATTCTGCTTGGCTAAGCCGAGATAAATGATCAAAGAAATCCTGCTAATACAGATAAGTGGTTAAAAAGAGTCAGGTAATTAGGATTAACAAGTCAACATTTCGGATAATCTACCTTCATTAATAGTTGAGCTGCAGAATGTGTAATGTTGACGACATATGTCCCCCCCAAAAAAAAAAAGAATTGATCATTATTTCATATTTTGTACATTAGATTTTGTTAAGCTGTAGCTGTTATTTGTTTATTGTATTGAATGACTTTACTTGTGTTATGTCAATAACGCACTATAATTTGTCGAGCACCAGACAATATGATATCTCACTTTCCCGCCGCCCCAACCACAAACAAATATCCGGTCAGCAGTTAATTCCAATAGTTAACTTGTTGGCCGCCAAGATTCAAAGCAGAGACAGACTAAATGACCACAGCTGGAGGTATGTAACCATTCAGAGGTAACACTCACACGAGATCAGTAGCAGATTCCAATATATAAATGAAATCACTGAACTACGACTAAATACCTAGATATTCGATACTTGTAACACAAGGATAACGTTCATAATCCGTACACAAGTTAAGAAAGCCAGCACACGTTACTGTTCACTTTCCGACCGTTAATTGTTAAAACATGTTTATACTTATTCGTTTATACCAAACAAAAAATTAGGTTTTAAAACTGTTAATAAGTTCACTAAAAAAATACAAAGATGTATGAATCTTATGGCAATAAAGAACTATTACAGTATTTATTAAATACGTTTTGTTTTAATAAGTATCAAGGATATATCAGTTTTCACAATACGGTTAATTAGGTAGGTATTTTGAATTTCGCGCAAAGCTACTCGAGGGCTATCTGTGCTAGCCGTCCCTAATTTAGCAGTGTAAGACTAGAGGGAAGACAGTTAGCCATCACCACCCACCGCCAACTCTTGGGCGACTATTTTACCAACGAATAGTGGGATTGATCGTAACATTATAACGCCCCCACGGCTGAAAGGGCGAGCATGTTTGGTGCGACCGGGATTCGATTACGAGTCGAACGCCTTAACACACTTAGCCATTCACAATACGGATAGGTTTTATACAAAGTATCAAGAAGACATTAATTTTCATAATACAAGTCGGTTTTCCATAACAAGATAAACACACTACGTAACATAAATTTTGTTCCTGGATAGTATTTGTTATTTCTTAATTGCTTATGTTGTAAAAGTACAGAAAAAGGCCATTATTCCCTTCAAACTTCGCTTTCGTGACCTGAATAATGAAATTTAGAAATTAACCTATTTTCTATGCAAAAACGGGCAAATCTGCATATTTTCATTTATATAAAGTCTGAATAAAACAAGATATGAATCAAGATTTACATGTATTTGTACTAAAGTTATCCAAAAATATTTAGAAGTGAGTAGTTTTTCGAGATTTGCGACTGTAATGTAAATCACTTTCACGTATCAGTCCCCAAATATAGTCTTCCATCATGTTTTCGTTATATGCTCCCAGGTCACAAAAGTAAAGTCTGAAGAGAAAAATTGGTCTTTTCCATTTACTTTAGGCATAAGCAATTGGGAAATAACACTTTCTGTCCTGGAACAAGAAAAAGTAATAATTTTGTTACATAGTGTTACAGGTGCCACAGTCTCAACGTGGACAGGTATGTATTAAAATGCTAAAGAAAATTTTTTGTCGCAGACCGTCCACGTAAATAACTAACTAAACAATTACTAGTATATGGTGTAACTCGTTATTCTATGTACAGTACACAAGTATTTTAGCTGTATCTTGTGTTATTATTTGTAATATGGATGATATTTTTGTTAATATTTGTTAGTTCATGTGATTTAGTTGCCTGTAGATTTTTTACTTTCTATACTGTTGAGCCTTAAATGATTAGTCGATCACCAAATGCATGTGTAATTACCACAAAAAACACAAGGGGTGAGGGATTTGCCGAAGCTATCTCAAAATGAAATATGCTTACTCTTAAAAGCTGATTCACTTCCTACATAAATTGTGTGTCCATGATATGTAGATTGCAACCCCTACATTTTTTTCTCCTAGCCCACCACAGACCCCATCCCTCACCAGGAAGAAACTGGCGCCCCCATGATTTTTAGTGATTACTGTGGCCTTGCTGAATTCATTACTTCAGGAAGGTAGACACCTTTGTGACATCACACGAAACCCGGTAACCTCGCGCACTGATCTGATAATGGTCACAACTGCATGGAGTGATTTCTTTATCGAACCAATAAAAGTTTAGATCTCGAACAATTTACAACCGATAACGTGTTGAGTTTCCGTGCTAATTTGTTGCTATATTGGCACAAACTTTGTGACGAACATGCATTAAAAATAAATGAAACCTGGGTTGTAATGCCGACACGACCGCGAGACAAGCGCGTGGCCTGTGTATTTGTCGCCAAGCCGAATGAACAATAATAATGTTTAACGTACGGCGTCGCTTATTATGAAAATTTAAACAATCTAAATATAAGACATTAACATTGTTTCAACTGGCAATCATTACTAGCGATTATTTCGAAAAAAAAAAATATATATACTATTTCATAGTTGTATAATCGTTCAAGTATATATTTTCTTTATGTTGCATTTTTGTATCACTTGAATTTTTAGCACAGCTACTTTCCTTCTTTCCTAACTTATCACTTCGTTACATGAAAGACTTGCCCACATGAAATAACCAACAGTTTTCACAGTTATCATATTAATTTCTCTCGTATGTCAGTTGTACTTCTATCTCAATGCAAAAATACCTCTAAGATCCATAATCATTGTATTATGGATATTACCTATTCTGGCTCATTTTTTTAAAAACATAACCTGTTCATTTCCTACTTGGTGACTGATTGATTTTGAGACTACAACGCGGTCTCCATTTTGTATATTTTTAAATATGCAGTAATCCCTCATTAGTTTTGTGTAAATAATGAAAACATGTTTTACTGTCATTGGTAATAGTGATGTTTTTATTTAAAACACGTCATAACTGCAGTTAGAAATAGTTGCGAGTTAGCCAATTTATTCATGCACATTGTTTGAATATGAAAAATTCAGTATATAAGAATTCGAGCCATTTTCTTTTACCCGTCGCCAAATCCACCTAACCCTTTTTTGTCTTCTGTCGCAAAAAATGTCTGTAGCTTTCATACAGACAACACACGCAAACACTTTCACATTTGAAAATATAACTAAACTATAAAAATTCTCAGTTCTGTGGTTTGTTCCTCAGTTTTCATAACTTGTCTACGTAACCAGATGGAATGCAATCAAGGACAGCAGATGGTATGCCATCAAGGACAGGGGCAAAAACACCACCAAGCACGCGGCAGGCGCAAAAGGTGCAAATATATGTTACGATGAAATTCAAAAGTCGTTCATGAATAACATTTAGCTTGTTTTGTTAACATCTATAAAAAAGTCACGTTGCTGAGGGGTGAGAATGACCAATCATGTGTGAGTAAACATTTCACTTAAATATTTAATTCCATGACATGTTCTTCTTAAGGAACACATTGTTGTATATTTAAAGAATAAAAAAAAAACAACAGACGCATGTTGAGGAATCAAGTGAGTTTCATGGTGATCTGAAGATATTTAAAAATTCGCTGATCAATATGCAAGGTAACAGGAGACCTTCCCCGGTTGAATTCAAGCCTTGCTCGTATTATTAGGGCCCTTGTAATCTACAGCTTCATGAACCCACATACACTTTGATAATATTCAAAACGTTTATTAAAATGGGTTTAAAAGGTTTACATTACAGACCCCATCAGCAATTCTATAGGGTCAAATCAATCAAATGGTTTGTTTGTTTGTTAAAGTTGGCGCAAAACAACTCGAGGGCTTTCTGCGCTAGACGTCTCTAACTTAGATATGATAAACTAGATGGAAGGCAGGTAGTCAATATCACCCATCGCTGACTCTCAGATTACTCTTTCAGTAACGAAAATGGGGATTGACCGTGACTTTATAATGACCCCACGCCTGAGAAGACGAGAATGTTTGGTAAAAAATCAAACAGGTAGTATAGGTTTAACGCGCTTACTCTCTTCACAGTTTTTATCCCACGCCTAAACACAACGAGTAGCATTTAACGTCGGCCCGACATGGCCAGGTGAGTTAAGGCGTTCGACTCGAAATTTGAGAGTCGCGAGTTCAAATCCCCGTTGCACCAAACATACAGTGTACTTGCCCTTTTAGCCGCGGGGGCGTTATAACGTGACGGTCGATCCCACTATTAGTTGGTAAGAGGTTGGCGGTGGGTGGTGATCACTAGCTGCCTTCCCTCTAGTCTTACACTGCTAAATTTGGGACGGCTAGCGCAGACAGCCCTCGTGTAGCTTTGCGCGAAATTCCAAAAACAAAAAACAAAACAAAGCATTTAACGCAAGAACAACGAATATGGATGTGTTACACGTACTTACTTAAACAAGAAATAATAACAAGTGCAGGTAATTGCGATTGTTTTCACATCTTTCTTGTGTAATTTTAAAATGAACGAACATGTTGATAAACAATAAAAAATCCAATTTCTTGGGGCTATTTCCTCAATAACTTGTCATATTTTCCTCTGTGAACCGGTGAACAAAACTCCTCCAGTCGTAATAACATGTAATAAAAATTCCCAACTTTCACCTATCTTTATTTCAATGGATAAAAAATACATTTCACTCAACTCACGGGAGCTACTGAATCTCCAATAAGACTTTTCAAACAAGTTTTATATTTGGACTGACAAAAATGTTACCATTTTGATAATAAAACGAAGTCTTTTATAAGTCTATTAGATTCTAAAATATCGGTAACAGAGAAAAGTATGTTGTTTTAAAATAATCACAGCAATCACTTAATTGACCAATTACACAAATAATGTTAGCTGAATAAAAAACAAACAAATTATTAATAATTATAAATCTACCTCTCTCTGCGTCTTGAGGTCCAACCGGTTCTGTACAATAGTAACTCCCGACCGGCACGACATAAACATCGTCTCCGCCGTCTGCTTCCCCTGAAAGCTCAGGTCGATAGTCCAAAGGGTCACTGTATTCTTGCACCAAAACTGGCTAGATGAATACACAAATAACCAAAACAAGTACTACTTATTGGCTAAATTTACTACGTACACAAGGAAAGAATAATCAAGAAAAACAAACCGCAGTTATAAAATCAATGAGACTTGAAAGTTCTTTACTGTTTTCAAGACCACAACGCACCTGTGCTGTATGAAAGACTATGAAAGACCAGCACTGGAGAATTACGGAGATAAGGAAAATAAACGCAGATAGATTCAGTTACTACGAACATTTCAATAAGAGAAATATAGCAAATAAATTACTCAAAAATTGGGAGGCTTATAGAAAAATAAAAACTTGCAACTGTGTTATTACTAAAACGGTGACTTCAATGTTTTCATACAACAGTTATTTTGTAATTTTTCGTTAATATTTTCTTTAATTTTGTTTTCATAAATATTTGATTGAGTTCGTTATCACTACTTTTTTTTTTTTTTAATACAAATAGTATAATTAGCATTTTCTAATACCCATCGATTGTGTTTGTGTATCGTCCAAACTGTAGGTGATAAAAAGTACTGAACCGTATTTGACTTATTTATGAAGTTCCGGAGTAAAATTTGATGACAATGAATCCACCTTTTGAAAAAGTTTAGATACTATAAATTGAATTGGTAATAAAAGTAACTTTATTATAAGAAACGAATGTAGAACATTTCAACAAGCTTTTATACTTTTCAGCAAACTTTAGTTCTGAAGCGCCCCCTGTATAAATCTTGCTCCAAGTCCTCAAGCTCTTAATACAGCGCTATCAAGAACAGAGCTCTAAACGTTGTCTCGTAAACCATACCAAAAATCAATAACAAAATAAAAGTCCGTAACTTACCAGGTATTTGAAACAAAAAACAAAAAAAAAAAAACGGAGTATCATAAGTACAAAAAACGACGAGATATTAAACATTCGAAAGAAAAAAGATACAAACATTCAAATATTTACACATTGAAAACTCCAAACAAGTTATTACATCTAAAGTTGTTGATATTCGTTTTTAATTTCCTGGATTTTTTTTTTTTTTTATACAGAATACCACCTACTTTAATGTCTATCGAAGATGGATTACGCACCACTTTGTATTTTCTTTATTTTGCATTTTTAGTATCACTTGAATTTTTAGTACCATTACTTTTCTTCTTTCAAAACTTGTTAGTTCAATACATGAAAGTTTGTTTGTTTTGGAATTTCGCACAAAGTTACTCGAGGGCTATCTGTGCTAGCCGTCCCTAATTTAGAAGTGTAAGACTAGAGGGAAGGCAGCTAGTCATCACCACCCACCGCCAACTCTTGGGCTACTCTTTTACCAACGAATAGTGGGATTGACCGTCACATTATAACGCCCCCACGGCTGGGAGGGCGAGCATGTTTGGCGCAACTCGGGCGCGAACCCGCGACCCTCAGATTACGAAGCGCACGCCTTAACGCGCTAGGCCATGCCAGGCCCGCAATACATGAAAGACTTGCCTACATAAGATAACAGTTTCCGTAGTTACATAAATGTCTCTCGTATATCAGTTGTACTTCTATCTCTGTGAAAATAACCCTAAGATCCATAATCATAGCGCGCATTGTCAAAAATCAGGTGGCCATTTTAAATTAACGTGGGCCACTTTTTATCAATCATGAGTCCACAAGTATTGCCTTTTAAACCTACATTCTAATTGAATGTATCGCCACAGAAGTTTGTGTAAGAATAACCGTACACTGACGTACATTCTCGACTACTTGTACGATCGTTTCCTTGTATTAGAATAATGATACTGCAAGAAAATATAAAACTTGTATTAAATCGGTTAAGAATCTATAGCACTACAGTTTGTAAAATAATAGCGTTCTCTTTAGGTTTATACATTGTTGATGAAAATATTACTAAAATTGTGATATTTGTCACACAATGTTTTCATTAAGTACTGTCACGCAAAGCTATAATCCGCAAGTAACATATAATTATAACAATAACCACAGTATTATAGGTGCAAGTTCCAAAACGTTTGGGTTAATCATACAATCACAGTATAAGTGTTGGCTATCATGAACCATTATTATTACTTAATAAACAAAGGATACTGTTTTTATGACTCCTTGTTTCAGTTGTGTATTGGTAATAAGAAAAAAAAGTAATATGATAAGTTGCAACAGGCATAAACTATTAAGAACATATATTTGTTTTATAAATTAACATATGGTAAAACGTCAAAATAAATCATAGTTTGAAAATGGCCAATCTCGCAGTTCTTCAAGACCTTAGCAATGCTACTTTTCATTGAGAAATACTTCGTAAATGAACACGACTTACTGTCAGTAAATACAAAACACAAGTTTGTAAGGTACCACTTTCCAAATGCAGTCTTGATGGAATTATGCAAGATTTTAGGTTCCAGGATGCAGAGAACAACTAAGTATACACTTCCATGTCTTTAACCTATTCGAGGTCTATCTGCTATTGGTGTTTTGGCTACTGGTTACTTTCAAATAGAGATTAGAGATAGAACTGGAATTGCACAAACTCACTGATGCCTGAAGTTTTAGATTCAACCATTTCCATTTATCATCAGTACATTCAATTTCACTACGGCAAGAACAGCAGATTGGAGTGCAAAGGATTTTCATTAAGTTACTGGGTTCCCCAATATGATTGTTGCTACATATCATATTCGGGTAGTAATTAATACATCAACAGGAAATTAATTTAATTTCTTGATAAGAAAAAATTACCATTCAATTAGTCTTCAGCTTGTATCATTTCTATCTCCATCTATTAAATAATGTGGCTAAGTAGTCTGACAGAACCCACAATTAATTTATTCTTCAAAACAATAGTGTGGGAATTTACCTAGAAAATGAAGTAGCAACAAACATCTGGCTCCTTTATGAGTTAATTTTAAGTACATTAGATGCATCAATCTTCTAAAAAAAGGTTTGTAGGATTATTAAATTTTGCTTTACATAAATGATATATGCTAAAGGCATAGTTGTTGATGCAACTTTCATGTCAGGAGACTTCATAAAAAAAAATTGTTCTGGAGCATTCTATTCAGATGCTTAAATTACACTTTCATTCATGTTTATGGAGACAAACTTCAATATGGTCCAGAAAAGATGTACAAAGCTGTCCTTGCATGTAACGTACTGCAAGCAACATAACATTGCACTTTAACAAGAGATGCATACTAGCTGAACCATAGATATCAAAGGTGTAACACCTGAGAGTCAATGCAGAAAGAAATATCCACCAGTGATACCAATTAAAGATAAACAACAAAATGACTTAACTATATGCTAGAAATATTATTTTAATGCAATAGTGTGAAATTATTGAGACAAATGTCTCCATTTCTGGTTTATTTTCATGCCACAGAAGCATCACTTAAACAGAGAGAACTTTATAAGTTATAATGAATATTTTTCTTTTTTTATCTAGGGAAAACAATCAGTGAGCTCAATCATGTTTCTATTAACGTAGTTCAAAACACTGTATATTGATACTTTACTGACAGTGTTTTTTTCTACATAATCATAATATCCTGTTTTTTGGGAAGACAATAGCTGAAAAACCTCAAAGGGAAGATTAACTTGTCATTTCTAATGATCAGACAGGCAGTTCTGCAGTGACAGGAATTAATTTTGATCCCTTTGACATCAGTTCCTCTATGTACAAATAAAGAAATATTTATAAATATTACTTTCCAACTACTTGTTTCAATACAACGTTTAATGAAATTCATGAGCTTCATGCATTTGTAACTCGAAATTTAACAAAACTGTAAAATTAGTATGGAGCTTGCATAAGAATTTAATCTTACAGCTCTTAGGGGAACAAGTACACTAAAAAATGTCTTAAAAATCAGTCATATATCAAATACATCAAACAATTTATGACTTACCATTTCCTAACAAACCACATATGGTCAGTGTCTCCATGCAAAACATTTCTCCAATAATACTTCCAATTCTCTTACTATGAAGGGAATAGCTATGCGCAAATTTGTTCAATATGAAAATAAAACTTTCTTTTTCTCAAACTAATAACCTAAGTTTTTATCAATTTTCCACTATTTAATGATCATTACTTCAAATGTTAAATTTGCACTGCCTTGTATTTCAGTTAAGAATTTAATACTAGAAAGTAGAGTACAACTATATATAAATTTAATAGGAAAAAAAACTGAAACCTCCTGATAATTATAAAATCCAATCTTCAGTGGAGTGATACACATGGTATCAGTTTTGCTGGATCAAAAGCTTTTCATTCCAACAAGTATTTATGTAATCTTTTAGTCTTATCAGTGGGATTTCCAACCAAAGCCTAAATAATTCTGGTATTCACAATATCTCTGACACTGATTTCTGTCTGTGTCTCTGTAAACGTATGTATGAAATAAGACAGTTGGTTTAATTTTCTTCTTGTGTAAGTTTTAAAATATGCAGTGTATACTTATTAAATTATTATTATTTATAATTAGCTTAAATTTGAATCATTTACAGACACCTAAGGAGAGACCAAAGCCACAAAACTGTATACAGTTCACCCATTTTTTTATGCAAATTGTTTATATTAATTAAATTTTCTATAAGTGAAGAATATTTTTGTATATAATTTGCCTCTTGAATTACAAATGTTAAATGAAAATTATCAAAAATCTGAATATGTCAAAATTCAATTTTTTACAAAAATTATTGATTTATGCTCAACATTTATATCTATCAGTACAAAAATTGGCATAAGAACTTTATTTGGGAAAACAAAGTAAAGGATTAATATTTAGTAGATCCTCTCCTAGCCTAATTTTTTTTACAGTAAATCACGTGTGTGGATGCCAACAGATTTTGTAAGACAATCAATTGTCCTTGCTTCAATTTGTGCTGTACAATCTTCCCAAAGCTGCCACAGATTAAATTTTTGTAACATTTATTTTCAAATTGATTTCAAGTTTTTTCAGTTAGTTTAGTACTAGGATTACAGAATGACCAGAATATATATGAACATTTCTTTTATGTATAGTTAAGCACAAAGCTACACAACGGGTTATCTGCACTTTGCCCACCATGAGTATCGAAACATGGTTTCTAGCATTGTAAGTCCACAGACATACCACTTTGCCACTGGAGGGCAAACATTTCTTTCCTTCTTTAAATCTTTTTTTCAAAGGGCAGTATGTGTTCAATACCTCACTTCAATTTACGACCAGTAAACTAATCATCATTTACTCTATAGTATGTAAGGAAGTTGTGGTACTGCACTTTTTTCACTAAGTATCATTAAATTTGGCAACTTACCATCCTGAAGCAGAAAAAAATATCCCCACAGAATTATAGACCAACAGATCAAAGCAGAAAAATCATTGTTTTGCTTACATTCACTTCCTTAAACAGTAGGAGGTCTTATCTTCATTATTACACATTCTAAAGCTTTACAATAAAGTATTTAATATTTGTATGACCATTCCCACATTTCAGTCTGGTTATGGTTAAATACGTAAACATGCACCATTGATTTCAGGTAAATCATTTATTTTAACAGTTCTATTATTGGTTATATTCTTTCCTTTATATTTAGTTCTAACTTCCTGAATAAATTTTAAAGTTCTTCAAGTGCTATTATCCCTACATCTGAATCTGTTTCATGGAAGTTCTATCCTTCCCCTATAAGACTAGACTTCTAGATGTAATAAAATGTATTGATGTATATTTTGTCAATGTTCTTTCAAAACACAATATATAGTTTCTCACATTCTATAAAGTAATTATTAGCACTTTTTCATGTATGAAAATATTTTACATGAAAAATTGAAATTTGAATGTCACTGTTTAAAACAAGTGAAAAAATAATGTATCAGTGAACCAAAAC
The DNA here is from genome assembly GCF_004210375.1 of Tachypleus tridentatus. Taxonomy (NCBI): domain Eukaryota; kingdom Metazoa; phylum Arthropoda; class Merostomata; order Xiphosura; family Limulidae; genus Tachypleus; species Tachypleus tridentatus. Next base: position 71,986,212 of record NC_134828.1, on the reverse strand, counting down.
TACTATATACACATAATACCCAGCAGTTAAAGTGAATTTATGATGTGAAAACATTTCTGAAATAAATAACTGTTTTTACTTTGTTATGAAATAATGTGGGTAAATAACACACAGAAACACTATTAATATTTTATAATAGTGGTTTCTACTCTTTAAAGTTTTTACAGCAAAATTAGTTTTCTTATTTGATACAAACTTATAATTCATACATTTGTGTACTGTGCTTAAATATATATACACAAGATGTTTCTGTAAAACACTATGAAACAAATTGTTAAAAAATACATTTCATTATGAAACAGAAATAATGTGTTTTAAGGAAGTAGTAGAAAGCTGTGTGATTGGAATTAAAGCCCTACCAACTCATTTGGTAAAATCATCTATTTCAGATTATTTGTATTAGCCTGAGATATTCTAGGTTAAAGTCCTATTAAAACAAATGTCTTTTCACCTTTTTTTTTTTTATTATCACAGTGTATACATTGAATTACTTGAAAATAACTTTTGGATGTACATGGACGAACATTCTTTTGAAAAATGTTAGTTAGTCTTCTAAAAATGTGAAAACCAAGAATAACCTAAATTATATTATACTTCTACTAGGTTTTAAACATACAGTCGAATATTCAAAAAATAACAAATAACTACACTGATACCACAGAATTCTACTATCATTTATTAAGGTTGGTAACTAGGGTATATTTAGATTTTAAAAAAAGATGAAACTTTTGAGGAAACTCTTTGAGATCTTGGATTGAAAGAACATGGTGGCCTTTTCAAAGATTAAAATGACTGAGAAAACCACTCAAGGGACATTATAAGCTGTTGATTGGTTATTCATATGACATACTGTAGTAAGTGTATACAAGTGACCATTTCAATAAAATGTAAAAAGTTGAACAGGGCCACTATGTTTGATTCAGTATATGAGCCATATCTCAGCTCAATAAAAAGATGCGAGGTTCTTATTTTATATTATATTATAGCTTGGCAATATTAATTAATTAAGTTCCTAATTTGCACAAAAGTATAGACATAGTATTTTGACATTACAAACATAATTTTAAACAGTGCTGCATTCAATGTCCCATACTACTCACTAAAATCTATATTTAGATGTGTTCCTTTAATACTTACTTTTAAATTAATAAGTTAACTCATATGTAATATTAAAGTTTCAATTATAATATACAATTTGATTACAAACTTATTGATATAAATTCATAAAATAGCAGTTCAATAAAATTTTAAATGCAAGTGAACAAATGAGATGACATGGCCTTTGACCCATGACCTGTTGTAAAAGGGTTAATTAGCATTTTAAACTCAATTATGCCCTTTCATAAATATAAAACTTTCAGAAATTCTATATTTACAAGGTGTTGACAATATATATTCTGGTGGCTAAATCAAAAGAAAAGGTTTTTCAACTTTAATCACTTTCACTGCACTATCAAATTTAAAGTTGATTGCAACAAAAATAGCAAACTTATTTTATTGGAAATTGTGACAACCACAAAACACATAGAACACATCCTTTAACAAATACCATAAACCAACACACTTTATGTAACTTTTCATTCCACAATAAACTGGTCACAACACCAAACTTTTTTCTCAGTCTATATGCTATGTCACCTGACAATGTTTGAATATGAAATTAAAATGATCTGTTCTATTTTTGAAGAACTGCATTTTACACTACATTTTTATTGCAAAATACCATCTTTAAACATGAAAGACCAATCAATGGAAATATGAAACCATTTTATACTGGTGACAACAAAAAAATTGTGCCTCTACAGGAGATATTACTCTGAAATTATATATAAGTACCAGAACATCCTTAAGAATACCTAAGTAACCTAACATCATATAGAACAATCTGAAAATAAGAAGCAAGGCATTTATATTACACAATGCCAATCCTACGAGAAATGTTATATAGGTGAAACTGGACAAAATGATAACACAAGAGTTTCTGAACCTAAGATATTAAGTATGGAAACATAAACAAGTCATTTTACCAATGATATTATTGGTATCAAAGTGATGAAAAATCAACAAATCTCATATCAAATGGATAAATATATAAAAAAGAAAAACTGTCAAAAATTGCTTTTTCAAAAGTATGAATTTTAACACCTCCCAAGAGCACTTTAAGTTAAAACATTTCCTGGTTTCTTGCAACCTTAAGAAAATTGAAGATGACATGCAACTGCAATAAATCTAGCATTACTAATATCAGTAGTTCTGACAGTGTTCCATTTACCATGAATTTTCACAAATAACATCAAATTTTCTAATATAATAATATTTTCAGTGTTATTTAAATATTAAAAACCATACAATACACACACAGTGACTGAATTTCAATTCAACTTTCATAAATACCTTTTTTCTTTAATAAAGTTTCTTTGCACATTTTCAATTGAAGTAAAAATGCTGAATTTTATAATCAGGCACTAGATTTATATCATTACATATTAAAGAAATTATATATATGAGTAACATTTTCAATAGAAACATTGTTTATATTGTATTGATAAATCTGAGTTGTTAAAGTATGTTTAATATGCAGTTTTGTGATTTGCTTTACTAAACTGCTTTTTTTAGCTACTCTTCTGTAATAAAACAACTTATTTACCTAGTGTGTTTTTTTTTGCAAAATATTGTTCTAATTCATAACTAAACTAGATGGTAATAGTTCCCTGTAAAAGGATTCACTCATGTTTTATACAATCTAAATAACCTTTTTAATCTTAATTGAAGGCCATTCAGCCAAAATCACTTCTCACTAGATGATCAAAACCAAATCCACTTTTTTGAAGCACACTTATATTCATTCAAAAAGAAGAGGAATACATGGACTCCTCACAGAATTCTAAATATAGTCTTATACAATGTTATAATAATGTTTTTAAACTTTTAAATGCAAAATATAATTTCTATAAACATATCCAAAATACCAAGTTGCTCTTTTCAGTTCTGCTAAATGCTTGAACATTCAATAAACAATCACACAACAATCCTCCTGTTTCAACCCAACACAAGTGTTCAGCTTGCCCAAGATATCCTTTCCAGAATTTCTTACCCCAACCATATCACATTACACTTCTCAATAATAACACTTTTTTAAATATTTGTATATACCATTCACCTTTACTGTCTAGGTCTTAAGAACAATAACCATTATCACCACTTCCCTGAATCTTAATATCATCAACAAATTTAAAGTATCCACAAGAACTCTATATAAAAGGAATCAAAACACTTCAAACTTTCTGTACAGATATAATATACAAATTAATTACACCCAACAAATGTCACTTAAAAAACATGTTCAGCTGCAGACAATGGTTTCAAGAATATCTATAAGACTTAATCATATTCTTACTTTGGTGTTTTATAAATGCATCATCAGAAGCATGTTAAACCAATCCTGAAATGTTTTCACCATAATGCCACCAATATTTTATATTAAAATTGTACTATGCATATTAAAACTAATGTGCTTAAATAAGGAAAAATGCTTGAACTAAACAAAAAATTGCAATATTTGCACCTTTAGGGAAACAAACAAACAAAGCCTTTAAGTTAAATTCATGTAAAATGTAAAAATATCTCACTATGTCAGAATCATCCTTTTCTTCTTCATTTCTAAAGTGAACTGCCTTCAACTGTATAGGAGCAAGGCCCATAACTTCTTCACCTTGTTCACCACTGAAATGCCCTCTTCCTACATTAAAAGTAGACAAATTTAAATATGAAATTCTACTAACAGAAATAGCAAGTGTAAAATGTATGATGTTTTGCTTTTATATGCAAATGACAACAAAAAATTTGCATAATGCACTTTTGACAAAAACAAAATGAACAATTGGATAGTTTTATTTTTGTAATGAGGAAATATGAACACATGCCAGATGTTATATAAGGAAGTGGACTATATTATGTACCAAACATAATGCTGCTTACTTGAAGTGGTTTTGTCACCTTTGGTCTTTTGTATCACCTTGAATAATTTAAGTCCTGTGTTTAACAGTAAAATAGTTCAGATGGAAGCAGTAGTGATTAAGATAACAGAAACCTTATATTTTAGACCTAAACTATAAGCAACATGATTAGATTACAAAAGTATATACCATGAATCTTAGAATTCATGTCCTGTTAATACAAGTAAAGAGCAACAGAAAGTCAGCTGACCAATTCAAGTTACCCATTTATCACTCAAAAGCAAAACACCATTGTCATAAATATAACAGACCTTGAAAATAAAACAAATCATTACCATTTCACAAATCAACCACACGGAAAAAGGATTAAGGGATAAGTTATCAAACTGGATAGAAGAGTGGCTGGATGGAATAAAGCAGAAGGTTTTTACAAATGGATTTCAGTCAAACTGTATTAAAGCTAAAAGTGGGGCACCTCACATCCAAGTCTTAAGACCTTTGCTCTCTTTGATTTACATCAAGGACATAAATGAAGGACTGGTCAATAAATTGCTTAAATTTCCAGATTATATTAAGATCCGGGGTGTTGCTAGTTGTTAAAGAATGTTGCTGATTTACGAAAGGATTTAGATAATTTAGTGAGCTGGGAAGGTAAGCAATAGATGTATTTTAATTGTAATAAATGCAAGATAATTCAAGTAGATTATCATAATTGAATTATAAGAATAATTTGGAATAACCTTAAAAGTGTCATGAAGGAAAGGGATCTTGGTGTACTAGTTGATCAGTTTCTAAAGCCATCCAAACAGTGTGCTGTCATTAATGGTAGGACAAACAGGATTTTAGGCTTTATCTGCAGATTGAATTAAAGACTAAAGAGGTAATTTCATTACATAGGTTACTGGTTAGGCCATCTTTGGAATGTTGTGTTCAGTCTTGTTTAAGATTGTAAATAGAATTGACAGTGTTGATGCATCATTTTTTCATACTTAATAGTGAAAATAGTAGATCTAGGTGACACAAATATAAATTTTGGAAAAATAGGAGTCATCTTCAACTAAGACAGTGTTATTTTTCTGGCAAAAATAGGTTGCACTGAAATGTTGTGGAAGAAGTAAATTTAAGCGTGTTTAAGAGAAAGTTTGATAAATGTGAGAATGATAAGGAGTAACTTTAAGTTTTTAATTTATTTATTAACAGTTTTAGTTTAGTTTAGAGAATAAGACAACTGAGATGGACCAATACATTCCATGTTGTCCCAAAACATTACATTATGTTTGTTTGCATTCAAACCTTTATTTACATCCTTTTTCAAACAGGTCACTTGCAATTATCTGCTTTGTTTATATAGACTACATTCTTAACCCTTAACTAGCTTTTACATCTGAACCACTTCCACTTTAGTTTTTGTCATTAAAATCATTATTTATATTCAGTTTTTCAAAGAGACTATTTGCTCTCTCTAAATCACTATCTCTTTTATCTAAATCAACTGTTATCTAATTCACCTATGCTTCAAAAACGTCCTTAGTTTTTAAATTCTAATACTCCTTAATGTAAAAAAAATATAGTATGAATATTTGGAGCCATTCACTACATCTATACAAGAATAAGAAGTAAACAGCATTACTTTAGTATTATTATTAACAGTTTTCTAATTTTAAGAGAACTATAAGTTACTTATGAAAGGTATCACACAAACTCTAAATGCCATGAAATTCAATATTGGACTCACATTTTCAATGCATGTAAATACTGAAAACAAATTATAACAAAATATATCAGCTCATAAAGCAATATTTATGGAATATTATACATCACAGTTACTTTCTCAGGATTTCACCAGCAACTTTTTGTCACTTTATAATTGATGCTAATAGTAATACTTTATCATACAAACAAATTACAAAGTTGGCATGAGTAACAGAAAGGCAGAAAAACGTAGTCTGATCAATCTTCTTGTGAAGTAATCATTATACTTACCAATTCCTTTATGTCTGAGTTGAGCCTGAGGTTTTTTCTGCCCAAATCCAAGCTGCTTCCACATTTTTGCCACTTGTAGATAGGTTTAAGTCTTATAACGGAGTCAAGTTCAGTTTCTAATAGAGAGCATAACTCTTTAATGTTTGTGATATTGTGGCCTTATCCAGATTTCCCATCACATGTTCACCGATACAAGTTATAAGGCTGCAACAACTAATCGTACGTTTAAAACTAACTTGTAAATTGCATACATATATATAATTTTGAAAGTAAAATTAAACACAAAAGTCGTTTTTAACGAAACAACGTTAAAAATAAGATTTCTTATGATCATTTGTTCACATAATAATTCACTAACTGAACTAACAACAATATTACTATTATGCAATATGTAAAAACAGATAAAAACTGTGGGTATTTAATTTGCATATATGTTACACTGTCAGTACACAAACGATTATGCTTAAGTTCAAATAGTTGAAATACCATGGATGGTTTTTCTTTGGAGTTATGCGAATTCGTCTTACAAACATTAACAATACATCAAGAAATTCAAAACTCAAAGTTGCCTGTTATTGTAAGTTTTTAATTTCATTATATAAACGTTTTTTTTATATATTGCATTAAATACTACAGTGATTTTCATGCTCATGTATTTCCGTAACTTACAAAATAAGAAGCATTGACCTTGGTAGCAAATCGTAAGAAACCCAATATCGACTCTTATTGATTTTTTCTAAATCATTATGTTTCTAGAAACGACATATCACTTTATCACTACCACACAACTAACTTACAACAAGCACTATACGCTCTGAAATCCGTGTGCAGTTACTCTTGTCTCTGCGACCATTGCAGCGCCATCTTATAATTACTCATTCACAGTATATAAAAACTTAATTTGACAACTTTAGGAAGTCAAATGATTATTACCTTTCATATTGAAACAAGCTAAAAAATTGATAGTGTCAGATAATACAACATGGCAAATTTGGATTTGATGTTTTATGTAACATTTGGAGACGACTTGAATGAGTAACGACAAAGCCTTTAACAGTAACGAATATGCGTTTCGAGACGATTTTGTCTTCATCAGGTCAAACTTATAATAAAGTTTTCTTGATTACCTATTAATACCACCTCCAAATTTTAATAGTCTCAAAGCTAGTCCCTTGTCATTAAATACTTAATATCTTAAGTGTTCTAACGTATTTTAGATTTTTTGAGGAAATTCGTTTAAAGAGATAAAAGAATCACTTATACGACATAAACGATGTTTATAGTTTATTTAAAAACGTTGTTCAAAAATTATATTCTTCAGTCGCAGTTCTTCCTTGTTACTTTGCTCGAGTAAACAGCACACACTTTTCATGTCCTGTTAGAACTATGTATATGTATAATTTAGCCTTCCTACATAAAGGTAAGGGAAACTGATGTTTACTGTTGAAATGCCAGGAGATAAATATAAAGAAAATTCGTTGGAATTATACCTATAATTTGCCCAGATTACAGCAGTTAAAGTATGAATGATTGTTACAAAGCTGGGTTTGATGTTTTCTACGTATTGAGATTTAATAATGAAATTTTAGCTTGTAAGTTTTATAAAGCTAATTCTGAGATCTTAAGACAAAAGTTATCATTAGTAAATTGAGATTAAGAGTTAAAAGTTGATGAGGGGCATAAAGGATGAAACAAGAGACAAATGCCACAATTTTAAGTTTTAATTAGCAAATATATTGAAAGACTTACAGTACTATGAAAAGGCCAGGAATAGTATTAAAAGGAAATTAAGAAGTCTGAAAAGGCTCATAAGAAACAACTGGTTGATAATGTTAAAACTGTCAAAAAGAATGTTTTAAATATGTTAAAAGTAAATGATATGTTAAATTGGAGTCTGCCACTTAAAATATGCTGACAGAGGGTTTTTTGCTGAAAACTATGAGGTGTCTTAGCTTTTAAATATTTCATTTCGTTCTGCTTCTCCAAGATGAAATATTAGCAACGCTTAGTCCGGGTTTTCTATGAAAAATATTAGAATTATCAATAATCCTGTAAAAATAATTGTTTGGTAACAGTTAAAAATATTGAATAATTAAAAGTAGATAGAGTATCATGACTAAGATTTTAATAAAAATATAGTACACCCTTATGCAAATTAATTGAAACAAGACGGAAAATTACGTGTTTTTTTTCAATTTTTTGCGTTTTATTTCTGAGAATCCAAAAATTACTCAAAATTAATACATGATATCACCGCCTTTATTTTTCAGAAGGTCATTAAATCCGCTTTGGCATCGAGTCCAAGAGTTGACTACAGTCTTTACTAATTTTTGGATTTCAGTACCACACCTCAATTATGGCCTCAATTAGCTTATCTTTCGTAGTACAGTCTTTTCCCCGAAGTCTTTCTTTACAAATCGCCCAAAGATTGTCAATAGGATTTAAGTCCGGAGAGTTTCCAGGCCAGTCCAGTATCTTTATTCGCGTTGTAGTCATAAAATTCTTCACAAGTTTCGATGTGTGTAACGGAGCCAGATCTTGCTAAAAAATGCCAGATCCATCTGGAAATCTCTTTTTCAATTCTGGAACGACTTTTTTCTGCAAAACTTCGATGTACTGTAGTCCTCGCATCATACCTTCTACGATATGTAAGCCACCGACGCCATAGTAGCTGAAAAAGCCCCAAAACATATTCAAGAGATGTTTTACGAACTGATTGTTGTGAGATTCTCAAAGTTTCTCACCTGGAGATCTGCGAACATACAGATTTCTTTGACCCTGTACGAAGAAATGAGTCTCGTCACTGAATAACACCTTCCTCCATTGTTCTTGCGTCAAGTTCTTGTATTTCAGACCCCATTGATACCGTTTTATCTTCACTGAGTTGGTAAGAAGTTGTTTTTTTGACTGGTCTCCTTGCCCTTCTAACACAATTTCGAATGACGTAATATACCTCAAAATTTCGTCATATATCCCAAAAATAGATCGACTGCATTGCAAAACACAGCTAATGACGTCGTCTGTGTGAAAAAATGACTATTAAAGGATATCAGCGGTTCCAGCGAGCCTACACCAGCCGCCATGCTGAAAATATTGTAAAATGACCATTTTACTGACAGTGGGCAGTTGTCTGAAGATTGGACAGTTGTTAATGTTATTCTATTTCTGAAAGAATGATAAAAATATCCCTGGAAATTATAAGCCAGTTATTATGAATTTTGTTGTGAGAAAAATTCCATAGAGTTTCATAAAAGACTCCTTATGATATAATTCACTGAAATATGATGCCATAAAAGAGTTCCGCCATGATTCATTAAAGGGAAATTTTGTTTTACTAGCCTTTTATCATTTTTTGCTGATTCTAATTTGATGAAATGTCACACAAAAAGACCAGCTAACAAAATTGTTTCTTTCTCCAAAGATGAAATTTTTGGACCATAGAGCGACTGAATGAGAATAAGCAGGAAGTTCTTATTCATGGAGTCCAGTCAAATTGAACTCTTATTAATAGTGGAGTGCTTCAAGGTTCAATACTTGGACTTTAGGTTTCTCGTACTTACAGGCATGTTGAGTGAACTATCATAGCATGACTTGAATTAGCTGGTAAGTTGATATAAATATTTGGTGAATGACATTTAATTGTAACAACTGAAAGATAATGCATATGGGTAGTTTCTCGAAGTAAGTGTAGTGCCTTGAAACAATGATATGGTCAGAATCCTCTAGGTTTTCTAGGGCCAGCAATTCTCCATAAAATTGGTAATTAGGTATGTGTAAATAATAGTATACCACTGGTTTTTACTGTTAAAACTGCCTCATTTAATATTCTAACCTAAAATATCTTTAAAATTATAATGAGTAAAACTAGAATGAGAAATTCATTGATAAACTCAAAAATATAAAGTTGAATTACTAAAAAGTGTTTTATTTGGATGTAAATAAAATTAGAGAATGAAAGCTTTCCTATAGCTTTTTCATTAGCAAATTGTTCAGTTAGTTTAGTAGAAGAAATGTTTCTCGCTAGTTCATGTTCGATTGCAAGGGCAGCAAGACCAGATAACTAATTGATTTTATGATGATATTTTGCAGATTTTCAGAGAGAAGACTATCTAAACCCATTGCTTCTGTAACATTTTTTATTTCATTTATTGTATTATAACAGCTTTCACTCTGGGTTAGTCGATCGTTCATCAACAAACTATCTATGCTTGTGCAATATTTAGTATAGCTTGTTGTTTTTAATGATAAGTTTTTGCTGATGAATTGGTACAGAAACTTTGTAACGTATCAAGCTTATCAAAATATGCTCATACCATCTTACGTATTTTAAGAATACATTAACTTCAACTTTCGTTTTAACTGTAATTGATAATGCATGACATTAATCAGAGCAACAATAAACCCATGGGCAAAGAGCATGTATCCGTGCTGACCTCTTTCATCTAAAAATATGTAGCATAGGCAGTCTGTTCCTTGTGTGAACTGTTCAGTGTTGTGTTAGCTATTAATCCAAAAATAATTTTTCAACCTTTAAATTTCTTACCATAAAGATATAAATTCATGTTGAAAGCTGAGTGAGAAATAAAGTGTTTGAAGTCAAATTTCAAATTTCTTCTTATTGAGCAGACTGTATTTTATAAAGGTGTTTTCTAAGAATGTAATCATATTACACCAACAATTCAGAATTTCAAGAAAATTTTGGGTATCTCCAGTTTGTACACCACAAGCTTGAAAAGCAAAAAAACGCTATAAATAAGACCTGTTTTAAAGTTTATTTCTATTTTTCATTGTAATTTAATATCCACTTCTCAAAGTAACTTTTAATCCAAAAAAACAAAAAAAAAAAGCTTTTCATTCCTTACAGACATTCTTTTGATAGTGAGTCGACACATGATTATATAACTTGTGTCTTCTGCCATCCTCAGTTTTTGGTACAGTCATCTTAACTTTTAGTATAAGCAGTGACAAACGGTCTGATTTGCTAAACAAACGGCAGAGAAGACAATACAGTGACTCCTTAGATGAACACGATATGGATAGTATCTTTCAACTGAATTTTCAATTTGTCAACTTTGGCGTTAAAATGATACAAGAAAAAAAGGGCCCGTTTAATGCTTTTATAATGCTTTTAGGTAATGATGGTCTCAAATCATTTCTTAAATATCCTTAAAATGTTGCTTTTTAAATTGCCTTTATCAAAATAACCTAACTTTGTAGTTTTTGTACTTTCACTCGTATGAGTAGAGATGTTGTCGCCTAACATAAATTCAAAGATTTTAAACTTACTTAACACTAAATGCACAGTAAGGAATAGTAAGAAGATGTGATAAAGCAGTGCCTTGTTGCTAGTGGTAATTGTAAAATAACTGTAAGGTGTATTATAAGTCAAAAGACATTTTTGTTTATTGTTCAATTTTGCGCAAAGCTACACGAGGGCTATCTGTACTTAATCGTATCTAATTTAGCAGTGTAAAAGTAGAGAAAAGGCGGCTAGTCATCACCATCGACCACTAACTCTTGAACTAGTCTTTTACCAACAAATAGTGGGATTGACTGAAACTTTATAACGCTCTTGCGGCTGAAAGGGTGAGCATATTTGATGGGACACAAATTCGATTTGTGTTCCTCAGATTGCTAGTTGAGCGTCCTAATCACATCGCCATGAATGGCCATTACTAATTTAAAATAGCTAACAGGCATATTGTTATTTATATTACCTACCTCAGAATTAACAGGCCCGGCATGGCCAAGCGTGTTAAGGCGTACGACTCGTAATCTGAGGGTCGCGGGTTCGCATCCCGGTCGCGCCAAACATGCTCGCCCTTTCAGCCGTGGGGCGCTATAATGTGACGGTCAATCCCACTATTCGTTGGTAAAAGAGTAGCCCAAGAGTTGGCGGTGGATGGTGATGACTAGCTGCCTTCCCTCTAGTCTTACACTGCTAAATTAGGGACGGCTAGCACAGATAGCCCTGGAGTAGCTTTGTGCGAAATTTAAAAAACAAACAAACAAAACAGAACTAACAGCACGAATTCTGACTATGGATTTCTTGTTACATTAACGGGTACTTTTAGGACTAGTTCTGTAAGTTTGTTAACCTGTTCGATTTCACACAAAGCGAAAGCTATCTGCTCTAGCCGTCTTTATCTTTGAAGAGATAAACTAAAGGGAATGTAGCTAATCAGCATCACCGACCTCCAGTTCTTAAGCTAGTCTTTACTAACGAATAGTGCGTTGAGTATAGCGTTATAATGCACTTAAGGCAGAAAGGGCGAGCATGTTCAGCCACTGGTTTTCATCTCGTGATCAGCAGGAATAAAAATCGAACATCATAACCATCAGGTCATGCCAGGCCCTTATCAGTTTCTCTAGTTAATCTTATCCCAGGGTTTCTACTTTTTGTCAAATCTAAATAATATTCAGTTTCCATATTGCTCCTAAAATTTTGTTGTTGTTTTCTTAGTTTAAGTATTTCAATAATGGGCTATGCCCTCTGTTCACCACAAAAATTGTCTGTTTGCTTGTTTTTTTTTTTTAATTTCGCGCAAAGCTACACGAGGGCTATCTGCGCTAGCCGTCCTTAATTTAACAGTGTAAAACTAGAGGGAAAGCAGCTAGTCATCACTGCCCACCGCCAACTCCTGGACTACTCTTTTACCAACGAATAGTGGTATTGCTCATAACATTACACGACTCAACGGCTGAAAAGGGAGTATGTTTGATGCGACGGAGATTCGAGCTCGTGACCCTCATACTAACGAGTGTATTAACCACCTGGCCATGCCGGGCCCGTCAAAAGTAATTCGTCTTGAGATACAGGCCGGTTGTAATGAATAATGAAATATTGAACTATATCTCACAAAGACAATGACTACAGACTTTGAAAATAAAAATTTCCACAAAACCAGTAACTTGCCCATGACTTATTAATAATAAAAACGAAAGACTTTTCTGAAATGCACTTTAAATTCCTATAAGATGCTAAAAATGAGAATATGTTTGATCAAAAATAATGTAAAACGTATAAAAATTCTCATGTAAAACTTGAAAACAATAAAGCAAGGGAATGATTTTATCCGTCAAACGGACGAGTACTCCAGCTAGTTATATATATAAATTTATTTATTTATTATTTATTTAAATAAACGTCAAACGTCTTTAATTGTTATGGACAACGCCAAGTCACAAAACCAGACTAATATTTTTGATGAACACAACAACAGTGATCTTCTAGCCATATCTAATTCAGTCATTGCTTAATCCTACAGTAAACCAAGTACTACACAAGAAGTCAGGTTTGAACTTACAAGCAATTAATTAATTTCTGAACTTAAAGATAGAAATACCTTCAGAAATAATGTGGTCATTACTTTACATATTTTCATTCTCACAATTTTCTGTAAATGTGATTGCTTGTTTGACCAAAACGAATTTTAGATGAAGAATACGTCACCTTCACTTTAATCATTGTCAGCCAACTTACGAAAACCTTCTAGTTCAGTGGTTCCCAACCAGGTGTGCGAGATAGCGTTCCAGGGAGTGCGAGATAACATTTGTTTTGGCCACCTTCACCTTTATTCCTCAATAAATAATTACTGTGAGCGGTGCGAGAACATATCAAAATCTTTTAGAGGTGCGGGCCATAAAAAAGGTTGGGAACCACTGTTCTAGTGTAATTTCAACCCATATCAATAAAGTGCGGCCGAGTGGTCAACATACCAAGTCAAGGATCTGAAGTTCATGTTTTTTTCCCCGTTAAAAAATATGTTCAGTACATTGAGGTCGTAATTAAATTATAAGAGTAACGGTCAGATTTCACTATTTCATTATAATGACCTATGAACTGGCGGTGGGTGGTGTTGACTATCTATAGTTCATCTAGATTGTCACTTCAAAAAATAGGGACTGCTAGCACAAATAACCTTCAAGTTATGGAGTAACTTAAAACAAAATTCAACAAACAACAGCAACTATCCAACAACATGGTTATTAACAGTGTAGCAAAAACAACAACAACAACAAACTAACTGGATGTTAAACATATAGATATATATGGATGATCCTCCTTAAAAACGCATCGTAAATGTTTGATTGCACCACTTATGTTTTTAATAGGACCTGCTTAAGCAGGTGTAACATTTATTTAAAGATGTGTGTGTGTTTTCTTAAAGCAGAGCCACAGTGGGCTATCTACTGAACCCACCCAGTAGAATCGAACACTTGATTTTAGCGTTGTAAATCCGTTGACTTACCGCTACACTAGCGGGGAGGGCTTATTTAACGCTAAAAACACTCACTAAGTATAATGTTGTTGGTGTTTTCAGGAAACTGTTATTTAGATGTTTTATTTCTATCAAAGATTATAATTATATCGTATTTAGTGAGACAAGAACAGTGGTTTGATCACAATTTAACAAAGAACAAAAAATAAACAATGATTCAGATGAAAAAACCAATACAAAGTTAGTGAATACCAAATCCACAATTGAGAACAAACATTCCGGCCTCACGGCAGAAACTATTATAATGATTTATATCATTATGTAGCGGAAAGTTAATTAAAACAACAAATACATAAAAATTAATAAAGGGTTAGTCCGGTAACAAGGCTCCAAATTTTGGAGTTAAAATGGGCAGGCTCGAATCTGTATGGTACAAAAAATATTACCGGCACTTTAAACTGTCTGTGAGCTATAACAGCAAATGCTTTAGCATAAATGTTTGGATCTATTTAACAGTTCAAAATAAAAGTTAGTGTTATTTATAGGCTTCAGAGTTTTACCATAAATTTAAAGTGCTATGATTATTTGTAAACAAAATCGCGTAAGATTACTTATTTATTTTCCAAAAAGATTTAATTTATTTTATACAAGACAAACTTCGTTTTTCATTTAGTGCATGATAATGTTTGTTTTGAAAACCGTTTTAATTGGTCTCACAAACTTGATATCCGTAAAATAAAATAAATCATAAAAACTTATTTTGAATTTCTTAAAAACAAAATAAAGAGAACTGGATATATCAGCTATAATCACTTTATCTTATTTTGTGAAACAAAACTATCGATATATACAAACATAAAAAAACGATTTTTTAAAGAAAAACAGAACATTTCAAGTCGTTACTACTTCATGTTTATTATTATGAAATCAGTTACTTTAAATTGTTTAAATATAAATTATAGGGTTTTTCTAGAAAATAAAGGTATAATAAGAAAAGAACAATTCGAACCTTGAACCACTGTCTGATTTTACCCCGAATCAAAATTAGAGTTCATGACCTGTTGTATCTCTAAATCGGAAGCTGCATGTAAATAAAATTTTCGTGACTTATGAAATGAATGGGTGGACGGTAACACACATGCCATCACAACGCAACGACAAAATACCTCATCTTCGTTTATTAGAAAGAGAAGGAACATCAGTGACTTTTTGACGTAACACTGTGAGGATACATTTCCAACATTAGGCTATCGATCATGACGAGGAAATTATTTTGGGAATATGCATAGCATTTATACCAGCACTGACAATATTTTTATTTTGCACGACCTTTAGTCATTGATCGACTTAGTGTTCTATTTCTTCTGTCTTTATGTAACAAAATGATGGCTGTACTTAAACCTGTATTAACGCTTACTGTTTCAATACGGGTACACATCTTTTATCGCAGCTATAACTCAATTACTTTGTTATATAACTTAATGTAAGTCGTCAAATCTGTTTACGTTGCATTATTTTGCATACAATGTGTGACACTCTTTAATTGAGCAAGTAATATAATTAACAATTCAGAACTTCAAGAATGGAAATACAAACAAAGGAGAAAGAGAAAACTCAGACAAAAGTAAAAGCAAAACCATATTTAAGGCTCACAATGTAAATGACTCTGATGACAGAGCATGATCTATTACTTGATAATAAATGAAATTCTAAGAAAGGGTGTAATAACTTTCAAGTTAATTATGACATAATATCATATCTAATGCTAATTCAGATAAGGCATATTATTAGAACCCTTACCAACACCGGAATGGCTAGGTGGGTTAATGCGTACGACTCGTAATGTGGGAGTGGCAGGTTCGAATCCCCGTTGTACTAAACATACTTTCCTTTTTAGCCGTGGGGGCATTATAATACGACAGTCAATCCCACTATTTGTTGGTAAAAGCACAAGAGTTGACGGTGGGTGATAATTACTAGCTGTCTTCCTTCTCGTCTTATACTGCTAAATAAGGGACGGCTGACGCAGATATCCCTCGTGTAACTTTGCGCAAAATTAAACAAACAAGTAACTTGTACGTTCGTTTTTACAAATATTGACTCTTATTTCTGAAAAATCGATAAAACTATTAGTGTCACAAAATATAAAATTAATTAATGTGTTACTGAACCACAATTAGAGAACAAAACCATGAATTCACAATCACATATTTTAACACAGACCTGGCACAAATAATTGTATTTCGCAACCAAACCAATTTCAAGAACAAAAGTATAAGCTTTGAAAAAAAAAGACATCCTAAGATTCGGTTAAAACAGTTTTTTTAATAGGTTGATTGGCTTATGCAATGTGCTTTTATCACCAGCAATAAATGTTGGCATTTTACGATGGTTTAAAAGGAATCGATTACTTCCTGGGAAATAAAATTTCTATTTATTTGTTTTCCTTTTTCATGGGTGAGTGTGTAGGACAGCTTTGAAGGACCAAATGGTGTTTTGTTGTTTGTATGCTGTGTTTTGTTAATTACTGATTTTTATTACTTCTCTGATAACAGCTATTTTGTTTAGTATTGGAAGGAGGACAGATGAGTTTAGTTACCCCGAACCCCTTGACTATGAAAAAAAAAAAAAAATCACTAACAGGATATTTCCTCGTATGTTTGTTGTTCAACTGCTGAATGGGCGAGCATGTTTGGTGCGACGGGGATTCGAACACGCGACTCTCGGATAATGAGTCGAACGCCTTGGCCCACCTAACCATGCCGGGCCACTATTTATTGTTGCTTTGTAGTCATTACAAAAATTATTTATTGTTATTTTATATTTATTATAAAAATTCATTGTGCGTGTGTTTTTTTTATAGAAAGTTGATATCAAGCTATTTACTGCGTTTACTGAGGTGAATCAAACCCTGATTTTAGCTATGTATATCCGTAGACTTGCTGCTGTTCCATCGGTGGATGACATTTGTTGTTATTATTTAATGTTGTTAGTAGGAAAGAAAACTTGTGTTTCACGTACAAAAAAAATTGTTTGTGGTATTTTGTATCTAAATGCACAAAGTTTATAAAATGTAAACAAAGTGCTGTGTAGTTAAAACAATTATGTGATCTGCCTGGACTTATCACGCAAAAGGTGAGTTACGCAGAGCTCTGGACTAATGTGATCGACGTGCATGGCTTCTCAATGCCTGGAATATCCACCAAACACTTCTAGTACAAAAAACACTTTGAGTGGAATGATGTGATTAAAAATGACAAACCAATCTACTTGTCTAGTAAATTACACCAGATATAGGAACCTTTCAAAAGTTGGATATCGGGGGCCAGTGTTAAATCTCAACAGGATGAAGGTAGCGGTACACAAAGAAATAAAAAAATTCACACACAAAACCTTAACACATAATAAAAAAACTCTGAGAGAAGACAGATTCATTCCTCAAATGTTATTTTCCTTTGGAATGCATAGTACCATATACACCAACCATCACTTGTAATTTCATTTTTGCATAGTTTGAAAAGCTTCCCACCATATGTGATCAAGCATTCATACACGTTACTCTTTTCATTATATAGTTTTGTTTGTTCATTTTTTAAATTTTCGCGCAAAGCTACACGAGAACTATCTGCGCTAGCCGTCCCTAATTTAGCAGTGTAAGACTATGAGAAAATCAAATAGCCATCACCACCCACTGAGAACTCTTGAGCTAAT
This sequence comes from Tachypleus tridentatus, assembly GCF_004210375.1. Lineage (NCBI taxonomy): Eukaryota > Metazoa > Arthropoda > Merostomata > Xiphosura > Limulidae > Tachypleus > Tachypleus tridentatus. The sequence goes on along the minus strand of NC_134828.1, from coordinate 71,968,340 downwards.
CTTTTACCAATGAATAGTGGCTGAAATGGCAAAGATGTTTGGTGAGACGGGGATTTGAATTTTTGACCCTCATATAACGAGTAAAGCACTCTAACCACCTGGGCATGCCGGGTTACGTTTATATAGAACAATTATAGAAGTTTATGTTGTGATTTATATATTAGCTAGAGAGCGTGTAACGTTACATCATATTAGTCCTACGGTATTTAGTTATATTAATGAGCGAGATGCTTTATGATGTCTTCAACAAGGTGATATTATAAATTTGGGTGAGCCAGTCAATTGGTGCGCGAGTAAGCTTTAAGAAAATAGAGAACTGTTTTTTTAATTGGTAGAGTGAAGCAGTTAGTGAAACAATAAGAATTAGACAGAAAATTAAAAGAAAGTTAAAAGGCCAAGAAGAATGGGGTAAAAACAAAACAGAGATAGAAAATTAACATATAATGAAGAAGAGTGAGACAGAAAATAAATGAATGAACCTGGCCGAAATTTAAGGGAGAAGTTATAAAAAAGAACAGAGCTAACTTCATGGCAAAGGAAGTTAGGTAGTCGTTTTAAGCCTCCCCCCCGCACTTGAAGTTTGAAATCCAATAAAATATTCAAAGTTATTTGCTGTGATCAATTTAAGATTATAAGAATTGAATATATATGTTCAAATTGATAAGTGCGTGGAAGCCTAAGAGACAAGATACATGGCGTCATGTGCTTTCAAACAATCGTTATTTGACTTATAGAAAAGAGCCCCGAGACTTACCCTGCCTTTGAGTCTTGCAAACTATAAGGCTGGCCATGAGAAAGAGATGTACCAATTAAAGAAAAAATTCGAATTCAAGACAAAATCCACGAAGCTATTGATGACGCACACAGAGATTACAATCATAAGACTGAAAAAGTGTAGTAAAGCTATAATGACAATATTGAGGTGCATAAGCGAAGTAAAGAAAGACATCAACAAGGTAGGTAAGAGGATTATTCAAATAGAAAAGAATATTGGTGACAGAATTAAAACTCTAAAAACTAAACTTTTAAATGTAATGATTAAACTAGACAAACCTTTTTCTGCGTCGACTCAGTCTGGTACATCAGCTGTTATAAGATATGGAACAGATGAAATTATATGAAATACATCTATTACCACTATTTCTGTGTCACCCGTTACTGATAAACCTTCATGGACAACTCAATCCATGACACTTAAAAATTCATTTCTAGAATTGAACAGGTCATTTCTATCTACAATATTTGCTAATAGATAAATCAACCGACTTTGAAGGGAATGTATCGTGAGAATTATACCTGGTTCAGTTTGAAATAATTTCCAAATGAACCAGTGGAAAAGTGAACAACAAGCTTTCCACCCTTCTTCTCATCTAAAAGGACCAGCTTTGATAACTTTAAGTAACATTATAGCCGAGAGTCTTAAACCCACAAGCATTGGTAGCCTATAAATCCAACAGTTTTGGGATGTCATAAAAGAACGAAGTATCTAGAGCAATGTTCAGGAATAATGTTGGAAGGAAAGAATAGACCTTAGTCAAACTTTCAGGAAAATTTGCAATAAGATAGTTATCTTATCCGAACACTTCTTGAAAAATGATGAATTTGTTGGCACATGAAGAATTTACAGATGCTTTAATAGATGAAAATATGAGAATTAAGCTGAAGTAAAGTAGATGCACATCCTTATAGAAAGCTCTACAGTTGACAGAGGAGCTAGAATCTATTAAGATCGACGGTAACTAATTACACAGAATATGAGGAATAAACTACAGGACACTAGATGCGTAGGAAATTTAGAGCTGTTTTCTCGCCCGTAGAGTGAATCAGTCATAGTAATTGCGTTTTTAGATCTGTGTTGGCTATACCGCACATTTAGTTATTTTGTACAAGTTGATTGTTATGTTAGCGCAGTAGAGATGGCTTGGGTATAAATGTAGACTTAAAAATAATTATTATATGAACAAGCTTGTATGGAAGTGTCAAAGATGAAATAAAAACTAATTTGTTATCGTTATGTAATTTGGATATTAAATTATTTTCATCAAATAATTTCAACTATTCGCCACCAAAAGAAAACTTCACCACAATATTTATTATCAATATTAAATTTGGTATTTTTGTATCATTTCTTTGTCGCATGTATTAGTGTGTTGCTGAATTTTTGCGTATTAAATAGTGTTCATTATACTTGACCTATTTGTAAAGTTCGGTTCTGAGAACACACCCTCTTTTGAAATTTACCCCTGTTTCCTCAAAACATTTGTTCGGCCCTCTCCTTATCTCTGTTAAAGAAGACTTTTCCCTCCACTGATTCAGCGACATATCTAATGAAGGCTTAAGATTCTAAAAATCAGGGTCTCGTACCCTTAGTGAGCATAGTATGTGTGTGATGTTTTATAGCAAATCCACATTTGGCTCTCTGCTGTGTCCAACGAGGGAAATCAAAACCTCGATGTTGACGTTGTAAATTCGAATCCGTAGACTTGCCGTTGTCTCAGCGGAGGACATGTGAGGATAGTAGAGACAGCTCAGTGTATTAAATTCAAACCAAACCAATCTGTTCAAAAAAGGATGTTTGGCATGCTTTCTAATATTGTCTATAAAACTAGCATGCAATTATTATATAAACGTAAAACACACAAGTGTATAAAAATATAATGTGTGAAACTAATAACAATTATAGAAATAAAATAACCATTTTATAACTGATACTCAATATATTGGAAACTAATGAAATGATTTTTTAAAAAATTGCGTAATAAAGATCAATTTTTTTTTCAGCTAACTTGGCGATGCGGTGAGATGGCGTGGTGTAAGTTTCAGGTTATTCATTCTGTTCGGGTAGGTAGGTAAGTACTGAAAAGTAACTTTTGGATTTTTGAGTTTTGACATCAATAAATTTAAATTTAAAGATAAAACTAGGAAGTCTGATATGTTATTTATTATTTAAAGCAATAATGTTGATATTTGCATGTAACTGGTAAGTTAGAAATTTTGTCAAGCAACATTTGTGCGGTAGTTTTTGCCGTTGTTAGGCTTACTTGCGGTACACCTTGGCTCTGTTGAAAAACAACGCAAATTAACACCATAGCCGTGAGAGAAGCGGAACTTACGGAAATAATTCATATATTACATAAAATTAAATATCTCTTGAATCATTTGAATTTATTTTAAGTGTAAGAGCTAGAAACATTTAACGCATACGGTATAGGAAAGAAATTAAAATAAGTCTAAGATGAGCTTCAGTATTGAGAATCTTATTCGTGATGTGCGTGATGGAGTACAGAACTTTGAAACTTGAAGTAAAGTTAAATGACTAATTGTTGGAGGAGATCGTTTGGAGAAGTTTTGTAAAAACAGATAGAGTTAAGAGGATTACTACTGAAACACCAAAGCTTAATATTAAGTTCTTTTTACGTGTGCTGAAATATGGTAAAACAAAGCCTGTAAAAATGTATGAATATTTTAAATTTAACTTCAATTTGAAGAACAACAGTTATAATAACCTTATAATAATTCCTTGAGTTATTTTAATAGTTCTTTTGGGGTATTATGATTATGTAATTTGGAATCCCTTATCATTATGAGAGATACGGATATGCCATAAGAAAATTGATTTAAAGCAGTAAGAGTTTTATTTAAAGCATGGCTTACAAGTTTGAATATGTTTACTTTTAAGTGTAGAAGAACAAAAGATAATTTAAATTGTATTTAATTTTTTTCCATATTAATCTTCCTATGGTAGAAGTATTGTTGTTAAAAAGATAAGGTTATGAATTGTAAATAGAAGGTAGAATATTAGCAATAGTAAGTATAAACATGAATTTTGAGCCCAAATATGTTCCTCCCCAAAACTAATTCTGTGTTACACTTGTAAATTTGTAGAATGACTTGATTGATAATATAATGTAGTGGTTACTCTTACATCATTTAGAAAAAAATGTTTGGATACATATATAGTTGAAAAGAGGGTATTTTAAAATCAGGTCAACTTTGTAAATATTAAACTTCCTAATTAATCTTTTGTGTGGTACTTGTGATTATCTTGTTCAATACCTGTATCTGAATAACCCATCAGCAATAGCTTTGACTAGTTTAGTAATGACAATAGTGAGTAATCTGAGAAACATTTATTAATAATTAAAGGAGAATTCCACAAGATAGTTCATAAATACAAGACAAGTTGGTGTGGCATGTTTAGTATTAAATCCAAGTAGGTTCCAGTATCTTGAAACTTGCATGTTATGTCTGCAAAAGTGAGTTTCTCTATGAACTTAGGAGTTAAGTATTTATATATTACAGCTGAGCCTATACTGATGTTGTACATTTAAAATTACTGATATTACTATGTTATAAGTAAATCGATAAACATCTTGTACTTAGCATATGACTGTTAAATTACATTATACACTGAAGTTTAAGCATAAACAAGATGATTCCATGATATATAAATAGGAAACTTATAAGCAATTTACAAATGTATCTGTACATAATAATATATATAACTATTGTACTAACATTCACATGTATCTGAGGGAATAAATAATCACAAGGTAGTTTCTCACACACCTGGTAAGAATTATTCTGAAATTTGAAATATAGCATGAAGGGTGACCACAACGAAAAATTGGAAGAGTTGTCAAAATTGTGAAAAAGGTTATTAAAATTGGTAGTTTTCACACACCTGGTAAGAATTATTCTGAAATTTGAAATATAGCATGAAGGGTGACCACAACGAAAAATTGGAAGAGTTGTCAAAATTGTGAAAAAGGTTATTAAAATTACTTATAAAGTATTTTGATGAATTTCATATGTAAAATAAAGTAAAAAATTAAACATTTTAAAACTATTAAATTTTATTTAAACAGTTTTTTCAAGCTTACGTACATTAAGTATTCTTTAATTTTGACTGCCTTGTTGCAACAAGTTTCATATTTACAAAACCTAACAAACAAAGCTTTAGAAAGTGCCATTAATATTTTGTGGTTTAGTTGATGATATCTGACATTCTCATAGTTTTGACCAATGTGAATTTGATATAATATGTAAGGCACAATTTTTGTTTTTCAGGTAGTGTACATCATAAAAGAATAAGTACCATATATAAATAACAGAACCAAGATTTAATTTAGCTAGTTTGCTAAAGTTTCTGTTGGAAAATGCATGCAGCAGTATCAGGTAAGAATTAGTTTGTATCATTTAAGTACAAAGTATGAAATTAATTTTATGAAGGGTTGTGAAGGAAGAAAATAGATGGGAGTGACTAATACTAATATAATTATAAGTTTCTTTTATATTTGACCAACAAGATGTGTTCAAATTATAATGTAAGAACAAACAAATGACTACAAAATATTTGATCCCAAGACAATGAAAACCAAAATGTAGCCTCTATAAATATTTTCTTTTCTATCCATTTATTTCATCATCACAAATATAAGGGCTCAGCATGGCTAGGTAGTTAAGGTGCTTAACCTCTAATCTGAGGGTTGCAGATTTAAAATCCCATTGCACTTAACATGCTCACCCTTTCAGTTGTGGGGACATTATAATGTGATGGTCAGTCCCGCTATTCGTTGATAAAAGAGTAGCCCAATAGTTGGTGGTGGGTGGTGATGACTAGCGGCCTTCCCTCTAGTCTTACACTATTTAGGGAGGCTAGCATAGATAGCCCTCGTGTAGCTTTACGCAAAATTAAAAAGAAACAAAACAAACACACACAAATTTAAATCATTCACAACTATTGATATATATATTGTATAATCAGGAAAATTATTGTATAGATTAACAATCTGAAGTGCGTAAGAACAATTATTTTTATCAACTTTAATCTAAAGATTTAATGGGATGAAAACAAAAATCAGTGCCGCTTGTACTTTATCATTTATGGTTTGAAAAGAATCAATTTTTATTTACAAAATATTTGAAGTTACTGTTTATGTTGTGTTATTATGCAATATAATCATTTCTTTTTTTTTTAATTACAACTCTTTTCACTGAAGATAAGTTTGTGATTTTTTTTTTATTATAGTTTTAAAAATTAAAGCTTCCAAAGCACTTGGATAACTTGAAAGAACTTTAATTTAGGTGAATCAAGGAAATTTGACAGTAATTGTTTATTATTTTAGTGATGTTAATGTGAACTTGAGGACTATATACATTTAACATCGTTAATAAATATTATTAATTCTGAGATTAAATGTAATTTCAGGAAAAACAAATTTGAAGGTTACTCGTGTAAGGTGACTATTAACATGTTTTAAATAAGCCTAAGCCTACATTTCTTGTTACTTAAATTAATTCTATATTACAATTATTTAATATGTATAATATATAGATTTTCACACTTGTGTTTAAAACTTATTTTTAATAATTTTCAGAACTAATGTTTCATGACATAAATCTCCTGTGGTTTCAGTGGTAATTGCAGCAGTAGTGATATATTGGTAAATTATAGAATTAACTAATAAATTATGTATCTTTTAAAAGTGTGTATAGGCAATTGTGCAACTTGACTTTGTCTTTGTAGTTGGTCACACTTCATATATAATTTCAAAGGAAAAGCTCCACAAGTTGATAGCCTTTTATTGGTAATTGCAAATTTCAGAGACAGGACATCATGCAGGTCAAGATATGGAGCTAGAACAAAAAGTAAAAAGAAGTAAGTTTTTAGTTTGCTCATGGCTAAAATAGCAATAAAATCAGTTTATTTAGTATCAGCATCAAATCAAACATAGGATAAAATGTTTGTGTTTGATTTGTGTCCTTTTTAAATCTAAGATAATGCAGAATTTTATTTTAGTGATAAATAAATAATAAATTCTATGTCAAGTTTTTTTTTTTTTTGTCTTTATCAGTTCAAAGAGACATTTTAAGCCAGAGTGCACTGAATAATAGTAGGTAAACAGATATTACTTCTAGCTTATGATGTTATCAGTAGAGATACAGCAACATTCTTTGAAAAACTTTGCTATTAATGCATTTCTGGAATTACTTGTTAATTCATGAACAAATTACATGCATTAATCAGTGTTGATGTGTAAAGCATATCCGTGACAAAAAATTTTGTAGTCTTATAAATTTGGGTTTCAAGTTTAGTTTTTGAAAAAAATACATTTTAACTTACATATGTAGTATTCTTTAGTAAAGAATGAATAGATCACAATTCCAATGATTAAAGGAATATTAAGATATAACAGTGAGTCCCTGGTGTTTGAAGAATTAATATTAAATTGTTATTGTGTAAAAATAGATAAACATACACATAAAATATTGCAATATTAAAATACATAACTATACAACTAGAGTTTTGAGCCTTCCTATTAAATTGAAAAACATTTATTATAATATTTAAACATGAAGTCAATACACATTTAGGAAGTTTAAAGTTACAAAATAATATTTAGGGACAACAAGGGACCTATTAGTTCATCTCAGCTGTCACATTCTTTAACTAAACTAAAATGTAAATAGATATAATAAAAAAAAAATTATTCAGTCCTTATCATTCACATGGTTGTCAAGCTTTCTCTTAAACTCATTTAAATTTACTTCCTCCACAACATTCAAATGCAATCCATAGTTGTTAAAAAAATAAAACTGTCTTACCTGAAGATGACTCCTATTTTTCCAAAATTTATATTTGTGTCCCCTAGATCCACTATTTTCACTATTAAGTATGAAAAAATGATGCATCAACACTTTCAATTCTATTTACAATCTTAAACATTTCAATCAGATCCCCTCTAACTCTTTTTTTTATCAAGAAAAAACAAATTCACAAATAATAATTTATCTCATATGAACACCCCTTCATCCCAGGTACCATTTTAGTAACCTTCTTCTAAACCTTTTCTAACAGTTCAGTGTCTTTCCTAAAGTAAGAAGCCAAAGACTGAACACAACATTCCAAAGATGGCCTAACCAGTAACCTATGTAATGAAATTACAACCTCTTTAGTCTTTAATTCAATCTGCAGATAAAGCCTAAAATCCTGTTTGTCCTACCATTAATGACAGCACACTGTTTGGATGGCTTTAGAAACTGATCAACTAGTACACCAAGATCCCTTTCCTTCATGACACTGTTAAGGTTATTCCAAATTATTCTTATAATTCAATTATGATAATCTACTTGAATTATCTTGGATTTATTACAATTAAAATACATCTATTGCTTACCTTCCCAGCTCACTAAATTATCTAAATCTTTTTGTAAATCAGCAATATTTTTTAAACTAGCAACACCCCGGACCTTAATATAATCTGGAAATTTAAGCAATTTATTGACAAGCCCTTCATCTATGCCTTTGATGTAAATCAAAAAGAGCAAAGGTCCTAAGACTTAGACCTGAGTTACCTTGCTTGTAAGATTCATCCAGTGTGATTGCACTTCATTTATAACAACCATCTATTTCCTTCAATCCTGCCACTCTTATGTCCAATTTGCTAACTTATCACTTCATCTGCAGACATATTTTTACTAGCCTTTTATGAGGTACCAATAAAAATCCAGATATATCTAATCTACATCTTTATCCACAACTACATAAAAGTAACTGTCAAAGAATTTCAAAAGATTTATAAGGGTAGATTTCCATTAGTGAAATCATGTTGTGACTATCCAATAAAATCCTAAACTTTTGAAAGCTATTTTAAACACAACATAACATAGTCATTTGTGTATATGTTGAGTCAAATTGTACTGTTGAGTTTATGTTGAATATAGTATAATAATTGAAGAATAAGTTACTTACAGAAACTCTCTGTAATGAATATATTGGTATGGATAGTGAGAATGTTTTGCTTTGACATGATTTGATGGTGTTTTTAATCTTTAAATTTGTTAAATAGAAACAAAATAACAATAATATTGTGTCAAACTAAATTAGATGGATAAATAGAACTTAAAATCCCATGCAAATGGAAGTGATTTTATTCTTTAAATGAATATTTATGAACAATAATTTTACTCACTATGGAATTGATATATAATATTTAGTGAATAATTTTGATACCACACTTCTTTCTACTCACAAGATTAGCTTTTCATGTTTTGTGCTGCCATCTATATGCAACTTTTTTATAACGAATTCCATGAGCCTTCAGCAATCACCAGTTGTAATAAAAAATTTAACATGTCACTCATATGAATCAACATGTATCATCTTTCCACCAATAGGAGACACCACCATTATATGACACTATTAAACTATCACTTCTTGTTTGGCAGTGCTCAAATTCAGGAGTCTTTTATTTCAATTCTACTGTGAATTGGTTTTAACTTTCATTTATTCAACTTATTTTCCAAAAATTTTCACTTTCATTTTGAAAGAATTTGATTACCCTGTTTTGCTGCCATGATTTTTTGCTTGTTTGTTTGGTGTCAATCATGATACTAAAGTTAACATTACCACTTTGGGCTCTTCTAATTCATCTGATGCCATACCTCGGGCCACAGGTGTAAGTGATCCTTCAGGGGATTTATCTGCCACTTTTGCAGGAATATTGAGTATTATACAGGACAACCTTCATCTCTCCCAGTTGCTACTTTTACTCTTGATAATTTTGATCCTGGCTATGCTAATGAGGATTTCAATATTTTGTTCCCTAAGGGGTAGTTGTGCCTTCTCAAACACTGCATGAGGATTCTGTTTGGTTCTCACTAGCATTTGTGGATTTTATTTCTTAAGAATATAATGTTTTGTCTCATATTTGGATTCATGCTGAATATTTCACCTCTTAAGTTGAGTGGCATCAGTATTATGCCTCATCCCTGCAAGCACTGCATCAGTCCACCCTCTCTTGTTGACTGTTCTTATCTCGATCTACAATTGTCAGGTTGGGTTCTGCCTGTTTGAAGGGCAAGTCCAAAATCTCCCATTCATCTAACAAGTGCCCACTCTTTCCATCTTCATCTTACAATGACAACTCTGTTGCAGTGCTTTTCCTTGATCCATCTCCTGTTCATGGCTCTTCCAGGAATGTTGAGGGTTTTTGTGGATGTCCTCGCCATCCTCTTGTGTACAGGATCCTGCTCTGTAGCAGGTGGTGCCTAACCATGTATTTTTTATACACAGATCTCTACTGTATGCCATGTTGGTTCTCATGCTCACCCATGAGAGGGGTGTTTCACAAGATCATTGGATGGCTAGTAACCTCATGAAACATACTTCATGAATACATCTGTCCCAAACTGTACTGCTCAAGGATGGCATGGTAAAACAGAAGGGGATAACTGCCCATCCCTGCCATGTCATGACTGAATAAATCATTATTGTCTGCTTTTTAAAATAGGGTTTCATGATCACCAATTGCATTGTATTGAGTGTAGTAATCTCTACAGAACCTCCAATACTCTTTCCCCCCTTTCTTCCAGTGGTCTGTGGGTGTCCTTACCACTTAACAGTTCCAAACTGCTTGGGTGGTTAACCATGGAGGTATCCTGCTGGATGGGCTATAACCATTCAGTTCAGAGTAGGATGGTGGCATTCTACCATTGTAGTAGGCATATCATTTTCTGGATTTAATGACACATATGACAGAGTGTGACATCTATATGGAGTTTACCACTTTGGTTGGATAACCTCATTCTACCCTTGCTCAGATGTTGGTACTCTGCAAGCTGTTTTTGGATATTGAATTAACAAATTGACATAAGTCCTCACACAGCTGTGAGATTGTCCATCCTTTTCCCTCAATACTATCCTCTGTGCTGTTGGTCATGGAGAGTATACTTTTGTTATTTCTGTCTTTATCCAGGATATGTTCTTTTGCAACAGTGATATTATTGACCTTTAGACATTTTGAAAAAAGCTCACTGTTGCAGGAGTTGATTGTATGTAAGGAACTTCCTTCATATATTGGATGCCACATTCCTGGATCCCCGGCTCAATACCACTCCTGTGTCATGCTCCTCAGCTTTGGATATGGCAAATATGTTGTTGTTAACATGTTAGAACATATTCTTCTTAGTTTTTAGAGTTGGTCATGCCCTTACATTTACAATTTTAGGACTTGAGTTGAGGACGATATGCCCTTGTCCTACACTTGTGCAGATGTCTGTACCCAGCAAGGAGGCTTTGGATGTAGTTGACTTACCATGTATGGTCTGCTACTCCCTAACCATTCTACACCATGTGACATATCTGCCTTCACCAACTTTTCTTCTGTGGGATTATTTGTTTGATTGGGTTCACTCTGCTGGCTTATTTTCACCCACTAAGATGTGTTTCCTTCCTTTTCTGCTATATTTGTTCATGACTGTTTGTGGTGAGAAGATACATGGTTCAGAAGTAGTACAGTATCTCTCTTTAGATAATCAGATTTGTTTCTCTTTCAGAGGCATCCTTTAGGTGATTTTAAGGGATATATATGTTCTTCTCTTGCACCAGTCCCTCCTTTTCAATGTGTAATTCTTGCTGATCTTGTGAAGGGAGGGAAGTACTATTTTGGAAGTTGTAATATTTTTAAACTAAAAATGTATTTTCAACAGGTACTTTCCATCACTCACACTACCTACCCTCCTCTCCCACAGTCTTTAGCTGCTTATGTCTTCTGCCAAACTTTGTAGTAATGCATAGAGGTGTCACATGAAAGTAGTGCTCTCCTATTGATAGAGAAATATCGTATTTTGATTTCCACGAGAATGGAATTTTGATTCCAATCGGAGGTGCAGAAGGCTTGTGGCATGCATTATAAAAAAAGTTTGCATATAGAGAGCAGCACAAAATGGGAAAAACTAATCATATGAGATGAGGGAAGTACCTATTGGACTTTAAAACATAAAAAAAAAAGATGTAGAGTTTTCAAGATGAAACATTAATCTAGAGACTGGACAGCTCTTTCACATTAACTTCAACATCAACTACATAGAACTGATAATAATGCTCTGTGTGTTTTTGTGATGTTACAGGATATTATGGCTAGCGATGGCATGAAATCATTCACTAATTGTAATTGAAAAACGTACTTAAAATTCTATAACTTTTATAAATTTCACTTGAGGACTTCAAGAAGAAATGTAAGAGGGATTGTTTATATAGATTTTTGTCTTAGGTACCTGTGTTAGGAGTAGAAAAAAAGTTAAACCATTACTTAATGCTTGTAAGATCTTCTATAAAAAAAAACTATTTCAGCTTGTGAGAGGATTTCTGAAAATCTGCATATTGTTGCTAATGAACCATCCCTTGCATGCTACCGACTTCAAGAACATATTCACAAGTCCTTACCTCAGTTGGTAGAAAAAAGAGTAAGTTTGTTTTTTACCACTGTATGATGACTTTAAGCATGAAAGTTAAGACTTAGAAAAGGGATTAACAGAATAATGTTTGCATAAATGTAATTACGTAAACATGGTCATTCAAAAGAAGTATGGGGATTTTATATAGTTGGATTTTCTAAAATATTAATGAAAAAATTGCCTGTTATGTTATGAATGAAGCTTAAGGGTTTGAGTCTTAATGATGCACAGGTGGGAAAAGCAACAGCATTGTGATGGAACATTTTTGGATTTTTTTTTAAATTATATTTTATAAAATTTATTTATGCACATAAGTAATAAATTAGTGTTTTTTTTCCTTATTTATACTGCTGATAACATTTTCTTCACTGGATGTTCAGTCTTTGTTGTTTTTTATGATCCCCATATTGCAGTTAGAAGTTAATCAGGTACATGAAGACCTTCAGGGAAATGCTATGATTTGGATTATTCTTTAAGGTAAATGTAATTTTTGTTTTTCAGATATTTTGCAAATAATGGTCAAGAAACCAGTTTATTGTTAATTGAATTGCATATCTTGCTCATATGTTTCAGATTTAGTATTTTTGATGTAGCTCACTTTATGATATCATAAAATGGAAAATGCAGTCAGAAATGAAATAATTATATTAATTACATTTATGAGGAATAATAGCTATATTTCTTATTTTATTTTTTGCACTTGGAAACATGGTTTAGCTTGAAGAGGAGGAGATGAATCATGAAGTTTCACTTTTAGGTATATTATGTTGAGTTATGTTTATAAAAAATGTTTTTCATGCAAACAGTTGTTTTAAAATATTTTGTTTGATATGGAGATATCTCTAGTAATTGGTCAAATTATAAAAAAGTTTTTTTTTATTTTCAAAATTATTTGTTCCTGATACATTCAACATAATAATGGATTTCATTTAATAAAGGTAGTTTAAAAATGTAAATAGTGAGTTCAATATTTGTTATTCAACACATTAAGTGACATAGATGAGTTGTGAATTTAATGAAACTGGTCTATTGAAGCAGTAGTAGTGGATTGAAGAATAGATTAGGCTTCTACATCTTTCATCAGTGAAATGCTTATTTTGGTGTTGAAATGAAATTCACAAGAAGTTAAGTAATTGGTTTCTATAACTTTTTCATGAGTATCTGATATGTCACTATGCATAGTTTGTTTTATCATTTACAGTGCTGTCAAATCCATGCATGGGAGTTTACGTCATTTCCAGAACATTTATGATCTTTTACGAAACTCTGTGTTCATGAAGCAGCAGCTGAGCTACCAGGAATCTGTTCGTTCAGAAAAGAAGCCATTAACCAAATTCCACCGGTTCTCAGGCTCTTTTGATCATGCTACATCAGTTGTTCCTAATCTTCCTACTGGGCTAAGCTATTCTGCTTCTGCTACTGCTGATCTCAGATCTTCTACATGTAACCTCTCTCAGAAACCTGTGAGTACTCAACACAGGTCAAGAGCTTCATCCATGTCTTTGTCGTCATCCCAACATGTCATATCTCACGGATCCTCTGTCTCCCAGCCCTCTTCCCCCTATAGTAGGCCAGTTGTAAGACAAAAGTCATTAAGTCGAGATGCTACTCCAACAAAAAGATAATTTGTTTTCCCTGTGTATAAAAACTGTGCATTTAATGACATTGAAGAAAATATAAACAGTAGATCTACTTATTATTTGTAATTTAGTCATGTTTCTTGTGTGATTAATATATTCTGAGTAAAACTTTGTCATAGTAGGTACATGTGTAACAAATTTTCGTGGAAAAAATGGATATGTCTTTAATTCTATGTAAATAAATATGTAATTATTGATGAAGTAACTCTTGTGTATTTTATGTTAAGTAAAACATTAAGATCACTACTGAAGAATTAGTTTTATGAGAATGGTAATGAGACTTTATACAGATGTATTTATAGAATGTATGGCACAGTTACCTTGTAACATTAATTTTCTGTAAATATATACATGTATTTAAAGTGATTGTATGATATTTTTTTTCATAATTCGTACATTTATGTATTATTGTTTTCAGTTTAGTGTTGTTGTTGTTTGTTTTTTTCTTGTAGTTATGTCTGCTTGAATCCTGTGGAAGATGTTGAAATGTCCAATTCTCATATATAAGTAGAAACAACAATAAAACTAATTTGATCATTGTAACTGCTTTATGCCTTTTAAAAATAAGAAATACTAAATAAATTATCAGTCAAAAACAGTTGGATTTAATTTCACATTGTTATTAATTTTTATTCTGAACTGTAAGATTTATGTACATGAGAAGGAACAAATTAAACTATTTACTCAATATTATCATTAATAATTGTTAATTGGTATGAACAGTCTTCTAAGCAAGATTACAATTATTTATTTTATCTATTGTGCTAATACCAAGTTTCATTGAGAGTAAGTATGTACACAAAATAAGTTATTAAAGTAGATCAGACATTAGTATTCATGTATGGTTAGAACAGATCTTAAATAGTTTTGACATTTCAAATTTTAGTATGATTATTGTGATGTGTGAGTATATCATGGGTTTCTATTTTCAATTGTAATAGAAATCTTTCGAATTATTGATGATTTAGTTTTCACATTGTCATAGAAGCAAGCATGGTACAGAGAATTCTTAAAATCTTAGGTGCTTCACCCATTGTTTTCTTGGTTCCTCTGCCTACTGGGATATTTTAGTGTAAAATCCAAGTTGAATGGGTTAGCACTGAAATATCCTTGGTTGGATAACTAATGTTGACTGAATATGACAACTGACCATTGCTGTCAGAGAGCATAGTTCATTTGACTGTTAGTCAACCAACAGGAAGATCCGAGTGTTTAGTGTTGGACCATATCATCTTGAGAAAGAAGGCAACAAGGCTGAAAATAGCTGAAGAGAGAAAGGACTATTGACCATCTTGAGTGCTTGTTTTGTTTTATTATTTGTATAAAGGTTTTGCTGGTTTGTTCAGCTTAGTTATTTATACTCTAAAAGGAACATTGAACCCTTGTATCTTTATCACACCATTTTCCTGGGGTTCCTGAGTGGATTTTACTATTATCTTGGAATTCTCTATCTAATGCTTGTCAGGAACTGAATACCACAAGTAGATGGAGGAAAATCACACACACACACACACACACACACACATCGTAGATAAAATAAATACATTTTAATGCAGTTAAGCAAACAAAATCACAAGGACTGCATTAAAAACAGTAGATCCAAACCTCTGACAAATTATATTCATTTGTTGTAACTTAGAAAACAAACTTAGATAAAAATAAACAAAATCACTGCACTAATTGCAAAGATCTCAGGGTACAAGCTGTAATGTGGGGTTATAAGGTGTACCCTAGGTTTTAGAGGTGACTGCAGAAGTAGGAACCCACATTGTGGTAGGGATACACCATCTATGAGTCTTAACCTCTCTTTGCCAGTCTCACATGAGAAATAAGAGTAGCAATAGATAGAGAAATAGAAATTAGAAGAGCGAGATGTGAGTGCTCAAGCCCACAATATCCCACATCTATATCACCCTTCACTGTCTGTAGACAGTTGTGGAAAGGTGATGCTCTCCAAAATAAAAGGGAAGATGAAAAATAAGGTACCACCATTTGGGGGTAAGTAAATTAAATAAACTTACCTCTTAAAGTTAGCATTCCAGTCTCTCATGGTAGAAAGGCACTAATTGATAGCCCAGTAAACGAATTATACTAGTATTGAGGATCCCATTTCTATTTCTTTATTATATTTCTATATCTATGTTCTTAATTTTACTTTATTTTATTTCTTTGTGAGATTAAGACAGACAGATGGTGTATCCCCACCATAATGTGGGTCCTTCTTCTTCAGTCATCTCCAAAACCTAGGATACATTTTATATTCCACATTATACCTTGTACTTTGGGATCCTTTCAGTTAGTGCAGCGTTTTTTAATTTTATATTTTTGTCATGTTTTTGGTTATAACAAATTAGTATAATTAGTCAGAGGTTTAAATTTGCTGTTTTTAATGCAGTCCTTCTGATTTTGACTTAATTTACTTCAGTATTAATATTCTTTAAATATATAGTGTTCCAAGCATCTGTAGTTATTCGTAATAACCCTTATTAATTATTTGTGTAAACGTGTATTGAGTTGCATAATATAGTTAAATTTTTTTCTAGGATTGAGGTGTACTTTCAAACCTGTTTTTGAAATTTTAATTTTTTAATAAGTCAAGGTAGATCTTCATTGATTTTGATGAATATTTAAATAATTACAAAGTTTATAATACACTGATACAGAATATGATTTATACTTGCTGGTAATTAACTACATATTTTAGAAATCGCAGTATATGTATGTGTATATCATATACTTGTCACTAGTTATTCTTTCATTTTTTACTTAAACATGAAACTGTTGACATTGCAGTTAGCATTCTATGATAAGTTGTAATTGGGTTTATATGCACAAATCTGTGGTATGTACTAAAATTTATGAAGCAGGCAAGGACGAGGCTGCAAAAATCCTTTATCTAATAATTTAGCATCCTATATCGCTCTAAGAAGTAGCGATCACAGAGAGCCTGGATATAAAGAGTGAATTGCTAGGGTTATCCAAAACATAGAACTTTAGAATGATATTTCTGTGATAACGCAGTTTCTGTTAATAGATATCTAGTATTTGACCACTCTGGACCCCTTGTGGCCAGATGGTTAGGACCATCAACTTCATAAGACCATCAAGAAAATAATCTGAGAATCTGGGGCTCAATCCCCGTCACACCAAACATGTGACGGTCAGTCCCACGTTGTGTTGGGAAAATAGTAGCACAAGAGTTGGCGGTGGGTGGTGATGATTGGCTACATTCCCTCTAGTCTTATACTGCTAAATTATGAACAGCTAGCATAGATAGTCCTCGTGTATTTTTTAGCGAAATTCAAAACAAACAAACAAACAAATCGATCTAATTATTATTTTTTATCTATAGGATAAAAACGTTGCACAAAAATGTGGAATAGTAATTACGTTATGTCATTTGTAAAAAAAATAATATAACAGAAGCAATCCATAAGATAGTTAACGTAAACGTACTTCTAGAAATTGTTCATATGTTTCTGTTAAACAAAGGAAGTGATATGCTCGATTAGGATCCATGTACTTGACTCTTAAACGCTACAACTTTCAAGCAGTGAAGGTAAGTATGGTTCAAAAGGTTGTTTATTTCCTGCAACTGATAGAACTTTATCTCTGTGCATGTACACTGCTGGCCAAAATCTTAAGGCCAATGAATATAAAGAAAATATATGCATTTTGCGTTGTTAAACTCAATCACTTATTTGAGTAGAGCTTCGTAAGATTAAAATAAGAAAAGGAAAAAAAAATATTTTTTTAGCATTTAATAGGGAAAATGTGAACACCATGAAATTAGCCTAAATACTAGCTGGTCAAAGGTTTAAGACCATACTGAAACGAAGCGTTAATCGGTAAACACGTAACGAAATTTAGTCATTTGTGTTCAAGCATTAGCGTTGTCAACCTTTCCCACTGACACTTGTGTTACATTGGGTAAAAACATGGCAAAGGCTAAAAAGATGACAGTTGAATGTGGCAGAATTGTCAAGCTGCAAAAGCAAGGTCTCTCTCTACGTGTCATCGCTGGTGAGATTGGGCGCAGTAAAACTGCTGTTGCGAATTTCTTAAAAGACCCTGAGGGATACGGAACGACAATTTCAAGTGATCGACCCAAAAAAATTTCGCTGGCGTTAAGCAGGAGGATTCAACGGGTTGTCCGGCAAGACACCAGACGATCGTCGAACCAAATTAAGGCCCTTGCAGACGTAGAATGCAGCTCAAGAACAATAAGACGGCAGAAAAACTTTAAAACCGTAAACGTCTTCAAAGTCTACGCTTCCTTCCACACCACGAAACAGCTCGGTTAAACTTTGCTGAGAAGCACCAAACATGGGACGTAGAAAAGTGAACGAAGGTTTTGTTCTCTGATGAGAACAAAATTAACCTGGATGGTCGAGATGGCTTTTAACGTTACTGCCACGATAAGGCTATCCCACCGGAGACATTTTCTACACGACACAGTGGAGGAGGTTCCATCATGATCTGGGGTGTTTTTTTCCTTCCATGGAACAATGGAGCTTCATGTTATACAGGGTCGTCAAACAGCAGCTGGCTTCATTGGTATGTTGGAGAGAGCATCCTTATTGATTGAAGGAAATGACTGGATCTTTCAGCAGGACAACGCTGCAATCCACAATGCCTGCAGGACAGAGGACTTTTTTATAGCAAATAACGTGATTCTTTTGGACCATCCAGCGTGTTCGCCCGAACTGAACCTCATTAAAAATGTTTGGGGGTGGATGGCAAGGGAAGTTTGTAGAAATGGGCGTCAATTTCAAACAGTGCATGATCTTCGTGAAGTCATCTTCACTACTTGAAATAACATTCCAGACAGCCTTCTGCAAACGCTTACATCGGCCATGCCAAAGCGAATGTTTGCAGTTATTCGCAATGACGACCGTGCAACTTACTACTGAAACCTCTTGTTGGACATTTCCTACCCTGTTTATGACTTCTTTTCAGTATGGTCTTAAACTTTTGACCAGGTAGTATTTAGGTTAATTTCAGTGTTCACATTTTCCCTATTTAATGCTAAAAGGTTTTTTAGTTTTATTTTCCCTTTTCTTATTTTCATCTTTTGAAGCTCTGCTTAAATAAGTGGTTGAGTCTAAAAACACAAAATGCATAATTTTTCTTTATGTTCATTGGCCTTAAGATTTTGGCCAGTAGTGTATATATATAAACCCACTCCAATATGCAGAGAAAGTACGACTGTGTGATTATTTGTGGTAGAAGGAAGTCAGTATGGGATCTGAAGCTCATATTTAGGTTTTGTATACAGCTATGTAGAATTGTTCTATTTCTCATGTTTGTGTAAGAGCTTGGAATGGAAAGAAAGAAAAAAATGTAAAAAACTATTGATAAAAAGTCTGAAATAATATATATATTTCCTATTGACAGATGGCAGCACTTGTAATTAGGAAGAGGTTTGTTTATTTGTTTTGAATTTTGCGCAAAACTCCATGAGGCCTATCTGCGCTATCCGCCCCTAATATAGCAGTTTAAGACTAGAGGGAAGGCAGCTCGTCATCACCTCCAACTCTTGGGCTACTATTTTACCAACGAATAGTAGGATTGACCGTTACATTATAACGCCTCAGCTGAAAGGGGAAGTGTTTGGTGTGAGGGGGATTCGAACCCGCTATCTTCAGATGACGAGTCGAGCGCCTTAACCACCTGGTCATGCCAAGCCAGAAAGACATTTGAAGTGGCATATTAATTAAATTAGGCATAAAGTATTGTACAATAAAGTTATTTAAATATAATAATAATATAAGTGGCCATATGAAAAATACTGTTTAAACGTTGTTTACGACTTGGAGCAAATTATTTCAACGACCAAACATGACTTAGAGGTTATCGTGGTCGAATTATGAGTCTCGGTATTTGTGGTTCGTATCATTCTTTCGCAGAAATGCGCTATACAATGGTTATGGAATGGATGCGTTACTAAGGTAACGGCCAATATTCAGTTAGACAGATATAACACAAAATGTATGGTGGGTGATGTTGACTCCCTGCCTTCCGTCTTCCCTATCATTTCAAAATTAAATACGAGGCTATGTGCAACTACTCAGCCATTGCTCAACTTTACGCAAAAAGTTTATAACAAGTTTATTTTATTGCTGAGTGAAGATAAGGAGTCTATTTCTCGAATATTTGGGTTATCAAATTTGACAAATTTTATGTAATATTATTCAAGCTGTCATCTATTAGATGACAAATACCAAAGAGATCTTTTTTTTTAGCTATATTTTCATTTTTTGTAATTATTCAGAAACTTAACGAATTAATTAAATTATAGAAGTAAATGATCAACCCTTTCTCTTTTCGGAAATCACTGTGTTAGTTCTGATGTTTCCAATAAATAGATTGAAAAAATGTTTAGTGTAAAGGCAATAGAACACAATCAACAACTAATTGAAGAAGCGTCTGATTGGATGGGCGGAGTTGCACTACGGACAATAATAGATGATTGCGATACAAAGACTAAGTTACTTGATAACATACAGCTTTGTATAAAAGTGATAAATGCTAAAACATCAAGCGGACTGGCACATTTGACACACGAGTGTGTCAAGAATGATGTGCTCTGTTGTTTTTACTCTTCATGTTAAACATGATCAGGTCACACGCAACATTTTTAATGCCAGAAAAACAAAAGATTAACTCATGTTCGCACACGAACAGGTCTTATTTAACAAAGTTGAAAATAAACTCTAAGACCACCTCGATAAGCTAAACATTAAATCGAGAATTATAATATGATTGTCTGTAAGGATAAGGTAGAAACGATGAATATTCTGAAAACACCAAAACAACTGCAATAACTTAAGTATATTGGGCAATTCTTTAGTGAAGATTGTAAATTAGGGGCAGAGAGATAGAAACCACATGCTAGAAAGCAAACAATGTAAAGTATCAGATGTCCCATAAAGATATCTTTTTAGGAACGAAGAGAAAATTTATCACCACTAAAATATCAAAGGTAGACATAGGCCATCAGTAAGAGAATCAAACAACTGTCAACAACATCAAACTAGATAAAGCAAGAAACAAAACGATCAGATAAAGCTTGGAGTGAGACCAGTACTGAAACATGTAGTAAAGCAGAGACCGAAATTATTCAGCTACTTAGAACGCATTAGTCCAAAACAACTACTAGCAAGAGCATATAATAATATACAACTAACAGGAAACAGAGCAAGATCAATGAAGGGTTGGATCGATGGTGTCAAGGAACCAGCTAAAAACATGAAACTAACAACTACCGAAATTTCACATCTTGCCCTGGAAAGATATCTACATTTACTACGATGTTGAAAGTCATAAGTGGAAGGCAAAAGAAAGAAAGAAGACAAAGCTAGAAGTTTGTATAAAAAAATTCTACACAATCAATGCATTGGTCCATGAGAGAAGTCTAGATATATTAGTGCCTTGTAAAATTATAGTTCTTTCAAAGTTTCATTTATTAAGCTGTACTTTATAGAGACGTCAAGTTCCACATCAAGACTTCTTAGCGGGGATATTTTTAGACCACCTGAGCAACATCCAACAAGGTGTTTATTAAAGATATATATTATTAAATTAATGCACAAAACGTTATTTTTTAAACAACTACAGTAATAGAATGACTTAACATTATACCAGGGTACAAATACAGGAGGAGAATATTAAACGTAGTCTTATTTTTGAAGTTTCAGGCCGACCAAAGAAGGTCGAAACATTGTTCTGTACTTTGTATTAATTAAAGTTTTAATGTCCATACCAGTCGTCTTGAGAATGCATTATTACTTCAAGTGGGTTTCTCAGCATCACGAAATACTTAACTTCTCTTCACTTACCATATAGACTGCAAGAAAAACAAAGCAAATGTGGACACTTAAAGCCACAATCCCACATCTTTACCACGTTTGTTGTCTGCAACCAGTTGTTAGAAGGTAGTTAAAACCAGAAGATGGTTCTATTAATCTCTAACTAAGTTGAAGCTTACAAAAGGACCATAGTTTTAAACAGCTTAAAATATACTAGGATTTCTTCACCAACATTATAAATGCCGACAATCGTATCTTATAACCATAACGTTCTACTATAAACTAACACAAGCTACTAACTGTGATGTGTTTTATATAAAGGTAAGAAGGTGTGTGACATATAACGTATATGTAAAAGTATCACTTCTTTGAACTTTTGATTTATGAACCTTCATTTCAGGAATTCGCTCGATTTACAGCACAGAGCTACACAATAGGATATCTACGCTTTTTCCACCAGAGAGTTTAGCATCATAAGTCAGTAAACATAGGGTGTGTGTTTGTGTATTTTTATAGCAATGCCATATCAATCTATCTGCTGCGTTCACTGAGGAAAATCGAATTTCTGATTTTATAATTGTAAATACGAAGACTTACTGCTGTCCTACTAGGGAATGTAAACATATGATTATCCAACCCAGGGACTTTATTTTATAGAAATGTGTTTTTAAAAGTTTCAGTTATAATAGTTTTTAATATTTTCTTCTTGGTATGTGCATAAAATATTTTTAGTTATTGCAAAGTAAGTTGTTATTATAGTTTGTTGTCAATTAAAATGAATTTTTGGGCTGACATATTAATTTAAAATAAAATGCTCAGTTTATTATAATTTTTGGGAAATACAGTACTGAACAAAAGTGTTAGCAAAAGTACAAAGTCAGGTTTCAGGCTATTTTCAATGATCAGTAGATAGTGAATGGAAGGTGAAACATCAAAATTTTATTAATCTTCGTATTTAGTACTCGGTGGAAGTGCTTAAGTTCAGCAAACAATTAATATTTGCTTTACTAACTACTGACAGTTTTTCAGGCATTGTTGCAACATTTTTAATCAAAGTGTCTTCTGAGATTCGCTCAATTGGGTTGAGATCAGGGCTCTGTGTGGATCTTTGTATCGTTTGAATGATTCCGTCAGGTTCTTTTTTAGATAGGTAATTTCTGCATAAGAAGGATGGATTTTGGGGGTCAGTATTTTCTTGGTAGTAAAACCTTTCACCAACAATATGCAAACCATGACGGATCACTATCTGATGGTACTTGTGCTGGTCCATCATTCCATCTATTTAGCAAATATCTACTGTTGTTTCAGCATAAACATCTCAAACCATCACACTGCCTCTCTTCATACTTCATGGTAAGTGCTATGCATTGAGATAAATATTTTTCTCCTTTCAAACTTAAACTCATCCGTCCATAATACCTTTTTCATTAATCAACAGTCCAGTTTTTGTATTTTCTAGTAAATTTCAGTCTCATGACAATATTTAGAGATCGAGGTAATTGTTTTTTAACTGTTACACGACCAAATATTCCATTCTTGTTGAGTCTTCCTGATACTGTAGATCTGGACACATTTCTGTCATTTGGTACATGGTCGTTCATATCATGTTTGAGATCAGTGGCAGTCTTTCTTCTATCCCAAAGGCTGTCTAAACGAAGATACTTAACTTTAGTATAATTAAGTTCAGGTGTTCTGCCTCTTCCTTTCCTATTTTCAAGTTTACTTGTCTCTAACTCACGATCTAGGGTGTACATGACAGTGTTTGGGGAGTATTTCAAGTCTGCTACAATTTGATGAAAAGTCCAACTGGCATCACGTAAAGCTTTTATGCGAACTCTCTGCTCTGCTGACAATAATTTACGTTTTTTATTTATGTCGTGGCATGACGAAAAAAAAACAATATATAGTGCTAACCAATGTTTTTAACGAGATATATTTGTGGAGTACTATTAAATTGATTTCTTCTAGCATGTAACGGTCCCATGTACTAGTTCCGTGCTAGCTTCTTTCTATAGCGTTTAAGACACTGTATGGGGTACCATGACAGTTATTTCAGATCCTAAATTTGATCAGTATGTTCATTCAAGCAAAACTCTTATGACATACCCTTGGTAGAAGTATATAAGCATTCTAAAGAATGATAAGTATTCTCATCCTGGATCATTCAGTTGTAAACAGGGATAAGTGAAGCATTACCATAGTGATACAATTTACATTCTGTGATGGTATGGAAGAATCAGCCTCATAAAGTAGAAAGAACCACAATATATTCTCTTGTCCTAAAACTTCTTCACAGTACTGTATACTAAACTTTGAATTTACAATGATCTTAATTATATACAGATATCACTATTCGAAGATATGAGGTTGAAGCTCAAAATGGACAATTCATGTATTTAAATACGATACTGGAGATTTATGATTTTGGAAAGCATTTGTAATTTAGTTGTTTTTTGTTTTTAATTTAATGCGAAGTTATTCGAGAGCTATCTGTGCTAGCCGTCTCTATTTTTAAAATGATATACGAGAAAGAAGATAGTTAGTCAACACTAACCATTGCCAACTCTTGAGCCACTCTTTACCAATGAATATTGGGATTTGTCATCATTTCCCAGAGCGAGTTCGTTTAGTGACGGGGATTTGAAAATACGACAAGCAGATTGCGACTTGAGTATCCTAACCACAAAGTTATACTAGGTCTGTAGTTTAACTTGAAAGAGTTCTTAGTTTACGAAAGAGGTTAATCATGTTTGAAAATTATAACTTGAAATAACTTACATATTTTTGTTTAGAGTTTAAATGGAAAAAAAAATTGCAACAAAGTAGTGGAGTATATGTATGAAAAGAAAACTAATTTTAAGTATATGGTTGTTGTTTTTATTAAATTAGGGTAATCTTTGTTAGACAGTGCAGAATAGCGCTACTAGATTAATCATATATGAACGACGGAGATATAACGTTAGTAAAACTTAAGTGCTTGAACTTGGACTCTTGGGAACTTTGGATAATTAAGAACAGGTTTTCAGAAGTTCAAGATAACTCGAAATTGAATCAGTTTTTTTGCTTGGTTTTTTGGGATTCATATGTTGGAATTAATAACCCAATGGATCACGTGAGGCTCGGTAGTTAGCATGTCAGTCTGTGAATCCGAGGTTCCTTGGTTTTTGTCCCTTTGCCGTAAGATTAAGCACTGCACTTTGAGGCAATGCGTGCGTTATAGAAGTGCTGGTCAAATTCAACTATAAAATTATAGTAGTTCAAGAATTGATGGTGAGTGCTGTTGACTACCTGCCTTCCCTCTAGTTTACTTGTTCAAAATTAGAAACAGCTAGCTCAGATATCGCTTACGTGTCCTTGCACGAATATTTCTAACGCACAATTGAACAAGTAACAAGAATGTTAGAACTCATAGTTACAAGGTTTATTAGGTTAGAAGAAATGTTGTTCTTAGGACAATTATTTCTGAATTCATGACACATGAACAGTGTGGTAACTTTCTTATGAGTCGATTTCTTTTACACTAATAATGGAACCAGATATCGATCAATCGGTGATGATCCCTCCAGTGGCACAGCGGGATGTTTGCGGACTTAATTAGTAACATGCACCATTGATGTACACTATGTTATTAGCAGTATAAGAGTAAGAAAGACAACAGTTGATATTAAATATTCGATGAAACTGTTTTTGTAAGATTATCATTTATGGTTTTACATTTGGCTCAAATGTTTCCTTTTAAACGAAAAATTAGTAAATATAAAACAGCTTCGATATTAAACACGTTATAAAATTACATTACTGCAATTTGGGCCTCGTGTGGTAGTTAGTATGTCAGGCTATGGACTAGAAGGTCCGCAGTCTCAAGCCACATTTTGCCGATGAACACTATCAGAAGCTCCGGCCTTGACTACGTCAGAACTGTGATGACAGTCAATTGTTTCATTGGTCAAAAGTAACTGTATAAGCGTCGATTGCTGTTATCTCATCTCATAGCACTACGCCATCCGCTAGTACAGCAGTAAGTCTAGGAATTCACAATGCTAAAATCAGGGGTTCGATTCCCCTCAGTGGGGTCAGCAGATAGCCCAGTGTGGCTTTGCTATAAGAAAAACACACACTCATAGCACTTCCTATTGTCAACTGTTTTCAGTTAGGCATGGCTGTGGTTGAAGCTAAGTGATTCTGATCTGGCTGTTTAGCAGTACGTATGTATCACATATGATGCCTTTAAGATTGAAAAACAAACACCATTACATAAAAAAAAAAAACTAATCTTACTTTTAGTCTCATCCTTAACAGAGATATGACACGTCAACTGTTAGAAATAAAATGGAACTGTCCCTAATTTAGTAGTGAAACACTAGAGGAAAGGCAGGTAGAGGCAACTAGTCGACACCACCTCCCGCCAACTCTTGGACTACTTTTTTACCAGTGAAGAGTAAGATTGACTGGCACATTATAACATCCCTAAAGTTGAAAATTCGAGTATGTTTGGTGAAGGGGATTAAAACTCGTGACCCGCAGATTGTAGCGCTTTAACTACCAGGCCATGCCAAACTCTTCTAGAGCTAAACGGTCAGTTTATTCACAAACGTTGTAATTATACAGTCAGTTGATTTACTTTCAAATACATTGATTATAGATAAATAAGTTTTATATTCTTTGATAGATTGTTTAGGCAGAGTATTCATGATGAACCTTTGTAGATTATAGATAAATAAGTTTTATATTCTTTGATAGATTGTTTAGGCAGAGTATTCATGATGAACCTTTGTAGATTATAGATAAATAAGTTT
Source organism: Tachypleus tridentatus (assembly GCF_004210375.1). NCBI lineage: Eukaryota > Metazoa > Arthropoda > Merostomata > Xiphosura > Limulidae > Tachypleus > Tachypleus tridentatus. Next base: position 71,941,853 of record NC_134828.1, on the reverse strand, counting down.
TATATTCTTTGATAGATTGTTTAGGCAGAGTATTCATGATGAACCTTTGTAGAATGGACGTCAACTGCCTGTTGTGCCTGTAGTTTCATTTTGTTATTCCATTTAACAATAAAATACAAAAGTTGTTATATATAGTTGTAATTAGCTACGGTACAACACAGTCGACATCATACGTCAATAAACATGAAGATATTAGAAATAATCATTGTAGGTTTGATAATTATAAATGAATTTCAAATATACCTTTATATCTTTTTTTTCTAATGTCACACGTTATTTAATCCAAGTTGAGTTCTAATTCAAAATTAATAATGAATTGGTTTGTTTTCAATTTTGCGCAAAGCTACTCAAGGGATGTCTACGTTGGCTGTCCTAGTGTAGCAGAGATACACTAGAGAGAAAGCAGGAAGTTGACAATACCCAAAGCGTTGGGCAACTCTACCAACGATTACATACAGTGGGATTCGCCTCATGACTGAAAGGACGGGCGTGTTCGGTAAAGGGAATTGAACCCGCGACCCACAGATTGCAAATTTAACGATGTAAAAAAGCTGGCATAATATTAAAAATTCTTTGACCTCTGCTGTTTTTAAATGTATCTCCTTCCATTTCTACCCACTATTCCAAAATACTACATAAATAATGAAATGAGCAAGTGCATTATAAAATGCTTAGATGATGATGGGTTTATTAATTTTTTGACAAATAAATTTTCAACTCAACTAAGAAATATTTTAAAGTATATCCTCCGTAGTCCATATATTAACTTCTAAACAAGTGTTAAGAAAACACTGAGAAGCTTTAGGTTTTGATCGTGAAATCTGCCTCCATTACAACCTTCATTTTTATGACGTTTAATACGTAATGTTGAAAATCTTAGACATTATGAATACAATACCTGAAAATTCACTAGATCTACAAAGATGATTCTCCTGTGTAAAAAAAGTTTGAACAAAGTATAGTCATAAGGACGAAGCCTTGATTTCTTCATTCTGTGATAAATAGTATCGTATTCAAGGGGAGAGCGATAAGACTGTTTGTTTGAATTTTTCGCAAAGCTACACGAGGGCTATCTGCGCTAGCCTTCTCTAATTTTGCAGCGTAAGGCTAGAGAGAAGGCAGTTAGCCATCATCACCCACCGCCAACTCTTGGGCTACTCTTTTACGACCGATTAGTATGATTGACCGTAATATTATGACGCCCCCACGGTTGAAAGGTCGAGTATGTTTAGTGCGATGGGTATTCGAACCCGCGACCCTCGGATTACGAGTCGAACGCCTTAACACACTTGACTACGCTGGGCCCTTCAAAATGGTGGATCTAGTGTTATGATAAATTATGAAGATATTCAGACATTTTTGTTTCTGATTCTTCTATAGAGGACCGCCATGGCCAGGTGGGTTAAGGCGTGCGACTCGTAATCTGAGGGTCGCGGGTTCGCATCCCCGTCGCACCAAACATGCTCGCCCTTTCAGCCGTGGGGGCGTTATAATTCAACGGTAAATCCCACTATTCGTTACCATAAGAGTAGTTCAAGAGTTGGCGGTGGGTGGTGATGACTAGCTGCCTTCCCTCTAGTATTACACTGCAAAATTAGGGACGGCTAGCACAGATAGCCCTCGTTTAGCTTTGCCCGAAATTCACAAACAAACATAAATAATTCTAAAAATAATAATAATCTACATGAAATGAACTTACATGAAAAATTGTAAGGTTACTTTTTATAATCACTTTATTTGCAAATACCAAAACATACTTTTTTACATAATCGTTATATATACCTCAGGAGAAAATATTAACGTTCGCTTATTGGTGCCTTAAAATTGGTGTCAACAAATGAAATGTTCTATGTATTTACCTGAGATACCTCAAGTCACCGATCCTGTCAGCACTTATTTATATTAAATAAAACTTAAAAACTACAATATAGTCGAATTTTGTTTTATTTTTCATAATTTTAATAATAAAGGTTCGATTTTGCCTTTCATTTAGTCTTCCGCTGGTACGACGGTAAGTTTATGGATTTACAACGCTAAAATCAGGGTTTCAATTACCCTCGGTGGACTCGGCAGATAGTCCGATGTGGCTTTGTTGTAAAAAAGCACATATGCACTTTTCATTTAACGTTTATCTTCTAGTTAAAGTAGTTTTTTATATATTTACTTAATATATTTTTTATTTTGGATTATTTTATTATGAAAATCGTATGTTAACTCAGTTTAACTTAAATTTTATAAAACTGTAATAAGACAATACACGGCCATTTGTAGAAATATATTGATCCTATAAGATGACATTTTTGTCCTACACAGTGATTACGACAGCATTTCACAATAGCAGTGTTTCTGAAAATGTTGTTTTGAGAATGTTTATCGAAAGTTATACTACCTTTTGCTATATTGTATCTAAATTTAGGTGATAGTTTTGGTCTTGTGACGATCTTACGTGTTTATGTGTTACTTATGTGGTAATTAGTTAGAATGGATAATAAAGATGTGCTGCTCTATGGTTGTTGACGTTTTGTCAAGATGTTCTTATGCCTCATAAAATATCTGCTTTCTTCATTTAGCATGGATACATTAATTCACATTCACACAAAAATATGCAAATATACCATTACGAAGTTATTCATGAGTTTAAACTGTTTCAGTTTCAGGTTAAATTATTTTCTCCGCCCTTATATTGCAACGATATTGAGTTAATATCATGTTTTGTAGTCTCGTTTGTTCTCAAAAACAGTTCAACACGCAATAAAAGATACATAGACATTCGTGGTTGGGATGGGGAGGCATTTATATGCGTGCTTTTGATATCTTTAGATCTACGATAGAAAATGGAACAAAAATTAGTTACCTCAAAACCAGTAGAACATTTAAGTGCGGGCAATTAGCTTTTAAACCACTCTATATGTTTATGTGTACATTTTAAAGGGCGCTGTAGTGTTTATTAGCTAACATTACGTGGTGTTATTATACTTACATTGATAGTGAATGTCAGCCAAAATTACAAGTGCTAATTTCTAAACGCTATATGATTAAATTTAAACTCTCTCGTAAAGTCTGTAGTGTCCCTCAGTGGCTCAACACAATGTCTACAGCCTCAGACGCTAAAACCATTCAGCACCTATCATGTGCAGAGCATAAATAGCTTTCAGAGTAGCTTTGTGTTTAATTAACAACAACCAAACAGATTTTGTAGTATAAACGGGCTAATGAACAGCAAACAAACATTACAATTCGAATGTAAACAGCAGTTTTCCTAAGATGCGAGTAGGAAATTCCTTTTGTCATTCATATTAGCAACTTATGAGTGTGAAATATGTAAAAATCTAACTGAAATTAGAACAAAAACTCACACCCTCTTTATTTACCAAGGCTTTATTAAAAAAAATATTTTTCCGATACCGTAGTCTCCAGCGGTACATTGATTCTCCACTGTCTCGAGAAAAATGAGATTCTAAGGCTGAAGAAATTGTAAACGATCAAGTGAGTCATAATGCTCGACTTATCAGACGTTCCATTAGACATGATCAAAACGGTCTCGCTACTGAAACAATACATAAAGCGTACTAAAACTACTACTTTAACTATTTCCCTAGACAGATTGGGCAGTCATATTTGCAATTATTTATTCCGTATGTAGGCTTTAGACTGTTGTCCCGGGATTGGCTATTTCACTGGCATTAGACATCTGTTTGGTTCATTTAGATTGGTGAAATGTCATGTGATCTGTCTGGCCAATCAAGCAACATCATGGAAGGCAAGAATTTTTTTTTTGTTGTTGTTGATATTATGTGCTACTTCAGTATTGTAATGAAATTGTTTTACATAAAATGGGGAAAAAATTGTATCGTACACGAACCAAAAAATATATCTAATTATTTAAAATAAAAAGTGGAAACGATTAGAAACAGAATACACATTTTAAATCATACTTTCAACATTTCTAAAAATTAAGTTATGTATAATTGATATAAAAATATAAAATACAACAATAATGTAATTTTTATTTTATTTAGTTACTCAAGAATAATTTATATACACATAAAACTGGTCTACTCAATCAATGTTAACAAACAGTGTTGGATTATTTTGTACCTTTAACGCAAAGCCACACAACCAGCATAGTCTCTCGTAACATTAAATTGATGGACGAGGAATAAGGTAGCTGGTCAACAGCGCTCTTAATAAATTCTTGTCAGACCGACTAGCTTGATATGGCAGTCACTCTTATGGCAAAATCACAGCTCCAAATTAAGGAGCAATGTTTTTGACAACTGTCCACGAACCACGAACCTTCGGATTCATATGCCGGGTACCCTAATCAATAGGCTACTTCTGAACTCCAACAAACTACTTACGAGGTAGAAACTCAAATTTTCTACTTCAATGCATTAGTTGAGTAATATATTTACTGTTCTGATGATTTACATATTAAAACACCAACACGCTTCTTACTAATGTAACTTTACACATGTTAAGTTTCCACGTCATTTCATGAAATTCACGAATATTTTACTTATTGTGAGTATAAAATTAACTAGCAGAAAAACATCAAAAAGTGATTGTATGTCTTGAAGCCATTTTCAATACTATACCTCTAAAATAGTCTCAGTTACACCCGATCACATAACTGACAGGTGACACGGTCCTAATTAGTTACGTTCTAGTGTTGCTTGAGGGTAAGGGGAATTTGATGTGCGTTATACTACAGTCATGTCGAAAATCTGTGTACATGCCGTGGGTTTAAGTTCCCTGCTGCTTTGCAAAGGTTTCGTAATGACTCCAGATTGTATATTAAGAAATCAAGATATTACACATAAATCTTGCTAAGATCATTTTTATTTGTAATGTACTGTACGCGAGGCTCGTAAGTGTATTGAGAAAAATAGTGTTAGACTGACGTTTAATAGAATTGAAATAACAAGATATAAACGGTTGTTGTAAGTATTTGTATTTTGAACTGCCCCTCTTTTCATTTGAAGGATATTTTAAATTGCTATTTAAAAGTATTAATAATTATTCTTTAATTTTTTGTTTGTTTTTTAATTTCACGCAAAGCTGCACGAGGGCTATCTGCGCTAGCCGTCCCTTATTTAGCAGTGTAAGACCAGAGGGAAGGCAGCTAGTCATCACCATCCATCGCCAACGCTTGGGCTACTCTTTTACCAACGAATAGTGGGATTGACCGTCACATTATACGCTCCCACGGCTGAAAGGGCGAGCATGTTTGGTGCGACGGGGATTCGAACCCGCGACTCTTATATTACGAGTCGAACGCCTTATCCCACCTGGCCTTGCCGGGCCTATTCTTTAATACAAATTGACATACATTAGACAAAAAAGAGATTGGCTGCGTACAAAATTTGTTACGAATTTCTTGATTTGTAAATGTTTGTTTTGTTGCAATACATTGACTGTCTTGCGGTTAAGTATATTTACAAGCGAGAGCTTATTTTTAATTCATATTACACCGTTGTCCATTATTTTGAAATTACAGTTATAGTTGATATTACAGCGTTGTCGTATTCTTTGATATTACAGTTATACTTAATATTACAGCGGTGTGCTGTAATTTGATATTACAGTCATAGAATGATCAATAGTCAATAACTTGTATTAATATTAAACAGTAATAAGTAGCAGTGTTGAATAAACAGAGTTCGTGTTATATAACTGAAGAACAACACTTGATAATTATTAAGAACGATATTTTTAGTATTTAGCTATTAGGGACAATTGTTCCCTATTAACCCAAACTGCATGTTCCAAACTGATAATCGTTAGTTGTATACGTGAATCATGCCAGTGGTAAAATGTTTTGTTTATTGAGGGTGTGTTATTGTTAGTTGGATTACAGTTCAGATAAGAAAATATATGACTATTATTACTTACTTACTGCATTTCGATTGCTTACAATTCAGTAAATTGTAGTCTATATTTGATATATCAGATGAAAATCACATTTAATTTATTTTGGTAAGGATATTTGCAGTAATTAAAGTTCGGTAAAAGATATGCTTATAAAACAATTATTTAAATAATGCTATACGTTAACTTCGTGTTAGTTTATAAAACTTATAGTAAGTTATTTTGTAAAATAAAACAAGCCCATTTTGCTTGAGGAAAGGACGTAAGACTTCAGTTTTTTAACGTTTGGTTTGCTTTGAATTTCGCGCAAAGCTACACGAGAGCTATCTGCGCCAGCCGTCCATAATTTAGCAGTGTAAGACTAAAGGGAAGGCAGCTAGTCATCATCACCCACCGTCAACCCTTGAGCTACTCTTTTACCAACGAATAGTGGGACTGACCGTAACATTATAACGCCCCCACGGCTGAAAGGGTGAACATGTTTGGTGTGACGGGGATTCGAACTCGCGACCCTCTGATTACGAGTCGAGTGCCTTAATCATCTGTTTTAAACGTTATTTTCTCTGAATGCTCGCAGACGAACTGATGCGTTAGAGGAACTGACAATTAACTTTAATGCTGTTTTTGGTTATTATCTTAGTTTAACTGATACGCTTGAACAACAGACAGTATTTTTCTAAAGATAAGATTCATTCGGAGTCCCCTTCAAAATGTTCTCCTTTAAGTGTTTGCTATTTTTACAACTAATTAAATTGTTTTACTGCTTTTACTGTCAATGTTAAAAAGTGGGGTTAATTGAATCTTTTCTTATTTATGTCGCGCATTTCCTATAATGTACTAAGCTTTGTGTTAAGTTGATTTTTTTACAATTTCTATATACCATATAAAATTTTAGATAACATATGAAGAAACACTGAAATAATATAAGTATAGAGTATCAACCATTCGAAGACTATCAGTGTCTGGCACGAGCATTCCAACGCCTGACTTGTGTAAGACAATCGCTACAGACATTTTTTTTTTTCTGACGACTAATAATTCTTGCCGGGGAAGCCCAATCGATGGGAAGGTTGTGGTGAGTCAGGTCAGATTGATGCCCAGACATTCAGTAGTAGGCCGGGCACAAACATTTGGCGCCATTCTGTCGGCTTGGCAACAAAGACGAGTCTGGTCGCGTGTGCAGCATTGCAGAGAAGCTGAGAGTGCAGGCGTAATAACTATAAGAACATTAGCCTTTCTTCCTCCTTCACATGTCTTTTAATAGTAGCTTCAATTAATTGAGTTTCTCTCCAACGTCTGGTTGAACAAGCACTAAAGTTTTAAAATATTATTTTGTTTACCTTCGTTAAAACCTCTTGAACTGTAGTATTTTTCTATTAGTGTTTAATACATCTTACATTTATGTTTGTTTCTTGGTTCGTACAGAATAAATCATACAAACTACAATTTATAAATATTTTCCGTTTAGAAACTGATGTCTTTTATTTACTTATATACATTTATTTTTTGCCAAAACGAAAGGTAATTTTGTGTTTGTTTTTAACGAGGTGGGTCTGTTACGATTAGGTTGAAAACTAGGACTAAATGACTTTACATATAAAATATATATACGTGATTATAGAATGTAGTTGCTGGGCAGATAATAAACTAACGCTTTAAGAAACAGAAGAAAGATGATTTAATTCTACTTTTTTGTCAAAGTGCAGGGTATTTCAATATCGCATGTTTAAAACACTTTGAACAATACAATATTAGTGTCTGAATATTTCATTGAATTGAAGTGTTAAAATATATTTAGAATTGAGGAAGACAAAGATTATTATAGGTTTCATAAATATTTCATTATTATGATCATCATTTCACCTTTGAAAGAGTCATCAAAGCGAAACCATGGTTGTAATAAGGAGAATATTTGTAAGATGTATAGTTGTTTTTAAGTTCCTCAAATTTGTAATTACGAAATTTCATCAAATACAACGATTTGAAAATATTAGTTATATAAAGTGTATTAATCAGGGTTTTACTAGCGATTGACAATACATGAAAAGTTCTTTGCTGGTCAGGTAAGATTACAACTGCTGAGTATGATACTTAATACTGGCTAGATTAGTTTACGTCTATTCAGTACTGACCAGGTGAGGTTACGTCTGCCTAGTATTGGTCAGGGAAGACTACGTCTAGTCATTAATACACTTCTTTACACTGAAGAAAGGAGGTTTCATTTGATTGAACTTTGTGATATAATTTTTAATACGAAGTGACAGAGAAATCTGTTTGCTGACATGATGAAAAAGCAAACAAACTATCTGCATATGGAATAACAATCATTTAAATATACAGTGAATACAGTGCATTCAAGTCCAGCCTTGTACTGTTTAAAATTTTCTGAAGCAAACAGGTCAAGGCTGGACTTGAATGCACTGTATTCACTGTATATTTAAATGATTGTTATTCCATATGCAGATAGTTTGTTTGCTTTTTCATCATGTCAGCAAACAGATTTCTCTGTCACTTCGTATTAAAAATTATATCACAAAGTTCAATCAAATGAAACCTCCTTTCTTATAGAATAGTAACGTATTCATAACAACGTTAACAAAACTTAAATTATGAATACGTTACTAAACTTATTAGATAAACGCATATTTTGGTAAAGGTGAAAAAACAGTTTTCCCAATGAGTATTTTAAATAAAATTACTTTCAAAAGAACACGTTTCTTGAATCTAAGCCTAGTTTTAATCTAGAGCACAGAGATGAATGCACATTTCAGTTGTTCAGTGGGAATTAACTCCAAACTCTAATATTATGAACCGTCAAGCTTATCCTTGAGTCACTAGAGACCTTCGAGGCATTGCATCTGTTATTCGGTTTAATTGAACTCTTATGTTAGAATACATATAATTGTATTATCAAAATGTGTATCTTCATCCAAAACTTTATTTAGTCAGATGTGATTTTACGATATTACCGTTTTGTTTGTCTCGATTATTAAGAAGATTAAGTGTTTATTTTGTTCATTCTGAATTGTGAGTACCGAATTAAAATGTCTGATTCTAGTCAATTACCTAACATTAAAGGTATATCGTTCAGTACACTGCCCAAAGTGTTTGTTTACATATTCATGTTTCTCAAACTCAAATACTATTCTCGAACACTCTGGTTCTTTCAGTTGCACTTACAAACGTTGATCTTATGTTTGTTTAGACAAATGAATACATGTATGTATATAGCTACGTATATAATGATTCTTTCAACCAGGCATACAAATCATGTAAAACATTTGAATAATTGATTTCATGAAAAACAATCTTGCAATTTCAAATATCCTTGATGGAAACCCTGATGACTTTAATTATAATATCATTTACATTGTAAGATATATTCTTTATACACTTGGAAAAACTTAACAATTTGCATCTTTAGAAATAACTTTCTATCTAAAAGACTTTAATATTTTAAATGCATTTTCCTTCCTTCATTATATCCACCTGCTAGTACAGCGGTATGTCTACGGATTTACAACACTAAAATTAGGGGTTCTATTCACCTTTGTGAGCTCAGCAGATAGCCCGATGTGGCTTTGTTACAAGAAAACAATCACATTCTTCATTCATTATGCTTATAGTCAAATACCATAAACCATTTGCTATTCTGGAACTCTCCGAGTTACGTATTTTAAAATTGCTCATAACAAAATAAATTTTACTGTATTGTTATTTAAACTTCAGCAATAACGTAAAATACATTAAATTTACAACCATTATTACAATTGATATCTTAATTCACTTCTATGTTTTCTCTCAAAGCTTGGATAACACCTTGGGTAATAATAGTATGAACGATTTAAACATACCAACCTTTAGTAACAGTAAGAAAATAATTAAACACGAACTTTTAACAATAAGATAAACAATATTAAATATATCAATTTGGGTTAACAGAAAGAACAATAACACTATGTAACACAAATTTTGTTCCTGGATAGTATGTGTAATTTCTTAATTGCTTATGTTGTAAAAGGACAGAAAATGACCATTATTCTTTTCAAACTTTGCTTTTGTGACCTGTATAATGAAATTTAGAAATTAACCTATTTTCTATGTAAAAACGGGCAAATTTGCACATTTTCATTTACATAAGGTCTAAATAAAACAACATATGAATCAAGATTTACATGTATTTATACTAACGTTATACAAAAATGTTTAGAAGTGAGTGGTTTTTTTGAGATTTACGACTGTAATGTAAATCACTTTCACGTATCAGCCCCCAAATGTAGTCTCCCATCATGCTTTCGTTATACGCTCCTTGGTAGCGGCGTTCAAAGTCCAGTATATCTTGGTAGAAGCACTCGCCCTGCTCCTCTGAGTCTGATTCCATGTTATCCTTGAATTTATCAAGATAATAAGGATATGGACTTTTAGGGACGTCCTGCAGTATATTTTACCGTATTTCTTTACCAGAGTCTCAACCAGTTCCACATAATTTTCGTCCATGTGATTGCCCAAGAAGCCCCGAACCACTGTAACAAAGCTGCCCAAACATTTTGTCCTTCTCACTAAGCTTCTTGGGGAATTTTGTGTACTCCAGGATCTTCTTTATTTGTGGTCCAACGAAGACACCAGCTTTGACCTTTGCCTCAGACAGCTTAGGGAAGAAGTCTCGAAGGTACTTGAAGGCTGCAGAGTCCTTATCAAGAGCTGTGACAAATTGTTTCATAAGACCTAATTGTATGTGCAATGGTGGGAATAACACCTTCTGAAGGTCCACTAGTGGCTCACACTTGACATTGTGCCTCCCCACAGAGAACTCGGTCCGTTTTGGCCAGTGCTTCCTATTGTAGTGCGCTTTGTTGTCCCAAAGGCAAATATAACAGGGAAACTCGCTAAAGCTTCCTTGGATAGGTCTATCTATTCACTTAGGCAGCTAGAACTAAATTAAAATGGTGAGTGGTGAGCCCCTGTATATATATATATATTACTATAGAAAGTTCTATAGTAAAATTCTGGTAAATTCTACAACATTCTAGAAAGTTCTTGAAAATTCTACTAAGATCGAGAAAATTCTCTATCAGCTACTCAGCACTGAATCTATCTGGAATGTTTTGGAAAATGGGTAAATTTGAAAATTTCATTACTCAGGTCACAAAAGCAAAGTTTGAAGAGAAAAATAGGTCTTTTCCGTTTACTTTAGACATAAGCAATTGGGAAATAACCACTTTCTGCCCAGGAACAAGAAAAAGTAAAAATTTTGTTACATAGTGTAATCAACATACTGTGATATGTTTCCATCGATTGACATTCTTTTTTCTATTATTCAGTAAAATTTAGAATGAAAAGATTAGTTCACGAGTTATGACCAGATCGTCTTATTCCTTTTATCATGAATTGTTACGACTTTCTCTGTTGTTTTTTTCGAAAATAATATTTGTTGATCAGAGTAGATATTAACACAACAATTTTACTTTCTTGTTAATTCACTTACTATACAAAGCTTATGGCATACCTTCTTTTACTTATACCGAAACAGAAATCTAATAATTACCACAATATTAAACTCACAAACTTATGCAGATTCGATGTAACTTACTAATAGACTCAATAATAAACAATAACCTACTTAGCCTAACTTGTGTATTACACTACCAAAATTGTTCAAAACTTTGGACAAAATTCCAGACGTTCAGCCACACTCTCGTAAAGTGACACTAAACCTCACTCTGGCTATATAGCAACAACAACAAAACAACTCTAAATTACAAAACAAACGCAAAAGTCCTAAAAGAATACCAACTATGCGTAAGAGTAAGAGCAGTATTAAAAACATACCAGTCTTGGTTAACAGTAAAAACAGTGATAAAACTTCCAAAAAATAAGAACGAATTATAGTTTCAGAAAGCTGTGTTATGAACTTAGTTTTGCTCTGTTTTTGATAAATTGGCTCAAGGCAGTTTTTAATACATTTTTGATATAGAGAAGATTATTAATGACGGTATTTACTGTTTTCTATTTTCTTGAGAAACATATCTCCGCTTCTTTCATTCGAAATGTCAAATGAGTCATTCTTTTGTATTCCACCCCACAGCTTTGAATTACAGGAGAAAGAGGTTGACCATTTGAATTATTACAATATTTATTACAAACTAAAGTAGTTTTTCGCTATACAATACTAGCTGACGATGACCTACAAGATTAGAAAATGGTACATTCTGAAAACGTCAGAAAATTGTTTATTTTCACAGTTGGTATTATATTGCTTAAGTAAAGAGGCCAAATAAAACAAACGAAAACAATCAAATAAATAAAGACTTCGATATTTCTCTCATCGAATTAATTTCATGTCACATTCTGTTTGATAAAACAAAGACTAGTTAAACTTTTTGGATGTTATCAAAGAGTTTTTGTTTTCGAAATTAAAAACGATATACAAGTTTCATTAAACATAAAACTTGGATACCAGCAGTCTGTTTTTGTTTTCGATGCGTAAGACAACACACAAGTTTGTTTATGTCATAGTCGTAAGCGACAGGGTATGGCCTAGTTGGTATCATGTCCAAATTCTGAATCAGAGAATTCAAGGTTCGCGAATCGTCACTGTAAAACCACGCTCTGCATTTGGAGACTACATACTGATTAAATTTGTGTTTTTCACTGTTGCAGTGTTCATTTCAAAGAAATGTAAAAATAACGGGTGTGAAATCTTATTTTATTTATGTTAAATATACAGAAACCCTCGCAGCAATTTTTGAGAACAATTACAGTATTTTCAGATGTATGTCATTACGGACTCTAAAACCAATAAAGCCATAGACTCACAAACAATTTGTGCATAACTAGTCGAAAAAAGTTTAAAAAGCTAACGGAATCCATATAGATGGACATCACAGGTAATTAATTTTAAAGTTAAGCGTTTGATGTTTTATTACTGGGCATTAATATTCAAAACTGGAAGGTCGTATGGATAAGTATTGGCAAATACCAGGCTCAAGTTTTTGTACTTTGGTGTTTTAAATATAGTTTTATTAAATATGCTCAAAGTAAACATGTATTTTCTCAGCTTCTCCCATCATCTCAGATCCACATATTCAGCATTTCTTCCTTTCCATTAAATCACCCGTTATAGACTATAATGGCAGACCCATCGAAAAGCTAAGTTCAACATTGTTCTAAAATAGTTTATGTCAACCTGTTCTAAAATAGTTTAGTATTTTCTAACAGAGAAAACTAACTGTGACTAAATTATTTATTTTTCTTTTAATATCAAACAATTTGAAACATGATTTTGAAACGAAAGAAAAGACAAAAATCTGAAAATATGTAAAAAAGACAAGTCCCTTACTATTTTTAACCTACTCGCACATATAACCTCTGGCATGTCCTGGTGGTTTGGACACTCGACTTAAAAGCTTCGAGCTCGAATCCCATCACCGAACATACTCTTCCTTTCAGCTCGTAGGGGCGTTATAACATAACTGTCAATGCAGTTATTAATTGTTAAGAGTGTGTGAAGTTGACAAGTTGTCTTTCCTCTGTTTTGCCAGTTCTAGATTAGGGACTGCTTGTTCAGATTGTCTTAATGAAGTTTTGCACGAAAGTCCACAAACAAACAAACTGCTACTTCTGAGTGAACTGAAAAACAACAGCAAATTATCGTGTGTTTTTTAGGTTTAATTTTATAAAATCTTTATTTCCCATTGTTAAATGACGCAGACAAAAACAGAGTAACTTATCTAGGAGATATAATTATATTAGGCTTTTAAAAATGATGTAAAAACCTTTTTTTTACGGTTTCTGTCATTAATTCTTTTGGTCATTTGTCTTCATCAAAGCTATCACTTCAGGAGAAATTAAATTCTTGGACGAATTACTGAGGAAAAGAAGTGAAAACAACTTTCGTTGTTATTTTGTTTTGTGTTCAGGCATCTTATTAGTTTCAAATGGTTTTTCCAGAATTGATTTCAATGATGAAAACATAACTATATTTATTTATTTATTTTTAATATATCTATTAGTTTGTGTATTTCAAACAGTTGGTCGAATACAAAACTTGAATAAACGTAACATTCAAGAACTGAAGGATAACAAAAAATTAATGTTTTAAAATAACGTTTCAGAAAAGATTCGTTCACATATACTTATGCTATTGATTATCTTATCTTCTTGAAGATAAGTCGTGTCTCCAGCATAAAGGCTATTGATAAATGACACTTTGGTTCATTGAACTCTGAAGTTTGTTCTCTTTTCAGATTTGACAGAAGATTAAAACAGATCCATAAATTTAATATATTTAAACACAAGTCGGACCACAATTATTTTCAAAGAGACTTTGTAATTGCGTCACATCTCACAAACATATGAATTGTGTGATTTAAAAAAAAAAAAACTTTGGGATGTTTCGCTGAAACAGTACTATTATACTTATAATAATAATAGCACAGAAGGCGGGTGGCTCTCCACCCCAACACACTTTTCAGCTCTCTCAGTAACAGTTCATCAAAATCAGAAAAATTGCTCTCAAGGAGCATAAAATTTAATTAAGAATCCAAGAGTTTCCGGTGCCATAAGGTGAGCCCTTGGCCCTGGTCGTAATGAGGGGGCGTACGTGTTGCGCACATTATTCCGTTTCTCCTGGTTAAACAAACCTTGGCCTTCTCCTTGCCCTTGATTTGCCTCCTATATCTCTAAATAATGTGCTTATACTATGAAAAGGTAAGATATTTATTGTCACACGGATACACCAAAAAATTAAACTTCCAAATACAAACGAATTCCGAACGTTGATTTGTTTTCACCCTCTAGATACAAATACAGAAATAATATCTTTGTATGAATTTTCAATGCTGATACGCGGACACTGAGACCTGACGTTTACTGTCTGTGTTTCGTCCATCTGGTTTTAGAACGAATTTTAGAAGGGTTTAATTTTGTTTCTTTGGCAATTTAAGCAGTGTAGGGTTGATATTTGTATTGGATTGTTCGTGCCTTGTTTTTGAATGGGGCAATTTCTATGTTTCAAAGCTATTGAAATGTTGTTCTACACCAAGAATCAAGAAATAAAAATCCATTACTAATCCCAAACCTGTAAGAATGACCATTACTTTTGTTATTTTGAAGGTCATCTGGTTATCTGAGCTGAGAACTTTGACGCTACTTTAAAATATGAATATTTTCGAAGTAGCAAAAATGTCAAATTTTGAAGGTCCTGAACGTATAAAGTAATTGAGCAAAATAAGGTTTGAGTATGATCGAATTTAAATCTAAAGTCACGATTAGGAAATTGTTTAATTATTAAGTATGATGAGATCTTTGTAGCGATATCTGTTTTATAAGGTAAATTAGAATGAAAATTAAAAAAGCAATTTAAAACAAGAACATGCACCATTATATATATGTATATATATATATAAACATTCATGTATGTTATAGTAATTAATTGTGTGTTTGTGAACTTGCTTGTTTGTTCGCAAATTTCTCCCTCTGGTTTGAAACTAGTGAAGCCAAACTTGGTGTGTAAGCTCGAAGTGGCTTTAGATTAGTTCTTATCTGTATGACATAGTCATACACAATAAATATGTTTATGCGGAGTGCGAGGTGGGGGCTAAATACGTCCGAAAGGATAGTCAAGCATTGTAAGAGGTCTCTGTGGTCGCTGAACCCAAACCTTATGTATGATTTTGTGTTCCTTGCCACCCTCGAGATCCTGATGGTATCATGCTTGTCGTTGTGTTCGTACGCCTACTCACAAACTAGCTTAACCAAAGATGGCAGATGTGTTAAGCTACCATAAGATACCCCAGTGGTACCGCAACATGTCTACGGACTTCGAACTCTATAAACAGGGTTTCGATACTCGGTGGTAGGTAAAGCACAGATAACCCATTGTGTAACTTTGTGCTCAGCTTCAAACAATGAACAATGGGCCACATTCCTTCGGGAAGGTATAGAAACAACTGAGTTAATATGGAATTTGATATGAATCATAATGAGAGAATTGAACCTTGTAGAAACTCGAGTATTTTATATTAGTGTATGTTTTCAAGAAATGAAATCGCAAATGTGTATTCTAATTTGTGTTGAATAATTAGTTATTATAGGATGCTATAATGAGAAAATGTTTTTATTAATTTTAATTAGCTACTGTTCATGCTTTAGCAATATCGACTATTAGCCATTTACTCAAAGGGCTAGCACTGGCCAGGTGTTTAAGGAACTCCACTCGCAAGCCAAGGGTGGCGAGTTTGAATCCCCGTCGCATTAAACATACTCGCCCTTTTAGCGGTGGGGGCGTTGTAACGTGATGGTCAGTTCCATTTTTAGTTGGTGAAAGAGTAGCCCAAGAGTTGGCAGTGGGTGGTGATGACTAGTTACCTTCCCTGTAGTTTTAGACTGCTAAATTAGGGACGGCTAGCACAGATAGTCCTCGTGTAGTTTTGCGCAAAATTCAAAACAAACCAATTTACTAAAATGCTGCATCGGAAAGCTACGGATGGGTTTATATAAAAAAACTTAAATTTTGTTTTCTGTTTTATTTATAGTCTGGATTCCGAGCATGCATGAGTTATATCTTTTTTGTTTATTTCAAGACATTTTGCAGAATATAGTTCAATAAAGTTAAGTTAATGTATCAAAAAATATTAGAATATTCATACTATACTGTGGCGTGCTATTTTAGTCTTTATGGCGCTTAAAGTTTTGTTTAAGAAAGTATTTTGATTTATTATGTCTGCAACTTATCAGAGAGCCACAGAAGTAAGACATAAAGAACATTGGTGTTTTTACGCAATCGATTTTTACCATTTTTTATAATATCCATTTATAAAAAGTAAAGTCCTAGTAGATAAATCTTTATTGAACGTCATGTAAGTTTATTTCTAGCTTAGAACCACAGGAAATAAGCATATAACTTTTATAAAATGTATTTAAGAATTCTGCTTATAATACTTTCATATGAAGTGCTGTGTGCTTAATTATTTAAAACTTTCGTACGTACTTATAATTATTTTAGTGTTTTTAGGCATAAAAGTTTAAAAAACATGTTCAGTGTTACCTTTTAATTTTTAGTACTCAGTACAGATATCATTGTAACAGCGCCATATAGTGGCCATTGTTTTTCACATAAAACACTATTCAGTAGCACAAAAACAAGTAGTTAAATAATACTCACAACGAAACACATTTTTCTTAGCCTAACAAAACTATGTGACGAGAAAAATATTTTCTTAGGTAGAAAGCTGGGCCTGGCATGGCCAAGCGCGTAAGGCGTGCGACTCGTAATCCGAGGGTCGCGGGTTCGCGCCCGCGTCGCGCTAAACATGCTCGCCCTCCCAGCCGTGGGGGCGTATAATGTGACGGTCAATCCCACTATTCGTTGGTAAAAGAGTAGCCCAAGAGTTGGCGGTGGGTGGTGATGACTAGCTGCCTTCCCTCTAGTCTTACACTGCTAAATTAGGGACGGCTAGCACAGATACCCCTCGAGTAGCTTTGTGCGAAATTCCAAAACAAACAAACAAACAAGGTAGAAAGCTATCGCCCCCTGGTGGGATAGCTCTATGTCTGCAGACTTGCACCGCTAGAAAACGGCGCTTTCTACACTCGTGTCGGGCAGAGTACACATAACTAACTGTGCTGTGTAGATGTGTGCTTAACTTCAAACAAAAACCGTTCTAAGTTAAATAAACCAACACTAAGCACAGTAAGCCAAACAAATCGACGAAAGCATTTGTTGTTCGAAAATCAGAAAGTAACAAAATTTTTATATGTATTCACGTTACAAACTTTACTTCATTACTGATCAAATACTTTAATTTTAAATACTTTCACCTGTAATAATGGTGTTTCTTTTGTATCGTGCATTTCTAGATACATGACGAAATTGGGATTTAATCTTTTGACATTTATCATGGTATTTTCAGTATTACTTTTTTAAGTAAGTTTGAAACACTAATAATATAGTAATATAATATATATTGGATACACCCCTAACATTTACTGGATTATGTTAAGTTTTAAATAGGTTTGTAGGTGTATTCAAAAGAAATTGGAGTTTAGGTTACTTGTGTATACACTTATTTTATAGGTCTGAAGTTCATAGAAAAATTGTTTTATAAAACTACTTTTATAAAATATTCGAATGATGCATATGTGTGTGTGTTAAGCGTTTAAATAATATATATATATAAATGCTTACATTTTCCTAAGAAAATGGCTCAGATACCTCATGCAGTCATTATGTTTCCTTTTTTTTTAGCATGTAGGGGCGCCCCCAACCTTTTATTATTGGCACAATTCAAGCTCAGATGGATTGATTTACGAAGAGGGCCACGGTTATCTATATAAAATAGAAGTCCATAAAGATACTAAGAATACTAATACTGTTGTATTTAGTACGACTCTTTCGTGTGGGGATGGATGTTTACGTGATCAAGTGTACAACATTAACTCATCCAATTCAGATTTCCCTTAAGAAAGGATCAGGCTGACATTTTAGACTCTGCCTCTCAACGCTAGAAAATTATGCACGTCAGTTTGAGTTAAATGTTTCACACTCATGTGTTGATAAAGGTAGTGGACGTTTTAAACACTTGTAACGTAAGATTGGTTCACTTCGATACAATTAATCTTAATCAATTTACTAAATTAATACACAGGTTAAACAGCAAAAATAGGAGAACACAAGCCGTCATGTTTCACGATCTTTAACAGAAATAATAAAATTTATAATCATGATTTTTATTCATCGTTCAACTTTAATACCATACAATAAACCAAACATTTACTTTTGTAAGCCTCCTTAAGCAATGTGGTTATATTTTATTGACTAAAGTTTAAACAAAGTAAAGATACTGAAGACTAAACAAGCTGAGCATGAAAACATTGGAATCTTTTAAGATTTATAATATTTCATACATTAATATCATTGCAAGTTTCCACTGACCAGTCAAGATTAATAAACGTGTCGATACGATGATTTCTCATCCACTGTAATGTTCAACGCCATGTATGGTATTGAAATAAACATGAAGTTCCTGATCTAGTGGTTCCATTTGTATTTTTCTTTTTTGTTAAAATACATTTTAGGTGAAACTCACGACTTTATAAATTTTTCTCTGTACGGTTATCAATAAACAACAAAAAGATTGTTACCTGGAAAGATAGGCTGGAGCAACAATGTTGATTAAAAAACAGTTAAAAACTTGGAAATGTTACACAACTAAAAAGTGTTTTTAATAAAAGTACATTAATGAATTAATAAATGAGTACTGAGTTTCTATTCATGAGCAGCAGACATGAAATTGCAATTGTAACCGAAGAAAAATAATTTTAAATTGAAAATGAGATATTGGATTTCTTTTGAACAATTACCAAAAAAATTCAATTTGCAAACTTGGTTTTTCCTAAATAGAATCAATGAAGATTTCTCTTACGACCATTTCTCGTTAAAGTCGCTCATGGCGGCTGGTTTTATTTTGGAATAATATTAGAAAACTACGGTTGTCCTTCATACATCCAATAACTCTAGTGAGTGAACTACGTACTTTCTAAGTGAGGGATAGCTGTGGAATTCAATATAATGTTTATGTATGGGTACTATACACACACTTCAAAAGGATGTTGTATAATTGCTCTTATGAAGCTATAAAGTGGATGAAGATGGCGCTTATAGAAATATTAGAAAAATATTCGCAAAAAAATATTACAATGACATTAGAAGTATTCTAAGCGTAACTTTGGTAATATTAGGTTAATTTCATAAACGTTATGCTGTTGTTGTTCTCTATTTTCAGTTTAATACAGGATAGTTATGAGATAATTCACACTTGATAGGTTAATTTATATATATCTTCTCTTCTACCATTCAATATGGGTCTCGTTTTGTCCTGGTCATTCTGCCAGTCTGAATCTTCTATCCTGCACGATAGCGCAAACAATTTACAGCACGGTTCAATTCCAACTTTTATATTAAGACGTCGGTATAGAGGAATAAAAATAATAATTATAGGCTAAAAATAAAATTTGATTATACTGAAAAAAAGATGTACGAAGGTTTCAGCATTATTGTTATTATTATTATTATTATTATCATTATTATTATTGTCATTATTATTATTATTGTTCTTATTGTTATTGTTCTTATTGTTATTATTAATATTGTTCTTATTGTTATCATTATTTTTGTTCTTATTGTTATTATTATTATTGTTCTTCTTGTTATTATTATTATTATTGTTATTATTATTATTGTTATTATTATTATTATTATTATTATTATTATTGTTCTTATTGTTATTGTTATTATTGTTCGATTCGATTTTTTCTCAGGAAAGACAAAAATATAATTGACCTAATACAATTATTTTATGACAAGTATAATTAATTGTAATCATACTTTACCAGCTTGAAAAATAATATATGGCTGTTACGATGAATATATGTTTGTAACATAAAGTGCAATTCCTTTAATATGGGATAAGATTCCTTCCTGATATACCGCACGGCTCTTTGATATCTTGCATGATCCATGTTTTGTGATAGGATGACGAGTCGAGTGCTTTATTCATCTGACCATGCCGGGCGTCTCAGGTTCGAATCCCTGTCGCACCAAACATGCCCGCCCTTTTAGCTGTGGAGGCATTATAATATGCCATAGTTTTCCTTTCGATTTGCTAAAGGAATCATTTATGATATATTAAATGATTTTGTTATGTTTGAAACAATCGTTATCATTGTTCATGTTGAGGCGTGCGACTAGTAATCTGAGGGTCGCGGGTTGGCATCCCCGTCGCGCCAAACATGTTCGCCCTTTCAGCCGTGGGAGCGTTATTATGTGACGCTCAATCTCACTATTCGTTGGTAAAAGAGTAGCCCAAGAGTTGGCGGTGGGTGATGATGACTAGCTGCCTTCCCTCTAGTCTTACACTACTAAATTAGTGACGGCTAGCACAGATAGCCCTCGAGTAGCTTTGTGTGAAATTCAAAAAAACAAACAAACAAAATTTTGCTGTTATATTTAAATGAATAAAACTTGTGATTCTTTGTAAGTAAGGCGTTACCTTTGGATACAGTTGATTTAGTTCCACGTATAAAATATTTAATTACTAGTTGGCATATCCATTTAATGTACAAGGAGGAACAGAACTCCCGCAGGCGATGTAAAGGAAACGGATACAAGCGCTGATACCTTTTGTCATTCCCCAGGAGGTCTCAAGGATACATACAAGTTTGGTGACAATCAGTCCAGCTGTTAGTTATGATCAGACACAAATATACTTTTGTTGAATAATGGTTTAAATACATAACAAGCTTATCGGCAATTAATTTTTTTTAATGTGATGTAAACTATATAAAACAGTAGAAGATTCACGATACTCAAATATTTCGGAAAAAAAACCGTTTTAGTTAGTCTTGTATCGGATATTTTCGTCAAAAAATAAAGGACAGTGTAGTTATGAAAACAGTAAATTATGAATGTTTCGATTCATAATTTATTGTGGTTTTTTTAGATGCGTTTCATTTCATAATAATTTTGAGAAATAAAAACTTGGATGTATTCTCACGCTGATTTTGTAACTGTTACCAAGGCTTTATCTTTGCTGGTTTTGGTTTCTGTTATAAAAGGCTCATCTTTGTTAGCTTGTGAGTCTAGTTTCTGTTGGTTTAATTCTGAGACTTTTTGAGCACACAGTTAATGTCCATTTTGCTTTAAAATAAGGGATTACCTTATTTAAAAAGGTCATTCGAAAAGTGTTGTAACTTCTGGAGCCACTACTTCTATAACAAGATTTCAAAATATGTGGATTTGAGAAAATTATTGAAGTCTTAGTACATTGTTTTCGTTATGTATTCCTCAGTATATAATATGTTATTCAAAAATAGGGTCCTTCGTAGGTTAGAAAAGTATATTTCTTTTTCCTTCAAATATAAAGTTTGTCTTCGCCAGAATTCACCCTACAAACATTCATGGATGCTTTACAAAAACTACTCAACGTCCGTTTGCTTCGCTCACTTCATGTTCTTGTCCCCTGTCGGGAAGAGAAGATGTTATTATTGTATTCGCTATAGATAGGTCTACAATTAATATAAGGTCGTTTCGAGGTACAGGAACCCTCGTGAAGCAATTAATCTAGGTGGTTTGGACTGAAAATGGTTACTACGTCCATTCGGTTGGTCGCAACACCATTAGGTTTCCCATCTTTCATGCCGTTTTGACGATGCAAAATCTTTCATCCTAGTACTGGCTCTTAGATTGTGCTATTACGCTCGAAGTTCAATTTATTAGGTTATGTGTGGGTGCTTCGTTAATGGACGTGAGGGTGAATTTAAAGAGCTCTAGCACTCAACTACATTCGCTAATAGAACTTGAAAGATTTTTCTTCTTTATTAATATTCATTGATTTCTCTAAGCCGTACGTTCAATATTGCTTGAGAAAATAAAGCCGTCTTCTTTGGTTGATATGAATAACAAAATAACTTTTTTATTTTGGTTAACAGAAACCATTTTATTTTAAAGTCACAGGAATTAAAAATACGATAATGAATTTTTAAAAACGAGAAGTTAAAAAAAAGCACTATGGGGTGATATGCAAAGTTAAGATCATATGTTTATTGATATTCAGTGAGTGTAAATGTCAAATACACTCTTTTAAGCCCCGGCATGAGCAGGTGGTTAAGGCACTCGACTCGTAGTCCAAAGGTCGCGGGTTCTAATCCTCGTAATGCCAAACATGCTTGCTCTTTCAGTGGTGGGGGCGTTATGATGTGATGGTCAATCCACTATTCATTGGTAAAAGAGTAGCCCAAGAGTTGGCGGTGGGTGGTGATGACTACTTGCCTTCCCTTTAGTTTTACACTACTAAATTAGGGACGGCTAGTGCAGATAGCCCTCGAGTAAGTTTGCACGAAATTCAAACCAAACCAAATCACTCTTTTAGTTTAATTTTGCATAGATATTTTGTTGGTAAAGGTAAATTCTTCTCAAGTAAAGATTTATTTCAAGACTCATGAAAGGATAATATTTAATTAATATCTACAATAATATTCTTACCTTTTTAGAAGACGATCGAAGAATAAACTTATATTTTTAAAAGTTAATTTGGTATTTGATTTATACCACAGTAAAAATATTGACGTGTTTAAAACGACATATGCTTCTTTTATAGTATTGCTTTTACAAGACCCGGCATGGCCAGGTAGGTTAAGACGTGCGACTTGTAATCTGAGGCTCGCGGGTTCTCATCCCCATCGCACAAAATATGCTCGTCCTTTCAGCCGTGGGGGTGTTATAATGTGGCTGTCAATCCCACTATTCGTTGGTAAAAGAATAGCCCAAGAGTTGGTGGTGGGTGGTGATGACTAGCTGCTAAATTAGGAACGGTTCGCGCAGATATCCCTCAAGTAGCTTTGCGCGAAATTCAGAAAACAAACAAACAAAGCCTTTACAAAACAATACAAAATGTAAAATGTAAAATGCATGTTATTTTACTGATATTATATAGTTAAAAATGAATCATACAAAACAAAATATAAAAAATGGTAAACAAATCTTCTCATTTAGAAGTTTTAAGTGAATTCTGGTATTATCCAGTATTTAGGCTAACTTTTCCAATAAGTTAATTTCTTAAAGGTTATTTTATCATGTACAAAAATACCACATTATTGTAAATTCATATTAAGTCCTGAACATAACAAACTATTTATTGAGACAAACACTGAAAATCAACTCTGTAGCAAGCATAGATAATTACATATACTTTTCTTTAGTTCTTACTTGTAACAGTTATACAACAATAGGAGCAGAAAGCCGATAAGAATTTGTTAGATATCAAGATAATAAATAATTCATAGACCTTTATCTGGTATTGTTTGTTGTCTCCATTGAAAATGGTTTCCATCCTTCAGTCAGCATTGGAAACTTTTAAAAAGAAACAAAAACAGTTAACTCAGGAAACGAATTTAATTTATATTCGACGCGTAATAATAAAATTAAAATCTACCTGGATTTAATATAACGAGAGTAAACGAGTGTTACCATGGCGAAAAATGAGCCACGTAGCTGGAAAGAAAGAACTAACTTTTGAAGGCCCTGAATGCAATTATTTATGTTTAGTTGGCGAACCGCAGAAAATAACAGAGACAATTAACCGGAACGAGGGCGGAGAAAATCCAACCTTTGTTCGCATCTCAACGGCAGTACTCGTCATAATAGAAGCTTGTGTGCCTGCTGGGACTTTATCTACCTGTAACAGCAGTAGCGTGAAGCTGTCCTTATAGGCTCCTCCTGTGCCACACATCTAGAATGGAACAACCTAGAGGTCTGGTGGAGTAATAAATGTACTTATGTCTGTCGTTTCAGAAACAGTTTCACAGCCAAAGTTACATCCTCTCACACAAACTAAGCACCAATGGACACGTTAACTGCTCTGAATCATTAAGGTGAAGGGGACTATACCTCCACAAACTCGTGGAACTCCGTGAATCAATTGAGCCGCTGTCACGCTTAAGCCTATCTAACAGTAAATAAGATAAAAAATAGGTACTATGTCTTTGTATTCCTGAGTTTTGTTTGCTGGAAATCTATTCGTAAACGCATGGACTGGAATCATAAAAATAAAGAACGAAGAGGAGTTTACTTAGGTGACAGTCTTCGCGTAATCAGTTGTGTTTTAACTGCTTTTTTATCTTAGAATGTTTCAGTCTCAGAACTCATAAATCACTAGACCATTTACAGACATCTTAAGGTCGCCAAATTTCCATATAATTAATGATAAAAGTAATTGAAAAATCTCGTTCAAATATGTCACGAAATAATTAATGGCAAATGTAAATATATGACGTCAAAAGTGTTTGTTTGTTTGTTTATTTGTGAATTTCGCGCAAACCTACTCGAGGGCTATTGGCGCTAGCCGTCCCTAATTTAGCAGTGTAAGACTAGAGAAAAGGCAGCTAGTCATCATCACCCACCGCTTACTCTTGGGCTACTCTTTTGCCAACTAAGAGTGGGATTGATCGTACAATTATAAGAAGAGAAGAGACAGAAGAAAATAATTTTTTGTCTGAAAAAATACACATCAAAACAAATTTAGCACTTTCAAAACTTATCAGTAATTGAAGAAACAATAGAGCAAACGTTTGCATATATCTTCTTAGTAATTTTTGTTGTTGTTCATTATTTGTTCTTTTTCCAGGCTTAAACCCGAAAAATATTTTTTGAGTTATCACGTGTAACATAGTTAAGGATCATTTCGTGTTATTGAATGTGGTATTTTGTTTTATACAATTATTGTATGTGCATAGAGAAAGGCTCTATCGATATTCATACAGAAACAATGGTAAACACAATCCTATACTTTACAAAAGTAAACGTAGATACAGTTGCGTATGTTTCATCAAGTTCTCTTTATCACGCTTTAATATATTTTTGGTAGAATATCATTTGATATAGTCTCCATTTTTCAGTTCTTACATTAGCATGGATATTGTTTTTTAATATGTGCATTTCACCATTTTCTTTGCTAAGAGATAAATTTTGAATACAGTTTTCTTGGCCTGATTTCAAGCACACCCTATTCAGTTGAGTGTTAGTTATATGTAATAAGTGAAACAGAACGGTAAGTCTCGTATAAATATTGAATAGATAATGAAAATAAAACAATGATTTTGTGTTTGTCTGTTTTAGCGCATAGCCACACATTGACCTGTCTTATATCTGGCTACTATGAGAAATTTAGCCGGATTTTAGAGTTTTAAGCCCGTAAATTTACCACTGACCCACTGCGAGACACTACTTAACGGAGATTTAATCAAGTGTTATCAATGAATAGTAGTTTTGATTTGGTTTGAATTTCGCAAAAAGCTACACGAAGTATCGAAACAGACTCAACATACTAGCTCTAATGCTGAACACATGAGTTAGTCTTACTTTATCTGAACAGGGACTGGTAATTAAAAATAATCACGTGATGTTTGCAGCGGCCATTTGTATGAAACACTTACTTCAAAATATTTTAGTAAACATAAGAAAATGCTCGTAAACTTCACATTTGTAGGTGGAGCACAAAGTTTTCACATTCTACATTATATCACTGTCTTTTTATTAAAAAACTATATAAAACCTAAAAGAACTAATTTGAAGCAAAGTTAAACACATATTGATTGTGTACCAATAACCAACTTATTTTCTTACCAGTGGATCAGCGTTTCGTGAGTATGCTTATAACACTAAAAGTCAGGCTTCTATACCCGAAGCTTGCGCTTTAAAACGTAGAGTCAGAGAAAACTAATAGACTTACTTTTGTGAACTAAAATTTTCATATTTCGAAAAGAAAAAGTTAAAAATAAATAAAGAGAACACTGACGAAAGGAACTGGAGCTATCAACTCGAACAATATCTTATACATATTTGGCTTAAGTGACAGACCAGAAACATTCGGGTATAGTGAGCCATGAATTTGAACTACTGGTGAAAGTGAAGCCACCAACCAGCAGCACTCGTCGCTACAAGAACCTTCTTCTTCACATTTGTAATAAGCTCACAACTGAAAGGACAGAGTCTACACAGCAACATCACATTTCGAACCCCAAACGCTTTTCTATGCTGACTGAGCCATTCCAGGCTCAAAAGTAAAGGGAAATAACTTGCACTTTAATATAGCGCATTGATGTTTGAATTGAATTTAAAATGATGTATAATTGACATCTAAGTACAAAGAAAGTCTTAATACAAATTTTAGAACAAAAAAGTGTAAAGCAAAAAAGATTATTGCAGAGCTTGAATAACCATACAACAAAAATGGTTATTTTAAAATTAACCAGAAATAGTAATTCTGAGTTAAATGATATCAAAATTATATTTTGGTAAGGTTAAAGCTCACAGTTCCACCCAAACCCGGAATTTCGCCCAAAGCTACATGAGGGCTGTCTGCGCTAGTCGTCCCTAATTTAACAATGTAAGACTAGAGGAAAGGCAGCTAGTCATCACCACCCACCGCCAACTCTTGGGCTACTCTTTTACCAACGAATAGTGAGATTGACCGTAACATTATAACGCCCCCACGGCTAACAGAGCGAGCATTTCTGGTGCGACGGATATTCGAACCCTCGACCCTCAGATTACGAGTCGAATGGGCCTATGGTATTACTATTTAACAGTTTGCTTAATATATTTTCATTCACAATCTAACTTTTATTAACAGAACTCTTCCTCATCTATGTTATGAATCCTGGTTCAACTCCATAAAACACATTCTTTCCGTGTGTATATCATCTGCCAGATTAACAGACTATTTAAAAACATAATAATCTGTACTTTATATTTTCACAGGACGTTCCATGTTCTTCTGCCCCTTTTCCAGCTATCTTCCTACAAGATGCTTTAAGTATTTGTGTTAATTAAGGTTTGAAAGCTCTGTTTATCCCAAATAATGTGTGAAAACTTTCACGACCCTGTTTCACTTCTTTCATGCGGAAACAATCCCCATTACCCATTATGGGATTTTTTCATTTTGTTTCTGTTCGTACGATTCTTGAAAGAGATAAGGCTAATTATTCATAATAACATTCAAGCTCTTTAGAACAGTCACAGTGACAGATGTTTAATTTTTTATGTTGCTGTAATACCCAGACTTATGGATGAAAAAATGTACTTGTGGTTATTTTCATAGTATCAACTTTCATTGTTTAATTAAGATTATTTTCAGCTTACAGATTTCTAACGTTTTTCTTCGCCTTCTGTATTTTATCTGAATGCACTGGTGAAGAAAGTTTTCTTAAGTAAGGGGCTGTTTCCAATACGTCTTTTACTAGTCTTTTAAGAATATGCTGGTTTAGGCTGTACAACTTATTCTTACCTATCCGAGTAATCTCAAATATCACATCGCACTGAAATGCAATATTAAATCTAAAAAACTCATTTCAATTAGTCATTGGGCTTATCACCATCAGCAGTTGAACTTCAGTCAGGACAATTCAAATATTTTTCCTTTTTTACATTAAATTCAGATAATATAATATGGAATACAGAAGAACCTAGTTTTGTAATCTCCTATGGTAAAAGGCCATAAACGTCCTGTTTAAAGAGCTTGGGATATTTCTTACACTTTTTGGTTTATATTTGCGATGTGTTGTCTCTGCTTTTCAAATGACCATTTTTAAACTACCCAAACTGAAAAACTTGAACTTACACTGACATTTTATGTAAAACATTCTTTCTTTAACATCAACCACGTTCCCTTGACGTATTAAGAATTCTCTTCTGATTGTTTTAATTCATTCTTTATATTTGCTACACTCGCTGGTAATAATCACTAATGACATACAACTTCCGGAAACTACCTTGTTACTTGTCTAATATTATCAAATAAAAACGAATACTTTATTTTTCTACCTTGTTACTTGTCCAATATTATCAAATGAAAACAAATACTTTATTTTTCTAGAACTTGTTTTACACTAGTTGAATTACTGATATACTTATTTATGTATAGGTTCATGTTGACACAATTACTATTTTGAAGTTATCAATCATTTCTAAATCTTTCACACACTAACCTACTTCCTGCATCATTAAAAGCTACTAATACATGACAAATGCCAGGTAAATGCGGTTTACCTGGCATTTGCATTATACTGTTACCATGTACAAAAATATTTTGAGCGAGGATATGTATAACAGTAAGGAAATAGTTTTGGCCATAATTATTCCTCACGTGGACAGAGACCCCAAAACTGCTTGGTGATATCCAAGAGCCTTCTACAACGCTGTGGCTAACAAGGTAGTTATTGTTGTCTTTCTTGATATGCATTTTATTCTGTGTGGATTAATAACTTATAAAAGACGAATTTTGTTCCATTAAAAAGCTTTCGTCTTTGCCTTACCTCCATCTTCACGATTCTCTTAGAGGTCTGAACTGAACCTTTTTTTTTAATGTCATGCTATCCAACTCGGAAGGTATCTCAGAGAATAAAGATTCCGCTGGTGTTTTTGCTGATAATGTTTCTATCTAGTATAACGAAGTAACTTCAGTTTTGGTGTTTTCAGATTTTTAGAAATGCTTAAACAATTTAATGAAATGGCTCTCTGAATAAGGGTTTCAACTTTGCCCAACTAAAGTGCAGTTATCTAGATTTTCTCAACCCTAAATTTAAAACTTGTACAAGATTCCTTTGCTATTATCCATCTTCTCACTCAAAACATTTATGGACATCACCATTATTAAGAGTAATTTGAATCTCATCACCGGTTGTGAGTAACATTGAAACTTTCTAGATGCTTTTCTGAACGCTATTAAAGAACCGATTGATTCACTTTTCCTCTTCATTATTGATCTATTGTTTCACTATAATTGAGAATATGGTTTCATTTTTTATTGTACATTTTTTACTCTCTTGCTTAGATTTTTTTTAATATTTAGTATAGTATTTGTACTTCTTTAGCTGCAATGGACACTATATTTATGTTCTAGATTGTGGGCTATGAGCCTTTTCTTGAAATTCATTGCAATTTATTCGGAGGCAGGTTGGAATTCAGGGCCTTATAACAGTACAGTGACTCCATCTCTAACTTTATCCATTACTAGAGAAATAAACACATTCTTATTTACACTATATGTGCCTTTTTGTCATCTCTTGCTTCTGTTGATCCTACCTGTTGTGGATTTTTAACCTACTGTGCTTATCAACGATATTCAGTTGGACCTGTCCCTACGTCCTCCAGTCCATGACTACTATAAGCTCTTTTGCCTTCGTTTTTGTAAGTTATTTAAATGTCTCTGCTGATAGATCTTCTAACTGTTTACAGGGTCGGATTGCATGTAATTTTTTTGTCTTATAAGTTTTGCCTTTTGGACTTCACGTGACTTTTTTCATTGGTTAATAGTTTTAATTTTTTTATTCTTCTATATAGTAACTGATTCACATAACAGTCTCCAAATATCATTGTTTTCTTCTTCTGTCCAGGTTTAATACAAGAATGTCAATTTTTACTTATTCATTTCTATTCCTTAGGATGCTTTGTTAGTTGTTTTTTTATTACTGAGCATGAAGGACTTTTAATAGCTAAATTTTCCGCTAGAAAATTCAAGAACTAACTCCTACAAGAACTTTCTGTTGATAGTCCTCTTCTTCTTATAATTTGGTTTTATTGATTTTTCATTCTTTTCATAAATGTGATTCATTCTTGGGTACACGAGTACTATTGAACTTTTATTTAATATATTCTACCCATCTTGCTTCGCAGACTCCCTCACCTTATTCACAGGAAGCTTGTCATCTCTCTCATTTCTCTGGTTTGGCCCTGTATGGTCAAGTGGTTAAGGCATTCGACTCTTAATCCAAGGATCGCGGGTTCGAATTCCCATCACACCAAACATGCTCGCCCTTCCAGCCGTAGAGACGTTATAATGTTGCGGTCAATCCCACTATTCGTTGGTATAAGAGTATCCCAACAGTTGGCGGTGGGTGGTAATGACTAATTTCCTTCTCTCTAGTCTTACACTGCTAAAGTATGGACGACTAGCGCAGGTAGCCTTCGTGTAGCTTTGCGCGAAATTAAAAACAAACCAAATCACATCTGGTTTAATTCACTTTGCTCACCTCCTTCACGTGATAAGAGCCATGGTTTGGTTGTTAGTCAGCTCCTTCATGTGGTAAGAGCCATGGTTTGGTTGTTAGTCAGTTCCTTCTTGATTGTTTCAGCTATTCTACTTCCCATATCACATTTAAGCTTCTGAAAGATTACCACCTTTCTGTTACACTGAAGTCTTTCTATAGGTATAAAACTAGTGTCTTCATGATTCACCCTCTCTGTAATCTTTAATTGCTTTCCATATTGTATGATTTCCAATTTTTCTTTATATAAATTCATTATTTCGTTTTACATTTTGTAACCACTTATATTCTCAGTTTCTTTTTTTATTTTGCTAAGACGATGCTTGCTTTATAAACTTTGGAGATTGTGTTTTCGGACTTCTTTCGCTTTCACTTTGCGTTTTCAATTTATTTTATGTTTACATGCTTTCATATTTTATGAGTATTGAGATGAATTGTTATTTCGTGTCGTGAATGAGCCAGGAGGTTCGTTATACGTCAGCATCTCAGGGAAAAAGAAAAGGCATCTCCACTCACATCGAAGTGCTACAAGAAGGCTGTATGTTCACATGAAAGAACAGCAGCAATTCGACATTTACTCAAAGTCGGGCATATGAAAACATATGCTGGAAGACTTATAGAAAAAATAACGTTTCAAAACACTAGTAACAGCTCCTGAAGGGTAAACACTTTTAATAAAAGGGAACATCTTTATTTATAAGTTTAAAACCCAAATTTGAATAACGTTACCTATCAAAACCGTTTAAATGAAGAGGTTTATAGTTTAGAGAAAATTTTAATAAATAACTTATCAGGAGGTCGCAAACACAGTAAAACAATGTGTCATAAGTGTTTTTCACTATTTTACTGAAATTTAAACTTCATGTTTTATGACCTAGGAATAAAACTTTGAAATTTAAAAGTGAGCTCGGATTACCCGGATTTTAGATTCCAACACAGCAAGAGACAAGATACAGTATGTATAGAAATTTATTTCGTATGAAGTTCAATCAAATAAATTAAAGTATAAGAGACGTTACATTTGCATAACAGTAGACAGTAATTCCTACGGTGTAATCTAACACTGTATTCAGAACAAGTAATTTTAATGTTCTTCTTTACTACTCGGACAAATATTAGTTTAATGAAACTTATCACAAAGAACGATTGTTGGTACTATTTTAAAACTACATAATATTTGTTGTTTTATTTTAGTTCTTTTGTCAACAGAAGGTGAAAGATAGAGGCTTATTATAACTATGATTGTCTGTTTGTTTTTTGAATTTCGCGCAAAGCTACTCAAGGGCTATCTGCGCTAGTCGTCCCTAATTTAGCAGTGTATGACTAGAGAGAAGCAGCTAGTCATCACCACCCACCGCCAACTCTTAAGCTACTCTTTTACAAACGAATAGTGGGATTGATCATCACTTTATAATGCCCACAGGGCTGTAAAAGCCGGGCATGTTTGGTACGACCGGGATTAGAACCCGTGACCCTCAGATTACGAGTTGAACGCCTTAACCCACCTGGCCATGCCGGACCTTTATAACTATGAGCGCTGTTGGCAAGTGTTGATTTCATTGAAATGGTTAGGAAGATATAATTTTAATTGGGTTTTGATTGCATAGAAATGATTAGGGCGAGATAATAATATGATTTATATTATATTGCACAGAAATAGTTAGTGATGTGTATTATATTTTCTTTTCTCACCCATGATGACCACATCTATATGATTTTGATACGTCGAGTTTGGATCACTGATCATTGTGTCAGACATTATTAACAGAGATGGTCATATCGGACATGAACAAGGTAACAGCGAATAAGCTTTCCTGTCTATAACTGGGGAAATTATTTTTGTAGTCTTCGGCTGCAGCATTAATAATCTTAAAACGAGAAGTAACCATATTTTAACCGAAATTATCAGACATGGATAACACTCATTTGTCCTAAGTTCGTTGAGCAGTGGTCATCAATATTTTGAGATTGAATAACTTCTGTTAAAAAATATTAATTATATTATTATGACAAGTAATAGATATATAAGCCAACTTTTACTAACGATTAACCTTTCAAGTAAAATTAAAACTAGTACCGGTTCAGTTAATACATCTATCTGTCTATCTTTTGACCTGTCATGTAGTATGCAGTTCACATATTTTGTTGAACTTTATGCTTGGCTCTAGAAAATAGATAAGCACGATTCTACACTTTCAGTTTTGAAAGCAGATAGTTATAGTTACAGAATGTAATATAAGTGAGAGAGTCTGGTTAGAAGCTGTTTAGCAATAAGTCTAATGAGTCAGAGACAAATTAGACGGCAATTGAATAATGTCGTCATAAACAGGGACCCAAGGATGCATGGAAATGGGACACACTCAATGTCGTGTCGTTTACTTATTAAATGTGTGCCCCCAAATCTGGTCTTCCTTATGAAGAGTCGCTGTCAAAGCTACGGTAAAAATGTATTTTCCTTTGTTAACCTGAAGATGACCTAAGAAAGTCGAAGCATTGCTCTGTACTTTAGTTAAATTAAAGTTTTAATACCCATACCAGCAGTCTTGAGAATACAGTTTTACTTCAAGTGGGTTTTTCGTCATCACGGAAAGCTATGGTAAATTTATAAGATAACACAACGGAGGAGAAAGAATAATTACATTCTCTATGAAAAAAACAAACTCCATATTAAAACTGAGTCATGTTTTTAACCTGCCGTAACGGTAAGCAATTAAAAAATGAACTAGAAGGTGTAACGGAGCTAACATTTCTACACAGATAAACTAAAGGGTTATAAGAGCCTTAGTCCATGTTGTTCTGATACCTTGGTACATTCAGGACGTTTGAGATGGACTATCAATTATTATGTCAGGTGGAATATTAGTGATTGAACCAGTTTTTGTCAGTAACGCATTTGGATTCTGTCTTAGGTATACTGACAGGAATCTAGAAGACAACGTGACGATTGTTTCTTACCGAATCAAGTTGTTAAAAATAATGTATATACACAGGGGTCGACAAGAAAGTGCCCCATTGAAAATGTTGTTAATTTGTTATATATTTTATTAGAAACTGAAAAAATATTTAAAATTGTATGTTTTACTTCTTTAGTCATTTAGTAGGCTAGTTGGAATAAAAAGTTTTAAGAAAGTATAGCAGGTGCGCAATACTTGATATGATAAAATGTAACTAAAATCATGAAAAGTTCAGGTTTTTACGAAAGCCAGTGTTAATATCAGGATTTGAGATCATTTATGAACATATCTCGTCAACTGCGTTCTAAAGAGTATACAGTTTCACATATCTTTTTCTGTTGTCGAACAAACGATATATTGAATATAACGATATAACTCCCATGAGAAGTTGTCTCTTTCTTTATACAATCTAAAGAAATATTAGTAACGGTATCGGTACTACACTATTCTTCCACCGACGTGGAAAATCAACAATACATCGAAAATAACATGAACAACCTCTCTGAGGAACAAACCCCAGTTCGCTGCATAATAATCCTTTGGTCTTGTCAGCAATGGCATGTCCCTCACAGCGGTTGTCAAATGAGTTAGCCGGAGTGCGTCTTCTCGTACAAACAGAGAATTATCGTAAACTTTATCTCTGTTGGTAGCTCGGGACAGTTCGGATAGTATCCATAGTCTCGTTGTCATAAATTTAATTCAACAAGAACAAAATGTGACATCTCGTATGACTTTCAGTCGGTTATTTCACGAATAACGTTAAACATTATATGTCTACACATTATATGCTGGTAGCTGTTTTTTACGAAAAAAGCTCAAACATTAAGATGTATCGTAATCTACTTATCTAACTAAAGAAAAGGGCAGATTCCCAGAATAATTTGTTTAACATCCCACGAAGGGCGGACAAATATAGAATAACCACCCAGTGACACAGCGGTTTGTCTACTGACTTACAATGCTCGAGTCAGGTTTTCAATACCCGTGGTGAGTATAGCACAGATAGCCCATCTTGAAGCTTTGTGTTTAGCTTTAATCAATAAAAAGATTATACGGAATAACTTATTTCCATGATATTATATACAAATATAGACCATCAGAGTGGGTGAAGAAACTTTATTTAATAAACGTTATGTGCAGATTATGTTTTCAAAATATCATAATTTAATTCTAAGTTTAAATTTGAAGACATAGTTTCAAGCTTTCTCCTGTTACATCTTAATTTTCATTGGTGTTTTACTTTTATGTGTGTTTTTAATCCAGTATACAATATATATTTACTAGGTGCTAGCTCGAATTTTTTTACATTCTTACTAGAACATTTTCTGAAATTATTTTATATGATTTGTATTTTTGTTAAAAGTTGGGCTAAAAAAGATTACTGTTTATCGATGTATAGAGAAATATAAGTCACATCTGACAAACAATTCTAAAGGAGATATTCGTGTATAAAAATGTCAACTGGGCTCTGTGTTCTAACATGAAAAATCTCTTTAACATACAGATTGTCTCAATCTCATCTTCTTCATTGGAGAGACAATATTTTGAAATAAATCGATTTCTGCTGCTCTGCACTTTACATCAGTTTGTAAACGGGCAACTTGCCACGCATGCGTATGAAAAGCATTAGCGACAGGGTGGGTATAGAACCCGCCTGCTAGGCCCATATCTAGATGAAGTGGAGCAAAGCGAGCGGTAACAGTGGTCCCCACTTTACTTAGTTTCAAAAGTTCTTTCGTAGTAAGGTTTAGTGTCTTGACTGCGTTAGACCTTTAAGATCCCGTTACTTCAAGATAACTTGACTAAACACATATTTAGCTCACTCAAAGAACCGGAGAATGACCATTGTTAATCTCATACTTGTAGAATTCTTTAAGACAACTTGCCGATTCTTATGTCTGTAAATCACTTTTTTCTTTA
Source organism: Tachypleus tridentatus (assembly GCF_004210375.1). NCBI lineage: Eukaryota > Metazoa > Arthropoda > Merostomata > Xiphosura > Limulidae > Tachypleus > Tachypleus tridentatus. Next base: position 71,906,508 of record NC_134828.1, on the reverse strand, counting down.
AATATTTAAAGCTTTTATCAGCGCTGATCTTAAATTAAAATTAAACTCTACACAAATGTAGGTAGTATAAGCTCTGTTTTGTAAACTGACCAATTCTTTTAAGGGGGAATATAAATTCTCTTGATGTAAGTGTCAAGATCTTTACTTTTTAGTCACAAAAATCTTACAGAATATCGGAGAAAACTCAATAAAGCCTTTGATTCGTTATTGAAGGAATGGTTTGTAACTGAAACCAAGCACCTCTGAATCAAAATCACTATAACAATCAAGGTGTCTGACTCAAAACTACAAAAAAAAAATAAAACTTCACTCTGGCCTTCTCTGACTATAGTAGCAGGTGCAAGGAAGGTGACAGCCATGGTTTTGGAACAACCCGGAGCTTATCACGTTTGCCTTATCAGGACTTTATCAGTAAGTATACGTTCCTTTTACTTGTTATCTTAAACATCTTCGTATACAGATCATGTAGAGAGACAAAATTAAGTGTCTTAGATGCCATCAACGTGTGGGGAGAGGACTTTAAAATGTAAGTCAAAACTAGTGGAACTTGTTCAAATAGCACTGAGAATAAAAACAAGACCAGTGTCTGTCACTTTGATTGGTGAATGAATATTTTTAAACAACAGTATCTACCACTTGAAATACACATAGGTTGTGTGTCTCGAGTTTACTGGCATGTTTTTTGTTGTGTAAAGATTACTGAATGCGCCAAAAAATTGGAGGTTAAAGGTAAAAGCAAAAAGTAAAATGGAAAAGTAATCATTAACATGTCGTCATGTATATTACTCTTGATCATACACACAGTGTTTTTGTTAACATATTATGTGCATATCCAGATTTGTTAAGTTATGATTGGATCACTTAGTTACGTCACATATAACTTGTTATTTGCCGTATACTGTTGCTTAATGATGCTGGGGTAAACTTAATAAAACTAGATGTATATGAATAGCGTTTTTATGTTTTATTTCAAGTTTATAATTAAACCTTAACAGGAAAAATTTTGGGTATTTATTTCCACAAAGTTTATTTAATGTTAAGTTTGCTAAAACTGGTGTAACGTTTTTGATAAGGTTCACCATATCTTTAACCTAAACGTATTATACCTGCATGTGGTACACTTTGAGCCTTATTCAATCATGGTTTTTAAAATTATTTGATCCTACACCGTCTTCACTTGGGTACATTTTATTCATTAAATGTACTATAATTGGGGATATATTTTCACTAAACTTTCTAGGGTAAAAACCTTTAGATAAAGCAATGATAAATGCTATTTTTAGCTTTAGATACATTTTTAACAACTTATTGTGTAAATAATAATTTATTTATATGTGCTTGCATAATTATAACGCTAAACATTGGAGTTGTATATGCGTAACGGGCATATTGCAGATAGCCAGTTGTATGGTTTTGCGCTTAAAAATAAACAAAATCAATTACTTTAACGAATAAGTTGTAATATGGTTTGTTCTTTACTATGAAACAGTATTTGACGTACATTTATGTTATAAAGCGGTTTGGTAAAATTTATAACAAGTTTATGTGTATATAGATTTTGTTAAATTTATTTATGCTTAATTTTGTTAATAAAATTGTGGATAGATTTAACCCAAAGGAGTGTGTGTTTTCTTATAGCAAAGCCACATCGGAATATCTGATGAGATCCCCGGGAAGAATCGAACCCCTGATTTTAGCGTTGTAAATTCGGAGACATACCTCTGTACTAGTAGGGGGGCTTAAACCAAATGAACCAACAGTATGTGCAAGTTATCTTATTAGTAACATTTCTCCTGAAATAACACAGTTCAACTGTTATATAGTGTTCCACATGCCCAAAGCACGTAAATATTGGCCAAACAATGGTAAGAAATTATGAAAATCAAATGAGCATGGCAAGTGTCCTAGGAATAATGGTAATTGACTTTATTTTAGTTACAAATGACAGACCGTATGAGTAGTCTGATGATACCAGGAATAATGGAGGCGACTGTTTTTAATTTAGCCAAGCCTTTATCCCGAGGAAGGCTGTTGCGTATTATAATTTATCTCGGACGAGCCTCCAATTTATTATATCACATATTACGATTTCAAATAGCCCGACACTGAATTATTTTTGAATTTGAATTTAGAAGTTAATTAAATGTAGAGTTGTATCAAATCTATGATATTTGCCAACAAGATTGATACGCACAGTTAACGGTTATTACAAATAATGATTTATATATGACAGTTTTATAAACTTACAGAATATTGAGTCTTTATCCAATCTGGAACTCCCTTGATATCCTATTGAGGGTTCACGATGAGCGAATTAATTTCGAGTTGATATCAGTGCAATTCATTTCACAGGGAGCTAACGAGCACTTCATTAATCACTCGCGAGTTTCTTTTACAGACGAAATTATATAATGCCTTCGTAAAACAAATACTAATATCTGATGTTAAACTGCCAAAGTTAAACCGTTTGTAATGTTCGAAATCTATAAACTTTCCTGGTCAAATTCTGTAGTTTCTCGATTAATAAGCGTTAGTCACAATTATAACTTTCGTGGTTTATAGTATACCAACTGTAGCAATCCAACAATATATACTGTCTTTTGTCGCCTTGTGTTGGCTAATTTTATGAGCTTCAGAGGAGAGTTTCTAGAAATTTGAGGTCAGGCAACAATATTACTGGAATTTAGATACACACAGTACATTGTTGATTCTTACACTCAAGAATCTTCTACAACTTTAGTGAATAGGCGGAAATTTCGCAACACAGATTTAACAGTATAAGTTATATAAATTTTTAAATATATATTTAATTGAAACAAACATCGAGATTAAAATAAATATAAAACAGTAAATCGGTCATAGGTCAAATCTAAATGTCTTTCCTTGGAGTCGAGATTACTTTTAATAACACAAGACTAAGTTTAGAAGAATTTTATGTCGAAATTATTTCATAAGGCGTAAGTTACATGTATCTGGAGGTGATGTTTTTTATTCATATAAAAATTAAACATAAAAGACGGCGAAACTATCTTATTTTCATTAAGACGAGATGAAACATCACAGTTGTCAGAATTATCTTTTAATAAACAGAAATAGGTGTATATGAAGTGTTTTTGTTTTATTTTTTCACTGAGACGAAACGCAAGTTCAAAATTAGCCTTTGTTGACATTATTCCAGTAAGCAAATTTGAGATAAACAGAAACGGTGGTACCGTTTTCTTATTGATTAATGGCTCGACATGGCCACGTGGGTTAAGGCGTTTGACTCGTAATCCGAGAGTCGCGGGTTCGAATCCCGGTCGCACCAAACATACTCACCCTTTCAGCCGTGGAGGCGTTATAATGTGACGGTCAATCCCACTATTCGCTGGTAAAGGAATAGCCCAAGAGTTGACGGTGTGTAGTAATGACTAGCTGCCTTCCCTCTAGTCTTACACTGCTAAATTAGAGACGGCTAGCGCAGATAATCCTCGAGAAGCTTTGCGCGAAATTCAAAAACAAAAAACAAACAAACTTATTGATTAGAGATTTTCTAATTATATATAAGAAAGGCGGGTACCTCATTTTCGGTTTATCTTTATGGATCTAAGAAATGACACCTGGTTTTGATTTTGTTTAAAATCTAAGGATAGAAACATTGTAATCAAGTTTAAGATTAGCTCGCCTGCTTTACAAGTTAAATGTTTAACTTTATTATTCTCCTCCAATCTACATCCAAGATAATAGCCTCAGTATCGTTTATATTATCTCCTAAAGATCAAAATCCATTCCAACAAGGAAATTAAACAATGAGAAAAATCAATGCACATGACATACAATCTGTATAACGTAAATAAATCTACGTGAGTACAAAAGAAACGTCTAGTAAATAGACATTTCTGTTTTTGATACTGGGACATCACTTATATATTAACGTTTTTCCATCGAAGGGAATCGAACCGGTAATTTTAGCGTTGCAAATCCGTACAATTACCCCTGTACCAGCGGGAAACTTATAATCCCTTCTTTTAACTCAGTTTCCAACATTTTCTGTTCATCGTGAGTTCTAAGATGAACATATATCAGTGTATGTATGCTTGCAGTTAAAACAACTCGTAAGTCTTTGGTGTAAGTGATATATAGCAAAGATCTCATCTAAAAACATACCACGTAAGAAGGATTTATACAAGTTTATAGTTGCGATTTTTCTATACCACAGACGACAAGATAAATGACCAAATGGGAAAATCAGGTAACTCAATAACATTATATTGGTATCGCTACATGTACAATCATAGTTATGGACGCCATTTTTGTCTATAATGAAAAAGGTTTGTCCATTTTATTGCAAGACTATACATTGGGCTATTTGCACTATGCATACCAAAGGGAATCAAATCATGTATTTTATACTTATAAGCTTGTAAACTCACCTGGGAACAACGCAGATGCTAAAGATAACATACAAAGACGTGATCTAAGATACTCCTAAAATGTATTTGTTATCTAATTTAAAATGAAAATTATTCAGTTTATCCATTTTTTCTGACTTACAAATAATATTAATTTTTGTAATGTAACATATTAAAAACGATTTGGAAAATGGAAGGGGGCAATATGGTTTCGGCAAGAAATAAATACGACTAAATGAGAGGGGTTGCTAAAGGGATATAATTCATCATGATAAAGCTTTTTTACAAAACGTCCGTCTGCAAACGAATGTATCTGGTTACAGTTTCGACATCCTTCCAATAATTTATGACAATCTCGTTAAACTTGTAAAGAGAGTCGTTTGGTGAACAGTACCCTCCCCCCCCCCTGCAGAAGTGAGGGGCCCTGAAACCCTCCTTTTCCAACTATTCGATTAGGTGAAAAAAAAAAAAACGGAAGGGGACGTATATCGAAGTGCGTGCGGGCAAACTAGTTGAAACAAACATTTCAATTAACGCCAAACAATCACGCCAGAGCAAGTCGATTATGAGTGCTCTGTGCCACGCCTTAAGATTTTGATTCTGCGATTAGTAAAGAAAAATTATAAAATTATTTAGTTTATGACTAAAATAAGATAAGACTTTTAACGGTAAATTCCTGAGCATTATATAGACTAACAGTTTGTTATGTTGCCATACTAGTGACCATTCTCTTATGAAAGACTATGCAATGATTATTTATATAGAAATATTACGTGTTGAACCATAAAATAACATTTTCATAAAAGAAATAAAACTTTCAGTTATTGTGATTTCGTGCTATCTCTTATCGATTTTGCAAGTGGCGCCTAAATACTGTGATAGCTGAGGCTCTTGGCGTCATAAAAGCATTTAATAATTTCTATCCTTTCTGCCAGTACATTTTAAAATAAGTAGGAAGAATGTTACTCGCGGGTAGGGACATAATTTGTTTGCGTAACAAGTTGGATGTCAAGACCGGCTTATTCTTCATCCATTTGCTTGTTTCTCATGCTGTACATCTTTCTTAATCTCGGAATATCATGCGACAACCAAACAAACCTAAAACGCAAACCTTGAACGTCAGGTGGACATTTTGAAAACTAGTTGATAAGTTAACATACGAAACTACAAATATCTATAGAGCCAGAATTAGCAGTCTGATCACTTGTTCTTCCTACTTTACAGCCTAAAGAACTCGAAGGCGACAGACGTCACTGACTTTTTAGATCTGATGCCGTGAGATCAATCATTTTTCTGAATTGCTTCTTGTTCACTACGTCTTCTGCAGTCAGCGATCGTTGCCCTGTTCCATAACTGTTGTTTTATCTAGTTCTTCGCTGAAAAAGAACCGCATCGTTACATATACATCCAGATGAAGTTGTCGTTCTGTGTCCCTAAGGCATAACTTTTAAGGCTTGAATTTATTCAGTTGTTAAAATTTATTTTCTAATACAATTACTAGCATGAACAACGCCGTGGAACGTATTATAGTGTGAAGTAAATTAAGCTGTTGTAGTTTTTTTTCAAATTTGTTAAAATTATTATGATTTGAAGTAGTTTAAACTCTGTTTTTTAACAGTTGTAGTTTTGTCTTTTCATATTTGTTAAAATTCGAATCAGAGTATCTGACATCCTTTCCCATAACAAAAGGCCCAGCATGGCTGGATGGTTAGGACACTCGACTCGTAATCTGAGGGTTACGGGTTCGAATACCTGTCGCACCAAACATGCACGCCCTTTCAGTCGTGGGGGCGTTATAATGGGACGGTCAATCCCACTGTTCGCTGGTAAAAGAGTAGCCCAAGAGTTGGCGGTGGGTGGTGATAACTAGCTGCCTCCCCTCGAGTCTTACACTGCTAAATTAGGGACGGCTAGCGCAGATAGCCCTTGAGTAGCTTTGCGCGAAACTCAAAACAAACCAAACCAAACCATAACTAAAATTGGAGAAAGTATTTGGCGAGTGGTGTCCAAATGACGTAAGTCTACGCTCAGAGATTTCTTAATGGATATCAGTCAGCGAAGATATTAGCCTACGTCATTATTAATGAGTTTTATATGTATTTATTTTTCCAACTGTTTCTTCGTGGGTGTTATCAATAGCTCAGAAAGCGATGACAGTTTTCGACGTAATTGGTTGTGTTTTCAACTCTACGTGATCGTAGTAGTTTAAAGCAGACAAAAAAATCCGTCCATGATTTTTTCTCTTCCCACCGCTGGTTTAGCAGTAAGTCTACGGATTTACAACACTAAAATCAGAGGTTCGATTCCCCTCGCTAGACTCAGCAAATACCCTGATGTGTGGCTTTGCTATACGAAAACACACACAAATTTTTTTTTCTCTGACGATAAACAATAAAAAGTTCAATCCAGCTGAAATTATCTGTCTCTTAAACGCTTTTATCTTACTTTTATTATAATCATATTTGTATAAACCAACACATTATGCTATTGTATAGGAAGTTACGTGATAAATTGTATAACAGAAGTTATTTTGTATTTGAAAGTACAATTAAACAAAATTTATCTGCTGCTGACAGTTTGTTCAAGGTACGAGTCCCTATTATGATGTCACTATAAAGTATTGCAAGTGATATTTGGGGTGATGTGGGATCGCACAGGAAATTTGTGCTTCAATGTTCTGCCGGCGAGCACTTCTGTAGTTTTTAGTGCATTAATTGGAAATTACCACGTGAAAGGATGCCAAATTTGCTACAGGACTTACAAGTTTTTGTAGAGTTTAAATATGGATTCGTAGATTGAGTAAATAATGTAAACACTGTTTCCAGCCTTGTTTGTTTAACGTTTTTTTAGAATTCCTAATTGTAGGTTTGAAAGTACAATATTTACTTTTTGATTCACTTGTTTCTGTATCTTTCGATGATACTTATTTCCCCTTTTTAAACTAAATATTTTTTTCTGATCTTGTATATTGATTCATGACGGATTTCTGATCATTTATCGCATGCCATGTGGTTATGGCGCTCGACTCGTAATCTGAGAGTCACTGGTTCGAATCTGCGTCACACCAAACATTCTCGTTCATTTGGTCTTGAGGTGTTATAATGGTTATTCGTTGGTAAAAGAGTATTCCAAGAGTTGGCGGTGGGTAGTCTTACCTTAATTTTATAGCTAAGGCAGATAGCTGTCGTGTAGCTTTACGCAAAATTCAAACCAAATCGTCAACGTTACATTTATGGCTGGGAAATATTGTTAAAGACAGTATTTCCAAGAAAAATGTTAGTATAGTTAAATTATTAAACAATATAGCGTCAAATAACGTAATATTTTGAAGAAGCGAGCTTTCAGTGCTCTCCATAGAAGAGGGGAAAATTGTACAAGAAGTTTGTGACAGCACTCAACTCCAAAACTACATCCCAAGCCCATTCGGAACAACGCCTCAGGAACAAAATGAAGACTATGATTCCGAAAAAGAAACCTTATACACAACCAAGACATTTATACAAAGCTGAGTGTATCTCTTAAAAATATAATAAATAAGTTAGGGTTTCAAGTTGATGAGGGACTCACAAGTCAAAACTTTCCAAGTTTCGAGTTGTACCTTGAAACTAATTGTTGATAAATCACGAGAAAGATGGCTGAGGGAAAAACTGACAGCAATCATAATCTGTCACATACACGCTAAAGCTTTCGATAGGTTATCAATAAACTTTTGTGTTTTCCATTTGATATGCAGAATTAAAACCTGATTTTAACTTACAATGGAGCATCTATGGAAAGAAAGTTTGTCACATTGTGTTTGGTAAGAGTGTCCTTGCCATTCCATGTAGTAACTTGTTAGAATGATGTTTGTGGTATCCACTACTACAGTGTTGTAACCATGCATCCTCGACGATAAAAGTGATTCGAATGGCAGCATGAGACCTATAACACCGTTGCTTTTTATGAAATGTTATTAACCCTTACTACTGTTTACGACAGTATAATAGTCATTACACGTTACATTTATTTCTTAACTTTTTCATATGATGTTTTTTCATTCTCCATAAAAAGTGCCTGTTGATATGTTGTTAATTTCTCTGTTTGAGATAAATAGTGTTTTAAGTAAACAGAGGTGCTGAGCTCAAAGAATGATTGCAAAATTGACAATGCATAAATCTAATACTTATATATACACCGCTGGCCAAAATGAACATAAAAAATGACCAATGAACATAAAGAAAAAATATGCATTTTGCGTTGTTAGACTCAACCACTTATCTGAGTAGAGCTTCGAAAGACGAAAATAAGAAAAAATAAAAATAAAAAACTTTTTATCATTTAATAGGAAAATGTGAACACTATGAAATTAGCCTAAATACTAGCTGGTCAAAAGTTTAAGACCATACTGAAACGAAGTCCTAAACAGGGTAGGAAATGACCAACAAGAGGTTTCAGTAGTAAATTGCACGGTCGTCATTGCGAATAACTGCAAACATTCGCTTTGGCATGGCCGATATAAGCGTTTGCAGAAGGCTGGCTAGAATGTTATTTCAAGTGGTGAAGATGGCTTCACGAAGATCATGCACTGTTTGGAATTGACGTTCATTTCTATAGACTTCCCTTGCCATATACACCTAAACATTTTCAATGGGATTCCGTTCAGGCGAACAAGCTGGGTGGTCCAAAAGAATCACGTTATTCGCCATAAAAAAAGTCCTTTGTCCTGTGGGGGCTTTGTGGATTGCAGCGTTGTGCTGCTGAAAGATCCAGTCATTTCCACACAAGCGAGAGCCTTCAGTCAATAAGGATGCTCTCTCCAACATGTCAATGTAGCCAGCTGCTGTTTGACTACCCTGTATAACCTGAAGCTCCATTGTTCCATGGAAGGGAAAATCACTCCAGATCACGATGGAACCTCTTCCACTGTGTCGTGTATCTCCGGTGGGATATCCTTATCGTGCCAGTAACGTTGGAAGTCATCTGGACCATCCAGGTTAAATTTTTTCTCATCAGAGAACAAAACCTTTGTTCACTTTTCTACGTCCCATTTTTGGTGCTTCTCAACAAAGTTTAACCGAGCTGTTTCATTGTGTGAAAGGAGGTGTGGCCTTTGAAAACGTTTACAGTTTTTAAAGCCTTTCTCTCGTAGATGCCGTCTTATTGTTCTTGAGCTACATTCTGCGTCCGTAAGTGCCTTAATCTGGTTTGACGATCTACTGATGTCTTGCCGGACAACCCCTCGAATCCTCCTACTCAATGCCGGCAAAATTTTCTTAGGCCGACCACTTGAAATTCTCGTTCCGTATCCCTCAGGGTCTATTAAGAAATTTCTAACAGCAGTTTTACTATGCCCAGTCTCCATCAATGGCACGTTGAGAGAGACCTTGCTTTTGCAGCTCGACAATTCTGCCACGTTCAAACTCTGTCGACTTTTTAGCCTTTGCCGTGTTTTTACCTAATGTAACACAGGAGATGTCAGTGGGAGATGTTGAGAACGCTAATGCTTGAACACAAATGATTAAATTTCGTTACGTGTTTACCGATTAACGCTTCGTTTTAGTATGGTCTTAAACTTTTGACCAGCTGGTATTTAGGTTAATTTCATAGTGTTGACTTTTCCCTATTAAATGCTATAAAGGTTTTTATTTTTATTTTCCTTTTTCTTATTTTTATCTTTTGAAGCTCTACTAAAATAAGTGGTTGAGTCTAATAACGCAAAATGCGTATTTTTTCTTTATGTTCATTGGTCTTAAGATTTTGGCCAACAGTGTATATATAAATATATATATTAAAATACATAATGGAGGATTTAGCATTTTAGTTTGATGTTTTTGTGTTTTATCTGTGATTTGGTATGTGATGTGTTTATTATTTAATTTTCTGTTTTAGAACAAAAATTTTGCAAAGAAAAGACATAAAAAACGTTGTTCTTCACAAATTGATTTTTTGTATATTATCACAAAAAATATTTTAGGGAGTAAAATTACGATTGCAAGAATATATTTTTCGATTCTTAAAACAAGTATTTAAAATCATATCATAAATTATTGGTAAAATATATTGAAATATAATTTATAAAATACCATCTTTAGGCACTTCTAGAAAATGAGCAAAACAGTGTATGAATTCTTCGCAAATTGAATTTTTATTAACGCAGCTAATTTTGTTAGGTTCCTTCTTTATTTATTTGTGTTAATCACAAAGCTGCTCAGTGAACTATCGGTGTCGCACCTTTCATGGATATCCATTACTGGTTTGTAGCGTTGTAAGCTTTAAGAATAACCACTGAGGTACTAGAGGTATCCATGGCTATTATTAAGGAGAATACGAGTTTACATGGAAACAAAAAAAAAACAACAACAAAAATACTTATACCGTTTCTTAGGGCCTGTCTGTCGAACTGGATATATTGTAATTTAGAAACATTTCTTACTAGATACTTATGATATTTTGTGTATTTTAGTAAGTAATTATCCAGTTTCCAGTTTCTTGATTAGCATTTTTATTCCTCAAATATTAGAGAAAGAAGCTCCAGTCTTTTCAGTAACATTGTAGCAACAACTATCTTAACATGGCGACTGTTACTGGGAGTAGCTTTAATCTTTATATTGATATTGATGAAAAAAAAACTATATTCATATAACGAATATTAATGGAAGTAACTTGTATTGACATTGTAGCACTAGTCATTTTCTTGTGGTACCTGTTAGGGGTTTGGGTGGCTTCACTCTATATTAATATTAAAAGTTTAAAGGGGGAAGCGTCAGAAGATCTTTGTTGTTTCAGAATAGATTAAGGCTACTGAAGTTTGAACAACTATCTCATTTGTTTAATTTCATTAACTTCCCGTGTTTTTGTCTTACTATTATTGTATGACTAAGTGTCTACTTGAAAAAAAAAACAATAACAACGCGTCATTGCTGTAATTGACTTAAGGACATTTTAAACTACCTCTTTAAGTAATAACCAGTTCTTGGAACGAATTGTGAAATTTGATCTTTCTTAAGAGAACCTATATTGATCATAAACTATACATGATATTAAGAAAAGACACTACGCTTTATTAAAGCACCAAATGTCATGATAAATAAGTATAGTTTACAACCTTAGAATATAGAGACCATTAAACATTTCTGAACACTGTTGTAAGCTGTTTATGTGCCATTGCTTATAATTTCATTATTGTGTTGGTAAGAAGCGTCTGCTGATAACATATAAATCAAAATAAAATATGTAAATATATCTCTTAATGTCAAAATTAATCAAATCATTACTCATAGATTTTCGAAATATCTTCCAAACATACCAAGTTATTTAACTCATCTTTTGTCAGTTCTTTACACTGAGTGTTTTAACAAGCAAAAATATAACATGGTTCAATATTGTTGTAGATCGCTTTGTTACGATCCTGCTATACTTCCTCTTGTGATCCACAGACTTTATTTAGGTTTTACTTATTAATATCATGCCAGTGTGAACATATAAGTTGTTGTTTATTATTATACTCAATAACACAGAGATGTATAACTAGGTTTTGTTTTTTACTTAGCAGCATATTACTTTCTTCTTTCGCCTTTCTCAACTTATTAGTTTCTCTCACATCTCCTGGTCTTTATATTTTCGTTAAACTCCTGTTTTTTATGTATTCTTTTCTCAAAACCAAGCCAAACAAGTCCCATTCTTTCCGACCTTGCAGACCTGTTCTGTATAATTAGGAACATAACGTTTTCATAATCACAGAAAGATTTATAGTATCCACGCTAGCTGAGCAAGAGAAGTGGCTACTCGCTCAAATACCTTTCTAACAACTTAACGTGCTAAGTAATTTCTTATATATTGACCAAAATTCTGACACTTTTTCACCTTTCTGAACTCTGACGATATTCTTTATATTTTGCTCTATACCAAATATGTGGACCTCATCGGTAGTGAATCTTATATAAACAAATCAGTCATTTACATGTTTGAAGATTTTAAAACATTATTTGTAATACTTCTTAAATATAGGACTATCTACATCCTCCAAACAGCCTATTTGTTTTACGACAAAGATGTAAAAACAATAAGTAGGCTTACGAAGTAATTCAAAATTATAACCATGTCTGTGTGCAACATTTCAGAACAGGCAAAATGTAAGCGGTAAAATCCAGAACACAATAACGTCACATATGTCTACTTTAACCTGTTTACATTATAGTGGAGTAATATATAAAACAAAAACGAGTTACTAACTTAAAAAAAAAAACTCGAATAAGTATTAGATTAGGACTCATAACAATATTCTAGACTCATATGTCTATTACATAATTTTTCAGGTACAAAGGAGAAAATCGTACTTCTGTGATTCCTGATAATATGTGGCACTTTTCTTTTAGCTGTTTGGTGTTGGTAGTAAGTTTGGTTTTCTGAATTTCGCGCAAAGCTACACGAGAACTACCTGCGCTATCCATTCTTAATTTAGCAGCGTAAGGCAGGGAAAACAACTAGTCATCACCGCCAACCGCTTGAACTACTCTTTTACCCATGGCTGAAAGGGCGAGCATGTTTGGTGTGACAGGGATACGTACCTGCGACCCTGAGGTTGCGAATCGAACGCCCTAACCACCTGGCCAAGATAGGCCTAGTAGTAAGGACATAACGAAAGATAGATCATGTTTCGTTTGGTGTAGATAAAATACTAAGTGGAATTAAAAACGTCTTTCATAAACGTTTGGTAAATGTGTGATTTGTATTAATTGGTGAGGATATTTTCTGTTTCAGAGTTATACAACTACACACAGATTTTTGTGCACTCCTGATATATTTCCATCTTGTTGGCCTTGCAATACTTGATGAGTTGGTACTTATGTATGTATTTACTTTTACGCTGCTGACCAATTTTCGAGTAAAGTTTAAATTCAGAGCGTCTCTGATTTCAAATTTACCGAAGTCAAACTTGCATTTGGACTTGTTCACTCTAAAAACTACCAAAAAAGAAACTACATTCTGTGACAATAGTACCTAGTTTTAAATTTCTGTATTTCACAAAAATACAAACAAACTAAAGGAGGCAGTTACTCAGCTTACTGCACATTAGGGAATGAGCTGAACATAATGGGAACAATGATCTCTGTCTGTCATCACAGAGTGAAAACTAAAATGTTTCCCGGGTAGGTTACTGAACCAGTACTATGTGCAATTACCCACTTGTCAAAAACGATTAAACAACATCTGTCAATAAAAAAAAAAACTATATCCGTCTGTCCAAATCAAGACAAATTATATTTTGAATCTAGTTAATTATGTCATTATAAACTATGTTTGCATGTTGTTTGCTTAAATATCAGATGACAGACCTAGACTGAAATAATAAAAAAATACAGGCTTCCTCGTGTGTGATTAGGCAGACAGTAGCACTCCTAGCAAAACTTCTTCCTGAGGTGATAAATGGAATCTGCCAGTTTCCTGTTACTTTGTTCCTCTGTATTATATCTATTCTTTGTTGTCTCAAAAATCAGTGTTCTCCCTATAACCCTCGTTAATATTTGTTTCTGTATATTTATGTACATACACATACTTATTTTTGTTTTCATAAAGTTTTTGTGCAACATTATACAAATGTTATTATATCTGATGGTGATTCTGGCAGAGACAAAAATGTTGTCACAATTTTCAACACATTTAGTTGAGTGTATAGCTATGCGTTATTATAGATTTTAATAAGTTTTATATCAATTGTTATGTATAGATGTATGCGTATTAGATCAAAAGGTTTGGAGGTAGTTGATTTTTATCGTCTGTCTCCTTGGGTATGTGTTTTCCTATAGCAAAGCCACTTCGGGGTCTCTGCTGTGTTCACCTAGGGGATTTGAACCCCTGATTTTACGTTTGTTAATCAGTAAACTTCCCGCTGTCCCAACAAGGGACTGTCCCTGAGACAAAGATATTTTAATTCTTGTTTCTTTATTTTTGAACATTCGTGCAACACTACGCAAAGGTTACTTGTGTTAATATCTCTATTTTTGAACTGATAGACTAGAGGAAAGGCAACCAGTTAATAACACCCACAAACAACTTACTAAGATACTATAATTTAATGGAGGAAATTGACTGTCACTCTTATAGCGCACCCACGGCTCCAGAGTGATGAATTCATTTTTGTATTTTTCTTCCTACTGGATCTCAATAATATATTCACAAATATACAAAGGTCAGGCACAGCAAATTATTTAATATGCCTTAATTACAAATCCGCAAATTTTGAGTTGTCAGATGCACAATACAGGCATTTTAACCACTTTGCCACGCCTGACCCCATACATTTGTGACTATATTACCAAGGTCCATCATGAAAACACAAATATAAAGAAAGATAATATAGAAATCATAACACATTTGATTCGACTATTTTAGGCAGGGACCGACTGTTTCTCTGTTGTTTTTAATTTCGCGCAAAGCTACACGAGGGCTATCTGCGCTAGACATCCCTAATTTAGCAGTATAAGACTAGAGGGAAGACAGCTAGTCATCACCACCCACCGCCAAATTTTAGGCTACTCTTTTACCAAAGAATAGTGCGATTGACTGTCACTTTATAAAACCCCATACGGCTGAAAGGACAAGCATGTTTGGTGTGACGAGGATTCGAACCCGCAACCCTCAGGTTACGAGTCAGTTGCCCTAACCACCTGGCAAGGGACCTACTGAGTAAGCAAACATCATTCGAAGAACCGTATACCTTATTCAACCAGTATAAAATAATTTAATATGGGTAAGTGACAAGTGAATGAATTTAAATTAGTAATTAAATTGTCATAACCGCTTTAATTCAGAAATTATTATCTTATTTTTACTACACTAAGCAGTTTTATATTTGTATCTATTATACCATTCAATGTAAAGAACTGGCTGAAAGTGAGTGAAATCATTCGTTTTCTTTAATAAAACATATCTAAAAAACCGAAACAGTGATTAATGGGATTAATGCAAAATTGGTGTTGTTTTTGTTTAACATTTTATGTAGTTCAAAAGTTATTACGAATTCTGAAAACCACAAACAATTTGTGTATATAGAGTTTTAAAAAACGTGGTTAAAAACCAGATGGCATTCACATGCACCTCACTGGTAATTGTAGAGTTAAAACTTATTTGATTTTAAACCACTAGAGGCATGCACAAATATTACGAAATTTTATTGAACGACCAACTTTAATAAAATGTCTGAAATAAGAGAAGTGAAAGCGAAATTCATTAATAACATTTAGCATTTGTTATAGCTGCTTGGTGCACGAGAGATTTGACGCGCTCACATAGAAATATTTATCAATAACATCTGTTCAAAAATAAACTGACATTGTAGGTCGGAACTTAAGAAAATTAAATGTTGTTAACCTACTAGAGGTATGTAATATTGTGAATCAATATAAAATAAAACCAAAACCTAATATAATTAGAATACATCGATTTATCAGTTGGGTACTCTCGTGATTAACAATATTTTCCAATCGTGAAACTTCGAATATCTCAGAATGTTAGACCACTGGAAATTTAAATTTGTTAAAAACCCACATGTTAGGTTACCAATACAGAATAATTTCTATACGTGTACTAATTAAAATTATTTTTAACATCTTAACCAATAATATTAGTCAAACTCTATTTAAAGAAAATGGATTGATTACAGTTATCATAAAAATATTAGTTTGATATTTAAATGCGATTTACCTTATAGTTGTCTTGGTACGTGAAACTACACCTATCAATTCGAATAGCTTATGAGCAAAATTAAAAAGATTATATCATAATATATCAGTCATACTAAATCCTCCATATCAATACCAGGACTCAGCAGGCCGACTTGGATGAATTAGACATTATATTGGTTTTTAGGCGCTATTTGTGCAAGCAGCTTTTATTACTTAGTTTGGTTACGTTATTTTAGAGCAATTAGACTATCATCTGTGTCCACCATAGGGAATCGAACTCCTGATTTTAGCATTGTAAGTCTGTATACCTATTGTTCTCCAGTCGGAGGACCGAATTGTATGAAAAGCTGGTGTTATAATATGAAATTACAGGTTTGTTTTAGATATATCTAGTTTCATCCATTCATAGGCAATAATAAGGGTTTGAACTATTTTCAAACACAACAAGTTTAACGTTTAGGTAACATCTATAAACCTATCTTTGAAAGAATTTTATAAAATTATGTCTTTATGTTTTTGCTAAATTAAAACATATTGTTCTGGAAACGTATATGAATTTTATGATGTGTTTATAGGGTAATAGGAAAAATATTGTAACTACATTGACATGTTTATTTATTTTATTTAGATATTCAAGTATTATCATCAGATTATGATACCTATTCTACTTCTCTTCCGTCTTGCCACGCATCACCCACTTTACTATGTAATCTTTACCTTATCGATTTGTTAGCGCAAAACCACACAATGAGCTGTTTACTCTCTATCATAAACTTACCATAGTCTTTAACATGATTTGTATTTCAAAGGTAGACCATTATACATTTAGTAGGACCCTTTACAGATATTTGGGCAAGTTGAATTGATGCGGTTTCAATTTGTTATGAGATAGCCATTGATTTCATAGCAAGTTAAGAAGTTTGCAAACGTTTAATTTGGGAGCTTTCGTCAGTCATATATATATCTATTATTTTACCAACGCTATCAGAAGATATACCCAACTTCGTCTTCATTATACAAATGATAGTTTGGGATATAGTTTAGAAACCTATTGTTGCTCTAATTGCTTTTCTGTGCCTTTTTCTTTTTTTACTTCTTCGGAATATTGGGTCCTTTGGCTGAACATTGTTTATCAACTACACATTACGAATGTCTTACCTCAGAGATGTATATGATATGTAATATCTAACCATAAATTTTAGTGTTGTGGCATTGAAAGTCCAATGGTGGGAAATTCAGTGAACCAAGTACTGTGTGTTGTTACAAGCTGTGGTACATCTTTAGCGACACATAACTGGACGAACACATGAAAATCATTCTTTTAAAGTATTGCTAATCCATTGTATATAAGTTTTCTCTTCCACTCGTTATTCTCTAAGTTCACAGTAAATCTTTTTACATTAATGCTAATTTGACAGTTTGATATATATTATTCACGACTAATTGATCTGGTGAAATAATAGACTAAAACACTCTTAGGTAACACTTATTATAAACATTTCTTTCATTTTTCGAATTTAACTTGTTGTATACTAAAACTACAGTTCCATAGTTGAGTAGTTTACAACTAACCACTTGGAGCAGAAAAAAATAAACAAAACTTAAATGATTTAGTTGCACGAGGTTTAAATAACCACAAATGTCCGAATACGTGTAATAAAGCACTCTTCGAAATTTGCGTTTGTAAATGTATATCTACGAATGTTTTTTTATTTACAATTTTCCTCATACAAAGTGTTAGTTATGATCAGAATTAAATCTTTAGTACTATGATGAAAGCCTCTACAAGTAGATATGTTTGTTTGTTTTTTTAGTTTCGCACAAAGCTACACGAGGGCTATCCGCCCCTAATATAGCAGTGTGAGGCTAGAGGGAAGACAGTTAGTCACCACCACCCACCGCCAACTACTCCTTTACCATTGAATGGTGGGATTTTAGTCACCACCACCCACCGCCAACTACTCCTTTACCATTGAATGGTGGGATTGACCATCACATTATAACGCCCCTACAACTAAAAGGGCGAGCATGTTTTGTGTGATGGGGATTCGAACCCGCGCCCCTCAGATTTCGAGTCGAGTGCCTTAACCACCTGGCCATGCCGGGCCGGTAGATATTTAATGTGTATTTTTGACATAATTCTTTAACATTATAGACTAATTTTCTAAAACCAAAATAAAATACAGAAATTTAACCCAGATATTTATTTCAATTCCTTTAAAACGGTGAACTATCTAACGTTTTATACTGACAAACTTAACACGTAACGTTTCACTTTTAAAACACATAGCATGTGAAAGGACGTTTTTATTGCTTTTACAACTTCTTGTCTCGTTTTTTTTTTAAAATAAAAACACACATATATACGTGCTATAAAAAATATTTGCGTCTATGATTCATATGAATTTTATTTGTTTCTTTTGGTCAAGCATTATGAATCCCAAAATGTCTATAACACTCACCATTCATATACAAACGTCTTTCGGAAAATGCCAAACAGTAAAGATGCCAGGACTTTCAGAACTAGTGCGTCCACACCTTTTCCAAATACAAGCTTTGTGAAAGAAATCATCTCACTAACTGAAAGTGATAACAAACATAGCACACTTTGCTTTTGGTGGCGTTTATCCGAACCACTCAACTTGTGTGTTTGTCTTAAACTACTATATAATATTTTTGAATTTCTTCCAGTTTATATGTAAGACAATTTTTAAACGTTTTGCTCACAATTTACAGATGTTAATTTACAGTTAAGTTCACCCAGTTTTCATATTATTTTTGATAAAGTTACTAATAACTGCTTTACTGAATATTTCTTGCTCTTAAAGCATTATTTACTTATGCAGGACTCAGGAGAAACTTTACTATCCATGGGAAACACTGGAACACCAGCCCCACATTTACAAAGTAAATACAAACAGTCATTGATTCTTATGTATTTATACAACTATAATATTACATTTAAATGACAGTTACGTTAAATATTTGTTATGCTTGTTATCGATGTTAAGAGGGAGACTACTGCGTGTATAAAGCACGCGCTATCGTCGTTGTTTTCTTTAAATCATGCGCTGTTCTTATCATGCTCTGAAATTAAAGGTATCTAGATCACAGCATCGTACATGATTTGGTTTTCTAAAAAATCTAAAACTAATTTAGTTTTCTTAAAGTCTTCACGTCACAAGTGCATCATCTTATAATTAATGCAAAGCAACAAGTATAATCATTAACTTCCACGCATTTCAAATACAACGTATCAAAAGTTCAAAAGCCAGATTGGTTTTTATCTACACATACCGATAATCATAGATATGTAAATACTCTCTGGTGACTCAGCGGTAAATCTCTAGGCTCACTGCTTGTTTGGTTGTTTCTGAATGTCGCGAAAAGTTATACTAGGACCACCTGCACCAGCCGTCCCTAATTTAGCAGTGAAAGACTAGAGGGAAGGCAACTATTCATAACCACCAATCGCTAACTCTTGGTTTACTGTTTTACTAACGATTAGTGGAATTCACCGTCAAGTTATAACGCCCCTATGGCTGAAAGGTCGAACGTGTTTGGTGGGACAGGAGATCGAAAACGTGACCCTCAGCTTGATAGTCGAGCGCCCTAACAATGTACCCATTCGTACCTTGTAGGCTCATAATTCTGAAACTCTCGTTTCGATACCTGCGGTAGGCTGATCACAGATAATCCATTGCTTCGGTTTGTACATAGCAACAAAAAAATAAAAAGACACATAAATATCGGGCTTTGGAGAATCTAATATTACTTTTCTAATTGAGTAAAATGCAATACCTACTGAAACAGCTTTCATAATTAATTAAAAATACCTTATTACCACAATGTTTTAAGATAAAAGCAAAGTATTTCTATGGTCTGACTTACAGGGTCATTTACACAAGGGGTGGTATGGCCAAGTGATTAAGGCGCTCGACTCGTAATCTAAGGATCGCGGGTTCGAATCCCTATCGCGTTAAACATGTTTGTCCATTTCAGCCGTGGAGACGTTATAATGTGACGGTCAATCTCACTATTCACCGGTAAAAGAGTAGCTCAAGAGTTGGCGGTGGGTGGTGATGGCTAGCTTCCTTCCCTCCAATCTTACACTAGTAAATTAAGGACAGCTATCGTAGAGAGCCCTCGTATAGTTTTGCGCGAAATTCAAAAACACACAAAAATCCACACAAAGAAGTAATATAGAACTATGAAAAAATAAACAAGAAGTCGTGGAATGACAGAGAAAAATGCTCCCAAACGTTTGAAAGAAGTAAATTTCTTTTTAAATTAATTCACACGAATTCAACTCTATACGTATATGTATCCTGTACGTGAGTGTCATTTTATCAAAAGCATTTAAAATTTGACAAATAGTGATTATGGTTTAGCAAAAATAAATAATCGTGTGTAAACTTAGAGAAATGTGTAAACTGAACCGTATAATTCTTAGCAGTACTAATACAATCTGAATTCTGCTATCAAAGAAGTAAGGAAATTAGTTAAGTCATAGCATTAAAGCTGTTTGTTTGTTTTGGAATTTCGCACAAAGCTACTCGAGGGCTATCTGTGCTAGCCGTCCATAATTTAACAGTGTAAAACTAGAGGGAAGGTAGCTAGTCATCACCACCCACCGCCAACTCTTGGGCTACTCTTTTACCAACGAATAGTGGGATTGACCGTCACATTATAACGCCCCCACGGCTGGGAGGGCGAGCATGTTTGGCGCGACGCATTAAAGCTAAGTTAACCAGTACATCAGAGACAGGAAGGTTCAAGAATCTAAAATATTATTTTTTACCGGCTCTTAGAATCTAATACTGGATCTTATAGACACAGCTGAAATTGCAGAGCGTGCTCTGTGGCATCTTTTCTCGAACTCTGGATCCTTCTATCCTCTGTCTAATATGCTAGCGACTGGGCCAAACCCACCACAAAGAATAAACAAACATCCAACACTTTTACAGAAAAGATCTATAGACTGGTCCCCTATGATAGACGAAAACATTTTAAACAGAAGCAATTAACTATTTTCTAGAATTCATTTCCTTCATACATTTTTATAGAGTTTAACACGCTCTTGACTTCAGAGGGTTGAATAGGTCTTGATAAAGGTCATATTCAATTTAAATTTAGAAGATCAATTACAAGCACTCTTAACAAAAATTATTTTGTTTCGTTGGCTTGGTTAAACCTTATAGACTTACAGACTGTAAGACTGTACGTCAGTTTAAGCACTGATTAGTCACTAATTTGTATTTTGTTGTATACTAATTAGTTTATTCCCCACGTTTTGGTTGCTAATCTATAGGTAGATTTTCGCAATCTTATTATAAAATGCACAGTTGGCTATCTGTGCTCTGTACACTGCGCATATCGAAACCCGATTTTTAACGTTATAAGCCTTCAGCCTTATCGTAAGCTTTTAAATTATCTTGTTTGTGTTTTGTTTTAACGCTAAGCCGTACAATTCAATATCTGCGTATTGTACACTTACGATGATCGGAGTCAAATTCTAGCGTTATAAGCTCTGATACTTGTCGCTAAGCCTTAAAAAAAGTGTTTCTGTGGGAAATTTAAATTTCAGATCTGTTTTTTTTGCGATAACTTCCTTCCATCAAAATTAAGTTTGAAGGATAAATCAAAGTTACTAATACTCAAACGGAAGTTTAAATTATTGCAAATGAACTGTGTTTAATGTGATATAATAAGTCATTACAGGCGCAAGTTTCAAAGATAGTATAATCGCAAGGTTGAAAATAATGTCATAATAATTAGATAAGGAATTGACTTGGCATAATACGTATCTCAGATCACTATAACATCTGATTTTCACTCCAATAACGTGTTTCTTTCTCAATCATTCTAATTTCTCTGCCTCCCCCCTTCAATAGAAAAAAGATTATCACATCACGGTCCTTGAAGATTTTTTCATACTCTCAATTATTTGTAAGATTTTTATGTATTTGAGATAAAGCAGTTAGTGACGAAAAATGGTTTGGTTTTTTTTCAAATTCTTGTTTCTTATTGCTTATAGAAGTTACTTCATAGAGCAATTCTTTACAAATGTTAAACTGCATTAAAGATATGATATTTCAAACTTCTAAAAAACAAAACACGCTGAAACATTTTCATACTTTATAAAAACTACAAAATTAACTTTTCGATGTTATCTTGAAATATTGCATTAAATTAGAAGCCTTATTCTTGTTGTAAACATATTAGCGCTTGTAAATATTATTGTCATCTGTATACATTTGTCTTAAAGTAGAATATTTCTAAAGGACCTCTTATTAGATTCAGTATAGGTAAACTGTACCGCTAGAACAACCGGTTACAGTCCATTATCATAAGATCATCCCTACTAAACACTGGTCGTTTAGTGAGGCCCTTGACATGAAAACTATCTAGCTAATAGTACTTGTTTTACTTTTTCCTACAGTTAGGCTTAACATTCCTTAGCTCAACACCTAGCGGCTATTATTAACAGTAAACTAAGATCTTTAGTGAAGGAAACTGTACGGAATGTGCTTATCCAAAGCCGTAAACAGGTCTGAACTCTTCTTAATTGTTAGCGAAAATAACAAACACGAAATGTAAAAGATTGTTCGAATCTTAACTACGAACCGAGAGGTATCCATAGGGGTCACTAGGCAACTATAGGGTTAATTTAGCTGTATATAATATTCCATTATTACAGATAACGCACTTTTTGTGGTCTCATTTACGTTGAACATTAAAATGCAAAGCAAATGGATTTTAAACTATGAACTAATTAAAACTTCACAATAATGTCAATCGACCATTCAAGTTTAAAGTCTTTCAATAAATGTAACCATATTGTTCAGTTACTAACTTTGATAAGTCTGAAGTCACGTATTGGGGATATTTAGTTTTTCATATGACCCTATGATTGCTGAAAAAATTGATTACCTAAGACCATATTTTCTTCGGGTACATAATACGGTAAAATTATAGGATGTGTGTTTCTTTTAAACAGAGTAATTTAGGAGTTTTGTTTAAAACATACCAGAAATATGGTTAATGGCGTTCATATCAACAAAAAGGTTTAGTTTAAGAAACTCAAATATTTTACAAGAAATCTGAACATACCCCCCTCGCGCTCACAACGAACATTTTCTAGGATATAAAGCACATTAGGCTTTTCAAAATCTTCTGAAAAAGATTTTGTTTGTTTGCTGTTAATCGCAAAATTACATAATGGAATATTTGTGACGTGCACACAAAGGGTGTCGAAACCCAATTTTAGTATTATAAGTCTTCAGATTTACCATTGAGCCATTGAAGAGGGGGGTAGGCTTCCGAGATAGAAACTGTGTTGTTTTACCAGTCCATATCCTTCTATAAAAAAATATTAATCTTCCGTGGCTTAACGGTAAACATAAGGACGAATAACGCTAAAAATTAAAGCTCGATGCCCGCAGAGAACAAAGCGCAAACACAACCCTTTGTATAGTTTTACGCTTAAACACAAGTAAACAAATTTATTTTGAAAATGACAATAGGCTACCTTAAATAACGACTTAAAAATATTTTAAATTAAGATATTTCTACGCAAGCGCGTGTTTGGGGTGTTTTAATAAGTTGATATTTAGCCACTTCGGCAATGACCACCCAATCCAATCACGTGAAAACTAAAGCGAGTAACCAGTAGAATCCAAATATTTGCTATATGAACACACACACGTGTGAATATACCAGTAACCCTTAATTAAACTGTTTTATTTATTTGTTTGATGTTAAGCACAAAGCTACGCAATGGGCTATCTGCGCTCTACCCACCACGGATGTTGAAAGGCGGTTTCTAGCGGTGCAAGACCGCAGATACGCTGCTGTGCCACTGAGAAGGCTAACTAAACTATGGCATTGTTTTTCATATCCATTATAATGATTATAAAGAATTCTGTTCTATGTTTAATATTGATATTCTTCTGACTAAAATCTAATTTATAAACCACTCAGAGTAAAAACAAAACAAAAATAATTAGAAGTCTGTTCAGTCAATATTTTAATTTTTTCGAAGGTCTGAAAAATTTTAAAATTTGAGTATTCTGGAAAGAAAATGTTCTATGAAGTTAATAACGATAGTGATCTCTACATTTAACGTAGTTTTGTAAACAAAGTTCACATATTAAAAACTCTAAAAATTAAACCACATCACTGTAAATTGTATATGAACAAACTGGAGGGCCCGGCATGACCAGATGGTTAAGGCGTTCGACTCGTAATCTGAAGGTCTCGGGTGCGAATCTCCGTCGCACCAAACATGCTCGCCCTTTCAGCAGTGGGGACGTTATAATGTGATGGTCAATCCCACTATTAGTTGGTAAAAGAGTAGCCCAAGAGTTGGGTGGTGATGACTAGCTGCCTTTCCTCTAATCTTACATTACTAAATTAGGGACTGCTAATGCAGATAGCCCTCGTGTAGCTTTGCACGAAATTCAAAACAAAGGAAACAAACTGAGGATTCTGTTATTTATACTGTAACTAGAAAATCATATTTCCACACCTGAACAAATTTTGGCCAAGGTGGGAATCTATAGTATTAAAGAACAATATTCGTTTTAGTTAGCTCTGCTAAAAATATGTTTTGTTGTTGGTTTTGTCTATTTTTCAAACCAACAGAAGAGCTATCTGCCTTAACCAAGTCTAATTTTAAACTGCAAAACGCTGTTTAGTGGCAACGGGACATGAACTTTAAACCCTCGGAACTATAGCTCTGTACAATAACGACTTGGGCACGCCTGGCCTTTATTCTTCATTCTAGCTCACTTCCTTACATATAATAACAAATAATGTGTTGAAAGTTCTGTAACGTTTACCATAAAGTTCCGTAAAGATACAAAATAGATTATTATTATGGCATTTTCTGCCATAACTGTGTGTGTTTGTGCTGCTGTGTCCACCTAGAGGAATCGAACCCCTGATTTTAGTGTTATAAATCCTTAGAGTTACCACTGTGCCAACGGGGATTAAATCATTGTTAGTAGGTAATTTTAAACTGTGCTAACCTACGCTACAGGGTAATCAATACTATATAATCATGTTCTTCAAACACTGCAAATAGCTCAGTGCAAGTGCAACATAACATAGTCACATAGTCACACACATGTAATAAACAACTTTACAAAGTTTTCTTCATAATCGAATTCCTTTTCTAATACAAAAAAATACTAAACCTTAAGATACATTAATCTACCATAAAAACATGGTTACAAAATTAGTGTACGTTACAGAAACTAATTTTTTGATATAATATTAGCAATATGACAAGTGAGATCAATGCATTTCATGTCAAGCATTTTTTTGCTCATTTGTAACTATCATGTAAGATAAATAACTTCTTGTTTAAATAATCAAGACAAATGGTACAGTTACAAATATGTTATTGTAACAAAATGAGTGCCCCCCAGTTGCACAGCGGAATGTCTGCGGACTCACACCGCTAAAAACCGAGTTTCGATATCCGTGTTGGACAAAGCACAGACAGCCCATTGTGCAACTTTGTGCTTCATTCCAAACAAGCAATACAAACAAAACAAAGTATGTAGCACAGAGTCAACTCAGAAGACAAACAAAAGTAAAAGGAACAACGTAGTTTTGGTTTGTTTGTTTGTTTTGAATTTCGCACAAAGCTACTCGAGGGTTACCTGTGCTAGCCGTCCCTAATTTAGCAGTGTAAGACTAGAGGGAAGGCAGCTAGTCATCACCACCCACTGCCAACTCTTGGGCTACTCTTTAACCAACGAATAGTGGGATTGACCGTCAAATTATAACGCCCCCACGACTGAAAGGGAGAGCATGTTTGGCGCGACCGGGATGCGAACCCGCGACCCTCAGATTACGAGTCGCACGCCTTAACACGCTTAGCCATGCCGGGCCCGCAGTTTTGGTTAAATATGCTATTAACCGAAGATTTCTTACCCTTGAGCCAATGTACAAGACAAGGGTTAAAATCAGGTATTGTTCTAAGGATAAAACGTATCGTCTTATACACCAACAAATACGGTACGTAAAATAAGATGTTACGGCTGTCTTATCGATAATGATGTAGTGTTTAACAGCTTATATCAGTATTCTATATGTTCTACCACTCCGTAATGATTAACGTGTCGGTTTTGTCTAGATGAACCCTTAACTCCTTGCACAAAAGTTTGTGTTACATTATGTGAAACAAAAACTGCCTGCTTTTTTAAAACGTGTAATTCTTCAGACGACGAATATCGATTTAAGTAAATATTTGTTTTCTTTTGATGTCATATGAACCTAACGCTTTTTTGTGACTTATATACGTAAATTGCATATATCCAAATTTATTAGAAAAAAACGAAGCTTTACAGAATCCTATAAAAAACGCGATATCAGACACTGTACCCCCAATTCATAATATGGATTGAATGTTTTACTATTTTTTGATACTTTAAAACAAACGTCTAAGATACCACAAACTTCGTAGTGTCTACATACAGTTTACGCTATTTAATGGGTATGTCCGGCATGGTTACGTTAAAGCACTCGATTGTAACCAAAGGGTCGCGGGTTCGAATCCCTGTCACACCAAACATGCTTGCCCTTTCAGCAGTGGAAGCTTTATTATGTTACTGGCAATCCCACTGTTCGTTAGTAAAAGAGTAGCCTAAGAGTTGGCGATAGGTAGTGATGACTAGCTAGCTGCCTTCCCTCTAGTCTTACACTGTCAAATCAGGGACGACGAGCGCAGATAGCCCTCGTGTAGCTATGCGCGAAATTCAAGACAAATTTAATATGTGAAAATAACTTTCTCCAATAGACCAATAAAGCCAACGTTCAGTTGGAAGTTATTTATATATGTCCAGGATTTAGTTACTTGCATTTATTTCATGTGATATCAAAATAAGTTAAACATGCTGCTCAATAATATTACACAATCTTATCTAATCAAGGTTTTTATACCGCTTGAGAAAAAACTGTTGTCATTGTGTTTTCACAGTTATCAACAAGTAAAATCTTGACGAATGACTTAAAATCAACAAAGTTCGAGTTTCAAATCAACTCATTCCAGTCATGGATTGACATAAATCTGACCGAGAGAAAGTTGGTTTAATTGTGTTGAATGTAAACTGCCACTGAATGTACAATATACCTACGTGCATATAACGTAATAATATTAAATTAATAAGAAGAAGAATAGAAAAAAATAATTCATAGAATGAAAATAATAGACAAGGAGTAAAACGAAATTCACAAATCAAGAAAGTTAAACAGCCATCAGACTCTATAAGATCACGTGCTCAGGATCTGATATTTCATGATTTGAAGTGAATTCCATAGAATGGTGAAGAACCTTTACAATATTCAGAGACATATGGTAACCAAATTATTCTCCACAGGTCAGGAATGTGAATGGTTCGATGTTTCGAGTGCAAATATTTACTTTAAGTCAAAGCAGAAGACGTTGAACTTCACTTCAAAACCCCAAACAAATGCAGTCTACAGAAAATTCAACACAAAATTGTCTAAAATAGTCATATGATATAGAAGGAAGAGCAGCTGTTGTTTGTATAATACCTGTGTTAAAAATCATTTACAGATTCTGAAATATTAACAACAAATATAAATTACAATATTAAACATTCGCTTAAACTTAAAGTTACCTGAGGATGTCTGTTTGCTTAGAATTAAGCACAAAGCTACACAATGGGCTATCTGTGCTCTGTCATCTACGGGTATCAAAACCTGGTTTTAGCAGTGTGAGTCCGCAGGCTACCTAAGGAACGTTAATTTGATGGCCTAAGTCTTATATAGACTTGATAAGCAAAACGTAACCATGACCAATACTTGGTATAACGCTATTTTTTCAGAGAAATATTTTAGCATCATTTTATAGTGTCTATCTCTAAATATTTATAATTTGGTAACCAAATTTGAAAAATATGTATGGTGACATACATGAGCGAGATTTTACACCAAAATGTAAAAAGGCAAAAAAAATCTAATATAATTATTGTGAATGTGATATATATATTATATTCCACAGAAAAAAATGGGAAGGGGGGGTAAATGCTCCTCCTTGTTTTCCCGTGATCCTATCTCCTGTTACATGATTCAGCTCTTTAGCTTTAAATTCAACTCACCGGGGCGACATCTGGTGTATATCTAATAATATCCAACGAATATTCTTATAAGCGAACACATCGCTTTACCATGTTTTATTTCTGAGTATTTATTTGGTCTAATCTTGCCGGTTTAGCTATTTGTTATAAACTGATTTTAGAAAAAAGTTCATATGATGAAACCCAAGTTGTAAGCAATGAATCGTGTCTTCGTTACCAATACGCAGGAGAATACCACTTGCTGTTCTTCAAACCTGAGAGCTTAAACAACATTATTTTACTGTTTAAAATGCGATTAGAAAGGAAAAACTTCGCATATAATAGCTAGACGGTGGTCTGACCCTGAGATAACCTATAACCACGCAACACACATACTTCTCTGGTGTTAGCAGATGTTATTTTATCTAACCTGCTCCTCTCGGAGAAAATGGTTATTCCTTTACGCTGATCACGGAAATTTAATTTTGTTTTTGTTAAAAATAGACTCTTAATGTTCAACAGTTTAGAGAATATCTATCTCCGACCTGCTTTCAAGTTGAATGTGTGTGTGGTTGATATATATCAGTGATGTAACGTACGTGTATAAAGTACATTAAAATATTATGTTATCAATATCAAAATAAGCTGTTAAATGCCTGAAAGATATCGCAGCTTTAACTGTTATCAATTTGCTACCCCTTCCGCCCTTTTTCTTCTCGAGTTCTGGTGAGGTTAATAATATATCCGTTTCAACTCATTGGTTTGTTATTTTATTTCTGAATTTTCACCAAAGCTACAATGGGGCTATTTGCGCTAGCTGTTCCTAATTTAGTAGCGTAAGACTAGAGGAAAGAGTAGCTAGTCATCACTACCCACTACCAACTCTTGGGCTACTCTTTTACCAACAAATAGTGGGATTGACCGTCACATTATAACGCCTCCATGGTTGAAAGGGCGAGCATGTTTGGTGCGACAGAGACTCAAACCCACGACTCTCAGATTACGAGTCGAACGCCTTAACCCACCTGCCCATGCCGAGCCTGAAATGAACTAATACAAACACAGTTTGGCCAATTTTATCTAAACCTACAAGATTAACTGTTAACAACTAAACCACATTTGATAAAACACACTGAAAAATATTTAAACCCTGAAATGAAAGAGTAAGTTAATATACGAATATAAGAGTTAAAAACTGCAGAAATAAACGTGATATCAAAAATTACTAACAAATGTTTAGTCCACTTGTTTTGTCTGTGATATAATGTGCACATTGTATCCAGAGATTTAGTTGTAATTGTTTGTTGTTAAGCACAAAGCAACAGAAAGGGCTCTCTGCGTTCTGCCCGCCACGGGTACTCAAGTCCGGTTTTTAGTAGTATAAGTCCTCAGGCATACCACTGTGGGGTGGAGGGAGTGTATCTAAAGAAGATTAATGTGTTCTACAAGATTTTATGAGATTTGTATTATACCTTCTCTGTCAGAAATAATTTTAGTATTAAGCTAGATTTACTCTTTATTCCTTTTAATGTTTAGACGTCTGAGAGTAGAAAGTAGATTTTACTGGGTTTTTTTTCTTTTTTATAAACCTTTTTACCAGTCATGTGTCTTTGTCGTGGAGTAAAAATTGTCCAACCGCAGTCCCGTGTTAAACGAAACATTGACAACTTGCCGGTGCTGTAGACATTCTCAGTTACCCATAACTTTCGTTCTTCCATGTCAGCATCTACATTTACTTCTGTGATGTTATCCGAAATGTCCATTTCCCTTTCTTGACCTCCTGCCGCGACACACAAACCAATTTATCAGCTCTGTCACTTAGGGATAAGTCTAGTTAATAATCTGTGCTTTGTCTGTAAAACAGTTGACCTCCATGTTCCAGTCCGTCCAGGAAATTTAACGTAGAATACTAGTTAGTGTAATAGCAACTTGCTACTGTTTTTTTTTTAAGCCTAATGAATTTAAATATATTAATTTGTACCAGACTTCAAACACATATAAAATACTTTATCATTTTCACCTGGCTCCAGAGCTTATAGGCCCAGCATGGCCAGGTGGTTGAGGCACTCGACTAATCTGAGGATCGCGGGTTCAAATTCTCTTCACACCAAACATACTCGCCGTTTCAGCCGTGAGAGCGTTATTATGTGACGCTCAATCCCACAAGTTGAAAAATCCCACTTTTGAAATTCGCACAAAGCTACTCGAGGGCTATCTGCGCTAGCCGTCCCTAATTTAGCAGTGTAAGACTAAAGGGAAGGCAGCTAGTCATCACTACCCACCGCCAACTCTTGGGCCACTCTTTTACCAACGAATATTGGGATTGACCGTCATATTATAACGCCCCACGACTGAAAGGGTGAACATGTTTGGTGCTACCGGGATTCAAACCCGCGACTCTCAGATGACGAGTCGAACGCCTTAATATGCTTGGTCATGCCGGGTATGTGGCACTATGTTAAAGTTCTTTTTGTTTTTAATATGATTAAGCTCTAATGTATGTCTAAGAACTTTGAAGTGAAAGTAAAGTGGAATGCATTATATTATGCACAATCGCATTTCTTCTGCTATATAATTGCCAACGAGGCCTTTCGTCAGATACCAGGAACCATCAGATGGAATGGGATAGGACAAAGGCAGTAGTGATGTAGACATTGTCTATATTATCAGATTTCAAAATCATACAAGTCCGGTTGATATATAAAACTTTGTTTTTTGCTAACTTTATAAAATATCGATCAGGTTTTATTATAATAATAATATTTTTACCGTCAAAGCTCACATTATATCGACCTTCAACTAACAAATGGAGAGTTTGATCATATTGCTGCCTATATCTATGACTTAGAAGTAATGTATATACATATACGTTTCTCTATATTAACATAATATCCTTAATGCACGACTTTTATTAAAATCGCCACCTAGTGGCTCAGCGGTATGTCTGTGGACTTACAACGCTAAAAATCGGGATTCGATACCGTGGTGGGCAGAGCACAGATAGCCCAGTATGCAGCTTTGTGCTTAATTCAAAACAACAACAATTTTATCAAAATCAAGTTAACAAAGTGAGGTAATCCATAATACTAATCAACGTCGTTTTTAACCCTTTAGGGCAGAAAAATATTTTGTGTTTGACATGGTGCATTAGTCATGTACTTGGGTCTTTGTTTATGTTTAACATATCATGTTGACCAGCTACTGCCTAGCCTTGGGTCTTTGTTGATCTTTAACATAATATATTTACCAGCTATTGCCTAGACTTGAATCTTTGTTAATGTATGACATAATATATATAGTAATTATAAGTATTTACGTAAAACAATACAAAAGGGTAAAATATTTTGCTCTTTCAATAATTTTGTTTCGAATGTGTGCATATTGCTAATCATTACTGCATTGTTGACTTGCTTGTTTGTTTTTTTTTTTTAATTTCGCGTAAAGCTACAAGAGGGCTATCTGCGCTAGCCGTCCCTAATTTTGCAGTTTAAGACTAACAGGAAAGCAGCTAGTTATCACCACCCACCGCTAACTCCTGGGCTACTCTTTTACCAACGAATAATGGGACTGACGTCACATTACAACGCCCCTACGACTGAAAGGGCGAGCATATTTGGTGCAACGGGAATTCGAACCCGCGACCTACCTGGCCATGCCGAGCCCTGTTGAATTGCATTTTTTTGTTTATTAAATTTTAGACAGTACCGATTTCTTGATTACGCTTACAGGCTTCATGATTTCTTTACTTGTAAAAACTGAAAGAGTCCTTATCTTCCTCTACTCAACTCCATTATTAACGTCCTGCATAGTAATTGATGTAATTTTTCTTTCTCTCTCGCGGAAATACCTCAGGGCCGGGTAGTTAGGGCGCTCGATTCGTGATCCGAGAGTTTGGGGTTCGAATTCCCGTCACACCAAACATACTCGCCGTTTCAACCGTGAGAGCGTTATTATGTGACGCTCAATTCATTGGTAAAAGAGTAGCCCAAGAATTGGCGTAGGGTGGTGATGATTAGCTGCCTTCCCACTAGTCTTACACTGATAAATTATGGACGGCTAGCGCAGATAATCCTCGTGTAGCTTTACGCGAAATTCAAAACAAACTAACTCTCATAATTATTGTTTTTTTATACCTCAAATTAAACTAGGTAAACGATTACTCCAGCGCCGATCACGTGTACGTGATATCTTTTTCTAGATCACTTACTTCTTAATTATCAATATATAATGACATAATAATGATATTTTTACATTAAAAAATTGTAACTCAAGCAACAACAAAAAATCAAATTTTTGGGTTCGATTTATTTATTTATTTTTGGACGAAGAAGTTCTACTTAATGTAGTACCGTGGGAACTCTCTAGAAGTAAGAATTAATAATTTGATGTCCAGACACTCAACTAGACATTTGTACAGGCCGGGTTCTACCCAGCGACTAGGACAGGAATTAACGGCTGGGCTAGTCATCATAATCATCACATCGTTGCTCTTAACCACAGAACGGAAGTGTTGGACGCTAGGTCGTGAGAAGTTGTAAATTATGACCTGATGGTCTACAGTTTTAATATTACCAAGTTATTTGTGACCACTGAAGCCAATTATCTAAATGTATCTTTACCGGCGTCTCGTGCGTAAATTTTTTGTGACATAAATTGCATTTGAGAGTATCACATAAAATCGTACAACATAAAGCACAAATCGTGTTTCACAAACATGTAACGACTGGCGACATCTCGAAAAAAAATCAAGGAAATTGTGAAGTAAGACGTGAGCGATAACGTTCGTAAAATTATACAAGCTGAACATAAAACGTGTTTGCCATTATCTAGAAAAGAGATACAAGTTTTGACACAAACGTGTTTATAATTAATCATACAGGGTCCGGCATGACAAGGTGGTTAACGCGCTCAACTCGTAATCTGAGGGTCGCGAGTTCAAATCCCCATCACACCAAACATGTTCGCCCTTTCAGCTGTCGGGCCATTATAATGCGACGGTCAATCCCACTATTCGTTGGTATAAGAGTGACCCAAGAGTTGGCGATGGGTCGTGATGACTAGCTGCCTTCCCTCTAGTCTTACACTGCTAACTTAGGGACGGCTAGCGCAGACGGCCCCCGTATAGCTTGCGCGAAATTCAGAAACAAACAAACAAATAATCGTACAGTAAAACTGTATAAGCTCAACATAAAACATGCTTGTCGTCAGTAGTTTAGCCAAACTAATCAATCGGGGGCGTGGCTTAATTTTGATAAAAGTTTTGTTGTGTATTAGATCACTTAGAGTCGTTTATGTTTTTTTTTTCCATTTTATATCTGACTGTGCTAATTTCATATGCTTTACAGGGGTAGTATTTAGAAAACGCATACAATTTCCTTCAATCTCACAGTACGATTTTTTTCAACCTTAGTAATTGTATAAATGATTATAAAAATTTAGATGAATATTAACAATATACTTGCAATAAATTTATAAGTTCACGTTTTGTAAGTAAGGAACACAACGGTTTATTAACAACATATTTTTATTTCAACATACACGTGTTTATTCAAAATGATCACACGTCCCCATTTAATCAATATTACGTTTCCTATTTCCTGTCGTAGTCTAAGAAAACAATTTCAGAAAGACAATGAGAGATGTAGGCTGTTATGTGACCCCTATAGTCTCGGACGGTGATTCGATTTTTTTTTAGTGTATTGGCTCTTCGTCACCTTTCCCCGTCAAGCCACCTTTACTTACAAGCTTACTGGGTATTTAATCTCCTGAGATGATTTCTTGAGTCAGTACAGCACTTGGTATGCAAATACGTTAATTATTTTTAATGAGTAAACAAAATATAATTACAACTTCTCCAAATTGCTGGAAAGATTAGAAATAAACAAATAAAAAACCAAAACTCGGAATGACAAATTGTGGAATGTTTAGAATACTTATGTCGAAAAATCATATATGCCCATGTTTTCAATACTTACCATTAAGAAGTTCAGAATTGGTACCAACGCCAAATATAATTACAAATAATAATCTTACTTCTTCCAAACACATCTTTTTGTTTTTAATTTTCAAAATTATTTAATGACATGTGTCTGATTTTTCATAGTAAAGTCACAACGGGCTGTCTATCGTGTTCACTGGGGGAAATCAAACCCTTGATTTTAACATTTAAATCTCTAGAGTTACCGCTGTCTCAGCGGGGAACATTCTTTTACTGACTGAACAGAAGCGAGTATACGAGATTTATATTTCCAACTGAAATCTTATTTGGCGTCAAATTTTACAACTCTGTATTAATGTAGGGTAATAAAAAATAAATACAAATTGAATGGATCAATTACTGAAGTCATTTATTTCACCGCGGAAGAGAGTACTGGGAACCTGAGAGTTTGACGGTTCTACCACGGTGACTCATTCTTCCACGGCCGTATAAAGTGTAACATGAAAAGTATTTGTCTTCGATTAGTAACGTTATGCAAGCTGCAATATAAAACGTATTTGCTTTCGTCTAGTAAAGTCATTTAAGCTGTGAAATAAATAAAACGGATTGGCCATCGTGTATTAAAGTCATGCAAATTATAAAATAATCATGGAACTTGTAGACTCTGTATCTATGGGTGATCAAGACACTGAACAAGCATAATACAAATATTTACACTAAAAATCAACAATGACAGAATTTTAATTTAAAAATGATATAGCTGTATAGGAATCATCCCTAAATGACTTTCAATATTAAAGTTTTAATGTTGAACTATCAAATGCATACTCGACTTGAGTCAAAACATGTCTTGAGAATTACAGACTCTCGTTACGAGATCGGTCAATTCGATCGATCTCGTAACAATTTTATGATAAAGTATTTCACAATGAACATTAAATTTTTATACTGAAAGTCATATAGAGATGGTCTATGTATAGCTGTGTGATACCTATATATTCTTGTTTGCATTTGTGTTGGGAACTGCATCTCTTACATCACTTTATATTATAGAAATGTTTTTGTTACTTGTAGATTTAAGTACCCTATATAATGTCTTCCTGAAGCATTTTACGCTCTTTGTATTTGGTTTACCAATGTTAATTATCATACTATAAGTAATATAATTCTCAAGCTAAATGTTTTCATTTTCACTTGTAAAAGTCTGTCATAAACATTTGTAATATATTATATATACCTTTCAAAAATACTTTGCATTATAAGATAACTAGGTAAGATTGTTTGCACTTTGGGCTGATGTGTGTGTGTTACAGCAAAGTACGAAATTCGGGCATTATGCAGAACACCTAGGAATTTTATACATTGCCAAATTAGTTTAGGCAATGTACGAAGCAAGACAAAATGAATACTGTGTGACATATTTTAACTAAGAAGTGTTTATAATTCCAAGAATGGATTAGGCAATGTGGAAATCAAAGAAAAGTGTTTGATACTGTATTATATTCCTTAGGTAAGCTTTGTATGAAATTTCTAATTCATCGTGTTGCATCAAAGTAAGTATATTTGTTAGACAAAAATGCGTTTGTGATCACCTAATATCTATATTCTATATAATACTTAAATTTCATATCTTGTCTATAACATATACACTTGCTTTTTTCCATTGCAAGACTAGGTGTATGTTTTGGAACATTAGTTGTTGTTGTGTTTTTACTCTTTATTTCCTTTCATTTTAAAGTAACATAACAATATAAGAGTAAACGAGGTTTCTAATAAAGAACCATTCTTCTAATATTGTACCAGTTTCTAAGACAGTACCATGTTTCTTATATGGTACTACGTTTCTCATGTAGTTTTAGGTTTCTAATAAAGAACCGATCTGTTAACATTGTATCAGTTTCTAAAATAGTATCGACTTTCAAATAAAGTATTAGATTTATAGTATAATACCAGGTCTCTAACAAAATACCAGTTTCTAACATAGCATCAGGTTTCTAATGGAGCACCAGGTTTATAATAAAGAACCAGTCTTCTAATATAGTACTACATAACAAAGTACCAGCTTTCTACTATAGTATCAGGTTTCTTATACAGTATCCGGTTTCTAATAAATGATCAAATTTCTAGTAAATACGAGGTTTCTAATATAACTGTAAAATTCTAAAATAGTACCGTATTTGGAATATAGTAACGGATTTCTAATAGGCTTTTTATAAAGTATCAGTTTCTAATACAGTACCAGCTTTTTTTATATAGCACGTGGTTTCTAATACAGTGTCAGGCGTTTCTGATATAGGATTAGATTATTCTAATGTAACAACAGGTTTCTAATACAGTACCACTTTATTGTTATTTTGAAGCTCTAACTCAGTGAAAATGTATTATATTAACATCCAACCAACACTCACACAGATCGAACTACCGTTTTTTTTATAAGAGTGTAGTGTACAATGATTATACTTTATTTTGCAATAATATTTACTATAATAATCTTTCAAGATAAAGAAAAAAATACTACATTACATTTTATAACCGTATAATTTATGTACTTTACAAGACAACAGGTTACTTGTTGAATAAAGGTCTTGGTTTAAGAACATTCCATAATCACATAAGGACTTCTAAGTTAAAAAAATATGGTACCTTTCCTTAGCGTATATTGTTCCATTAAAATTGTCTTAGTATCGTTATTTTTAATATGAAGTCCAACATCGAATTACAATTTCAAAACATACTCATACGAATTTCATGATTTTGTAATTTTAAACCATTATGCGCGGAGTATTTAGTTACTCACTTTTTATTAGTTTACTTATAATTTGAAATTATCTTTTACAGATTTTGTTAGCATGCCTTTCTGTCGGATTACGTGGAGAGCAACTTCGTGATGTTGCAGAGAAAAAAGTTTCAGAATTTAGACCAGAAATATTCGTAAGTTGCCAACCACCATTTAACTGTAGTATGTTAAGTGCGTTACCTGTCGGTAATACTATGGACTAATTTTGTGGACATATTAGTTATTTAATAGAGGAATTTTGTCAAGCAATGATATCTACTTTTCACCTTTCGCCAAAAAAAGATATCTTAAACCAAGGTAATATTTTTGTTAGTTGTGTTCAATAGCAAAAACTTTATTACATTCTTTAAAATTCCTTAGAATAAAAATTGTTGATTTTGATATCAAGTATGTTTTGTATCGTTTAATTAGCCAGTGATTATTTAATTTCTTATGCCATCTCAAAAAAAGGTCATTTTTACTCTTATAGTTTAGTAACTACTTATGTACGATAAGGTATGAAAATAAGCTACAAATCGTTGTCATGGGAACAAGTAACTTGTCTAAACAATCACCTAAGCCTTATTATTTATTTGCTACTATATTTCTGTTGTACTATGAACTAATTATTTCGTATCCAACGTTTCGACTGCTAATCTGCTGCCGTCTTCAGGTAACTAATTAGTAATTAGCTGAGCATACGTTACAAACCATTACAACGATAAAGTTTATTATTTTAAAATACTAATTAACGTTTATTCGTAAGACAAAGCAACTCCGAGTGTACTCATTCATGACTGATAGAGATGAAATTATTATGTAGATTACGGTTTAAACGACAAAAGATAGTGAAATATTGAAAAAAGGCCTAGAAACTGTTATAAAAAAGAAATCAACTTGATGTTGCTATATTGACATTGTTGCTTTCTCTTGTTCCACGCAGAAGGATAGTCTATTTTGATTGGATATATCATAAGCCCCTCATATATTACTATTGGTTTTTTCTTGTAAGAGTTTATTAGACGTGTTACTAAGGTCTCCCTAATGGAAGGTTTCTTCAGTTCTTTACATTTTTATCCTACTTATTTAGTTAGAAACGTTAAGTAAAGGGTTGCACAAGCTAGTGTTTGTTTACTTATAGCAAAGCCACATCGGACTATCTGCTGAGTCCACCGAGAGGAATTGAACCCTTAATTTTAGTGTTGTAAATCCTTAAACTTACCACTGTACTAGCGGGGGACTACGCAAGTTAGCTAAAGCAAATTTTAAAAGTAATAGGCTTAAAATACTCTAGATGCCGTTTATTAGAGTTTGTTTAATCCGTGAAAACGCATCTTGGACATAAGTATTAAAAGAGTTAATGGGTACTGTTGATTATCACCCATCTTTATTCTCTATAATTTTAAAAATAGGGACAGCTAGCCCAAATATCCATCATGTAGCTTTGCACGAATATTCAACACCAAACCTACAAAAAACAAAACATCCTACCTCTTAGCAATTACATAAAAATATGAGAATTAACAATAATTGAAATATATAATAATAATAATAATAATAATAATAATGCGTACTAAAATTGTAAGCCTCATGTTTATACACAGAAATAAATAAGTTAAAAAATGCTGAAATATATTTCACCTCCACAAGAATAAACATACCTTAAGAGGATAAATCTTCTTAAAGTTAATAACTTTAGCACAAGCGGTGCTTCTGTTGATTTAATACGTGATTCAAATCTGCAATTATCAAACTCACTCAAATTTTTCATTGCTACTCATTCTCATCAAAGAGTTCTTATTAGACAGGAACTTACGCCTTTGTTTTTAATACAGCGCCACCTTTCCTACTTCTTTTAGCTTTATATATATATGTATATATTAAAAGGGTATCACGTTTAATCAAAACAGAATCCATCACAGTAAAATAAAAAGTGTATTCTTTGTGTAAAATATTTTCACACAGCGTACAAATGTAGCGTATTTATACATTTATGCTGAATGAAAATATTTCATATCACTGATAACGAAGACTAAACGTGCTGTTTTATTCCACAGCGGTGATCCTGTTTCTTATTAAACTTCGTTTTCTGTCTAACGATTCTGTAACCAAGAGGTTTTGAATACATAGCGGACTTATTTAATTAATAAAACGTTGGAACTACATGGTTCTGAATACATAGTGGACTATTTCTATCTAATATAAAGCTGTCGCCAACCAGTGCTGAATGCATAATGTACTATTATTGTCATTATACATATATTACCAAATAATTGTCAGTACCATAGAGGACTATGGTAACTATTGTAATTCTTACCAAACACTGGACTGTTTCAGTTCTTCTAATTTTACCGCCGGGTGCAGAAACGTTTAGCATTACAGATGTGTATCTTTTAACATTCGTAACTATATGCTTGTGAAAACAATTAAATTGACTGTTTTATCACTATATTATATTATTACTCAAAACGAATGAATAATTTTGGAGTTGCTTGAATTAAAGGACTGAACACACTTTTTAACAAAGTTTCTCAAATTTGAAATCCCCAACTTTTAACGGTTGACAGCGATAAACTGCTTTTCCTACGAAAGTCGATGAATGATATATCAAAAACCTTATGACAATCACACTAGAATAAATCAATGAAGAACCCTGAACTCGCTGTCTCTTAACGTGACGACAGGGTACAAGGAAAACGTTTTCTTATTAGTCATTTCGTGTGCCTAAAAATTGCCGCAACATGACAATCCCAAGTTCGAGTCGCTTCTCGTTGATCGATAGCGTGAGTGTATATTCCACTGTGACTCGCTACTCTGGTGTGTGAATATAAAAACTGAATATTAGTTATAAATACTGCCACAGCGCATACATTTTTCAATCTAGATCGGACACGAGCCAATGAGTGAAAAAAGTTAAGTTTATGAAATTGAAAAAATAGATATTTAAAGGGTTGTGAAATGATTAAAAAAGTTGCAAGATATAAGAGAGGTTTAACAACATAGATCTTTGTAGTTAGTTCAGTAAAATATTAATAAAACAAATGCAGCTAGTAGAAGCCATAATACTTTTAATTTGTTGATAAATGACATATATACAAGCTGACTATAAATAAAACCGCTCACTTTCACTATTGTCATGGAAAATCATACGTTTTATTCAAGAAAGTTCGAACACTATAAAGAGTGTTTCAAGGGCTGTCACAGAAGAAGCTTAAGATGTTTCTCGAGATTCTCAAACACCATATCGAGCCTACTGCCTTAATTACTGCAATCATTATATGTTCTAGTTAGTGTTCATTAACCTTTAATTATCTTGTATGCTAATACGTATTTTATTCCAATCACCAGATTTGTATTTGTAATAAATAGGTTCTTTATTTGATTGTTTATAGCAAAGCTACATTGGGCCAATTACTATGTCGATCGCGAAGAGTCAAGCCCTAGATTTTAGCGCTGGAAGTTCGAAACTTACCGTAGTCTCATCGAGAGAATAAAAAAGAGAGAGAGAAATGTAACAAATTCCATATTTTTTTTTCGAGAGAGGCAATTTAGATGCTTAATATAATGTCCTTTGAAACACCCTATACCATCTCCAAATGTTTCTGAATAAAACCTATTATTCTCAATGTACCTGTTCCTCTATAAAAGCCGTTTTTCAGTATAAATATGTTAGTTTGTTGTTGTTTTTTCAAAATCGTTCTGTAAATGATGAGCCGGACGTCACTATTCTTGGTCGGATATATCTAAATTTTTAGCCATTTAAGTTTCATTATTATCTAAGCTAAATATTTTATTAATTAGAAATAAAAAGTTATCAAGGAAAATATGAAATAGTAATTCAGTAATCAGTGTTACCCGACGAATACAGTTGGATGAAAAGGTATTGCAGTGAAAGAGTATGAGAGCCTGTATATAGAGAGCGCCACTACTGTTAATATTAGAAGTTAGTATTCTTTATTAGATAATAAAATAAGTTAAAATTAATTTTCAGTGTTGTGAAAGTTTCATGTTAATGGTTGCGATTTCTGTAGAAAACCAGAGATTCAGAACTTATTGGCTGGTCTGAATGGAGCGACTGGAGTATGTGCTCCCGCAGCTGCGACGGTGGTGTCACCTACCAGCTGCGAAGATGCATTGACAAGTCAGAATGTAAAGGCAATCCAGCGAGATACCATATATGCAATATGGAGGTAAATATTATCAGGCATAGTATGTAATAGAACTATTTCTTTCATTTTGTGAACAAAAAGGAAAACCAATTTTTTGAATCTTAATATGATATATATAGATACTTATTTACTAAAAGTACTAATAAACTCCATCTTGGAAAGTTCAATAGACTTGTTTACTGATGACATAATGGTGGGCTTGACTTGGTGATTAGTTTGCTGGGCTGCGTAGCGAATTGTCTGTAATTCAAATTTGTGATACACTGTTAAACATGCTATTATTTTGAGAAATGTTCACGTTATAAAAGCGAAAGTCCATCGTACTATTGGGTTAATAGTATCCTTGTAAATGGTGAGCGCCACTTAATAGTTGTCGTCCTTTTTGTCAGCAGCTTTAAATTCAGAATGATTATTCTTAAACCTTGAGGTCTCTGATCTGGCATATTAGCTCATGTACCACAAAAGATGCGGAACAGGTAGAAAATAGAAGAAAGTTCAAAGAGTTCTATAAGGCTTAAAAATTTTCTCATTTTCTAATCTCAAACTTTTATTGTTTAGAATTACGATAATTAAAGATATTACGATTGTTAAGTATTATACTTTAGTACGGACGAGTCTCTGATTTATTATTTTATATATATTAACGTATTACTATTTCAAGTAACAGGAAATCTGAATTTGAATTTATTAGTTAATTAACTGTTAGTATGTATCAGATTTTTGTTCTTTGCCAACAAAATTGATACACACAATTTCCTCTTTTAACAGAAATATATTTTAATATATAAACATAAAAGCAACACAGCTTATAATAACTGTCATTACTAATACTTATTACATATAGTGGTTCATATACAACAGATTTACAAACTTACAGACAACAGTGAGTCTTTATATCCGGTCTAGAACTGGATATTTCATCGATGGTTCAGGTTCACGAAGAACAAATTAATTTTGTGTTGACACTGTTGCAACTTCACTTAAGCCAGCTAGCTTGATTAGCCTCATACCACTTACAAGTTTCCTTCTTTAGAAGAAAAATATTTAGTGTCCTCGTACAAATACTATCGTCCGAAATATATAGAAACAACAATAGGCACTAAAATAAATGTACAACAGCAAATGTGTTGCAATGAGATACTGCATTTCCTATTTCATGTTGCCAAAAGATAGATTGCCACATAAAGCTATACTTACGACAAGTTTAATCAGGATACATTTGC
The DNA here is from genome assembly GCF_004210375.1 of Tachypleus tridentatus. Classification (NCBI taxonomy): domain Eukaryota; kingdom Metazoa; phylum Arthropoda; class Merostomata; order Xiphosura; family Limulidae; genus Tachypleus; species Tachypleus tridentatus. The sequence continues at coordinate 71,864,256 of NC_134828.1, read as the reverse complement.
ATTATTTTTTACTCATAATCAAAGCCATGCGTTTTATTTATTTTTCAATAGAAATTTTCGTTTAGGCTTAAGAATAAATTGGGTAAGTCACGCATATTTAGATATTAATTTATACTATGGAATTAAAGGTTTTGGAAGTCTATAACATTTAGTGGTATCCTTTTTATCATATAACCTAACAGAAGCTAATTTAGAATCCTAATCACTCTTTTTGGAGAGTAATTAATATAATAATAAGAATACGAGAATGATACACACACACACACAAAGACTGCAGTTTTCGCGGTTACTTTAGGCCAAAAAGTAAGAAAGCATAGGTCTTAAAGTTTTGAAAACCACTAGTCAAAAAGGCATTTCATGTGCTGTTGTTTTTTTAATCTTTATATTAACATGTATTTATATAATTGCAAATTGCTTGATACATTTGTAGCTATGCTTCATTACGGCGGATGGATAGTTGGAGAACAATCATCTTTATTTGTTTTATTACATATGTGTTTTTTCTTATAGCAAAGCTACATCATGCTATCTGCTGTGTCCATCAAGAAGAATAAAATCCCTGACATTAACATTGTAAATCCGTAGATTTAACACTATTCCAGGGGGGGGGGCATTTTATTTCTTTATATATTTGAAACGTTTTAGGTTCAAGTTGATATATATAAGTTGATAGTTATGCTTATATACATTTCAGTCTTCTGTTATTTGAGACGTATATATTTTAATTCAACTACAAAAGTAATGTAGAAATTACTGAATTTATAAAATCAGTTAAAACTCATATTTTTCATGAATGACGATTCAAATCTTCACATTGATTAATTATTCACGATACAGAAAATTAAATAAACTTCCTTACTTCTTCCCCTCGACCTCAGCATCAAATTATATATACAAAACAATCAAAAGAGAAGTCCAGAAGCATCTGTGATAAAACTCCCCTAAGCACGTTTTTAAATGGAGATCTTTATCACGCGCTATTGACTAATAACATGAAATTTAACGATCACTTGTCGTTCTACAATACATTCAACTCATTAGATGTGCTTCTGTCAGAACTCTTGTAAAGATGTTATTCTGGCTTTATGTTATATATATATCAAAAAAATACTTAAACACATTTATGTATCTTTAAGTACACTGTTTTAAAGATAGATGAGGAAATTAGTTTTCGATTATCTTTAATAATAATAAAAACTATTTTTTGCTTTCTCAAGTACTTTATTTTTTCCATCCATCGATGGATTACTTTTCAACAAAGTAAAGCACCCAAACAATTTGAATCAAAGATTGGTCAAGTATTAGTACAGTTAATCAAATTTCATAAGAAATATCTTCCAATTTCTGAGCTGTTTTAGTAACGATTCCCTGATGACTAAGATAATGTACAATTGCCTAACAACGTATCCAAAGCTTCTGTAAAGAATGGCAAAGTCAGTCTTAGGTCACATATCTTGACAAACGTTCCACAGACCTTTCACTGTATTTGGATGTGTACTTTCAAGACAGTGGTTAAAAAATTAAAACTACTTGGATGGAGTTGACAGGTTATGCTGTTAAATAAGGTTGTTGTGATTCCAGTTTCTTAGACCATTTTTTTTATAAAAACTAGCTTGGATTTAAGAGTATGGCTTCTCTTATTTTATCCACTTTAGATCATTGTTTATCATCATGTTAATTATACCAGAAGGTATGTTCGCAGTAGTTTTTGTATCCATAGCCTTCACTTTCTGAATGAGGGCTCTGGTCCTGATTGTTTTATGATATGGTTTCGAAACTTGATGCTGACCTAATTTGACTGTTGTACAATATTTTCAGCTTTGACTAAATCGTTGAAATGTATTTCTCTCAAATGGTATGCCATGTTAATCTACATCACTCAGCAGCTTCACTGTATGGATATCGTTCCTCATATAGAGCTATGACATTGTTTCAACCATAAGTCTTTCGTTGAATAGTTTGTTAATTCTCAATAAATATGTACGTACGCATAAAAATTAACAAAAATTTGATTTTTTCATGCAAATACGATTAAACCTCTTTAAAAGACAATGTTTGTATAATAAAAGTAATCTGTATCCCCACTCAAACCTTGTAAATATCATTTCATTTATTTTTTTTCATCATTTTACTATAAACGGTCAACCCAGTGAATCACGCTTACAATATTCGATAGAAAAATGGTAAGCCTAACTCTTCGGGTTTAACCCATGTTTCAAATTAATAGTATAATAACTATCACAAATCCTCAAATAAATTCTCTCCTCTGTTAATTCAACTCAGTATGGTAAAAGAAACAGTTGAGAGTGTAACATTACACTCAGTCTACACATGGTGTGTTACAGTTATCGTATTTCCCGATCTCAGTAACACGCAGGCTTAGAGGTTAGCATACCAGATGACGGATCTAAAACTTTATGGATCGTGTTCTGTTATCGTAAACAAACAAGAAAAATTGTGCTCCGCACTTAGGGCCAACGAGCACATTATAAGAGTGACAGCCAAATCACACAATTATATTAGCATAATCCAAGAGTTGGTGTTACGTAGCTACTCTCAATCCAGTCTATCAATTTAAAATTAGGCACAACCATCACAGATAGTCGTCGTGTAACTTCAACAAATATTCAAAACAAATAAAAACATATTAGTGTGCATTCCTTTCAGTCTGAGAGCCATGTGTCCCAAAGGCCTCTAAAATTAATTTTCATAGCCCCCCTGAAAAATTACTTGTAATGTATCACAAAAACGACTATAGTCTCATGAGTGTTTTAAAACCAGGAGTCACTTTCTATGTACACCCTAAAGTAAGTTAAACAACATTTCACGAACCTACCGTATTTGAGAAATAAATGAAACAAGGACACTTGTCATATGATATATGTGTGAGTGTGTGTTTACTATATACTTATAATTCACCATACATTATGATAGACATATAAAATGCAATTCCTTAAAATTAAAAATAGCGTCTGTTAAATGTTTCCACTGTATTTGATTACTATTAGTCAACATCTAATGCTGGTTTGACGCAATCAATAGAGTAACTGGATCTACTCTCTTTATGTAAGGCAGTACTGTGAGATGCTTGCTTGAGTTTCGACAAAAGATTCTTCGCATTCAAGCATTTGATTTAGTCTGAAGAAGACTTGGTAAAGAACAGCTGCAGTGTATCTGACACTGATATTTTTGCAGGCACGTGTTATTACTCCTACAAGTGCTTTCTGTGCAGGGTCTTGTGTCATTAGTTTAAGCTCCATTTTGTCTCCTTGCATTTCCCATCCATTTCCGATGGGTGATCGGCAGGATGGACTGGCTATAAGTGCTATTTTAAAGATAAATGTCTGGTAATTTGCTCGATCAAAGTGGTGATAAAGACACTGTGCGAAGGGAGAAAGAGACTTACTCCTGGTGTGTTTTATACAGAAGGCTTTTATTTCTTTCACATCGGCTCCTGCACACTTCGTATCATACATTTTCCAAATTATTTTGTGGCAAGTTTGAATAGCATTTCCGCTCATGATGACAATGCTTTCAAAATTTTCAATGTAACAGGCTATCTTGAATGTTTTGCCAGAGGTAATTCACATATTTTGCCTTTGCTACTAACAGGAAGTCAGTGGTTAAGTCACAACCTTTGAACGCATTTAGTGTTAAGAGGAAAAAATGGACCTCCTAGTGTAAGCTCTTCAAAGAATTGTGGATTCAGAAATAAAAATATCGTATTTATCTTCTATACTCGTTTTAAACCATATATTTTCATTTAGACATTTAGAGATGTGAACAGAAAAACTGCTACTTGTACCTGTGTATGTCAGGGGAACAGACAACAATATGATTTTGCTCTGCCACAGTATCTAAAGTATGCAGAATAAACGTGGTTTGAGCCTGTTTCTGGATGTGACAGAGATGTTCCTCTGCCACTAACTTTGGGTTTGTTACTCGCTGAACATTCTAACCTTATTCAAGTCTACCAATAATAATAAGGAATGTCTCGGAGTTTTGTCTCTGCTTTGAACAGTAAACGCAAACAGAACTCAAAGGATGTGAAGGGGACGGGAAACGTTAGAGCTAAACAGTCAATAAGAGAACTGCACGGCACTCATGATCAGGGTGCTGCGAACGTTTACCTGCAGCGCAACCATTATTTACATGTGTCCCTTTAAGTTACACAATCTAAACATGCCACAGAAGTATTTTATTATGTTACCTACACAACCACATATAAAAACCAAACTTCAATAATTCATTGTTTTATTTTTCTGATTTCATTCTTTTATCTCTGTTTATTTTCATTCTTTGTTAGTTCAACTAAACCTGTAATTATTTAACACTTTTACGATTAAATAAGAATTCTTCGCCCAAAATACGTACATACATTTGAATATATATATATATTCACATTAAAAAACAACAAATTCCAAAAATCACTCTTTCAATTGCAACTTGTTTTCTTTTGCGTTTCGTGCCACTAGAAGTGGGGGGGGGGGCTTCGTACAGTGAGGTTATGAAATTTGTACACCACAAATGACCACTCACATTTAACAATCGCATTTTAAAATCAAATCAAGTATTGTAGAAACATGTTTCAGCAATTCATTTAATTTGGATCTATGAATATACTTTTCCTAAGGTTTTATTGTGTGTAAAATTTGTTTGTTTGTTTGTTTGTTTAGAATTAAGCACAAAACTACTCAATGGGCTATCTGTGCTCTACCCACCACGATTATCAAACCCCGGTTTTCAGTGTGTAAGACCGCAGACATACCACTGTGCTACTGGGGGGTTCTGTGTAAAATAAAACTACGACTATTTGCGTGCAACATAATGAAGAAAACCGGTACCAAATTAAGTTAATTTTATAAACCTCCACATCTTTAATAACTTCTTCGTGTAATAAAGTGTAAATTTTCAGAATGCAATGCACTACGCCCAATAAACCAACTTAATTCTAAACGACTGTTTCGAACTATACAAATATCATAAAGTGGAAGCTCATTTTAAGCTCCTTGAATTACATACTTATGGAAAGTATTAAACGACAGGATTATATGTTCATTTAGAGCCAAAATTCATGGCAAAATATCATAAATTATTTTTTCTGCTTGCTTCGTTAAGCTTAATGGTGGCCCGGCATGGCCAAGCGTGTTAAGGCGTACGACTCGTAATCTGAGGGTCGCGGGTTCGCATCCGCGTCGCGCCAAACATGCTCGCCCTCCCAGCCGTGGGGGCGTTATAATGTGACGGTCAATCCCACTATTCGTTGGTAAAAGAGTAGCCCAAGAGTTGGCGGTGGGTGGTGATGACTAGCTACCTTCCCTCTAGTCTTACATTTCTAAATTAGGGACGGCTAGCACAGATAGCCCTCGAGTAGCTTTGTGCGAAATTCCAAAACAAACAAACAAAGCTTAATGGTTGGTGTTTGACAAAAGTGAACTCAGGAGGTAAAAAAATTATGTGTTTAAAGGCTGCTCATAAAAAATATACATACTTAACAGTGTATAATGTGTCAATAAATGTAACTAAAATACATCAAATTATTTTTGGGGTTGTAGTAAAGTGCAAAGCTACACAATGGGATATCTGTTCTGTGCCCAGCACGTGTATCGAAACACGATTTTTAGTGTTAAAAGTTCGTAGACTTACTGCTGGGGCACTTAAAGAGATACCAAATCAGTCGTTAGGAAAACTTCTGAATAATCGCTAATAGACTGCGGTGTTATATCTGATGACCCATGACCTCTCTGCTTAATTTGTTTATTACCTTCGAGTTTTCTGTAAACGAGTTTTAGAATGTTTTAAGAGGAAGTTTCAGACACGTTCCATCCGTTCTCTATACAATATTACGGAGGCATATACACAAATATATATATATATATGATATATCAAAACGCTTAAGCTTGTACTTAAAAGTGAGCTTCCTGTGGCTCAATGGTAAGTTTAAGGACTTATAATGTTAAAATCGAGTTTAGGTGCTTATTATAAAAATCATAGATAGACCATTTTGTAAAGTTATGCATCACAACAACAAAAACTACAACATTTTAGGAGTTTTGTTGTGTTTTTCAAAGCAAGAGATCGAACCCTAAACTTATGCGAAGTTTTATATGGAAAATTGGCCTATCGAATTTTTAATTCAAAATTACCACCAAAACATGGTAATTTCAGTACGATCGATCAATAATTATAGGTTTAAATTCAATATGAAAACCAGGTCACGTAAACGTATTTACTCATGTTAATATAGCGTTCGTTGTTATCACTTAATTTAGCAACAAGTATTTCTATACATGAACCGCTATTCTTTCTTCCAAACATGTTCGTGCATGTGGCATTAACAGTTTTGTATTGATCGTACTTCTCATTCCCCCTGAATTGCATCTTTCCTGTTTAAAGCATTAGAAACGACGAAATTAAAACCTAGTAAAAGGAAACGAAGACAAAATGGATTATCTTCCTTGCTACGTTTCCTAATTAGGAAACGTCAGTCTTCTTATTAGGACAAAGAATTTTAATTTAACCACTTTAATGGTTTCATTAGTCCAGAACACATATCCAGGGTTTTAAAAGAAATGTACAAACAATAATATCGTAATGTTCCCAGAAAATAACAATTAAAGTAAATTTAAACAAAGTTAAGAGAAGTCTTTCTCAAAGGTAAACGTGTTTTCTTTTTACTTCACACATAAATTATATTAAGTTCACTACCCCGGTGTTCAATGATAGTATAGATCGGAAGTCAGCACATATACTGTACGTAAAGAGCTCCATACTAATCTGTTAGCTTGTCTTAATAGCCATAAATAGATGAAGAACAATGGCAAACCACAAATATGATGCGACCAATCTCGTTACTCGTGGTTTATCTTGGACAAATTGGCATTGGTTTGGCAGCGACCTATAGAGCACCTTGAATGTTACTGTGTTGTCTCAACCATTAATAATGCATGGTGGGGTGGATTCGTGTTGTTCGCTTGTCTTAGTTAGCATTTACTTAATCCACTGTCAAGACTTATTTTCACATTGGGACGTTTTGGACAATGTTGATGTTGCATTGTCTACTCTGAAAAAATTTTATTAGAAAAATATTATAACTTTTCTTTACCATTGCACCAGTCTAAGTAGCATCTTGAAACTTCATGCTTTTTATTAAGAGGCATCGATTTATTTTAGGAAACATAATAAACATTCACTAAATGTAACTTCTATCACCACGACATACGCATTTTTTTAAAAAAATGGCCAAGTGGGTTAAGGGGTTCGACTCGTAATCCGAGGGTCGCGGGTTCGAATCCCGGTCGCACCAAACGTGCTCGCCCTTTCAGCCGTGGGGGCGTTATAATGTGATGGTCAATCCCACTATTCGTTGGTAAAAGAGTAGCCCAAGAGTTGGTGGTGGGTGGTGATGACTAGCTGCCTTCCCTCTAGTCTTACACTGCTAAATTAGGGACGGCTAGCGCAGATAGCCCTCGAGTAGTTTTGCGCGAAATTCAAAAAACAAACAAACAACAAACAGTATTATTATTATTATTTATTAACACTACTATATAACACATACATAATCTATTTTGATATTTGTTACTATATGTCTGAACAGTTCTTTATCACAAGGACTAAATGGCCAGATTAGAGTTATTTTTATATCAAGGTTCAGGTACTGACATTCTTAACTTATCTGATTGAAAGAATAAGAACAAGTTAGTGACTTTAAACCCATAAGCCGCTACTGTGGAATTTATAACAGGATTGACTATTACTGTTGTGAAACCCCTAAGACTGAAAGTGCGGATCGAAATCATTATCTTTGTTTGTTTCGTAGTTTTCTCGTAACGTTACACAAATGGATATATCTTCGTAGTTATCCCTAATTTTGAACTGATAGTTTAGAAGGAAGGCAGTTCCATCCAAGCCAACTCTTTTTTGACCAAACAGTGGGATTTGATCACCACTTTTGTAGTTCACTCATAGTCCCACAGTGCAGAACGCGACTTCACTGAATGGAACAGCGAATCGAGCCTGCTAATTACTAGACTAGAACCATGGGCCATTCAATCCTTAGCCCGGCACATTAACCACTGTAATATGATGAATTCATGTTTATGTTTCAGTTGACTGAGAGGGGTAAATATATATTGTTATAACGTAATATAGCATACATTTGTGCATACGTTTCTATAAGATCTTTAAAACAGGGACGGATTTAGAGACAATTCTTTGAGACTCGAGACCTCCACGCAATTGAATGGGCTGCAACTTTAAATCCAGCTTTGTTTTAAAACCACCAATATGTTTAAGCTTGAGCTCAGTGGAGACAACTTTAGTTTCGTAATTGTTTATGAAATCATAAAATAATATGAGGTTGTTTAACTGCTTCGTTTCCTCATATAAATAGCATTTGGACAAAATATTTTTGAATTTGAACATTGTATTGTCCTTAGACTCGTGTTTTAATACATGTATATTTATAAAATACGTAACAGAAAACACAACTTAAATATTTGTTGCATAACATTTTTTTAAAGACGCATGAACCAAAAGATTTATAATTTCGAATTTAATGGAATTATTATTATTAGATTATTGAGATATGATTACTAGCCCTACTAAGTCATTGACTTTGAGTGTGCTTATTCACATTTTGAAGTTTTATTTTTAAAGAAATGTGTGTGTTCTTATAACAAAGTCACATCGGACTATCTGCTGAGTCCATTAAGGGAATCGAACTCCTAATTTGAGCGTTGTAAATCTGTAGACTTACCGCTGTGCCAGCGTGGGACTTTATTTTTAAGAAAATAAGACAAACTATTCCATATGATTCGATGAAAACTTTTAATCAATGACATAAAAATAAATCCTCTCATTGACAAATATTTCTTAATCAGTTTGGACAATATAATAAAGAAAACAACTAATGTATTCAACATTCATTTGATGGAGACTTTGAATTTGAAATTGAAATATGTGAAGAAAATGCAGTTTCGTTTCTTACAAATTGTATAAAAAAGATAAACCAACATTATTCAAAATATCAGGCCCGGCATAACCAGGTGGTTAGGGTGCTCGAGTCGTAATCTGAGGGTCGTGGGTTCGAATCCCCGTCACACCAAACATGCTCGGCCTTTCAGCCGTAGGGCATTATAATATGACGGTCAATCCCACTCTTCGTTGGTAAAAGAGTAGTCCAAGAATTGGCGATAAGTGGTTACGACTGGCTGCTTTCCCTCTAGCTTTACACTGCAACATTAGAGACGGCTAGCACAGATAGTCTTCATGTAGCTTTGCGTGAAATTAAAAAACAAACAAAATTTTAAATATATTTTCAAGGTAGCTGGTATGGGTATTAAAACTTTAATTAAAATAAAGTACAAAACAATGTTTCGACATTCTTACGTCATCTTCTTAACCTGAAGGTCGAAACGTTGTCCTGTGCTTTGTTTTAATTAAAGTTTCGATTTCCATACCAGCTGTCTTGAGAACATATTTTTACTTCAAATTTCAGATGTACATTTAGTAACAAACGCCCCTCAGTGGTGTAGAAGTAAGTCAGTGGACTTAAAGAAATAAATAGACAAATTATTAGTCAGTTTGTCGTTAGTAGATTTTCTTAAACCCATTTTAAACACGCATTTGAGGTAAATTGGAAAGATCAAAGCTGAACATGTTCAGTAATTTCCTAAAACCAGTTCAGAATTTGCTACAGTGATCAGTTGTTTTCAGCATCGTGTTTTAGTATCAGAAGCTTGTATTCCTGGCTTTAGTCAGGTCTATTTTAATGTGTTTTGTGTTTCCAATCAAAGGGTTTGGGATTCGATGATATCTGTGAATGCATCATAAAAATGACAACCAATCTTGTTATTGGTTAAAAGACACCATAAAAATGTCAACCAATCTTGTTATTGGTTAAAAGACACCATAAATATGACAACCAACCTTGTTATTGATTAAAAGACACCATAAATATGACAACCAGTCTTGTTATTGATTAAAAGACACATAAAAATGACAACCAATCTTGTTATTGGTTAAAAGACACCATAAATATGACAACCAACCTTGTTATTGATTAAAAGACACCATAAATATGACAACCAGCCTTGTTATTGATTAAAAGACACATAAAAATGACAAACAATCTTGTTATTGGTTAAAAGACACCATAAAAATGACAACCAATCTTGTTATTGGTTAAAAGACACCATAAATATGACAACCAACCTTGTTATTGGTTAAAAGACACCATAAAAATGACAACCAATCTTGTTATTGGTTAAAAAACACGAATAAGACCCTTGTGGCGAGGAATGCTGCTGGCCAGGTGTCTTCCATCTGCTTAGTTCATCAAAATTAAAGACGGCTATACCTAAATACTAGGGACCTCTAATATGTCCATTAATAGTCAACTTGAACGTAGAGAACCATTCACGGTGAAAATTTTTCAAATCCTAGTAGTTTCAGTTGTCCCTAATTTCAGATAAAATAACATAGCTTTCTAGCAAGCCAATGCTTCTTCTTTGTCGCTCAACAGCCTCCACAAAATATTACTTATGATCTATTGAGGTCACGGGCGCAAGTCTACTTAGTAATTAAACAGTTAAGGAATTATTTAACAGCCCTATGCACCAGTACGTGACGCTTACCTAGTTAACGGACATTAACGACCACAAAAGGCACACAACTGCGAGGTATCATTCCTAAATGTAATGATTCAAACGAATAATACCTTTACAAGACTAAAGGCCGTATATTTAAAATATTCTCGTTTGCACGAATTTATTGCGTGTAACCTCAGCGAAAGACAACTGATGTTTGAATTATAAACCACTTTTAATTCATCAAAAACAATTCAGTTTCATGTTAATCTAAATAATATTAAAAAATGAATGTTATGCAGATACTACCTACATCATTATTTCTCAAACTGGTGTCTACAGACCCTCAAGGGTCCGCGAGTCATGTCCGAAATTTCATTAGAATATTTTTAAGAATGTGATTTGCAGAATAAAAAATATTTTTGTGAAATTAAATTTATATGTTTTGTCTTGAATTTCGCGCAAAGCTACACGAGGGCTATTTGCGCTAGTCGTCCCTGATTTGACAGTGTAAGACTAGAGGGAAAGCAGCTAGCTAGTCATCACCACCCACCGCCAACTCTTGGGCTACTCTTTTACCTTCGAATAGCGGGATTGATCATCACATTATAACGCCCCTACAGCTAAAAGGGCAAGCATGTTCGGACAGGGATTCGAATCCTCGACCCTCAGACTACGAGTCGAGTGCATTAATCACCTGGCCATGCCAGGCCAAATTTATATGAATTAAAACATTTAATTTCGGAATACAGCTTTTAATATGCACTGACTATATATATGTTTAAAACAAAACACATGGATAGGTTTAAGGGTCCGCGACAAAACTTTTAATTAAAAGAGGTCTTCAGGGTTACTAAAGTTTGAGAACTGTGGATCTACACTATAATTTTACGTGAAGAACGTATGAGTGATATTTTTTATTAAAAGGGTTGTCCAGAACAGAAGGACTTTCGAGGCACACAATGTACAGCTTTTAACGACGTTCCATATCGTGGACAATTATATGAATGGTTTCCCTTCTACGATTCTGAAGATACATGCGCTTTGACTTGTCAAGCTAAAGAAAATGAGATTGTCGCTAAACTTGCCCAAAAGGTAAAAGACGGCACCCGCTGCCGACAGGGGTCGCTAGATATGTGTGTTGACGGAAAATGTATGGTGAGTTTTTTTTTTTGTTTTATTTTAAAAAGTAAATTGTTAGAATCTTTCTCTTTATAAGAATATAAAACATTTAGAAATAACGAGTTAATTTTAGACACAATGTAAAACGTCTTTAATATTTATTTGGTATTGGTGAATGATACACTTTTACAGTAGAAGTCGGAGATTTGGGATCTCTACCAAGCGAATACAAGTGTGTGGGAATATCACCATACGTTTTTTCTTTAGTCTCAAAAATATAATTTTCTCACAGCTTTTTATTTTATTACGATATTCAGTTTAATTTAAATCAATTATTAAAATGCATTCTACTTCCAATATTCAGTCTGTAGGATGTGACCTTCAATTGGGATCTAACAAAACTATTGATAAGTGTGGAGTGTGTGGTGGAGACGGATCAACGTGCAGACAGCCGAACTACGTGTGGAAAGAAACACACATGTCCCCTTGCTCAGTAACCTGTGGTGGAGGTACATATTACCATCTGGTGAATTTTCTTTTAAACGTAATGCTTTTCTCTAACAAACACCGATAATTTTGAATAACAGTTTTATGTATGTATGTGTGTCGGTGTGTTTTTATTATAGCGAAGCCACATCGGGCTATCTGCTGAGCCCACCGAAGGAAATCAAATCCCTGATTTTAGCGTTGTAAATCCGTAGAGTTACCGTTGTACTTGCGGTGGGTTAGTCTTATATATGTGGAAGATTTATTTCTTCTTCTTTATGATTTTTTAATCTATAGAATTATTGATATTATAACAATTTCTTCGGCTTGGGTAAAAGTATAGCCATAAACACCCTCATAAACTTGTTAGCTAACAAATATTGAGACTGTCTTTTGTATTGATTTACAAAACATGCGAAACTAATTTATGTTAAAGTTTGGGTTGTTTAGAATTTCGCGCAAAGCTACACGAGGGCTATCAGCGCTAGCTTTCCTAATTTTACAGTGTATGACAAAAGGGAAGGCAGCTAGTCATCACTACCCACCGCCAACTCTTGGGTACTCTTTTTTCAATGAAGTGGGATTGACAGTAACATTATAATGCCACCACGTCTGAAAGGGCGAGCATGTTTGATGTGACTGGGATTCGGAACCCGCGACCCATGCCGAGCTTTGTGTTAAAGAAACGTATTCCCAGATTTTTTCAGCTTAAGGATATGTGTGTGTGTGTTATTTTGTGCATGAACCTAAATAAAAGTAAATGCATTTCACCCTACATTTATCTCGCGGAGTTTTTGATCTTGAATACAACAAAATGACTAAACATTTGTTACAAGAAATGTTCTTTCCTCGTGGCTTAAAATGTAAATTATTGATTAACATTTTCTTGGAAAATAATGTATTAAACCATTAAATAATTTGTTCTTTTATATTTACAAGTTTATAATAAACTATTTTAATAAATAAAGTGTTCAACTGAAGTGAAGAAGTTCTTAAACCTGATTTAGTAGTCTTCTTGGTATTTGTCAAAGCCCTTTTTAACATAAAAGTGTTTTAACTAGCGTTGAACAGGTCAGCTTTGCTGTAGTTGATTTTCAGTTTCTCAAGGTAACTAATATATTTGAAGAGAAATATCTGAATGAAGCTAGAACATAGGTTCTAATTGTGTATTTTGTCAATATGTCACATCCACACCGTTGTGCCTCAGGCAGCATTACTAACTAAACGTAATTCGATATTGACTGAAGCAGCTTTCTAGAACACCTTTACATTGCTAGAGCTAATACAGTATTTGTTATTGGTAGAACTGATAATTCTTCAAGAAAATGTAAAAAGGAAAACAACCTTTTGTCGTTCTTAAAGGCTAAAATAAATTAAACGTTTGTTAACACGTTTTTGGAAGTTTTTTCTTACACTTTTACTATCATATATACGTACACGTTGTAAGAAAGAAAAAAGTAATGAACACAAACAGAAAACCACAAAGACGAACACAATAGGATTACACAATAAACAAATGAAAAATTCTCCTCTTGTGGCAGCAGATTACTAAAACATTACTTACCATTTATTTTGTAATTTCACACTTCTAAAACTATTAACTGTACAATCTTTTATGTCTCCAACACTACAGACTCTCCAGTCTTTCATGTCACTGCCTAATAATTTCTCTTTCTGAACAACAGATTGCTCTATCTTTCAAATTACTTAACTATAAATTACACAGAATTTTCTGATACTGAACAACAGATTGTCCTGTCTTTTACTACCTAGTATTTGGTGTTATTAAATAACAGGATTCACAGTTTTCTTCTTATTTAACTTTGAACTATATGATTTTTTTCACAAATTACAGGAAGTCCTATTATTCAGTTATAAATTTTTAAACGCTCCAGTCATTTTCTATTCATGAACTATAAAGATTCCAGTATTCCTTTTTGCATAACATTAAACAGTCCAGAAATTTTCAATTCTTGAACTATAAAAGAGTGTAAGTAGGCCTAGTTACAGACAGTCCAATAATTTTCTCCTTTTGAATTATAACATGTTCAGTATGCGTAGTTAACAGAACTTTAAACAGTCTAGTAATTTTACATTCCTGAACTATAGAGTTCGGTAGGCTTAGTTACAGAACTCTGAACAATAATTTTATATTTCGCAACTTAGCAAATGAAAAGAATTTTTTTATCTGAAGTATAAAATAGTAATAATTTTTGTGGATAAACCATAATGTGCTCAATCTTTTTTATGATAAATTAATATTTACTGTTGTTTTTACAATATTAGACTAATATTTTGTACAGTTTCTTGATGTTTAAAATTAAACCGTTCGATTACAATCTTCCAGTTTTTATAAGAACCATTTATGATAAGACAATAGAATTAGTCTTACTGGGTTTCTTAAACGCTACATTATTTATTTTAATTATATATCAGCCGTTTGTGTTGAGCTTCATTAGTTAGCAAAACATAACATATAGAGAGAGCATAGTGTGGTTAAAATACCATTATATAACAGACTTGTACGCAGAATATTTAAAAGGGGGGTTTATTTGTGAGATCAAAATCCAACACGTATTGTGCGAAGCACAATCAGTATGCTAATGCTACGGGCGTCTGGAGGCATGCGACTATTTCAAGCCATAAAATGCTAATGTTTCTTCAAAAGAATCAAACAATATGGAAAACGTTAAATATCATGGGCAGCTGCGCTATAGTTACACAACTATACATTTTGTACATAACAAAAATAGGGGGTTTGGTCGAGCCCCTCCTGCGCGTGAGCTTGTATAATTTTTTCGAAAAACTCTAAGGAACAAAACATACATTGTTTAAAAATCAAATAAGCCTAATACTGTTGTCTTATTATAAATACGATTTATTATAAACACGTCTCTTCAGCGTTCACAGCATAACAATGATAATAAGCCAAATAACTTTTTAAAACTTTGTTAGGATTGTTATTTATCAATACATTACCAAATAGAAAATTCTTTTAAAAATACACTTTGAAGGTCATGGAGATCAACAAATATTACAGGGAAAAACATGAGGATGAAACACTTCTATCTTCAGTACTGACTAATTAATCAACTTCGTGAATTAAGTGAAAATTATTTATGTATAACGAACACTATTGGGAGACTTTTAAATATTTACTCTCTCAGACACTAACAAAAAATTTTTACAGGATTCTTGATGTCAAGAGCTGTTTGTTATAATGATGTAACCGGAAAAGAAGTTACAGAAATGCTATGTGATCCAACAGTTAAGCCTCGCCCCCAGATTCAGAAGTGTAATACAGAACAGTGTCCTGTAGAGTAAGTCAAAAAATAACACTTACTTAGTTATTTTCGTATAAATATCACTTACATATACTATTAACAGAAACCAGAATTTCACATGTTTTAAAACTAGTACGTAACTCGAAGAAAATAGCCTTACTGGTCACTGAATAGTAGAAGATTATCAATCAAAAATACGTTAAGAAAGCGTAACGTTGAACCCATAGATATATATAAATAACACTAGACTTGATGTCACGTGATTTTTGCCATGTGCAATCAGCCGCCATTGCTGTGTGTTGACCTTTAAAAGCCCGCTAGTTGAAGTGAAAATAGTAAGACGATCTCACCTCAGAACTTATGGTCGTTTTCCATCTAACTAGGTGTTTGGATAACTCTATTATTTGATTTTGATAAATTTATTAAACCAAGATGATCTAAGCCTTATTTCAACTTGAAATCAGCGCAATAATCTGTCATAAGACACATATTTTATCTATCATATGAAGAATGCATTGGATTTTAGCCCAGAGGGAGTTCTTGAGATTAGAATCTGTTAATCTTCTCTAGTATTTATTATGAGTTACAGAAAAATATGTATATCAAATATTATTGCCAATGAACAACAGACGGCGCATCATGTCTTTTTCTTAGGGGTGTGGGGTGGAGAGGAAAATAATGTTATTTATGTATCTACACAATCCTCCGAACAATCAATGCTCTTAATTCAAGTAGATGGAAATAATTAAGAAAAGTTGTGATAAAATGTAATGAAATTTATTCGGATTTATTTAGGATTTGTGGATAAAATTGACACAAGTGCTTTAAAACTGGGACATAGCTCTGCATTTCTTAACTGAGTATAATATACTACAGTATATTAGTTTCAATAACCTTACAGGAACATATTTATCTACAGCATAATCTGCTATTTTCACCATTAACTGTACAATTCGTAATAATATGCCAGCCGAATTATGATATTTGAAACTAAATATAAGTATGATCCATGCCACATTGATGTCGCTACTAAGTCCATGGCGATTTCGCCCAATATAACTTAGTATATTATAGAGAGAAAGAAAAGATTTTATTTATTTGTGAAATGCAACACCATCCGCCTTCGACTTATGGTTACAGCATGTGTAACAATTAATGACATAGCACTGTGCTCCCTTATTCCTTTCAGGTCGTGGTTTAGACAGGTGAATGCCACTCTCAGCCATTTAACATTGTCTGCCAGTTCGAGCTTCAACATATAGCAATGGTAGCCGCATGAACATATGCTCTTTAATGATGAAATGTAGTGACTGGCCAGTCTAGTGTTATTTATATCTATGATTGTACTAATAAGCATCAGATACACCTAACACATATTAGGCTTACTTTATATTCATGAATACTCTGTAAAGTGTTTTATTATAGTGTAATTTTTAGACACTATAATCTATTATTCAAATGTCTGATTTTGAAAGAAAGTTTGAAGTTATTCAATTTCCAGATAAGTTTAATATACTATTACGTATTATACTTTATTTCGGACGAGTCTCTGATTTATTGTGTTACGTACGTTACTATACTGTTAATATGTATCAAATTTATGGAATTTGAAAACAAGATTGATACATACAGTTTCATTTTTTAACACAAATTATTTTAATATACAAAAACAAAATAATACACTTTATAATAACTGTTATTACTAGTAGTTATTACAAATGATGGTTTATATAGAACAATTTTAAAACTGAATCCTATATCCGGTATAGGACTGAATACGATGGGCAAATTAATTTTGAATTGCTACTGCCCCGCCTTGTTTAAGCTAGCTAGTCCGGTTGGCCTCTCACGCTCACAAGTTCACTTCTTACCGAGGGAGATATTTAATGTTCTCGTGGAAATAATAGCTTTCGAAGTAATTCACTGAAGTTGAAAAACTGTATTGTTCGAAATCTATAAACATTCCTGGTCAAATTCTGTAGTTTTCCTGTTAATAGACGTTAAACACAGTTGTAGCTTCCTAGGCCTATAACGTGCTAACTGTAGCTGTCAATAATATTATCCTCTTCCGTCTCTTAGCTAGCCACTTTTTATAGGAATTATGCAAGGTTTAGAAATTTCGACATTGTTCTGGTGCTCTTTCGTCAAACAAGTATTGTTAATTTCTACACTAAAAAGCGTTTTAAAAATTTCGAGAACAAACGGGACTTGTGCAATACAGTCAAGAATATACATCACATGCAAAAAAAAATTATACAGAAACAAATGTACAACAGTAAATCGGTTACAATACTGAACTGTTTTCTACAGTTTGATATGGTGAAATGTAAAAAAAGTAAAAATATATGCTGATATTAATTAACAAACCCAATCGTCGGTGCCTTTAACTGGAGCTCAGTGAAAAACCTGAAAGCTTCTTTCGAAATAAAAAAATACGTGATATTTTATGTTTATCAAAAACAAACATTGATCCATTATCTACTTCTTAAGCCATATAAAGTTTCATTCGATAACAATCTCTATCATCAACCAAGTTGAGCAAACTTCAAACCTTAGGTACTTTTGAAAGTTTTGGTACTGTTTTTGCTATTAATGTGAGCAAACACACGTTTTCATGTTTCTCCACAACATTGATAAATGTCATTCTCCAAAACTCTTGGTGTTTTTGTATTTGAAATTTATTGTCATAAATCTTAAAAATCTTCATTGTCCCTTCGAGTTATCTAATTTAATTATCCATAATTAGAAAAGACAATAGTGAAACTTACTAAAGTACTGAAAACGTATTATTTGAGGTTAAAGTAGAAACTTGAAAAATAATGCTTTAATGTGAAATATCGATTGAATCAAGAAAGTCGTTCTTATGCAGTTTATATCTGTTGTCTATTACTTTTTCATGATTTGGGTTTTATATCCTTGAATATGTCGTTATGTAAACATACTGGTATGATTTATATAAATAAACTATTGTGCATATGTTTGAATGTATTTAAACGATTTTGAAACATTGAATTTCTCTATTTTATTTCTTAAAGAACACCTTTATTTTACAATATAAACAAAAAACGTAATGATAAATGTTTAATAAATACTAATTATTTAGATAACAGGTGGACAATTTGATAATTAATCTAATCTAGTCAAATAAAGAGAAATTACAGAAAAAAATGTTAAATAAGTTGAATAAAACGTTTGCCCGTTGCTTCATTCCATTTTACCTTCTGTGAAATTAGTTAATTGGTCATAATTTATCATGTGAAATAACACTCTGTGATTGGTTTGTTTTGAATTTCGCACAGAGTTACAAGAGAGCTATCTGCTCAAACCGTTCCTAATTTAGCAGCAGAGTGAAGTCAGCTAGTCATCACCACTCACCACCAACTCTTAGACTACTCCTTTTAATAACGAATAGTTGTATTGACCGTCACATTATAACGCTCTCCCCGGTTGAAAAGGCAAGCATGTTTGGTGAGAGTGGGATTTGAAGCCGCTATCTTCACATTGCGAGTTGAGCACCCTAACCACCTGGCTATGTGTGAATTGGTCCAATAAGCTCTGAATATAAAGATTTGTTGTTCACGTTCTAAAAACACCTTCCTCACTTTGAAGCAGTGACTGTATTATAACAGTAATAATTCAAGTCCTGCTATCTGCTATCCGATTAGATTATCCTAAGCGTTGGCGGTTAGTGATGCTGAGTGGCTGCAATTTCTTTGGCCTATTAACACATAATGGGGGTGACTAGCTTCATCATGTAGGTTTAAACGTATTTCTGAAACAAATTTTCAGTTGTAGGAACTTTTTTGTTATTATTTTACATTTGTAACTGCTCTAAACGCTCTCCCCGGTTGAAAAGGCAAGCATGTTTGGTGAGAGTGGGATTCGAAGCCGCTATCTTCACATTGCGAGTTGAGCACCCTAACCACCTGGCTATCTGTGAATTGGTCCAATAAGCTCTGAATATAAAGATTTGTTGTTCACGTTCTAAAAACACCTTCCTCGCTTTGAAGCAGTGACTGTATTATAACAGTAATAATTCAAGTCCTGCTATCCGATTAGATTATCCTAAGCGTTGGCGGTTAGTGATGCTGAGTGGCTGCAATTTCTTTGGCCTATTAACACATAATGGGGGTGACTAGCTTCATCATGTAGGTTTAAACGTATTTCTGAAACAAATTTTCAGTTGTAGGAACTTTTTTGTTATTATTTTACATTTGTAACTGCTCTAGAATGAATGGATTTATGATCATCCATTATTTCAGATTAATGAAGCAAAATATTTTAAGCATCCAGTTGAAGTAATTTTCCTATTATTGACGTTTAATTAACTTCTGTAGATGGATAGCAGAAAGCTGGGGATCCTGTAATACGTCTTGTGGCGGCGGGATTCAAATCCGCTCAGTCTACTGTGCTCAGGGTGGATTTAACGGTACCAGATCAAGCATCAGTGACACCTTGTGTTCAAAAAAGAAACCAATTAATCATCGAAGTTGTAACATACAAAGCTGCACACGTTGGACAATGAAAGCATGGTCAGGGGTGAGGATATTAATAAGTCAATATCTATAGCACAAGCAAGATAAATTTTATCTATAACGTCTATCGACTGTCATTTAAAGTCATCAAAGTTCACAGTTTAAAACGCTTTCACAACGTATATGTTAAAGGTACCAATTAAAGAAAAAAGTCAATGTTACTGATTACTTTATTCACACAAAACTACACAAATTATATTCTTTAAAAGACAGAGTTCATAGAGAGCAAAAGTCACAATAGGTTTGTTTATGTGTCTACATCATATGTCTATATTGTAAAACCAAAAACTGTTTCTGACAGATAACACTATGTAACACAAATTTTGTTCCTGAATAGTATATGTTATTTCTTAATTGCTTATATTGTAAAAGTACAGAAAATGGCTATTATTTCCTTCAAACTTTGCTTTTGCGATCAGGATAATGAAATTTAGAAATTAACCTATTTTCTATGTAAAAACGGGCAAATTTGCACATTTTTATTTATATAAGGTCTGAATAAAACAACATATGAATCAAGATTTACATATTTTTTTACTAAAGTTATACAAAAATGTTTAGAAGTGAGTAATTTTTCGAGATTTGCGACTGTAATGTAAATCACTTTCACGTATCAGTCCCCAAATGTAGTCTCCTATCATGTTTTAGTTACACGCTCCTTGGTAGCGGCGTTCGAAGTCCAGTATATCTTAATGGAAGCGCTCGCCTTGCTCCTGTGAGTATGCTCCCATATTCTCCTCGAACTTATCAAAATGAGCATCAAGAATGTGGACTTTCAGGGACATCCTGCAGCCCATTTTGCCGTAGTTATTCACCAAAACCTCAACCAGTTCCACATATATATGTAAAAACGCCTAGTTTGGGTTGAGAAAATGTTTATGTAGAGGGGAGAACAACGTTTTGACCTTCTTCGGTCATCGTCAGGTTCACAAAGAAAGAAAGAAGTAACTGGTATGCAGCGGTATATTCCTGACATGTGCAGAAAAATAACCAACATTTGGCAAAAACTAGTAACAAAATATGACATTCCAGTTAATACCAAATTTATTCAAAAACCAGGCACAAAACTAAGGTCTATACTATGTAAAAACTACACTGACAAACACCACACTAACGTTATTTAGAAAATACAATATGATAACTGCCATGACTTCTATATTGGAGAAACAAGTAGAAAAATGGAAACCAGATTCAAAGAACACAAAATGTCACCTTCACACGTTTTCGAACACTGCAAATCAAATAAACATAACATAACCATAGAGAACACCCAAATACTAAATAAAGAAACAAACATAAACAAACGCAAAATTAAAGAAGCCTTACTTATACAAAGGAACATCTTTATACCTGTATTAATAAATATAATCAAACATCCAAGCACTCCCTCTACATTCCTACACTCAGTTACACAACCCCCTTCAAACATGTGGTCAGCTATCAGTCAGTTACTTCTTTCTTTCTTTGTGAACCTGACGATGACCGAAGAAGGTCGAAACTTGTTCGCTTCTCTACATAAAAAAACTTTTCTCAACCCAAACCAGCCGTTTTCACATATATATTTTTCTCTACAAGTGGGTTTTCTCGTCATCACTGATTATTATTTCAGTTCCACATAATTTTCGGCCTTGTGATTGCCCAAGAAGCCCCGAACCACTGCTGCAAAGCTGCCCCAAGTTTTTTCTTCCTTCCTACTGAACTTCTTGGGGAATTCTGTGTACTCCAGGATCTTCTTTATTTGTAGTCCAACGAAGACACCAGCTTTGACCTTTACCTCAGACAGCTTCGGAAAGAAGTCTCAAAGGTACTTGAAGGCTGCAGACTTCTTATCAAGAGCTGTGGCAAATTGTTTCATAAGACCCAATTTTATGTGCAATGGTAGGAACAACACCTTTTGGAGGTCCACTAATGGCTCACACTTGACATTATGCCTCCCCACAGAGAATTCGGTCCATTGTGGCCAGTGCTTCCTGTTGTAGTGCACTGCGGTTTTCCTGATGTCCCAAAGGCAAAGAAAACACGGAAACTTAGTAAAGCCCCCTTGGATACCCATCAGGAATGTCACCATTTTGAAGTCTCCGATAACCATACTCATCATACTTCAAGGCTTTTATCAAGGTCTTGACGCCGTTGTATTCCTCTTTGAGGTACACCGAATAAGCCGGGGGAAGAAACAGTACTTATTCCTGTTATGGAGCAGCACAGTTTTGAGGATTTTGGATGAGCTATCAAAAAAGAGGCGCCATTAATTCAGGTTACTGCCAATTCCAATTGCCTCGTACAGACCGGATACATTGTGGCAGAAGCAGAACCCATCTTGACGAGTAAAGAAGCTTGAAAAATGTCGGTGACGCTTCATCTGACTTGTAACTTGCACACTTTCATCTAACAAATCCCATTCCTTGAGCCTAGCTGTCAAAAGCTCGGCATTCGACTCTGTTAGACCAAGGTCTCTGATCAAGTCATTGAGGTCTCTTTGGTTGGGGTAGTATGAGTTTCTCTCACCAGTTGAACCTCTGAAATTGTAATCTGGACCTTCTAAGTCTATCTCCTCTTCTGATTTGCTACTCTCTTCTGATGATGGCTAGTTTTTTCTGGCGGAGTGAGTACAGGGAACTCAGGTCATTGGCACTGGGGTGATGGATGATGGAAGGTCCGGATACATGACGGTAGATGTATTCTTGCCAGCCCGATGTTTGGAAGGGTCCACTATGAAGAAGTAGCAATTGCTTGAGTGGTCAGTGGGTTCACGCCAAATTTTTGGAATAGCGAACTTCATGGCTCTCTTTTCCTCTCTGTACTATCCTGCAAAAAACAAAATAAAATTGTTGTTATGAAGAATAAATTTATTTCATCCACAACTAATGTGTAAGAGATTCATGTAAAATATTTTATATGTGATATTTTTACTATACTATTGGAAATTTTAAAAAATAATAAATTAAAAGATATTTAAATTTTAAAAGGTCTAAAATTTGTATAATATAAAATCTTACTATTCAAGCAAGCAAAATATGTCCTTCTTACCTTCCAGAGTTTTTTTGCAGTGCTCGCAGGTAAAATGAAGGTTTGTCTTGATCCCTGACAGGCATGTTGAAATATGCCTTGTAGGCTTCACACATTTTAGCAGATGATGTCACAGTGTACTTTTTCGCACTTGTCTAAATAAATTGGTCACATACATAGCAGAATGCATTTGGAGAGTGCTTGCTGGTTCTTGATGACATCTCTGATAAATTCAGATATGTCTATGTGTTCACTTAGGAAGCTAAAACTAAATTGAAGTGGTGAGCGGTGATCCCCTGTATATATATGTTACTATGGAATGTTTTAGAAAATTCCAAAAGATTCGTGAAAATTCTCGTAAGTTCTACATTATTCTAGAAAGTTGTTGAAAATTTTTGTAAGTTCGAGTGTAACAGCATTGAATTTACCTTGAATGTTCTAGAAAATTGGTACATTTGAAAATTTCACTATCCAGGTCACAAAAGCAAAATTTGAATAAAAAAATAGGTCTTTTCCATTTACTTTAGGCATAAGCAATTGGGAAATAACACTTTCTGCTCAGGAACAAACAAAAGTTGATAAGATGTCCTTATAAAGTAATAAAATTCTTTAAAGTCCGGGCACTCACATTCATTGGGATCTGCCCTAACAATGTATTAAGTATCGAGTTTCTGAAAGTTAACGGCACATTTTTATGCACTATTCAAATGTATTGCCAAAAAATAAAAATAATAATAACGGAACTCACCATCGGATCTTGAAATGAAAAGAATAGGAAATGAAGTATTGAGTATTGGCAGAATTTGACTACTGCTCTCACGACATTTATTGTCTTATGAATATTCTGCCGCATTCACATATCCACAACGTTTCAATTATATTCTAAGTAATTTAATTAACATGTAAATATAATTCATAACTGGTTATGTTAATGAAGTCGTTAATTGTGGTCCACATACTCACTATTTCTGAAAATCAAACATTCTTTAATATTATACAATAATATTAACACAATATTCCAAGAAAGATCATGTCTGTTTTATCGCAAAACAGAGTCTGTTCATATTTTTAAATATTTTTTAGCATTTTGTATTTGAGCCTACACAATCTTTAAATTATAATGTCTTAAAGACTACATAGGTAGCTCAGTCGTATACCTTTTTATTGTGTGCTATTTCTGTTCACATGTTATAACTTTTGCAACTTGACCCTATTAGACCATAGACTGTATTTACTGAATTGTTTTAATTCAAATCAATTAAGACTGTCTTAATATAATCCGTAGATGTTGGTTTTCAGTGTGTATAATGGCATTTTTATTAGCGTTATCAACATTGCCCTTTTAATTTTATGAATGGTTTCCTTTTCATTTAGTCCATCGGTGGGTCAGCAATAAGATCACGGACTTACAATTCTAAAACGTGGGGTTCGATTCACCGCGATGGTCAGAGTACAAGTAACTCATTGTGTATTTTTTGGTTAAAAAACAAAACAAAACTCATTCTTCAATAAATGAAGTTCTCTAACGGATATTTATTATAAATCGTACTTATCCACAATTGCGAGAAAGATAATATCATATAAAATAACGTTTTTAATATTTCATAGTTTATTGTTTTTTTATGACTACATGGTCTAAAAGAGTTAGAACTTTCATATTTGCATTTTAAGTTTATTTGTTTGCATTCATAGCGTTTAATCCTTGTGCACTGTAATATAATATTTCCAGGTATAAAGTATTATTTCAGCTGTCGAATTTCTCGAAAAATAATTTTAAATACTAGTCCTAAGTATTAATGACTAGCAGCATTATTTGGCGTTGTCTGGGTTTTCGAAAAACTTCATTCTTTATGTCCCCTCCTTCCATTTTTCGATAGGTAAAAAGTATTTTGAGTATTTATGAAGATAAACCACTTTAGGTCTGATATTTGAAAATAAACTACGAACATGTTTTGAATTATGACTTCCTCAGAAACGATGTATTTGTTTTTCCTTCGTTGGCAAAGATAAACAGGCCCTCATGGAAAACATTTAGACTGTCTCATATACGTATGAGTGAGTACCTGGCGAGTGTGTGTGTGTTGTTCTTTTAGCAAAGCAACATCGGGCTATCTGCGGAGTCCATCGAGGGGAATTGAACCGCTGTTTTCGTATTGTAAATCCATAGACTTACCGCTGTACTAGCAGGAGACTTTATCCTCGCGAACATGATAAATCTTAACTCTATTTTCCCCATTTGCATTAAAATTTCAATTTTATTTTATTTTATTTTATTAATATTTTAATATTATGTTCAATTTTCTTTAATGTAAATTTAATATATTTTTTATGAATATGATACCGTATTCACACTGATGTATGGAACACACGACAAAAATAATTCAATATTTTATTTTATAATGTATCAAAAGAAAAAAATCTACTTCAAATAATGAAACCACCAAAACAAAACAAAGAAAAACCTTAGAATAAAGTACATTAGCTGACGTGATATTAATCTCATTATATGCAATAGGTATTATAATGTTCACGTATTCTATTTTTTGGCAGACGGTATAATTTTATTTTAATTCTGTATACATTTCTTTTGTGTGTAAGATTTTAATGATATATAACTAAACAGACCTATAAGGCTATATTCTAAAATAAATGTTAACTCAAACCTACGGAAAATATCAAGTCTGCGTAGGGTTTGTTCGTGTAATGTATTAACCAGCGACGAACTTTCCGGTTCGTTAGCAGCCGAAAAATGCATATGTCAACGAAAGACTCTTGTTTTTGCAACTTCACGTGAGGAAAGTGTGACCTGCGCAGGGAAAGAGGCAGACAAACAAGCAAACAAACAGAGAGAGACTTTGAGTTTTATATATAGATCAGAAATTATCTGAATTTCTTAACTCAAATAGAAAATGTCCGTGTACATCGGCTTTTACGATTATTTGTTTATTAGCTTCCCTGTTCTTCTCTGAATATACATGACTAATGTTTTTATAGTGCTCAGTGACGTGCGGTCATGGTATTCAGACAAGAAGTGTTATCTGCTACGATCACAAAGGTAATATCAGCGGAGAATGTGATAATAGGACTATGCCCGAGACGAAAAAAACATGCACGAGCGGAATTGTCTGTCCATTCGACGAAAAGTCTGGTGAGTAATCAAGATAAGGTTTTGTCTTTTTTTTTATGATCACCATTGAACTATTTGCCTACTGTGAGTTACCTCCTTGCCAATCAGTTTCTTATGAATATGGAAAAGAATTCTTTTCAAGATCTAGTCTGTAGTGAGAACGTTAATTAAGGGCACAGTTTTGTCTTTTATCTTGGGGAAGACATTCTTGGGTAAAACGATATGTCTGGTAATATCATCAGTTATAAAACCTGAAGACGTAAACAGCTGAAACAAAATTGGAAGGTAGTATAAATACATTACGTTCGTGTAAGATGCAATTTTTTACGTATTTTCTGAGCAGATGAAACGAAAAACTTTCGTTTCTTTACAAAAGTGACTACAAATCAAGAATATCGTTAGTAATGAGAATTAATTTGAAAATTGTTATACTACAAGAGAAAATGGATAAGAAATAAGCTCATTAAGATATTGTCAGTGTAAACTATAACAGAAGTTATATATGTCAGTACGAATACTGAGCGTTTGACTCAAAAAGATGTATTCGAGATATGGAAAAGAAAATCACTGCCCTAGTTCATACTCAAAGGGTGATTTTATTCAGTCCAAAACTATGACCATTAACTACATTTTCGTATTTTATTAATTGAATTTTATTTAAATGTAGAGCAAAAATGTGAAATAACGTTTTATCACCTATATAAAACCGTTAGAATACAAAGCCAGTACTGCTAATCAAATGAAAAAAGAAATGTGAGGTACAGTTAACAAGAACATGAAGTTTATATCAATTTGTTTTGTTTAATTCTAGTTCCAAACATCAATCCTCAAGAAGATGCTCCACCCGAACACTTTGACACCATTCCTTGGACTCAGCAAAGTTTTGATCCATCAAAAGTCTCCAAAGATCCATGGTATATATGAATCAGTCCAATTTAATATACAGATAATTTGAGTAAATAACTAACTACCAAATTATTAATAAAAAATTTGAATTACATCAATTAAAAAAAATTATCCGCAGGTTTGTAGTGAGTGACTGGCAATCCTGTAGCGTCACCTGTGGTGAAGGTATCAGACGTCGGTTTGTGGAGTGTAAGATCTTTCTCGAGTTCTCACGTTCAGTGGCAAATTTACCGGACCGAGAATGCCCAGGTAATGTTTTATTATACATGATATAAATCAGTGGTTGTCAACCATTTTGAATCCATGGAACTCCATGGCGTCAAATTTATGTCACGGAACCATTTACTGCGTTTATTACAAAATACAAAACAAAAAACGTCACTGCAATACTAGTGGTGGATTCTACTTTGTCTCGTTAATTAATGTAATACAATACACTGGCTTGTTGTTATGTTATGTCATTAAGAAACCTATTATTTTCTACTAAAGAAATATGATGTATTCGGATGGCAACTATGTGACTAGCATGTATTCACATATTACAATACAAGTGGTGAAACTCTTGCATTCTGCGAAACTTCTAGGAACCCCAATATCTTTCAGAATCCCTGGATATCTTTAAAGGAACCCATAGGTTCCACAGTATCCCGATTAAGAGCATTGATTTAAATTATTTCGTGCTCTCTAAGTTTCAAAGAAGAACATTCTGTCTTCGCGCAATCATAATTTATCCATTTATTTTCATATTCACACACAAAACAGTATTTTATACTCGTACGCTCAAGAAGTATTGTGTTGTTGTACCAGTAATCAACAACTGTTATTTTATCTGTGTTTAGCTAATGTTGTGTTATTCTCCTTTGTTTCGACACTATTATGTCATTTTATATTAATATTCTTGATTATATATGCTATTTTCTCATTGACAAGGTATTTCTGTTTTTACCTAATCTCAATTGCATCAGTGTTTATCTTGCTTTCTCATATTCTTTAATGTTAGATGACTTTGTGTTCTTGTTTTAGTGTCAAATAATACTAAGTACTTTTCGAAAGGTGTAAACATTTATTTTTTTTACAATATTATAGTTTTATATGGTTTTCTCATTTTCAATGTAATTTTTCACCGATGTCTGAAAGTTTTGATGTATTTTGCATTTCTCGTTATTCTAATTTTTTTCTAGTTTCTATAAGTGTTTCAAGCTAACTTTATACGTCTCTTCCAGTATTCGGTTTCTAATTCCGTGCGGTACTATATTATATTTTCAATGGCTGGTCTGTCAAAATTACAGTTCTAAAGAAAAATAATCAGTCATTTTTTAGTCGCGGCATAACGGCTCATAGAATGGCTCTGATTTTTCAAGTATAGACTTTTAACTCGTATATAGCTCTGTCATCTTTTGAATGATCTGAGCTCTAGAGTTTTTTTTCAGTTGAGTCTAATTATAGTTTTAGACTCAGGAGGTCAAACGCTTTCAACTGACATGTTTGACCACGCTCAAGTTCTTATAGACTGATGAGTAATTGCTCCCCACGTACAAAAGTACAGCTAATAAAAAAGAAAAAAAGTCTTGCAGATTAATATACTCTAATCCTACCTAAAAGAATTTCAAATGCCGCGACTGTTGAGGATTCCCTCTATTTTTGTTTCTCTGGCAAAAATATTCTTATATAAAGTTTCTGATTGTGAATAACTGAAGACTTTTGTTCATAAATGTTTCATTAGGACGTCGGCCTTCTGACGTAGAGAAGTGTTTTCCACGTCCCTGTGCTCTAGATCAGAATAAAGACGAGGCAGACAACAGTATCGACGAAGAAAAAAACAAACCAGATCTCTTCTTTAACAGGAAACATGGCATCCCTCTTGATGAAACTGTTCAGTCCAGGCTAGGGGGAAAAGTTGGAATTGAAGTTACATATTCGTGGCGTAAGGGTGGCTTCACGCCTTGCAGTGCTTCGTGTCTAGGAGGTATTATCCTTACGTTCTCATAAACTTTGGCTTAACTGGATACCTAATCAAGTAAAAAACTGGTTTTATACACTGCCTCTGTTCACTAATTGACTTCCTCTTTTTGTTTTGTTTTTTATTAGTAAATGTGTGGAGTAATTTATTTTGCCTCAAACGACATATATATTTTACAGAGGGACTTGAAGAGTAAGGAGTTAAGTTAATAAGGCTGATGGTTTAATTAAGATATATTCTTTAATTCATACTTTCTTTACGTATAAAAGCTTCAATTAGTAGCTTGTAGATATGTATACTAAAACTGAGTTTTTTGTAGAAAAACAAAAAATATTTTCAGGATAGATTTGAGTAATTTTGCACAGAAACATTCTAGTACTTTGCAGTTTAAAAACCTGAGAATATTCAAAAGTATAAGCTTGTTGAGGTTCTTTTATGAAATAAACAATTTCAGATCAATGCTTTTCAATTCCCTTTTTTATCATGATTATATTATCTGTTTTTATGATTTAGGTATCCAGGAATCTATAATTCAATGTATCCGAGATCACGATCAAGCCACAGTTAGTTATTTGCTGTGTGACATCAATAAGAAACCCAGAGCCATCACCCAAACTTGTAACGACTACGCTTGTCCTCCTAGGTAATGATACACGTGTTGTCTTTTTATGATTACAAATTTTCACATAATAGTTAAATTATATCTTGGGTTCCAGTTCAGTTTAATCTAATTATCGTGTCGGAGGTTCTAAGCTTGTTCTAAAACAACTCTTACTTAGTCCAACCATAAGATGAGAAAGTATTAGGTGATAACGACCTGGCAGTTCATGGATGAACCCAACATTAGTCTATGAATTTAGATAGAATCTTGTAAGCGGCTACCGAGTTCCCAAAGAGCTTGCTTCTTCACGCTCAGGCCCACATGACCAGGTAGTTAAAGTCATCGACTCGTAATCCGAGGGTCGCGGGTTCGATTCCCCATCACACCAAACTTACACAAAGGGAGGGGCGTTAAAAATTGACGATTAATCCCACTATTTGTTGGTAAAAGAGTAACCCAAGAGTTGGTGGTGATGACTAGGTGCCTTCCCTCTTGTCTTACACTGCTAAATTAGGGACGGCTAGCGCAGATAACTCTCGTGAAGCTTTGCGCGAAATTCAAAATAAATCAAACCAAATCTTTACGCTCAAATCTCTTCTGTATGGTTAGCCTCCGATTTATAGCACAAAAGCTCGATTGACATTTGTCAGTCTGTGTTCCATGCTTATGTAGTATTCACACATCTTCGTACGTAAATGTGAAACATATAATAATTTAAAAGAACTAGCACACTGCTCCAAGGTGACTGTCATTGGGTCATTCTGTTATGCTTTGAAATAATCTTGTTTCTTAATATAAATATATAATTTAATTTTCCAACTGAATGCGAAACACAATGCATGAAAATTCAAGTTGATAGTTCAGGTCGTAACATGAGCCTTTATTGTAATTTTTTTTAATTGCTAATGACTTTTTTATTTTCTTGTTCTTTGTTTGTTCAATAATGTACAAGTTTTTATCTTATTCTAACTATCACAGAATTGTATTAGAACCTTTTTTTAAACTTAGGTAATGAAAAATCTCAAGTAGGACAACGATATTTGGTGTTAAAAACTTACGAGTGCTGATGACATTGGTCATTTAATTTGTAACTCGCATTTGGCAACATGGTTTAAATTTTTTGTGCTTTGTTAGATGGAACGTGTCCGATTTCTCAGCTTGTTCTAAACCCTGTGGGGGTGGATTACAAAATAGGGGAGTTCAATGTATCCACGAAGTAACTCGAGGGTCAGCGAATACTCTGGTTGTTGCCAGCAGCTTATGTCCTCAACCTCCACCACGTGTACAACAAATATGTAATGTTAACGACTGCCCCAGCAGATGGCGTGCTGAACCATATAATAAAGTAAGAACCATGCAAATAAAAAAAAATCATTTTTCAGTTTCATTCACTAAATGACTTTTTGAGCACATTTTGATAATTATATCCAAGCTTTAATTGGGATTACTTAGATTTTAAACACTGAAAGCTATTTTCTAAGGTTGAAAATATATAAATACTTGTAGATGTACATTTATTACGTAATTATATGTAATCCAATTTTTTAAAGGTTTTTCGTTTGCATTGATTTCTGATTGAGTGCTAAAGTAACAAGAGTTGTATGTAATCACATAATATTTTTAAAAGTATATTTTGCAGTAATTTACATCAATATATTCACAATCTATTTGATATTTGAACACTTTATTGTTTGAAGGTGTTCATATTGGTAGCAGTTCTATTATATGTTTTGAGTTTTGTAATTTTTATTTTATTAATGACTTTGTTCTAAAAGTTATAAGTTTGGTTGATTCTAGCCAATTCATATAAATTTTGTTTTTGTAGTGCTCTAAGCGATGTGGCGGAGGGGTCAAGACCCGAAAAGTCAAATGTGAGAAAGAATTAGCATTCGGTCGCATTGTTAGCCAACCCCCCTCCATGTGCCCTAAAAAGCGCCCGAGAACTGAAAAATATTGCAATGTAAAGAAGTGTAATAGTGACACTGGGAAAGATCCATACATCAAAACTTCTGAGCAGAACTATGTTCAGAAAAATCCAATAAAGAAACTTAAATTAAAGGTTGGTGGCCATGCAGTTCTGTTTGAAAATACCATCATTAAGATTCGTTGTCCAGCACGAAACTTCAATAAGTCGATGATTATCTGGTACAAAGACAAACATAAGATTGAAGAAAGTAAAAAATTTAGAATATCTCGAAGAGGTGCCCTTAGAATTCGTCATCTTACTCCCGAAGACAACGGTAAATATTCCTGTGTTGCTGCTTCAGCCAAAGCTAACATTATGCTTGTCGTGAAACCACTTCCACCTTGGTACGACGAAGAGAAAACAGTTGAAAAACTGAACAACAAGAGTCATTGTAGTAATTCTGCGTGTTCGAGTGAAAATGCCCAGATACCTTCCATAGAATCAAACAAGTTTATTCAGCAGTTTCCAAAACAAAAAGTATATTTGAAAACAGGAGGATATGCTTCACTTTTTCATGGTACAAAATTGAAACTCCGATGTGCCTATCCTTCTAAAAATAATTTTCCTGTAGAATGGTTCAAGGACAAAAAAAAGATCCAGTTAAGTCACAAGTATAGCATCACTCCAAGTGGTAAACTAAAAGTAAGACATTTGGTGAAAGAAGATAGTGGTAGATACACCTGTATAGTTGGACCCATCAAAAGCGACATTTTTATTTCTGTCAAAAATTCTTCTCCAAAATACGGATTATCGCGTGAAGCAGGCAAGCAAACGGTTTCAATATAAATGTTATAAATGAAACTATTTACAAATAACTCATTTTTAGTCAGTTAGTTTAGTTCTAAGAAAACAGTGTGTAAGTATGAAAGTAATTTATGTCGACAGTTGTAGATGTTTGGAGACTTAACAACCCATGTCGCAGTAGATTTTCTAAACATTCGAGCTATGCGAATTTTGGGCTAATACCAAAACTTTCAAGCCTTTTACCATTTAAAAAGAAAAACAGTTATCATTGTTATAGTGTGATTGTAATTAAGAGTGAAAAAGGATAAATGAAACTTTTCCAAAAATAAACGAAATAGAAAATAAATACTCATTAGTGCTTCTGTTATTTTACCTTTAAGCCTAGAAATAAGAATAAATACAAAATTGTCAGGTTATAATTCCATTAAATGGCAGTAGTTTAAGCTGTCTTTCATAACTAATAAAGTGTCAGGTACCATCTTTGTCGCCACCTGGTAGCAAAGCAGCATTTCTGCGGACTTACAACGCTAGAAATTGGATTCCAATACCCATGTTGGGCAGAGCACAGATAGCCCATTGTGTAGCTTAGCACTTAAACTATAAACAAACCATCTTCGTCTGAATGAGATCCATATATAAGAAGGGATTTAGCACTTTTTTAAGGAATGACATTAAATAATTGGAGTTATCTGGTTCGTTGAAAAGTGTTCACTCTTGTATCGCATCGACAGTTCTAAATTATCGATCGTGTTTTAGGGACAACGGGACAAGAATAATCAAATATACATTAGGGCATACTAAAAACTATGAGCCAAAAAACTATTTAGTAAAAAATGAGCTAAGCGTGAACTAGTTGTTAGTATGCCCAAATGTAAATTTGATTATTCTTGTCCCGTTGTCCCTAAAACACGATTGATAATTTAGAACTGTCGATGCGATACAAGAGTGATGGTCAACTCCCACAGTTTGATCAGACAAGAGTACCCGAATATAGGGCGGTGTTATTGTTAACTATAGTTTATTGAAAATTAGGGACGGTTATGCGCAGATATCCCTTGTGTTAATTTGCACGAAATTTCTAAAACAACCAAAATTCATGTAAAATTCTTTCTTCTAGGAAACTACCTATATGGTGTTTAATATAGACTTAATTTTTATGTCACTAAACAAAAATTTCAACATTTCAAATATTTCGTTAATTATTTTTAGTCAAAAATCTACAGTCTTGTCGATCCAAAGCAAATTTGAAATCAAATATGACTGCCCGTAAAGCAAGCGAGTTTAGATAGCATAGTAACTCGACAAGCAACTATCAATGAACTTCAAAAAATGTCCTCTATTAGCACAGCAATATGTCAGCAGAATTACGATGCTAGAAATCAATACCAGCGGTAGGCAGATCACAAATAGCCCATTGTGTAGCTTTGTGCTTAATTACAAACAAACTAATTACAAAAAAATCAAACTATCACTTCACTAACAATTTTTACTGACGATATCTTATAAAAATTAAACTGAACTCATGAATAAACTAAAACTTTTTATAGCATAGGTTATTAATTTATTTTATAATAGCACATACCTATAAAGTAATAATTATAACTACGTTTTTCTAGAAAATAAATATGTTTCGAAGATGAAAGAAGACAGTTATAGTCATGAAAACAGCGATCACGATTTAGCTGGAAAAGTTCACCCCAATCGTGCCAATTTTGCTGACCTTCCCAATGTACAAAAACCTGGAATGAAATCATTCTTTGGCAAAGATAGTCGGGAGAGATCTAAAAACCGGCAACAGGGAAAATTTCTGACAAAGTCACAAAGATACCCTTCCTACTCCTCGCCCACAGAGGATAAGCACTATCCAAAAATATTCGATACTTGGGAATATCAGAACGGTGGTGCCCTTTTTTCCGACCAAGAAAGTGATGACGTCAATTCTGGTTCACCTCACGGCGGCTACGGGATTCTCGGTGGCCCTCAAGATGAGGACGAAGACCAGCTTCACTCGGGAGCAGCCAGCACTCACTCTTTGCCACATCTCAGACAATTATTAGTTAACCTAAGACAAACATTGGTAGGTAGTTCGATATTAGAATCCATTGATGACTTTAGAGAAGAGTCGTCAACACAGGAAAAGGACAGTCCAGTTGGTCCTTTAGCTAATAGTATTTTTCTTGGAAATGGAAATCCAGAAAACTTGAAATTTGACTGGGATGTAACCGAATGGTCACAATGTTCACACAGCTGTGGAAGAAATGGTTATCAGGTAAGTTTTAAACATAAGTAAATGAACCGTGTTAATAGTTACACACTGAATAGAAATGGCTTGGAATCTAAGGGGCGTAGGTTCGAATTTCCGTTCTACCAAACATACTCGTCCTTTAAGCAGCGGGGGCGTTATAATATTACGGTCAAACCCACTATTCGTTGATAAAAGAGTAACTCAATAGATGGTGGTGGATGGTAATGACTAGTTGCCTTCCGTATAGTGTTTCACTTCTAAATTAGGAGCGATTAACGAAGATAGCCTACATGTAGCTTTGTGCAAAATTCAAAACAAACCAACTCAGAGAATAAAAATAACTTTAAATGCACACTATATCGTACATCATACGTTTCTGTATTTTCACAGTTTTGACCTTTGGAAAATAAAATACACGAAAGCAGCCCCAAATTAAATAAAAATTTAAAAGCAAATTATATCTTATTTTTATTTACACCTTATAAAACAACTGTGGAATTAGTCTAAGAAAATATTGTTATATTTTTAAAATGATAATAAAACACAATGATTCTCGTATACGCTGTACCTAATGTTTTATATTCAGATGTAAGTCTTCTATTATTACGACTATTATTTTAAATTACATATATATGTATGTTTTTCAATTAAAACATGTATAAATAAATCTTATATTAGAATTTTACATTCTGAAAAAAATCTTAGAACAACGAGGTAGTTTAGACATTGATTAAAAACTTTAGAGATTTTAACTTAAAACTTTATTCAGTTCTAACAAGATTATCCCTAGAATCTAAAAAAAACAAATCATGGTAATTTAATGAAACTTATGTTTTCATCTTTTCTTTAGGAATATATATAATAAATTTATTTCCGTGATGTCGGTTTCATACTTCATACAAAATTTGAAAGCATGGACTGTGATCATGAATTGTAACTACTTTTAAATTTTAATATCGATTTTTTTTACAATTATTCGCAGGATTTAGCATTGGCTTCTACAAGGCTGAAAATCAACTGGCTTTTTATCATGTATATGACATTGACTGATTTTGGTAATTAGTTTTAGAGTTACAAAAGCAGAACCTGCTTTACGTCTAACCAATCGAAGACAAAAACAATGAACACAGAAATAGATTATTTCACATAAACAATGTATTCTTGCACAGTTTTATGAAAAGCGAATAGATGCATTTCTTTTTAATTTTTCACTCTAGGCTAGGACAATTCAATGTGTTGTTCGTCTTAACAACGTATCTAGAACCGTTGAAAACAACATCTGCGCTGATGCGGGACTTGATCCTCCATTGACGATCCAGAAGTGCGGGCTGGACAAATGTCCACACTGGGAAACTGGACAGTGGTCAGAGGTAGAGGAGGAAAGCTTCTTCAGTGGGGAAACTACAACTCAAATATGTGGCAAGGCAGAGGTTAAGATGTATATTTTGGGAGAATGCACGGAAATCTGAATACTTATAAAACTTTCTTTGTCGTAACTATTGATCTTAAAACTGTCTCTGCTGTAACAGCTTTCCCTTCCTACATATTGAGCTTTGCTTATGAATAAACATATTTTGCCATTGAAGCTATAATACAATAATATAAATTTTATGAGAAAAAAGTGAATTTAATAATTTACATATTTTTGTCCGAGTATATTATTTATAGTTTTAAAACAAAGTTACTAAATATTAAAAAATACTAAAAAATGTTGTGTTTATGCTGTTTCTCTCCTATTCTACCAATTTATCTTTCATTTCATTTACTAGTGTCACAAAAACTATAGCAACTTCTATACTACCTCATGTCTGACCATTTTGTCTAAGATCAAGTTTACATTAATGCAACAAGTTGCATTTAAACTTCATTGATACACTTGTTTCTGCCTTTGCCTTCTTGAATTTTAAACTACTGTTACTTACTTTAGGGACAATTATATTATTTAATAAATAATACAGAAAAGTTCTTGTTAGTGTTAACCCAGTGATATTTCTAAATTTATTCTACAAACTTTTATCTTCCGTATTTATGGGGATAAAGTATGATATATTTTTATAAAGTAATTTATGGTATAAGGAATGTTCATTTCCTGTAATATCAACTTATTATCATTCAGTGCTCAGAAAATAACTGTTTTAAACGGAATACTGCTTATCAAGAAAGGGAACTTCATTGTCGACTCCTTAATGGCACGGAAGTTGATGTTCATCACTGTAAAGAAAAAACAAGACCGAGACGTAGGAGAGAGTGTTATAATGATCAGTGTAAAGGTGTTTGGAAAGTTGGAGAGTGGTCTGAGGTAAACTATGATAAAACACTACGTGCAATCAGAGACTTTCCTTGGTGATTGTTTTATTACTAAGCTCGAAGCTACATATTGGACTATTTACGAAGCCCATCATGGCCAGGTTGTTGGGGCGCTCGACTCGTAATCTCAGGGTCGCGAGCTCGAATTCTCGTCACACCAAACATGCTCGCCCTTTAAGTTGTGAGGGCGTTATAATGTTACAGATAATTCCATTATTCAGTGGTAGAAGCCTTTCCTCTAATCTTACTTTGCTATAATTGTGTAGTTAGTCCTTGTGTAGCTTTGCGCGAAATTCGTAAAAAAAACAAAACAAAATTAATCAGACTATTTACGCTGTACTCATCGCAGATACTGAACTGCGAATTTTAGCATTTTAAGCTTTCAAGATTACCGATGAACTACTGGTGGTGGAAGCATTTAATCTAGAAAGTAAAGTATTTATGTATCACAAAATAAACTGGTAAAAATAGTGTTTTTTCAAATTGCTAAAAAGTCTATATTTTATTGAAACTCAGTGTGATTCTCTTTTTTCATTCTAAGAATTATCAAACTTTAAAATGTAAATAACGTTTAAAGGCTTGCAAGCCGGGATATTTTATTTCGGCCTCAATAATAATATTTTGTTTAATTAATTTTCCAAAAGAAGACAAACTTTCGAAAGGTTGAAGTTAAATTTGCTTCATACTCCAAAATATTTCTATTTGCTAACATTTTACTGAGCAGCAGAATTTATATTAATGGCAAATTTACTGAGGCCGTCTTCTGCCATCCATAATTCTGAACCACTGATCAGACGTAAGACAGCCCTATCATCCACCATCCACGCTAAGGCAATGATTGTCACTCTTTTAACGAACCCACAATTTAAAATGCGAAATCCTGGAGTCTACCACAAGTAACATCCTATAAGCAGTAGATTAGTTTTCACGTTAAAACTCCAAAGATTGAACTAAAGCGTTTTTTTTACTACCATGTTTATTAGAAAGCCTGAAACAGGTATTCTTATAACTACAAAATTATAATTATTTTAATTAATAGACCTTGATCATTTTAAAGTCAAGGTAATATAATAATACAGTTCACATATTTTTTGTTCCAAATATAGTTGAGATTCATTGTCAATATTGTACATTTTAAGTTTATTTTACCTGAGTATAACTAAGTGAAAAATCTCATTTCATTCTTACTATTTGGTAAAATTAAGTAATATTGGTTTGAAACATCGCCCACAAAAGAATTCAAACAAGTAGATAAAGCGTGATGAAACTTACAAGGTGTTCCTATGAAATTAATGTCTAAAGAATACGTTATCATACTAAGAAGCATTTCACGTTGTTTATTATCTTAACAGAGTCCACATTATAATAAAATACTCATACTGGGTACATCTCATACAATTTAAAACTATACAACGTGAATATTCATATAAACAAGTCACAAGGCATGTGATTTGTGTATGATTAATTAGATATAACGATTTTGGAATTAGAATATTTACTATTTTAGATAGACATTTATTTGGCTTTGGTTTCCTTTGCAGTGTACAGTAACTTGCGGAGACGACGGTTTTAGAACTCGAATACTTCAGTGTGTATGGTTTGGTACAAAAGAAGCTGCTGGAGATGCTTGTCGTGAGCAGCCCCGCCCTTCTGTGATACAGAAGTGTACAAGACCTCCTTGTACTTCAGGTAAAATCATTTAGTACTGCCTAAGCCTCTTGTCAAAGCTCTTTCCGTCTACTATTACCTTTCAATATGTCTTGAGTTTAATAAACCTTTATTTTGATTATCAAAAGCTATTACTTCTTGGAGCCAAGATTCGTTTTTACCTAAATGCACAATACTGCTATCTGTTAAATTAAAATTACAACATCTAAGGAGGTGAAAACATCCTCGACACTTCACCAAAAACATCTACTTGTTTCAGTGTGAAAGACAAACACTGTGATAAAATTTTGTAATTTAGTTTGTAAAACTCTGTTCGTTATTTGGAGACGTTACAATAAATACTGCAGCAAAATTAAAGTAAAATTATTATGTAATCTTTAGTCGAATAATATTCAAATTGATTTATAATGTACACATTTTGCAGGTGTCCTGTGTACAGACTTATCACAGTACTGCAGACGTGCAAAGATTTTAAACATATGCAAAATTTTCAATTATCGTCAACAGTGTTGCAAAACGTGTACAGGAAGATAAGATGTTTAATTTAGAACACCGACTGAGCCATCTGGACAAAGAACATATTACGGGTGTTTAACGCGCTATGTTGCATCAGACGTTACCTAAAAATATGTTTATTTCATTTTGATGTCAACATTTACGAATGTCGAGATTTAAAAAAAATAATAATAACAAATGTCTCTCGTTTTTGAGTTTATATAATAATGTGCTGCCTTTAAGAATTTTTGTTCAAGTTAACTATAAATTTCTTTGCAAGTATCTTGAGTAAAACCCTTACGCATTAGTCTTTCTGTTAGGCGAAGTTGTACTCAATGTGTATAATACGTTTTCTTTACTCTTGTAAATTTTCTCCTCTGTCATATATAGATTATTTATCTTAAATCTAAGCACAGATGACACTGCTAATTTACCCTTTCATAGTGAAAGTGGATTTCAACAAAGAATTTCGCTTTTTTTACAGCCTATAGATTGCAGATGAGCTTTAAAAATTTATTCGTGAAAATATCTTTATAAATAAAAATAGAATAACTATTCTGAAAAAATAACAACTGAAAAATAAAATGTAAAATTGTAAGTATCCAGAAAAAGCAGTTTAAATACAAAAAAGTAAAAAATGAAATGATGGATAACTGTGAAAGATAATGAAATAAACGGAACTGTTCATGTTTGTAAACACTTTATTTTTCAGTATTCTTATGTTTAAAATCATGATTTAGATCGACCAAGAGAAATAGTGGAGATCCAACTAATTTTTTCTTGTGACTATAATATAAAACTATTCTAACATTATTATTGTTATCATTTAAGATTCTAAGAGAGAAAGTGTAATTAACTGAACTTAGTCTACGTGTTTCCTGACCGAAAACAAAAATCTACTTACTGTCAAAGTCACCTATCCTGCAAACACACACACACATCTAAATATTTATCTTCAAAGCTATATTTGAAGATCAAACTGAAATAAAAACAAAAAACCTCAGTAAAAGACAACAATTAGGAACATAGAACTTCAAAAATATTTATATTGGAAATTCAAATTGTTAGTGTTGGCCTTTCAGTAAATATGTATCATTTCAGTGTTAATGGAATGACTGTAGGAGAAGATACTTAGGAAGTTAAAGTAATTTGTATTTTCTCATTGTAATGAAAATATCTAGTGAGTATTACATACATGTGTGACACGTTTCATTTAAGTTGTTGATTATATTGAAAGGAAGTATTTATGGATAAAATACATGGACTTGATCAAATTATGTTTATTTAACTGTCTAGTTGTATCATATGTAATTATTGTAATATTAAGTTTTTTGGCCAAATTGTTGGTGTTTTGGAAATAATATGGTAAGTAATTAAACTTCTAGTAAATCCATAAAATCCTATTTCTAAATAAACTTAGACATAAACATTTTTAGTAACAATGATAAACATTTGGAACATTTGCCTACAAATGGGGAAAACAGTAATTCACTTTTGTGTGATTAAGCCTGAGCTGTTCTTTGTAAGTGATTTACTATGTTAGTTTAACTTAGAGTATTTTGAAAATGTTATTGTAAAAAAACAAAAGAATATTGGTTATTTACAATGCCATTTTTCGAAAGAATTCTATTTAACAGATACGAAACAATTTCTTCTTATAAACAGTGTAATATTAAGTATATTTTTCTAAACTACTGTCTGTATTCAATGAGTATATGTATGCATAAAAGCGCGTGCTACCCAATGTCACAGCGATAAAATCTGAAGGCATGTAACTCTAAAAACCGGGTTTCATACACGTGGTGCCTACAACATAGATAGCCCATTGTGTAGATTTGTGCTTAACTGCAAACAAGCAGAAAACACTTGATCTACATTAGTTTCTGTACCCTGCCACCGGTCATGTGTTGAATGTATCAGTGGGACTTATAATACCTTGTGTTTTTGTGTATTCATATCTTAGGTTACCTCTACAGAAACTTTTTGTGTCTTTCTTGCACAACAAATACTTATGTGGGCCCACAAAAAACTTACAATTCTGCGCTAAAAAGTTCCTTTCAAAATAGAATGGTATAAATTAAATAATGTAGCAAAATAATGCACAAATATTTTTTTAAACAGAAAATGGTTGACTAACTCAGATTCACCTAAGTTTGAGCACAAATATAAGGACATGAGTTTTAAACAACTTATAAGATAGAGTGGCTGATGTTTTAGGGAAAATCATCGAATCAGATGCAGAGTATAGAAAAAATTGATTTGTGTGAAAATACCGAAAGAAATACGATTTGTTTTTTGAATCATTGTTTTAAACAGGTCACAATGTTCTTAATATAATAATGTTCTCTAAAACTTTTAATAAAGTGAACACTTTTTTAGCTTGTAGTCTATATGTTAATGAGCAAGGTCATTGGGTTAGGCTTGGGAAATGCAAAACATAATGTCATGAAATCAGCTTATTTATAAAATTCATGCCAGACCGTTTTCAATAAAGTTTTACAATAAACTTTATTCTAAAGCGATTTCAATCTCTGTGTAAAACTTACAGTTTTAATTATAATTTAAAGTCCACTGCCAGCGTAAAAAAATTTTGCATATCAAAAAAGATAGAGTGCAAATAAAAAACAAATTTCGTGAAATAAGTACTATTATTATTATTATTAACTCTTTTCAACCTAAAATCCTCTGAAGAGGGCGTCTTTGAAAGAGCTGTACTGTAAAAAAGTGCCTTTTGCATAAAAAACGTAAACATACTATTAATGATTTTTGCTTACTCCAACAATTTATTAAACGAATTTCTTTTTATTGATTTGTTTTCTAAATGAACAACAAAATATGTTGCTAACAGTAAGGAAGATATTGAATAAATTCTTCAAATTTAAAAGCTCGAGAGTAATAATTCACTTAATAGCGTGTTTGCAAATGGAAAAAAAAAAATCTTTCTCATGCAGTATTAGTTATTGGTGTTGTTAAAGTGACACGTCGTATATGGATTATGCTTACATTGATGTCTGAAATGGATAAGAACTATACCTTGTATCAACACTATGCATTTAAACATTTAAACATAAATAAATAAAATGTTGATGTCATCGAAGCTTCGACTTGAGATATTGTTTGTGTTAGACATAGATCGTTAAGAATCATGGACTTTTAAAAAAATATATATAAGCTGTTGTTTCCTACTGCAAAGTATTCAACATTTGCGCATTAAAGAAAAGGTTTGGCTTGAAAAGGAATCACACACAACGTATTTCATAACTTTACGGTAGATCAAAAATTAAGATATACCGTTTCAAGTATACACTCTTCGGCAAATGACAAATTTATGAAACTTTGAAGCTCATTCTTGTTGTTTTTCTTTAAGACTTGTGTTCCTTCATTTTCGGTTATATATGCTGTACTATTACAAATTATT
Source organism: Tachypleus tridentatus (assembly GCF_004210375.1). Lineage (NCBI taxonomy): Eukaryota > Metazoa > Arthropoda > Merostomata > Xiphosura > Limulidae > Tachypleus > Tachypleus tridentatus. The sequence continues at coordinate 71,821,797 of NC_134828.1, read as the reverse complement.
TATTCATATTGGATAACAAGTCGCACACAAGTCTAGAAGTTTCACGATATGTCATCAGGTTCTCATCAGCCACGATATACCGGTGATAGAAACTATTATTCCATGAAACTTATATGTATTTACATAAAGAGAGAAAGAAAGGGATTGATATAAAATTTTAAAGTCATTTTTCCCAACACGTAAAGACTCATAAAGCTCCTTCAGATAACAACCCTGTTTGTTAATCGGAGTTGATATAGTAATTTTTGTAAAATTACTATATGGGAGTTTGTGTTCCAGTATGAAAAAAATTCATTTATTTTACACATTTGTAAGTTTGATGACGTCATCGTTTTCCACTCCAGGACTGGCTCAGACAAAAACCTCGAAACATTATGTAGTTGTGTACTTCTGTGTCCTATATATTTCTAAAATAAACATGAATTTGTGTTATAAGTATGGCTATAGGAGCACACTTAAAACATACATAGGCTAATCACAAGCAAGCACAAGTAACTCAGTAAGGTAATATAACAAGTTGTTGGTGCTTTACAAAGATAGGCCTAGTGGTATAACTGTATGTTTGCGGACTCCCACCATTACGAACCGTTCTTTCACTTTCAACGTAACTAGGTTTAAGTTAGTCTTCGAATGTTTGTAATCTGCAAAATAAAAGTTAAATAATAAAAGGAAGTTAAATTTAAAATATGTCGTGAAAGAGCGTGTGCGTGTTTTTTTATAGCAAAGCCACATTGAGCTATCAGCCGATTCCACGGCTACTTTAACTTTCAAGCTACTTTAACAGAAGTGATTGCTCTAGATATTGCTATGGCATAGTACCAAATTTCATTTTTTGTTCTGTATTTTATTTTGAAAATTGTATTAGTTTTAACCGAGTTTTTAATATCCATTTCCATCGAAACAAACATATAAATGTATTAAAATAAAATAATTAATTCTCATTGAGTCTGAGGTACACTATTGGCCAATCGAAGCTGTAGTTACCGTAATGGTAAATGTGATACCTAAAATGTGATTGTTAATAAAACGAAATATTCTGTTTCAACTTAGTTGTTTTAGTAATTTAATTTTTCAAAATCGAAGTTAACATGAACAATATTTTTAATGCTAAAGTGAGATATTTCAAATCTTTGTGTGTTAATTTGAAATGTTAAATTATTGGAATACCTAAAATAGCAAAGTACAGAAAAGGTTTACTTTGAGTTTCGCGGCTATAATCAAGTAGGAAATGCTTTAAAAGGCGAGTGAAATATTACAAAATAGATAAAATGTTCCGAAGTGGCAATTTTTCAGAATGTAGTTGTAAAACCAAAATATAATTCGCTGTTTATAAATAATCACATTAAAAACCTTTTAATTAATTACTGAACACCAAAATAAAACCATGAATAACCTTTCCTTGGAATGTTACTAAATTAAGCCATTTTTTTCATCGGCACCTTGTTTTATTTTAGGAAAAATAATTCGTGTGTTGTTTACTAAACCAATTATATATGCAATTTTATTCTCTGGGGTTAGTGTTAAACAAATTTCTCTTTTTAAACATATTTTCAACTAAAAAAGTGTTTACAGAAACAGGAATCGCCAAACTTATGTACATCTTCTGTTCTTCTGAATTGGTTTTATGATGTATGTTATTCAACTTTAGATATGAGGTATATAAGTGTACATATCAGTTATTTTAGTGCATGTGTTTTGCATCTTTTGTTGTGGTCCTAAAAACACACACATACACACATATATATGTGTGTGCAATTTTTAGATAGCCTTCAGGTTTTAAACTGAAAAACATCAAACTTTTTTGCTATAATTATGTTTAGTTTCAAAAGTTGTTTTTTATAGGTCGATTTTTGGCTTATTATTTGGAGAAAGTTTAATAAATCGATTATAAAAAGCAGGATAAAACTAGTCAGCGTAATGTGTAAACGTAGTATCAAATTCTATAAGGAATTAGTAAATGTAAGGTGATTGTCTGACAAATATATATATATATGAATATTATTGTTTATTTAATATTCAGGAAATATATAGTATGCTAATTTTTTAATATCTCTCTAAATATGTGCGTTGTTGATTTTAAAATGTTTGAATGTGCTCTTTTCATAACATATAAAATGAAGTTCTAATTGAATTTTTTAGCATTATAATTTTATGTTGACATTATCATACAACATGTTTAAGTAAAATATTCCATACAGTTTTACCTCATTATGATTCAATTAAAATAATAAATCAATAAGTAAGGATCAAATGTTCTGAACAAATATATTCATGTATAAAAAAATTAACAGGTTATACATGGTTAAAGAGCAAATGTGTTTTATAACAAGTACCATTTACCTTTCTGAAGAATTACGTGCATGTATAAGAAATTTAACAGGTTATATATGGTTAAAGAGTTGATAAAGAATACCATGTACTTTAAAGATATATTCTCTTAGAGCTTGTTTTTCACTAGCATTTCTGGAAAGCAATAAGTTTAAGCAAACAATCCTGCAGAACGTTTGTTGCAGGATAATCAAAGAAAGGTGCCGCTGTTGTAACAGGATAATAAAATTTACTAAGTGGGTGTGTGTTACCTTTAAAGTTAATGTAATATGTGTTTATCGATTGTATTCATGCTGTTGATGCTTGCATATGAGCTTTACATGGTACGAGTCACGACATTCCAGTGTTGTTCTGATGTAGTGTTGTATATGTGCATATATTTATGTTTTATTTTATGGCATGTTGTAAGAGTGCGCGTATGCGCGAAAGGATTTCCATTAGGTCAATAAAGTTCAATAACGTAGTTAAATCATGATTAAGTTGTATTTATTGAAAAGTGATAATACCTCTCGTTCATGACGTCAAAGCCATTCATTTAATAAATTACATTCTGTTGTTGTATTTTTAAAGAAAGAAATGGTTAAATGTGGAGTAAAGCTTTTGCACACGTTTCATAACCCACGTTACGTATAATCGTGGAAGGCAGAGCACCGATAGCGCGTGGAGTAGCTTTTTTGCTTAATTTCAAACAAACAAATAAACGTTACCTATAATTTTCAGTGTATCTTTTAAAAAATAAGCAATATTTAATTATAAGGAATTTGCTTAATAGACAAAAAATACAACACAGTACTTAAAGCTAAAAGAATATAAACTACAAATAAATTGCATTTTCATATTCTGAAACGTCAAATATTGCGACTATTCGTCTTAACTTTAGTATTTGCTCTCTTGCAGCAGTGAAAATTAGGTACTGTGAGTATTATAGGATCTTAAAGCCTAACCCCTTTAATATTGCTTCGGTGGTTGATGAACGTTGCGCAAAGCTGGGCGAAGGTTATCTACGCTATCTGTTCCAAATTTTGAAGTAATATTCTAGAGTACATCTAATCAATACCACCACCCTCCCGCCAACCCTTGGGTTACTCTTATCAGACAGACAGAATACGCCTCTTTTCCTCTTTTATAATACACCTGCGGCCTAAAAGTGCCGAACGCGTTTTCTTGAAGAGCGGGGGAGAAGGTGAGACATGAACATTGGACTTACCAAGTCATAGTTTTACACGCTAACTGCTGAGCCACGCTCAGCCTAATTAGTATAACTTTATAAGATTCATTTTTCTCTATTTTTATTCTTACCAATAAATAATTTATTAAATTTTGTGTACATTTAAATTAGAAATTGTATGAAATAGTAGGATTGTGGCCCTTGGAAGAAATAACAGCTTTTACTGGGTGTTTGTCATTCTGATTGCACATCTCTACTACATAAAGAATGGGTACAGATTAAAATTATCTCAAAAAGCATATATAACTTGCATTGTTTTTTCTTGTTAACAATAAGATAATATATCTAGAAAATCCCTCGAAATCAAAATAAAGCAGAATGTTTTGGCTTCAAACAGGAAAATGATTGGATACGATAACTTTGAAAACAAAAAACTCGAAAATTCATAAAAAACGAATAAAAGTATTTTTATTGTTTCCTTCAATAATTCATTGTAGATATTTCTAAGTATTAAATTTAAATATGTAACAAAGCGCTTCCTAACGCTTGGGTAAACTATGTTGGAACATAAACAAAGTCTGTGCTAGAAAAATAATGTGGAGTTTATTGTATAATATAAAAATAAAACTTAAAATAAGTATACGTTCTTACGGTAACGTAAATGAGTGCCTAAGAACTTAATATTTTATGTTTTCCATAGAGTATAAAATTTAGATAATAAAAACATAAAATCTTAAAAACAACAATTTATTTGTAACATTGATGGCCGAAGTAAATTAACTTGGATTAAACTGCGTAAATTATTTTATGCTTCCTCAGATTATGCACATGTTACACGTTGTGAGGAAAACTCGTCAGTGAAACTGCTAACACCACGATAGTAAATTCTGCATGAAACTACCTAATGAATCAACAACCCAATTAGCTAAAACCATCGGTGATACTACGAAAGAACTGATTTTAAACTAACGAAGTTGTTGAAAATACTTCCCATAAACTGATATTCAACAATATTGCCAGAGTTATTACATCGATTACTTACGATATATAAACCAATAACTGAGACTGTCCTTTAACTTTTTACACAAAACAACAGACTAAAAACATTTTTTTATCCATATAATTAAGAATATTGGAGATGCGCTCGTAACACCTAAAAATATTTTTCTTCAAATTATGGGCGTTCCTTTACATATTATTTTTTTTATATATTTTATAGGTTTGGATTCCTAAAAAAAATTACTTACAGCTTAATCACTAAATCCTAATCCAAAATCATTGATGTAATTATTGTTTTGTTTTGTTTTCATATACAAATTTAAATTTATTTTAAACGTAACCAACAGACCAATGTTTGTGCGATGGATATCAAACTGGCATTTAATTTTGTCAACAACTGAAAAATGTGAGCAACAGAAAAGTCATGTGAAACCAAAGTCTTGAAAAATACATTTATGTCAGATATCTTTTCATTCAAATAGTCGGTGCTAAATAATTTAATAACTTTACGTCTGGTATTAACTTGTCCAATAGAATAACAAAGTTGACGAAGACGAATAGAAAGACCACAGGTATATAATTATTAAAACTATAAATCATCCTCATTGAACGAATGATTACTCACAGAGAATTCTTCCGTGGGAAAACGTCACTTAAAAACAACCGTCGAGGTAAAAACCCTAAAATGAAATATGGTATAAAGAAACACACAGATTCAAAAACACTGAAGTAAACCAAAAGTCCAATAGAAAAGCTATCACTAAAATGTAGATACATTCTAACAGCGTGCATGTGTGTTTGCTTGCATTTAATGAACGTTGACAACACAATTTCTTTTGTTTCGCGTCAGAAAAATAAAATATTTCAATTAAATCTTGGCAAATGCAGGTATTGGTTACATCTTGCTACGGAATGATTGCCACCTAGTGAATAAAATACTCATAAAAAACTATAAACATCTTGTATTTGTTTGTTCGAATTTCGCGCAAAGCTACCTTAGGGTTATCTGCGCTAGCCGCCCCTAATTTAACAGTGTAAGACTAGAGGGAAGGCAGCTAGTCATCACCACCCACCGCCAACTCTTGAGCTACTCTTTTACCAACGAATAGTGAGATTGACCGTCACATTATAACGGCTGGGACGGCGAGCATGTTTAGTGCAACCGGGATTCGAACCCGCGACCCTCGGATTACGAGTCGAACACCTTAACACGCTTGGCCATGCCGGGCCCAAACATCTTGTGTGACAAGGATACTGAAAACAAAAATATTAAATCGTTAAACAGATTACTTTTAAAATTTTTACTTCCATTTGTAAATAATTTTGTATAAACTATTAAAATAGTTAAGGAATGTTTCACTGGTGAATTTTCAGCAACGTAAAAACAATTTTCAATAATAAATACATATTACCTATAAGTTATATCACTGATTATAATACAAGTAGCACGATCCTCACATTTATTAAAACTGTCAGTTATATATGTATAAAAGAAAAGTTGCAAGTAACATCTGTGATCTTCATCTTTAATTTATAATCTGTCTTTAAATAAATACTACCAATAATAAATCTTGTTTTCACACATAAACAAACAATTATCACCTACTTTTATTTTACTTGTTCCCCGCTCGTACAGTGGTACATTTACGGATTTACAACCCTAAAATCAGCGGTTCGATTCCCCTCGGTGGGGAACAGATAGGCCGATGTGGCTTTGCAATAAAAAACACACATACTTTACTTTATTTTTTCTTAAGAAATCGTTATTGGTCACTTTCTAACCTTAAAAATTAAGCGTTATAGGAGCATTAGCTACACAACAGTTGCTATAAATAAAAATTTAAACATAATCCAAAATAAAGTTGTTTTATAAGACATTGTAAATAAATGTCTTTAACGCCAACATTAAGAAGTGATTTTTTTTATTTATCTGCAATTCCGATTTAAAAAAAAAACACGTTGTTTTTTCACTTATAGATGGGAAATTCTCACTTTTTGAGTGTGTTCTAATTTGAAGGTGACTCATTATTATGCCCTCTGTAATAAATAAAAATTCGAGTACGTATATACCAAAGAAGAAATCTAATGACTTGCCTCAAGACAAAATGAAGGAGACAAGCCAAGTGTTTGCGTTCGAGTAGAAGACAAAAACATTATTTCAATATGGAAAGAGGAGACTTGCTAACAAAGTATTGGTAGTAAACTGTTGTTTGTGAAGTAAAGAAAATTTGGAATAAAGGGGGGGAGTTTAATACCACAAAACCAGCAAGTTAAAAGGAAAAAAACAACAACATTAGGATTATTTGTTTGTTTTAACTTTTGCACAAAGTTACTCGAGAGCTACCTGTGCTAGCCATCCCTAATTTAACAGTGTAAAACTAGAGGGAAGGCACCTAGTCGTTACCACCATCTCTTGGGCTACTCTTTTACCAACAAATAGTGGGATTTACCATCACATTATAACGCCCCCATGGCTGAAAGTGCGAGCATGTTTGGCGCGATGGGGATGAGAACCCGCAACCCTTAGATTACGAGGGGCACGCCTTGACATGCTTAGCCATGCCGGACCATATAACATTAGGAACAAAGACAAGACTTAAACAAACACAGTAACTTTTTTAAAAATAAAATTATTTAAGCGTGTCAAACTTCATTCACAATAACCTTTGTCAATCCTCAGCCGACCAGTTGGAAGAATCTCTGTGTTATGTGACAATCGTATAGTGGTTCTTTATACAGAAAAGACATTAATAGACAACTATCCCATGATACAATAAACAGGTTTTGTTTAACATACCAGTTACAGAAAGAAACCCCTTAGGCTAGACTTAACACATAATTTTAAGGGGAATTTGCATGTTTTAGATATGATATTAAGAAAAAAATATGTTATATATATGATATATACGATATATCTTACTAAAAGTTTTCTCCTGAAGGTTAATCTGAGGGTCGAGGATTAGGATTCCCCTCCCACCAAAACATGCGTGCCCTTTCAGCCATGTGGGCGTTATAGTCGTTAGAGTATGACGGCCAATTCCTCTATTTCCAGCAAAAAAATTGTTTGTTTGTTTGTGAATTTAGCGCAAAGCTATACGAGGGCTACCTGCGCTAGCCATCCCTAATTGACCAGTGTAAGACTAGAGGGAAGGCACCTAGTCATCACCACCCATCACTTGGGCTACTCTTTTACCAACGAATAGTTGGAATGACCATAACATTATAACGCCCATCCGACTGAAAGGGCGAGCATGTTTGGTGAGACGGGGATTCAAATCTGCGACTATCGAATTAAGAGTCGAGTGCCTTAACCACCTGACCATGACGGGCCAGCTGCAAATAACCGTCTTGTGGCTTTGTGGCGATATTTAAACCAAATAATCGCTATAGCGCTTTTTTAAAACAAATTGCTGTATGAATTTCATTTTATTTTTTATAATAAGAAATAAAGTTTTAATAGTCATACCAGCTATCGTATGAATACATTTTTACTTCAACTGAGTTTCTCGTTATCATGAAAAATACTCAATTATTGCAATACTTTCTGTCATACTGCAGAAAAGAAATCACCCAGTTCAAATAATTTTATTCTAGACAAATATATATTGATCTAATAAATTTTAAAAGACTTTTGGGTAAATGTGAATGAGGTGAAACCTCGTATGAGACTGTTTGTTCAGTTGCAAATGTATTACTTATGATGTAGTATACCCTTAAATTTTACACTTATAATAATTTATATGACATCCTTGTAAGTTTTTTTTAGGAATTAAATATTCTCGTGCATTGCAATATGAAGCATAATTGAAATGTTGTCGTATTATTTTATTTTAATGTTTGTTTTGTTTATAGTAAACCCTATATTGTGCTTTGTGGTTATATGTAACCGAACCCCTGATTTTAGCGTTGCATAAAAGTCCAAAAATACCACTGCCCCACAGTGGTAATTTAATTAATTATTTTGAAGTAATAATATACTTTAATAAAGACATTTTAATCATATTAAATATTAAAATACATTAAATATATATTTAATAAAAATGAATTACATGAGAACATTTCATTCTTTAAAAATATAGATTTAATCCCACAGCCGAGATTCAACTTACAAACAGAGCTTTTACAACCGGTCAATTTCTGAATGGACCTGTATTATCACTTTGTATTTCTACATGCTGTAATTCTCATGAAAATTATTCTTTATCATATGTTAAAAAATCTACACAACAAATTTCTAGACGTAAAATTGCAACTTTAAATACTTTTCACAGCTTCTTTGAATTTCGCGCATAGCTAGACGAGAGCTAACTGCTCTTGCCATCTCTAATTTATCAGCTTAAAGCAGGGAAGGCAGCTAGTCATTACCACCCATCGCCAACTCTTGAGCTACTTTTTTACCAACGATTTGTGAGCTTGACCGTCACATTATAACGCCCCCACGGCTGAAAAGGCGAGCATGTTTGGTGTGACTGGAATTTGAACCCGCGACCGTTAGATTGTTAATCGAGCGCACTAACAGCCTGGTCAATTTTTCGGTCGCAATAGACTACATTTCAGGTTTTACATATTCAAAATTTAAGTTGGTTTAAAGTAACAGTGCAAAATTTTGCGATACAGAAATAAATGGGATAACTTCTGCTCAAAACTAAACGATAAAACTGACCCAAAAAATTCTAGACACACCTTAAAAGACTCACCAACGATAATACAGCCGTAAAGATATGTCCTGCACTGGAACACAATAATACAATAGTACACACAAATAAAGAAAAGGCCGAAGCTTTCAAAGCTCAACTTCAAAATACATTTAAAACTCATTCTGATCCAGATATTAATATGTATTTATACAATAAAGTCGCCAACCATATACTAAACAATGAAAAACAATTTGAACCAATTTTCCCAATGAGTATATCTGAAACAAACACAAGACACATCACAAACTATGATAACTACAAAGACATGATACCAACGAAAGAAATATCTCTACAAGAACTTCTTGAAGCAATAAAATCACAAAAAACAAATCTCCAGGTGAAGATGAAATACAAGCTATCCTTCCAAAAAAGGGCACTCCGAAATTGTTTGACCACCGATAAACACTTTTTAATCTATCTCTATCCTCAGGATACATCTCAGCTTCTTGGAAGCTCACTAATATATTAATGTTCCACAAGGAAGGAAAACCAGCAACTAAACCTAATAGTTACCGATCAATCAGCCTGACCAGCTGTGTAGGCAAAATACTCGAAAGAATAATCAGTAACAGACTCTTCACATTCTTGGAGATAACATCAAAATTACCAAAAAAACAAAATGGATTCATGAAATTTAGACAAACGACAGATCATTTAATTAGATTAACCGAAACTATAATAAGTAGCTTCAATAAAAAAGAATGCACTGCTGCTTGCTTTCTTGATATCGAGAAAACATTTGACACTGCATGGCACAATGAGCTTAGGTTCCGAATGAATGAAATGGGACTACCGCGTGGAATTATTTGCTGACAGTCTAACTTTTGGAAAATAGAAAGTGTAGAGTGAATGTAGAGGGTACCTTTTCTGAGTACTTTACTCCAGAAGCTGGTGTCCCTCAGGGAGGGGTGGTTAGCCCTATACCCTTCATCATGTATGTAAACAATATGCCATTGAAGGATCCTAATCATGGATTCTCTTCACAGCTCGCTAATGATGTGACAGTGTGGAAAAGTGACGCAACCCAACAATAGCAGCCACTAACATACAACCGCAACTAAACAGAATAAGTGAATACTGTCAAAAATATAGAATAAAAATAAACAAAGCAAAAATACAACTCGTAGTCTTTACGAAATTGACAAAACACAAAAAAACTACAGCCAGAAATATATATGACTGCTACATCGGTAAAATTTTCAGGTTTAACCGATGATTCAAAATTAACTTGGATTAACCATGTCTTTGTTTGTTTTGTTTTGGAATTTCGTACAAAGATACTCGAGGGCTATCTGTGCTAGCCGTCCCTAATTTAGCAGTGTAATACTAGAGGGAAGGCAGCTAGTCATCATCACCCACCACCAACTCTTGGGCTACTCTTTTACCAACGAATAGTGGGAATGACCGTCACATTATAACGCCCCCACGGCTGGGAGGGCGAGCATGTTTGGCGCGATTCGGGCGCGAACCCGCGACCCTCAGATTACGAAGCGCACGCCTTAACGCGCTAGGCCATGCCAGGCCCTTAACCATGTCAACGAAATTAAAAATAAAGTCTTGCGAAGAACCAACTATGCTAGGAGTCTAACTGGCAAAATCAGTGGAGCGTCTACACACATATTAAAAATTTACAAAATATATATAAGACCAGTAATCGACTATGCAGCTCCAGCATGGACAACTGTAAGCGACAAAGTAATTAAAACCAAACTACATACAATCCAAAACACATTCCTCACAACAGCATACAGAGTTGCAAAAACTACATAATCTCAATTCATACACAAATATTCGAATATACCAACCATACCAGATAGACTCCTACATAGTACAATAACGTACTTCGATAAAAACTGGATGAAAAACGAATTACTATGCGAACTAGATAGGTACCTCATACATGATGAAGTTAGTCCTAAACATCTCTCCCCGGTCAATATATATTTTAAACATAAATAAATAAATAAAATAATAAATATATAATAAAAATATATCTATATATAAATATAATGAATAAAAAAATTAAAAAAGTGCCACCAACAAACTTGACATCCTGCGGATAAGGCAAAATAATAACCATATATGTACCACAATACATGGACATTGCCCTGAAAAGGATCGGAGTAATATTCAGTTCAGTCTCACCCAAAGATGAAGTAACTATCACTATAAAGTACTGCAAGACCACATAAGTACGGGGAAGAGGAAGAGGTCAAAGAGAACCTGACCCTTCAAGGAACGAACATATCATACCCAAACACCGAAAAAGAGAGAGAGATGCAGAATTTTAACTGCGACATCAATTTCTCATAACATAATTACAACACAAAACATTTCTCGTAATATAATTTTAAAATGCACTTCTCTTGCGAAAATAACGCACATTTATATGTTTAATACTGAATCTGCTTAAGTAAAAAAGGAAAATTATAATTTACTTGAGCAAAGTAATGACACAAGAGGGCGTAGTAAATTCAGTGCAGTTGTCTTAATTCATTTTATGATAGGCTTACGCAAACAGTTTGAAATCAAATAAAATTTCAGATAACTGCGTCATATAAAAGTTTCTTCAAATAAACCTAAGCGATAATTTTGGTTTCCTTATTTAACTAATATTGAAATATGAGTCGACGACGGGGTTACGGTTATGACGATGGTAAGTTTCATTATATTCGATTATTCGCGTTTAAAGATTAATATTACAAGTAGAACTTGAGTCTAACACAACACTACAAGTACAAAAATGTAAATTTATGTAGGCTTACTGAATATTTTTTAGTCTACACTACAATCTAAAACTAAATTAATATTATTTTTAAGAAGGGAGGCCAACTATTTTACCAACTTTAGTATTTATGCCAATTTTGAGTATGACGTAATTTAACCGGCTACATTCCAACGAAAGATCATAGAAAAGGGGAAGGAGAAAGCTTGGACAAGCAACCATTGATCCAATGCATGTGCTACGTGTCACAAGTTTTTGCTTCACAGAGTCACATACTGTGGATCAATGGTTGCTTGTCCAAGCTTTCTCCTTCCCCTTTTCTATGATCTTTCGTTGGAATGTAACCGGTTAAATTATGCCATACTCAAAATTGGCACAAATACTAAAGTTGGTAAAATAGTTGGTCTCCCTTCTAAACAAGTTCTAGGTTCGGTTCAAATTTAAGAAGAGTTATGATTACTCTCAGGCCTACACTGGTATCTTTACCAGTAAAATTGTAATGGTACTAAAATGATTGGTAATATGGTGTAACATATTACAAATCTCGTCGTTATAAAAAGGAAAATGAGATATACCACTTTAATTTTCATTTAAAAATGAACCAAACTGTTTTACATATTAGTGTTATCATAAAAGATAAAAAGTTTGCTTGCCTTACCATTTAAAGGAAGTCTTTGCTAGCAAAATGTGTGGCTTACAGTTACAATATATACTATAATAAGTGAACCACCAAGCATGGGAAAAGAAAAATCCACATCTTTAAATATAGCTTAAAAGCAAAAATTTAAAATAGCCTCATATTTTTCAATGGTGGGATGCCATTGCTTAAGACTGATGAAAACCAATCTGATGTTAGAATTTGTTAGCTGTGACACTTTTGTAATTAAAATAGGTATTATGAAAGTGCAAAGGTTCAATTTACAGTCCCCTCGGTGTGGATTCCTGTACGTGGTGAGGGGACCTCCCAGGGAAGGTTCTGTTCTGTCTGGTTACCTTCTCTAGGATCTAAACATCCACCCACGTGTTTGCCGTGAAGGAGAGGAGAGAATCCTGGTGGTTGAGGGGACCAACCCTAACACACCACTCTGGTCTTGTATTCCTGTAGACGAGCAGCCTTTGGGTGGCCCCCTTGGTTCAATCAGCTGGTCCACTTGGGCTAGAGTCAACCAAGTACCAGTGTTGGAAGATTTCAAAGGGTGTTGTGGACATAGTGCCTGATGCTGGTGTTTGGGTATAGTGCTCACGAAACCCTGGCAAACAAGAGGCAAAACAATCATTCGTTCGTGTCCTCAGTCACTGGAATCCCTTTCCAATAACAAAGACCTGCCAAATCGACCCAGGGCAGCATCCATGGAGGTTGATAGACTTCCTCTGAATAAGGACAGTAAGGAAAAAAGATGTGGTCGTAAACAAAAGGGTTCTCCAGCCACTTCGCCTACCCATCATTAAAAATGGCCACCTTGATACAATGGAACTGTGGAGGTTTACGTTCTAATCTGGATGATATCAAAACACTGATTGCTTCCTACCATCCCATGTGTCTTTCCTTACAAGAATACATTTTTAAAACCTGTTGATACTGTCACCATTCGGCAGTTTTCTCTGTACAGAAATGACAGGCTGTGTGATGGACGAATACATGGAGGGGTGGCACTATTGGTTGATCAGCATGTGCCTACCCTGTCTTTGTCATTCAACACACCCTTTGAGGCCATAGCCATTCGTGTTTCCTTGGGTCATACCATCACTGTTTGTTCTCTCTACCTGTCCCCTGGAGAGACATATGATCAATCAGACCTTGATGCTCTCGTTCAACAGTTGCCATCTGCCTTTCTACTCCTGGGGGACTTTAATGGACATCATCCCCTCTGGGGAAGTGCTGTTATTGATGGGAGGGGTTGCTCTGATCACAATCTTTCTCTTTTTAATACTGGTACTTCCACTTATTTTCATGCACCTGGTCAGTTCTTTACCACTATTGATCTCTCAGTTTGCTCCCCTTCATTATTCTCCATTTTTCATGGAGGGTTGACAGTTTTCTGCTAGGCAGTGATCATTTTGCTATACTTTTGAGAGAGACTGGCAGTGTCGATGCCACCCTACCCTGGTGCCCTGGTGGAAGCTGGATCAGGCAGACTGGCCCACTTTCACTGCTCTCTCAGAACTTGATCCTGCCATCGTGAATCAGCCATCAACAGACGACTGTGTGGCAGCGGTAACTGGCTGTATTATACAAGCAGCTGCTCAGTGTATTCCTAAAACCTTGACACATTTTCCACGATATCCTCGTCCGTGTTGAGGTCCTGCTTGCCACTTAGCACGGAAGCATCAAAAAGGGGCCTTTGGATACTTTTCGTAGATATCCCACACTTTTGAACTGCGTCGCTTTCCAATGGGCAATTTTCTGTTTTTAATTGCTGTTTTGTTTTTACCTTCGTTTACTTTTACAAATTTTACTACATTTACTTTACTTTTACCTTTTTACTCGACATTTGGCTACTCATTAATACGATTTTGCCATATGTCTTTTAAAACTTCTATTATTTTACATTTTGGTAATGGCTGCTATGACACATAACCCGGAATTAGGACTGGAAAGGCCAACTTCAGGTGACTGACGGTGGTTCTTGAACTTACCTGTTAGTCTTCCTGGCGGGTTATGATCATTACCATTTTGCTAGAGTAAGTACTTTACAACTTCTTTTACTCTGCTTTCTCTCTTACCATTGTATACTAGGTGTCAACATAGTATCCAAAGGTCAGGAAAAAAACAGATTATCAGAAATCTACCATGCATGGATGACTGTTGTACAGTTAACATCACAGTCAGATACTGTATCTCAATTTTTAATTATCCATTCCGAATCCAGGAAATTCTTAGGGCAGATATCCCTCTTTTTATTCAGAAGGGATTAGAGAGGCTTGCTGACTTTTCTGAGTCAGTAAATAAGTTGTGCACTGGAGGTATTTTGATGGAAACATCTTCACCACATCATATCAAACTGTAATTCAGAAAAAGGTTCTATGTGCCTGTTTGTAATTCTTACTTTTTCAATATGTTGTGGTTTATTGTTTATATATTGTAACATTAGTGTTAAATAACATGAAAAAATTGAAATATATAAGAATAATGTACAAATCAACATAAGTGTTATCAGTCATTGCATAATTCTTGGTTTTCTTAAAGTAGGAAGAACCCTTTCATTACATGTTTGCAATAAACGTTTGATATTTTTCTGAAACTTTGAAAGATAGTGTTATATTTTCCTGTGGCCAAATATGATAAGTTCTCTTAGTGACATCTATGTTTTGAATTACTAATGAAAACAACCACAGGGTTATTTTTCGTTATCACCTTATGTAAAAAAAAATATTTAAAAATCCATGTTTGTTGTGAGCAAAATATCTATGGGTTTTTGTAATTAATTTGTACATTAATTTAACATCTACAAATGTTAATAGAGAGAAAAAGATAAATTTTAAAGTTTTTTTTAAATATGAGGTTAAGTAACATTTTAAATATATTTGTATATTATATCCCCATTAAGATATTTATTATAAGACTGGTAACAAACACTAACCAGTATTTCCTACAGTTATATGTTTACCATTGTGCACAATGTGTCAAAAAAAATGCTATGTACAAATTGTTTTAATTTCTAAATTCTGTTTGCTGTGTGTATAGATGAACGCCCTCGAAAACGCAGGCGAGTCAGATCTGAACCAAGGGACATAGAAGACAGATTGGAATCACTGATCACAAGAGTAGGAGAAAAGGTGAAAGGTTCATATGTTAATAAAAATTTGTAAAGTTTCTACAACTCATTTCTGTTGTACATAGAAAAGGTTTATTAACTGTGTGCTGTTTTTCTGCCCAATTTCTTGAAATTAATATTTGTTATGAACATAGATACAATTTAAAAATAATAAAGGATCTGCTGGTCCATGTAGATCCATGAGCAAAACTAACTTTAAAATGATTTAAAACACTCAAACCAGCCCTTATTGTCCAATTGTTTCTCAAGTTTCCCTTAAACTCCCTTGAATAAACTTTGCCCACTGTATCTTGCCGGTTTCAATGATCAACCACCTTGTTAGAAAAATGAAGTTTTCTTAGCTGAAGATGATTCTACCTCTTCCAAAATTTATGTATATCCCCTAGGCCTAACCAGTGACGTAAAATGTAATTATAACCTCATAAGGCTTGTATTCATATACAATCTAATGTCCCATTTACCTTATCACATGTGGTTTCCTAGTTATTATTTGGTTGACTCATTTGTTTGTTCAACCACAATACATTTTTAATATAAATGTTTCAGAGTACATCTTCTCTTGAAAGCAACTTAGAAGGTCTTGCTGGAGTTTTGGAGGCTGACCTACCAAGTTATAGATCAAAGATCTTGAGAATTCTCTCTGACTGGTAAGATTTATTTCATTTTAGAAATGTAATTTAGCACTTAAAACTGGAATTGGATGTTTGATTTTTGTTGTTAGTGGCTTTCTGCATTAAAGCAAGGTTTCTAGCACTCATGTTTCCAATATAAGACCTACTTGTCACTTTTTCTGAGCTAACTTAAACCAAAAAAATGTGTTTTAATATGAACTGTGTTAGTGCATTATGACATCTTTCTGCAATAACAGCTTTTTTCAAAAGAGGGTGACACAGCCCCCTTTCATTGTAACTCCATATAGACACTTGCATTGGAAATAATTTTTTTTCAGGGTTGTTTAGGGCAGATGTATTATTAAAATTATCAATCAGCCACATGACATTGCAATTATTTATGAAGTTTATTTTTTGTTTTAAGTTTCACTGGTTTCTTTTATTACAAAACAAAAGTTTTTTTTTTTCATGCTTATTTGTTTGAAATCTCAAGTGATGATAACTTCTGCTACAACCTGTGATAGTGATTATGCATCTAACCTGGTACCTTTTTCTGTTGTGGTCACTGGTGGCTCAGTGTCTGTGGAGGACATGATAGCCATTGTTCAACTGCACCTCCTTTTCTCATCTGTATGGCCAATGTTCCTTTTCCCCACTTTGAACAAAATGAGGACAGTGATGATTTGACTGGTTATTTCCATCACCAAGATTATTTCTAGATAAAGCGTTTCCTTTGGAGGAAATTCCTTGCCCCTCTGATCACTTCCTTGTTCTGGTATTTCTTTTTCCCCTTTGTCTTTTGCTATTTGGGCTTGTTGCCATGTAGTTTGCCCTGTATAATGTCTTGTCACATGCCAAGTGCTCTAAACTTGGCAGCATATAGCGTCTCTTAGCTGGACAGGGCTCTAACCAAGGAGTGGTTTCTCTACCCTCAGTTTTTTCACTGGGTTTTCTCTCAGTTGGACATGCTTTATCCACTCTCAACTCCAAACTTCCCCTCTTTGGGTCTACAATTCCTTATCCTTTGACCCTGGTGGTTGATCTCTTAGCCAGTACTTGGCTCACTTTTTTCTGTGTGCCTAATCTTCTTTTATTCCTCTTCTTTCTCATGTCCTTACTTTGATATGTGACACTCCTTTTTGGGCCCTCTTTATGATATCATTTTCACTGGCACATACCTCATTTCTTTTTTGTTTCATGAATGGCATTCCTCTGCTCCATTCTCACTCTTTTTTGTCCCTGCCACATCTTTCTCTTCCAGAGATGGTTTCCCTTCAACTTCATGCACAAGATTTGTTTAACATCATTCATGTTATCCTTCAACTCTATTCATCTTTTAACAGAAGTGCAGGTTTATTTATTTTGATCTGTTAGCCTCTATCTTCCTTCAGGCAATCTGACTGTGATCTTTTTAGTCTTTTCACATCATTGTTTAACCATGGACTGTCATATTCCACTATTGCTGGTTCTTGGGTGGTTTTACCATGTAAATTTTGCCTTTCCTATAACTGTTAGTTTTTTATTCTGTTCACTCCAGTTTGATCCAATGCTTCCTTTTTTTACTAACCCTCCTCCTCATCATTCGTATTGATATGTCTGACTGGGACTTTGACATTGCTTTATACATTTTTCATTTGAGCTATTGGCTTCATATTTATTATGCCTTTTTTCTCTGAAGACATGTTTTCATCCTCTTCTTGCCTGTAGTTGCTGTCTTTCAATACTTCCTGCATTCTCTTTCTTACTTACTATTTTATATTGATAGAGATAGATCAGATAAACCAGGCCTTTCTTCCTCAGACTTTGGCTCTTCAGGAAGGTGGTCCTTCTTTCACATTTCTCAGCATCAGATGTCTCACTCTTTTGTGTCTCATTTTAATTGACCCTTGCATGAGATTCCTCAAGCTGAAATTTTGAACGAACTTGCAGTTATTTCCCTCAAAGTACATACATCATCTGGCTGTTTTGCTTTCTGTGGTAATCAGACCCCATCCATTCACTGTTCTTCAATAAAACTGCACATCATTTTTAAGAAGGATAAATTTTCTTTTTTATCACTCTTTTCCCTTTTTATAGGTTTCTGCCAGGTATGGTGCTTACAAATCCCTGGCATTGCTGTAGTGTCCTTGTTTGACATTGTAGTGTGTCCCCTTGTAGGGCTCCATGGTGGGTGGGGTCAGTGGACACCGAAATATTCCTTTTTCTTTTATTATGGATCCTTCAAATAAAAACTTAAGTAAAATAGTGAAAAACAGTCTATAGGTAAATGGCCATGTCTTAAAGATTCTGAGCAGCAATCTTCAACACATGTTGTACCTTATTTTCTTATAGAACATTTTCTTTCAGACAAACCTTTAGGGCAAATGTCCCCCTTTTTCATTCAGAAGGGACTAGAAGGACTTGCTGGCTCTCCAGAGTCAGTAGAGAAGCTTTGATCTGGTGACATATTGGTGGAAACATCCACATCTCGACACAGTGAAATCCTCTTCCATCCAAAGGCAGTTAGGGATATACCTATTGAGGTTACACCTCATGCTACTTTGAATTCATCAGGAGGAGTTATTGTTGAGAGGAATTTCAAGAACATTTCTGAGTCAGAGATTCTCACTGGTTTCTCCACCCAAGGAGTTTCTGCAGTGAGACACATCTCCACTCGCAAAGATGGAATTATAATACCGAACAGTGTCTTCACTCTGACATTTACATCACCTCGTCCACTTGCCACCATCAACGCAGGTTATCTTAATTGCAGGGTATGACCATACATTCCAAATCCTCTCTGATGTTTCCAGTGTCACCAGTTTGGTTACTCAAAGACGTCATGTCTTGGTTTCTTGTTATGGTGGCAAGGACCATGATGTCTACAAGTGTGAAAAAGACCCTCATTGCATTAATTGCAATGGCTCTCATCCATCCTATTTTCATTCTTGCTCTAAATGGTTGGAAGGAAAAGAGGTGGAGCATTTGAAAACAATTCATAATATTGCTTATCTTGAGGCTCAAAAGTTGCTGTCCACCACTTCATCTCGGAGGTATGCTGCTGCACTTCATTACACTACTACAGTGGGAGTGTAGACGGATTTCTCTGTGCCTCCTAAAGAATCATTCTCAAAACAAACAACAAGCGTTTTGACCTCTATAGTTAAAAAAGTTGATGAATCAACTTCAACACCAATCTCTGTCCTTTACATACATTCTAACAAATCCCAAGATCCCCTTCTTTTGGTCCCAAGTACAGGCATTTCCTTGGTCACATCTTCTCCCACCCCTAGATGCAAAATGATCATTTGTTCATGTGCTTAGTCTCTGGAATCCTTTTCCAATAGCAAAGACCTGCCCATTCAACCCACGGCAGGATCCATGAAGGTCGATATACCTCCCTCAAATAAAGAGAGTAAAGAAAAAAGATGTCGTAAAGAGAAAGGTTCTCCACCCAATTCACCTACACGTAAATAAAAATGGCCACACTGATACAATGGAACTGTTGAGGTTTATGTTCTAATCTGGATGACATCCAAATGCTGATTGCATTCTACCATCCTGTTTGTCCTTCTGTACAGGAAACATTTCTGAAACCTGCTGATACAGTCACCTTTCAGTAGTTTTCTTTGTACAGAAATGATAGGCTGTGTGTTGGATGAGTGCATGAAGGGGTGGCACTGTTGGTTGATCAACATGTGCCTACCCTGTCTTTTGCCACTTGACACACCCTTGGAGGCAGTAGCGATCCATGTTTCCTTGGGTTGTACCATCACTGTTTGCTATCTCTACCTGTTGCCTGGAGAGACCTATGATCAGTCAGACCTTGATGCTCTCATTGAACAGTTGCTGTCTCCTGGGAGACTTTAATGGACATCATCCCCTCTGGGGAAATGCTGATATTGATAGTAGGGGTTGCTCCTTAGAGCATATGCTCTCTGATCATAACTTTTCTCTTTTCAATACTGGTTCTTCTACTTATTTTGTTGCACCTAGTCAGTCCTTTATAGCTATTGATCTCTCAGTTTGCTCTCCTTCACTATTCTTCCATTTTTTTGGAGGGTAGACAATAATCCATGAGGCAGTGTCCATTTTCCTCTAATTTTGAGAGAGACTGGCTGTTGTTGTTGCCACCCGACCCACATGCCCTGGTGGAAGCTGGATCAAGCAAACTAGCCCTCTTTCACTGCTCTTGTGGAACATGATCCTGCCATCGTCTGTAAGCCATCAATAGACGACCGTGTAGCAGGAGTAATTGACTGTATTATACAAGCAGCTGCTCAATGTATTCCTAAAACCTCAACATGTTTTCCATGATATCATTGTCTATGGTGGAATCCTGCCTGCCACATGGCATGGAAGGCTCAAAAATGGGCCTAGGATACTTTTTGTAGGTATCCCACAGTCTTGCAATGCGTCGCTTTCCATCAGGCCCGTGCACATGCTCAGTGGGTAAGACGTCAAAGCCAGTAGGAATCTTGGATTAAATTCACAATTAGCATATCTTCTACCACCAGTTCCAAAGTCGTGTACCAGTTCCAAAGTCGTGTGGGACAAGATTCGAAAGGTCAGTGGGCAATATAATTCTGTCCCCCTCTTGATCATCTTGCTCTCCAATGGCCAGGAAGTAGCTGATACCCAGAGCATCACCGATACTCTATATGAAAGTTGTTGCCAGGTATCTAGGACTTCTGCTTCTTCCTCTACCTTCTTAGCCATCAAGACTTGGGCAGAGCGATCACCTCTTTCCTTTCGAGCTGATTGTCTTTACAACTATAATTGTTCCTTTACACTAGTGGAACTCAAAATGGCCCTTTATTAGCCTGGCAGTACATCGGTTGAACCTGATGATGTACAGTATGAAATGCTGCACCATCTATCTCCTGCTTCTTTTGCTATTCATCTGATTGTTTTTAACCATATCTGGCAGGAGATTGTTTTTCCTGATGCCTGGTGCTAGGCTATTGCCCTTCCCTTCTTTGAGCCTGAGAAGGATCCCAAGATTCCTTCAAACTACTGTCTAATTTCTTTGATGATCTGTTTCTGTAAGACCTTAGAGAGGATGGTTAATGTTTGTCTTGTTTGATTCCTTTGAATCAAACAACCTACTTTTGCCCACCCAGTGTAGGTTCCAACAACAGCGCTCTACCAAGGACCATCTGATTCGACCTGAAACATCAATCAGAGAAGCCTTTCTCAAATGGCATCTTGTATCAATATTTTTTGACATTGGGAAGGCTCATGATACAAGATGGAGTTATGGCATTTTGTCAGACTTCCATATATATGGGTTAAGTGGCTATTTGCCCGTTTTTAATAAAAATTGTTTAAATGGCAGGAGATTCAAAGTTTGTGTGGGTTCAATACTTTCCCATTCTTTTCTACAGGAACTTGGAGTCCCTCAGGGCTGTGTTTTGAGTATCATACTTTTCAGTATAAAGATTAATGCCATCAATGAACAACTCCCTCTTACTCTTACAAATGGGCTCTATGTCGACGACTTTCACATCTCATGTATGTTGTCAAATATGAGGTATATTGAGCAACAGCTACAGACTGCCCTCAGTAGTTTACTGAAGTGGACCACAGCAAATGGCTTTAACTTCTCTCTCTCTAAAACTGTTTGGATGCACTTTTGCTGCTAACGAGGTATTCACCCTGATCCTGAACTGCGTATCGGTGAAGTTGTGCTGCCTGTGGTCCCTGAGACAAAGTCTTTGAGGCTTATCTTTGACCACAAGCTGACCTTTATACCACACATCAAGCGGCTACAGGTCAAATGTACAAGAGCACTGAACATTTTTCGTGTCCTCTCTTCCACCACTTGGGGAGCATATTGATGTTCTATGCTAAAGATATAGTGTGCTCTTATTTGATAGAAACTGGACTATGGATCACTGGTCTATGCTCTGTCAGGACCTTGGTCTTAAAGAAGCTGGACCCCATTCATCATCAAGGACTTCGGCTCTTCACTGGAGCTTTCCACACTTCCCTCAGTTCAAAGCTTATACATAGAGTCTCATGAACCTTCTTTGCACTTCTGCTGTTTGCAATTGTCTCTACTATATGCTTCGAAACTTTGATCCTTTCCAGAGCTTCCCACTTGGGGTTGTGTTTTTCTTCCTCAGTGCGCCATGCTTTTTCAGAATAAACGATCTGCTATTGCTTGTTTTGGCCTTTGTATCCAGACGCAGTTAGATGAATTGGGTCTGTCCTTGGATAATATTGCTGTAATCATTGGTAGCCCCTCCCACCATGGCTTTTTACAGTCCCCAAATGTGACCTATCTTTAAGTCATTTGAGAAAAGCAGACACTCCTGATTGTAAATACTGTCTGTTATTTGCTGAACATCTTTTGAACCATCCTTCCATTCCTTTTTATACAGATGATTCAAAATCATGTGACTATGTGGGCTCTGCAATGGTTTGTTGCAGTTTGGTGGTTGCGCGCAGAATCCCCTCTACAGCTTCTGTGTTTACTGCTGAACTGTACGCCATATCTCTTGCCCTGGATTATATTGAAGCTAAGCAATACTCCAACTGCACTATTTATACTGACTTGCTTAGTTCTCTTCTGGCCCTGGAATCACTTCACATTGGCTCACACCCTGTTCTCGCTGATATTCAAAACCAACTGGCCCATTTCTCATTAACATCTATCCAGTTTTTCTGGATACCAGGCCACGTTGGTGTTCGCAGGAAAAAGCTTGCAGACACGACAGCTAAATCTATCTGCTCTGGCACTATCACCACTGTGCCTGTTCCGTACATGGACTATGGTCCTGTATTCAAGGCTCTCGGCTCCATGCCGGCTGGCAGTCCACTTGGAGTGAGCAATGTGACAACAAGCTTTTTCAAATAAAACCCTATATTGGGCTTTGGCCATCTAGCTTCCGTTAGGTTTGGAAGGAGGAAGTTGTTCTAACTAGACTACGCATTGGTCACAGTTTTTTAACTCATCGTTTTCTTTTATCTGGAACTGATGCACCAATGTGTAGTTTGTGTAACACTCAAATCACTGTAAGCCACATTTTACTTTCTTGTTGTCGTTATGACTTTCAATGATGGCATCATTTTAAACATGTTTTGTCCCAATGTTTGTCCATAAAGTTAGACAGTTTTATTGGTGATGATGTGACACTGCCCACCTTGGAAATATTTTTAGTTTTTTAAAGCCCATAAATTTTTTTAATACCATTTAAGTTTTTAATTTATACCTTTGACCTTTTTTTAATGTGATTCCATTTTAAGTCTAATTTGATTTGAAATTAGAAAATAGCCATAATGTCAAACCAGGACTAACTTCAGGTGACTAACACTGCTGTTGGAAACCAGGACTGGAATTAGGCCAACTTCAGGTGATTAACACTGCTGTTGGAACTACCTGTTAGTCATCCTGGAGAGTTATTATTGAAATTTTGCTTCAAGTCTTAAAACTTTTATTACTTTACTTTTTGAAAATAGCCATAATGTCAAGTAACTCGAAACCAGGACTGGAAAGGCCAACTTCAGGTGATTAACACTGCTGTTGGAACTACCTGTTAGTCATCCTGGAGAGTTATTATTGAAATTTTGCTTCAAGTCTTAAAACTTTTATTACTTTACTTTTTGAAAATAGCCATAATGTCAAGTAACTCGAAACCAGAACTGGAAAGGCCAACTTCAGGTGACTAACAGTGGTTTTTGTACTTACCTGTTAGTCTTCCTGGTGAGTTTTGATAATTACAATTATGCTACAGAAAGTCATTACAACTTGTATTTTTGTAGTTTTTTTCTTCCTGCTGTAGACTAGATGTAAACATTGGTTTTATGCTATTTTTGTTTTTTTTTAAACTTTGTTTTGTTTTACCTTAATATCCTTTAATGAATTTTACTAAATTTAATTTTAAATTTTTACCAGATGTTTGCAGATAGCCTAGCTGCTTTGTGCCATAAAACACCAAATCAACCAACCAACCTACTATAAAAAAAGGGTGTTCTGCAAAATCACTAGAGTTATCCTTGGAGCACTAAAAGTATTCAATTGCCCATTCCAGAACTTACCATTCCATAGACTATCATGGAAAAAGCCAGCACCTGGAAGTGACTACTCACTTTTTAAGTATGCACTTGCCAGCTTTTAGCATAAGTTTTGCTTTTCTCTTTATTTTCTTCTGAGCAAAAAAAATGTACCCTGGTCAAGATAACATGTGATCTCTTACATATGTGCTCCTATGGGGTCATTACCACTGAGTGTCAAACATCATGGGTTTTCTCATCAGGCCCTCTAAATAAAACCCATCTGGGTTGAATGTTTACACCAACCCTTCCACCATTTCTTTGTGGAATTCTTGGAATTCTGTGTGAAGAGGTGAGGCACTGTCTCAGAATTAAAAATTTTGTTTGGTTGAAAATGTATTTCTGATCAATACTGACCTCCACACATCTTTCCACCTGTTCTTCGAGTGCACTTTCTTCTTGCTTCACCTATAATGAAGTTCTTCTGAGTGCAAGGGCTCATGGGGAGTTACTACACATGAAGGTTTTGTTAACCTTCTGCTGATGGAGGCCTGTTGTTGCAAAAGGATGTCATTGTATGCTGGTACAGTTCAAGTAAAACACTTGATTTTTAGGTTGTACCTAACTTAAGACTAATGCCATGTAAATATCATAGGCAGATGCGTGAGGGACATTAGCTATTCTGTGTGTGTGGACATGAGTAGCTATCAAAAATGCATTTCAAGTGTAGAAAATGTTAACTTTTAAGTGTGTGAACAATAATAATAAAATATGTGAATGTTCAAATTTTTTCTCAGAGCTTAACCTGTTGTTTTTTAGGATTCCAGTGCTCTTTAGTACTTAAAAAAAAAAAAGAAATTCTCATTACATTTCTCACATACGGCTGCTGAAATCTTGAGCAAAACTCCTTGAAGTTATAAAGAGGATTGGGTATGGTATAATAAAACAATTTTGAATATATAAATTATAAAGTAATATCACAGCCATTATAAAGTTATGATGGAAGGAATGTATCAGAATTACATTTTGACATTTCTTAGTGTTTTCTAAGTAGTGTGGTGTCATCACAAATTGATCAGTTTTGCGAAGGGTGTGTAAGTGCCTTATCAACACGAAATATTTACACACTTATATCATGAATATGGTTTATATTGGGAATTTAGAATTTAAAAGCTTGGAATATCCCTTGTACTTAATATCATTGAATAATAAAGATATGTAGATCAGTTTGGGAAACCAGGACTATTCAGAAAGAGACCTGTAACAAGTAATATCCCAGCCATGATAAGCATATTTTAACAGATGAGAATCCTCAAACATAGAAGCTAGTGGCAAAAACCATCCATGTACCCAGGCAACAGCACACAATGTAATCAAGAAAGTTCTCTGTTTGGGAGTTATACAAGCTGTTTCCATAAAATATCCTTACAGCCATTGTGTATCTCAAATAGCTGGAGTATAAAATAATTGTTCATTCTATTCTAGACAAGGATATGTCAGTCTATTTGCTGGATGCACCATTGATCGGACTGTGGGAAACTGTCATTCTCATACAGGAATTATTGTAGGTAGCAGGAAAGGGAAGTGAACTTTGGGTATGACAGCCTTACAGCATAGTAGGTTGTGATGGAAGCTGCACTACAGGACTATAGTCAAGATGTATGGTCATCAGTTAGAGCAGGAGTGGATGTGACAACATGCATTGTAACATTGTGGTGAAGCATCAAAATTGTGTTACTCAATCTCTGTAGTCTGAAATTCCTGTATATTGAAAATAATGTTCAGCATGCATTTTATTGTGGTAGAAATTATTTTGGTTCTCTGAAATTAATATTCTTACATCCATTGGAGTGCTTAAAATGTACAAAACTACTCACCTTCTGAAAGAAAATTGTACAATAACATGTTGAAGTCAGTTAACTTTATGTACTGGTTGTTGTTGAAATAAACTTTTTTTTTAATACAGTGTTACCAGAATGCCAGAGAAGACAACAATCTACACAACACTAGTGGGGTTATTAAATGCTCGTAATTACAACTTTGGTGGTGAAGTAAGTATTTTGTTTTGAAATAATAATGAAACCTATATATAGTGAAACCAATTTAATGAACAGGTTTACTAAATTCTGTATTTGTTTAAACAGGTTAATTGTGATGTAAAACAAAAGTCATATTCCAAAGTTTTTTTCATGTAACAAGCAAAACCACCAGTAAGAAGAAAATTACTTATATCATATTTTGGTCATCTCATGGCATTTCATTATTTTATCATTTACACCTTGACCCTTCTTATAGATAAAATTACAAGGCAGAAGATAGGCCCTACAGTTGAAACATAATGCAATGATATTATAAAAGGCATCCAGTGATGAGACAATGTCAGTTATATATTTCATCAGATCTGAAGATGGATTAAGGTTACCCAAGGCACTTTTGCCCATTAACTCTTTTTCTTCCAGAGTATTTAGAGCTTTTAAAACTGTTGGAGTCATAATCAGTTTCCTCTCATCATGAAAATACATCCTAAATCATCTGTTAAACACAGACTATTGTTCCCATTTTCTGAACACACTGTACCCTTCACTGGCATTCATAGAAGAAAAAATGTTGAGCATTTCTGTTAAAGTATTTCTGGAAATGTATAGGTCTCCATTGGGCTTCATTTTACAATGTTGATTCTAATAAAGAAGAAACCATGTCTATTTTGGACAGAGCAGTCTAGGCCCATTGAAAAATAAAATGGAATGATAGTCAAGAAAATGGTCCAGCCTTTAGAACTTATCACTTGAAAGAGTTTTGTTAGTTGTTAACTATTTGAAGAAAGTACCTACTTTTCTAGTCATCATGCTTCAGAAAACTAAATCCTTGATGTCCTAAACAAATGCAAGGACTTTGTGCTTCATTCACTTCACATGGCTGTAAAAATTTCAAGGAAATAGTTTTTCTCTGGAAGAGGATTTTGCTAGAGCATTCCACATATATAAGGTCACGTGAGATATTTGCGTCTTTCTCTGTAGTTCGGAACTACCAATTGATCTTTCACTATATACAGGTTTATGTAGTACTCTTAAAATATTCAACATGCTTACATCCTAAAGAATATATCACATAATCAAAAAATTATGGCTACAGAAATGCAGACTGGTGGTTGAACTTCAGTGTTGAATATGTGTATTAACTCTTTCAACCCTGGTATCCTTTACTGGTCATGACACAGTTTTGGTATCTTACATTCAGAATATTATTAAACCACTTTTTGCTTATGTTATACTAGTGAATATGGCATAAACACTTAGCTAATAATTCATATTTTAATAGTATACAAGTTTTAAGTTTTAATTGTGTACAGAAATATTTTACAAGATCATGAACCTCTAGTGGTACAGAGAAACACACTTTCTCCATTTTATTCACCACCCATTCAGAGTGTACAAAATTAAACATAAATTGCTTCCTATAAAATTGTTATTTCTCAGACAAACCATAATTTTTATATCCTTCAATTCTCTTTGTTAGAGAGCTATAAATAGAAAATAACACCTACCTGTTATATCTTCTCTTTCAGGCTTTGTTAATAGTTGTCTTTTACATTTAATTATATAATACCTATAACAAATAAAAGTTAAAGGTTGTCATCTGTCAAATGACATTACATTGTGTTTTGAATAAATAAGTGTGAATTTCACTTATAATACGATGTTGGTTACCATGGGAATCACGACAGCTGGCTTGGATGAACTTGTAACAGTTCGTGTCGCATACTTAGAAAACCAGAAAAATGTTAAGTGTTAGGGGGAAATTACTTAATACACTATTACTATTACTATATAATGTGTAAGCTCAAATGTGCACAATAATTAACAGCAAGAAAGGAGATTAGGTAAGTACTTTATTTCTTGTTTATTATTATAAAAGTAACTAAAATGCAAACATAGGGACTTGTTTAGGTTAGTTAAATTAATAATATAATAAAAATGGTTCACAAAGCATACATGTGAGCAACAAGCTGCATATGTCCTGCATGATTTACAACTTGTGGCATGGATAGTAAGACATGGTTCAAATATCAATAAAACAAAGTTAATATTTTAAATGAGTAAAAGTATTTTTAATCTTAACATGATAATTATTTTGCAAAACAAATATTCTATATCTTCATAGATAAATCTTTGTTTTAGTTTATTAAAAGTACTTCATTAAAAATATTTTTTTGTATGTGAAAGATTATAATGTTAACTGAAAGACTGCAAAATTTTGTAGATATACACACTATATTGAAAGTTAGAAGTATTAAATCTGTAGAAACTTTAAATGAGTACATAGAGGTCACATGGTTGGTCAAATTGGTTTAGCCTGTGCTAAGAGTGTTAAAACAATTTTAAATGTACAAATCAAAAAGGCATGTGACAAACACAGACAATATAAAAATATGGTGTGATAGCAGATATCAGAACTATATTTTGACTTTAACATTGTTTTCCGTTTCTTAGTGTGATACAACTAAAAATTGACCATTTCTTATTAGTGAATGTAATGGCTCTTTACAATCAAAATATTCATACACTCAAATCATAAAAGTGTGTACAAATTGAGGATCTAAAATTTTCAAAATAGAGATATCTAACGTATATCCAGTGACCTGTGAAGATGATGTGATAGTGAGCGATTTGGAGTGCCATGACTATACAGAAAAAGACCTTCAACAAGTCATATTACAACTGTGGTAAACAAAGTGTAGTATTATAACAACTGAGAATATTTGAACATAAGCTAATGACAAAAGCCATCATGCACATCTCTGACAACAGTACACAAAGCGATCAAGAAGGATCTTTTTGAAAAAGGGAAACAAATCACATGTGCATAAGCTGATTACATGATATACACATTCAACTGTCACACACTTCAAGCAGTTGGAGAATTAAATGGGTATTTGTGGTATTCCATCACTTATGGACTTTTGTCTATTTAGACTGTTGAAATGGGTTCTAGAAACCTGTCGTTCTCATGCACTATGTGGATTGTGGAAAGCATGTAGGAAAGAGGAGGTGGGCTTTGAGCATAACAGCCTTTTTCAACTGATACTACACTCTAGAACTGTTGTTGAAATGAACTGTCATCATATAGTGTATGGATTGGATATGGCACTGTGGACTCTATTCATATAGTGAGGCTCCAGAATTGTTTTAGCATAAACTCCACTACTGTATATGCAGGTATGTGTTCACTCTGAGTGGTCAGCTTTGAAGTGAGTGTGCATTATCTGAAAAATCTTGGTATTTTTATAAGATGACTACATTTAGAAAAGAAGAAAATGAGGAGTTGATTGAAAGTGAAAATAATTGAGGAGTAAAATGAAAAAAAGCCATGCTAAAAAAAGCTTAAATTTGTATTCTTAGAAGTTGCTTTATAAATCTAAAGAATCAGAATATTTTGATGAGATTAAAATATTCACGGAAGGGAAGATGAAAAGGTGATTGAAAGTTAGACCAGTATTAAGGGATAGAACTTAGGGAAAAAAACAACTAAAATTTGATTTGTATTCCCAACAACCATGGTTGATTAAAAACATCTCTTGGAGAACATTCAAGTTAGTAATCAGTTTTTATGTCATTTGAGTTGAAAATTGTAACTTCCTTCCTTCATTTAACACATTTATATTAAATAGGTGAAGAAAGAAAGTCCAAAGTAAACTTTCAAGTTTTTGAATATTTCGTATGTTTTAATTTTTTTCAAGTTCCTTAATAATGTATGGAACTCCTAATAATTGCTAACTCCTGGGATACTGTTTTACCTGCAAACAGTAGAATTGGCCATGGGTAGGGTTGACTATTTGCTTTCCCTTTAGTCTATCACTGCATAATTAGGTATGTGTTCTCAAGATGGCTGGTATGAGCATGAAAACTTTAAGGTACAAACAACATTTTGACCTTCTCATGTCATCTTCAGGTTGACCTGAATTAATTGTGCTAATTAATTAATGGCATTCAGTTAATCAGTTATTTTGATACAAGGCTAGTCTTTCTCTTTTCAGCTTGTTATGGATCAATGTGTTTGTTTGTTTTTTCTTTAAGATATTTTCAAAGTACACTTCATTAAATATGATAGACATCTCCAGACACAATAACTTAGAAATAAAATGAATCTTATAATCTTAAAGTGTTGTACATAAAAGCGTATTGTATAAATGATGTGGTACAGAAATTATTAAAAGTGGAAAATATAGCTGACACTGTTGCACGAGTTTCTCCCTAAAAATATCCATGAAACTACTAAAATTAAATAAACTAAAACTTGGGTAAAAATAACCAGATTAAGATTTCATGTGGTAAAATTAATATTCTTGTCCATTGTGTGACCAGATAATATGCATTTCAGTGAAAACAAATATATTCTAATCCTATGAGTATGAAGACAGCACAACATTTGGTGTTTTGCAAGAAAGCTTTTGATAATACTAATGACCTCTTTGTAGGGATTGAAATGACATATAAGGTGGAGAGCAAAGAATATGAGAAACTAAAATTATGATAATATGAAAGCATCTGTAATTATAGTAATTTCAGGATAATTTTCTAATTTCATTATCAGTGTGAAACACTTAACTTTATAAGTATAAAAAATTTAAATCTTTTAAGCAAGAATTTAGTAACATGGTGGAAATTCAAAAAGAATACATTGGAATTGTTAATGTTTTTGCATTTTTGAGTAGAGACTGAAAGAAACTCTGGAGGTGCACATAGATGCTTAGAAAGAAACAAATTAAACAATTTGCTGTATAGGGCAATTTTAAGCAGTATATTACAACAGCCTAACTTTTGTCATCCAGTTTCAGGACTTTCTGTCTATCTAGAGATAGTTGTAATTAAATAGGAGTCTTATTTTGATAATTAGGTAAAGGACTTAATTGTTATAGACAGTGTCTACTGATTTCTGATATACACAGGTAAATGAACAAGTTATTTAGCAGTTAGCATTTTCTTGAAATTAATAAAGAATAACTCATGATAACTTGCCTTGTATATATGTATATATACACACACATCAAAATAATCTTATCCTAAATAACATGGATTACATTTATAGCTTGAAACAAATGAGCAATATATTAAGTTACAGCTAACCAATTATTTGGACACACACACAAGATAAACACAAGCAACAGGCATCAGTATGGCTAGTCATGTAGGCAAAGGTCAATAGATCACACACATTCACAAGTTTGTAAAAGTAGAATGTGCACTTGTTTTATGTAATGATTATTTCCATGAGTCATGATCCTGATAGATTAACCCTTTTGCAGTGGGCTCAATATAATATAGACAAGTAAACCACAAAAATACATTTCAAACATCTGTTTTTAGTAAAACTCTGTTTTGTTATTTTCTATATCCATAAATATGTGGAGTCTGTCACTTGAACAACCCCATAATCATCATGAAAAATTAAAGAAATATAAATTTTTTTTCATGCTAAAATGATAACATGTTACAAGATGAAATCACAAATGTTTAATCTAAATATCTCAAGTTTCATTGTGCTATATATTTATTATTTTTTATTATATTGACCTTCCAGTCATGCCTAGCTAACACTACATAACTTGCATGTACATGATGCACATGCATCCATGTTTTGTATCCAGTAATATAGAACTCATCTTTATTCTTACCTGTCTTGGCTGTGTTTTAATGGACTAGTATTTTGTAATATGCCATCACATTTCAGTTGTTATACATTATGTATGTATACAGATTATTACTATTTAGAAATAAATTATTAAACTTTCCTAAAATACAAAATGATAAAGAAAGAAATAAAGCAAACAATTATCTCTTCTAGCTACAACCTTTGAACTTGACTGCTTTTAGTCATAGGTTACTAAGCCTTTCAGAATTTCACATGTGGAAGATATCAAACAATTTTTTTAGATTTTTTTATATATACAGTTGAATAAACAAAAAAAAATCATAAATAACTATACTAATACTATAGAATTCCACTATAATTTATTAAGCTTAATAACTAAGAAGTATTTAGGTTTAATGAAAATAGGAAACTTTTTACAGACTAAAGAGACAACCTTCCTCATTTAAATTTTGATTTGAAAGAACATGGTAACCTTTTCACAAATTAGAATAGCTGAGAAAACCCCTCAGTGGACATTTCTAACTGTCAGTTGGTTATTCACATTCTCTATAGTGAAGTAAGCGTACATAAGGGGCAGTTTCTAAAAATAGAAAAAAGTGGATGGGGCCACTGTGTTTTCTTCAGTAAATAAGCCATATCTCAGCAAAGTAAAAAGATATAAGGTTCTTATTTTTTTATTGTAGCTTGTTAATAGTAGTAATTTGAGTTCCTAATTTGTACAGAACTATAGACTTAGCATTTTGACATCACAAAAATCTAATTTTAAACAGTGATGCATTAAACATATCACATGACTCACTAAAATTTATATTCAGGTGTGTTCTTTCAATACATACTTTAATATTAAAGTTTGGATTATCATCTCTAATTTTGCTCCAAACTTACTAACATAAATTTGTAAAATAGTAGTTCAATAAAATTTTGAATGCAATTCAACAAATGCAGTGACATGGCCCTTGATCCTGACCTGTCTAAAAGGTCTAAGTTGAGCAACCTTGAATTCATTGAAAATAATAGTTAGAAATCATAATAAAAATATCTTGATTTACTTGAATAGTTAAAATAATTGAAAACCACAATAACTGGAAACTCTAAGTTTTATGAGTCAATTCTTTTTTGTGACACTAATGTAATTGATGATCAACATGATTTAAATACATTTATCTGTGGAAAATAATGTTTTATAAAAAATTGTGTTCCTATCCAAAATTAGAAGCTAGCATTTGTAAACTGCTTCATTGGAAACAAGTTATTTTTTAGTACATACCTTATAATTTCCTTGTAGTTTGTGGAACTTCTGGTGAAGAACTTCAAGGAATATCTGAGAAACTGTCAATTTGATGAAGCAAGGTCAACTGTAAGCATTTTCTTTTAAGTTATGAATTTATATCTACATTCTTTTTAAAGTTACTTTTAGGAACTACCAGAAGCCCACAAAATATACTTTGTGGTAAAATTAGTATTTTTTTTGTGACAATACTTTTTAAATACAAAATTTCTAGTATAATACATAAGAATTCCAATTGCAAATACCAAAAGCTTAAGTCCACTTGTCTTAGGTTTAACATTAGTTCAGCCTTTAAGTACTGCATGTATTTGATAAAGAGATATTTTAATGCTTACTTTTTGCTTTATTTTAGTTAGGGCTAACCTTTACCATACTTAATACCATCAATAAATCAAATTATATTTTTTTCTTGTGCTGAGAATTTAACAAATCTCAAACTGCATTGGTAAACTATGCCCATCTTTCTGAATTTTTTGGTTTGTTATCTACTGACAACTTGGCTTATTTGTTAATATTTATAATAAATAGAAAACTAATATTCTTAATTTGGAGCAATACACTTAACTCACATTTCATTGTATGTCAAATAGCTGTAGTTAACTCTTTTTATTATACCTTACACTGAATTTATTACTTTTCTCTCAAACTCTGTTCTGTTAAACATTAATTGTACCATATTTCAGTGAGTATTGTCTCACTGTATTGTTATAGTTTTTGTATTCTCTTCAGTTACTTCTATTTAAAATCCAAATTTTTAACCTGTGACACTCAAAGTGAAAATGAAAGCATTGTTCAGAGTGGTGAATTACTTTTTTTTTTTAGATGCATATAATTATAATACAATTATGGGAAATTATTAGTGGTTCTGGAATAGAGTATTATAGAAACTGGTATATCTTTGTATGTACTAAATTACATTTTTTAAAGCTTTTGAAGTTGTTTGGTTTAAACCTGAAGTTTGTGATGATCACTCAGGGTGAGGCCAAGAAAGTAGAAGTGTAAATAGGTTATACAGGGAGAAGTACTAGTACTTATTTTTATGTATATTTTAAAATTTGTTATTATTTATTTCTTTATAAACTTACTGTTACATAAGCTTTTGAGATTATTTAAATGATTTTTGAAAACTGCAAGTTGGATAAAGGTATTTTTATTCCAAGTCTGAAAATCATTTAAGTTTTGTGATGTGTGCAGAATTTCTGAAATTCATGCCCAAAGTTTTCCTAAAAATGCAACAAAAGTTTCATTTATTTTTTTATCTTTCATTTATGTCTTAAAAGCATCTAAAATTTCATGAACAAAAACTAGGTTATAGTATTCATTATCTTACCCTACAGTTTCAGTTTCAAGAAACTTCTCATTCCATAATAAATATTTCCACAAAACAAAGTACAAAATTTTGATCTTTTTTTGGTATTTAAAAATTTTTTTCAACATTTTCTAATTTAGCAAAGTGATTTTCAACAGCAATCAGATATTTTATTTTAAACCTCAATACTATTTCTTTCAGACTTTATGTATCATCTCATTAATGCAAATTGTTTCTTATCACAGTCTAAGATAATTTGATCTTTGAAATTATCTTAATTTTACTAGAGAGTATTATGATGTGTAATAATATAAATTCAGTTTAAAATGTCAGTTTGTTTCATCTGTTACTGATTCCTCATTTACTCTGGAACTACTTGTTTTCAATATTCTTATTTAAGTACTAACCAAGTGTTTAATGTAAAGTACTGTCTGTGAAGTCAAAGTAAAACAAAACATTTTTTTAAAATAGTAACATTATCTGTTTTTAATTAACCCAAAGTAATGCCAAAGTATTAAGCTTTTATATTAAAGAAGCTTAAGTGTGCACATTTTTTGTAACTTGTAAATAAAATATATTTTTAAATCCCTTAAGTGACATTTACCAAACTATTGCACTTAGTAAGTTTTTGATTTCAGCTATACAGTGCAAACAGAGAAAAACTGGTTTAGTCAATAAAGTATAATATTTATTAGAGATATATTTATCATGTGATTGTATGTATCTAGACACAAATTATTACATTTACTATTATTTTAATATACTTAGGGCCATGTTATTGTTAAAGCAAAAGTTTCTTTCATATGTGTAGAACATAAGTAAACTACAACTAAAAAATGTATTGTTAAGTTTACATCAGACTTATTTATATTCCTTACTGTGTAATAGCTTCAGTTACAAAACTTCTCTGTCCTTTGATCTTGTATTCTTTGTCCTGCATCTTTTTGGCTTTACTATAGACAATCTAGGAAGCAGTGTTATTGAAACAGTAGGTGTTTTTTACACAAATATATGCATCTGGATTTGTAGCACCACACCTGCACTTTAATCAAACTGGTTTGATGTTACGCATCTTACTTAAATGACAGAAAATATATTAATAAGTTGTGGTTTCTTATATCTTTAGCATCCTTGCTTGTAATCTGATATTGGACTTACCTACAGAAACAAAATTCTATATTTTTCTGAACACCCCTCATAAATTCTTTAGCAAAAAAATATTTGGATAAGTATATGTTAAGTTAGTTGTTTGCTTTCTTTGTTTGAAAGGAAGTGTCTGGTTTTATTTTTTCACTCCTGTATATTGATGTATTAATTGTTGAAATATTGTGTTCTTTACAGCTTCGTTTTCTTGCTGATTTAGTCAACTGTAATGTCATATCAATTGGCTCATTAATGAATCTTATTGAATCCATGGTAGAAGTAACACAGGAAGACAGTATACCCCAGGTTTGTGTTATGTATGAACTATATGTAATTATAAAGCTTATAAATTGTACAGTCATTTAAATTCTGTGCTATTTATTTGTTAAAAACATAATTACTAATTGTTACAAAGTATTTAACAGTTATCTTATATTTATTAATTAGCAACAGATCCATTGAGATATCAATTTTGAGCTTGTAATTATAATATACTTGCAATGTATTATTTGGTATAAATTGTAGTCATGTTGTCAAGTTCTCTACCAAAGACTTTGTATGAAGGTGTCAAAATAGCTGAAAATTAACCAATGATAATTGTTAATAGAGACAGAAATGTATAGATGGCCCTTTGTTTAATATCATTTTAGAAAGCTTCATTAGAAATTTTGTTTATTGAAATTAATAAATTTAATTTGTACTTTATTCCTTATGGTTGTAAATTATACGAAAATTGTAGTTTTAGTTTGCAGGATTTTTACTACTGTGCCAGAAGTGTTGCAATGAACTCCATTCTTTGTTGTTTTTTGACCTTTATAAATTTTTTTTATTATTATTTTCATTCTGTTACAGACACTTTGCTTATTTAAATTCTTAAATATGTGTAGCTTGCTAGTGTAATTTGAGCTAGATTTTTAATTTGAATGGTAAAGGTTTATGCATTGAACTATTATTCCTTATCAGGTTCGATCTGACTGGTACGTGTTTGCTGTGCTAAGTTGTCTGCCATGGGTATGTGTACATTTGATTAAAATATGGATTCAAACTATCATGAAAAAATTGAGTATTTTATTAAAACTAACAGAAGGTCAATGGAAAAATTAACTGTATGTGAATATAAGATAATTAGATGGCAGCCATAATAGAAGAGCCATATTTTTTTATTTAGTATTGTTTTAACATATACAAAAAAAATTTAATTTGCCTCTATTTTGTTCTTGATGTTAATTTATAATAAATATTATAGAATTTCAATGCCTAATACCACTATATTGTAAGTGTACATCAAATTTAGATAGCTTTGTAATAAAGTATTTACCTGTGAAATAGCTCGTTGTAAGGTCTGAATGTTAAAGTGACATGTCTATTCATTATAAATGCAATTATGTACCATATTTACCTTAATAGCAGCTTCTGAATGACCCTCACTCTCTGGAACAGTGATGCTCATTCCACATGTGTAGTCTGAGTAATACATATTTACAAAGTTTATTATTATTACAAAGAAAAGACTTTTTTTTTTTCTTCATAGAGAAATAGAAATGCAAAGAAAAAATCAAGTTACTGAAAAATTATGTTTCACTACTTGCATGATAGCTCAATATACAAATATAGAAACACAATATCTGCTAAACAAATACTAGCAAACAGCATAAAGTAATAATTATCACTGTGGACCCAAACAGTATCAGGATCATAACTGACCTCAAATGGATATTAGCTTCTAATGGCCAAGCTCCACA
The DNA here is from genome assembly GCF_004210375.1 of Tachypleus tridentatus. Classification (NCBI taxonomy): domain Eukaryota; kingdom Metazoa; phylum Arthropoda; class Merostomata; order Xiphosura; family Limulidae; genus Tachypleus; species Tachypleus tridentatus. Next base: position 71,784,384 of record NC_134828.1, on the reverse strand, counting down.
ATTTCTCCTACCACTGATAGTTTTATGGATTAAAATGATAGCACAATGACAGTTTAAGAAATATAAATGAATAAAAACCCTATAACCTGAGCACTTTCAAAAGGTCAACCTTGCAAAAGTGCTTGAGTTATATGGTTTTTATTTATTTCTCTCAATACTTGTTGAACCTACATGTTTTTCTGATGTAAGAAAGTAGAATTAATATTTAAACACCACTGTAGAAATTTGACTTATGCAGTGTTGTAAATATAATAATTTAATTCTAGAATAAGTGACTTGAAATAATTTTTTGTGGATATTTGAAAGCTGGAATACTTTTATTAGGTTCACTCTTTATATGCCAAAAATGTTTTAGAATCTATATATAAATGTACATTCACCTTAAATTTTTAAACTGATCTGTCTTCTTCAATAAAGAATTCTACTTGATTTAAATGCCTATCTGGTTTTGGTAGTCACTGATAATTTCCATTTTAACTGTAATTGGCTTTTCAAGTCTTAGTATCTGATGAGACATCCAGAAAATACATCGTCTTAGTTGTATATGCTATATGTCAGAAATAAACAAATAAATTTTTGGTCATATTTTAAAGCCCAAATTATATTGAACTCTGTTTTTTTTTACAAAAACTTATGACATAGATTTACACACATTTTATCTTTTATATGCATTTCATTAATACCAGCTGAGTTTTTCTTGCAGTATACCACAAGCCATGTAGAAAAAATTTATTTATCATAATAAAACCCTTCTGGTATAGCAGATACGTATAGTGACTTCACTCCCACATTTCATTCGTGAAAGTAATTCAGAAACAAAATTTAGTTGTACGTAATGATTTGGACTTAAGTAGCAAGAAAATAATTTTCAATAATAAGTTTTTTGTTTTTTTTACAAGAGGTACCTGTGTATATGAGTAACTTCACTTTAACTCTAAGTAGTGAGTTTGAGGTTTTCAGAAAATATTTAAAAACATAACAATAAAACCTGAAAGACCTTGAACTTTAGCTTCAAAACAGGCTGCAAAAAATATTTCATTATTGATTAAAATAAAAAGATTGAAATCATTATTGTTCATTTTGGTGTAAAAAGTTTCAGATAAAAGCTTCATACATTTACTTTTTACCATGTGTAAAACCTGAAGCCAAGCAGTAATTTTTATTTGTAACCATTTCAGGTTGGAAGAGAATTATATGAAAAGAAGGACATAGAACTGGATGGACTGATGAGGAAAATACAGACTTATGTCAGGTATTTTATTTACTTCATATATTGGATATTTTGGCATGCTTATTTTTATAGAATGTGTAACTGCATTAAATTTATGTTTCACTGTCCAATGTCTTTTTTTTTTTTTTTGTTCAAGTGTTTCTGTACAAGCTCTGTCATTTTGGTATGCTAGGTAGCTACGAAAGTATGCATACTGTAATTTTTAATGTGTTTCATGTATCTTCGTAAACTTTGGCAGTGTTTTAGTAAATATTACAAGTATTTTGTAGACAAAAGAGTAGTTTTTTTTTACTTAAGTATTTTTACTAAAAATTTGTCCATGAATATATGAAGTTGGTATTGACTAGTATGAATGCAAGGTAATTTTATGCTAAGATTAAAAATACTTGTATTCATCTTACACTTTTCATATTCAATTTGCATAACCTCTAAAACCTTCTAAATGAATATAACATTTTTGTGGGGTTTTTTTCAGTAAAACTTTGTTTCATGGGTAATTTTCTCTAACTTAATTCTATACAGACTTATCAATTTGATTGATGTTGTATTCTCTACAAAATAAATATAAATTACTCTTTATTTATTTCTAAAGTGACTGCAGATTGAAACAGAAAACTATAATTGCTTATTCTAAACAGTTTACATCTGTTTCTACTTAAATTTATGGTTATATTGTCATTTTATCTGTACCTAAGTGTTAATCTCACAATACAAATGGTAAATCACTCAGTGAACATGTATCCTAAGTTACCATGTTGAATGACATAATGCATGAGTTACTCAAGAGTATGTCTTTCATCTCACTGGCCTCCCCAATGGCACAGCAGTATGTCTGCAAACTCACACCACTAGAAACTGGGTTTTGATGCCCATGATGGGCAGAACACACATTGTCCAAACACTCAAGTTACAAACAAATCCATCCCACTGTTCAACATAGCTTGAAGAAAATCTTGAATTTTTCTGTTTATTTTTTATTTATTTGGAATTTGATTGTTTTTAAAAACCAAGATTAGTTTCCCGTTGTTATATAGGAGAGGATATTGACAAAATTTTCATATTTCAGTGTTTATAAATGTATTGAACAGAATCTTTTTACTGGAATCACTTAGTTTATTCATTGGTGGCCAAGGCATTGTTTAGCTTAAGTTGCAACATTGTAAACTACACTGCACAACAAAGTTTTTGCTTCTTAAACACTGTTGGTAGTTCCTTATAGATTTTTGGCTGCTGATAAAAAAATACATCCAAATTTGCCAATCACATACCGTTTAATTGAAATCTTCAGTTTCACCAGGACAATGCTTCAACGGAAAAACGATATCAGGGCAACTGAAATCCGTCAGTGCTTGCTGACTACTGTTGCACAATGCAACGTGATGCACCGGACATTGAATACAAATGAAAATCAGGGGCAAAACACTTTTAATTATATTGAACTTAATAGCGTATTAGAAACATAAATGCAATTAAATACGTTATTGCCAGTAAACAGTTAACTGTCTATTTCTCAGAGTTACTACGTAATGAAACAAAACCAAAATTATATTTGTACATACCCACCAGGTACCTGTCACAATCAGCAAAAACTTTTCAAAAAAATTGTTGTGCAATGCTAATAGCAGATTCCAAAGTATATGTTATTAACCTGTGTATATATTGCTTCAGTCAGAAAGTACCATAAAATTGGTGATATTCTATAATTAGATCTTGATAAATTTGTGCATGCATTAATGAATCATTGCCCAGGCTCATTATGTTGACTTTAGGTGAGTATGTTTGGCATGAGTCTCCATATTATTCTTACTACGTAATACTTTGTGTTAAAGCATCATTTGTTCTGTTGTCAACTGTATATATCATTGATATTTTATGAAGTTGACTTTTTAGCTATGACAGGCAAATTGTATTCACTTCTGTTGTCAGTGGAAATTGTTTTAGAGACAAATTATAGCCTAATGATGTTCTTGTGAAGTGCAATGTATTTACATTAACTTTCTTCACCTGAAGTGTTTTGAATATATATATGTATTATAATAGTGGGATGGATAGTCAACGTTGCTGTGCATTTTGTGATAAAAGCATCAAACTAAAAATATTTCAACTATATTTTGAGGTGCTTTTTTTTAAATTGGAAAGCATCAGGAACTTTCTGTTTGTAAGACTGGGCAATAGTTTGGTGAATAACATAATTGTACAGCTCAGTATCAGTCACCAACAACAGACGGTTGTGTTTTAAGGGTTTAATGGTGAAAAGCAATGTGGCTATCTGTGCTAAACAACTGGTATAAAAAGAAAAAAGTAAAACTTTAAAAAATATATAAAAAGAAACAAAAAACAGTGTCCAAAAATCATATATAAAACTCAAATAGAATTAAAAAGTCCTTTGACCACCAAAAATCTATAAACATAATCAAGCTGAACAGTGTCACCACTGTCAATGACACTGTACAATGTTAAACCCCAAGAAAAAATGTGTAAAATGATGCCATCACTTGCATCCATGGTAACAGCACAAAAGTAAAAGATGAGAAATTGTGAGCACAAAGGACAAACATTGGTGGATCAGTCCCATATAAAAGAAAATGATGCATTAAAAAACTGAGAACTTATCCAAGATACTTCATTTCAAACCTTACATGAACTAGATGGCCAAATACAACAGTAGGTTTAATCTAGAAAAGACTGTTATGAAGTTGCTCTCCCCAACTGGCATGACTCTGTGCTCTGATACCGGCAACAGAGCGTGACTGAATCTTTTTATTAGAAAGAGCAAATGAAAAATATAGTATTTTGTGATAATCTAAAAGACATTACCAGAACCAAAAGTATATTTTATCCTGTGTTTCTGGAAAAAAATTGCTTTGTTTATACCATTTACTATTAGTAGTTGCTTAGCAGAAAATGCAGAAACATAAAATCATACATGATCAAGTAATTATTTCTTTGAAGATTACTAACAAATTTGAAGATTAGTGATCAGTCTTTACCACTTATTAGCATCAATCAGTTTTTATTGTTAGTGGTTTTATGTTTCCATGGATACAATGACTGGCTTGTATGTATTCTTAAATGTTAACTTGACCTGTAGATTTTTTTTTTATGCATCCCAAAATATTAACTTGACCTTGGATACTATAATTTGCTTGCATGCATTTATAAATATTATTAACCAATTGTTAAATATTCATAGCAACGTAGGAATTCTAATTGGAAGAATTAGTTACATGCGAGTCATGAAAGAACTCGTCAATTTCAAAGAGATAGTAATCTGTCATCAGCTCTATCTTTATAATGGCAATATACATATTCTTACTAACTATTCCTGATTTTAGGCTAGAAATGGAACTAGATGTAGCACAAGCATGTCAAAGTAAAGAGATTGAAATTGCAGGAAGGTGGTTACAAAATGACTTGGAAATTGTCTTGAGCTGAAAGAAAGTGTGTAGCTAGACAATCAAAATGCTTGTAATAAATAATTTAATAATAAAAATTAAAATTTTTAGCTTTTAATGCATGAGAAGATAAATAGTTAAAAATAATAATTTTGGAATATTGTTTTTACAGAAAAAATAGTGCTTGATTGATAATTACCAATATTTTGCAACAGTTCACACCTTTAACACCTTGTAAATAATATATCATACTATTGATGGCTATAAAAAAAACTGCTGGGGTGTAATTCACTAAAACCACACATCTCTAGCAACATGGTTAAGTTTGATAAATCTCACCACTCTCCTTTATAATAATGCATAAGCTTTCATATCTTGACAAAAATTCAAATAAATTCACAAGCATACAGCTTTGGAAGTACCCAATACATTTCTCTTTCTCTCTCTCTTTGTAACTCTCACAGAAAATAGAAATCTAAGATTAGGTCATGAAGCTTAATAATATATTAGTTAATGTGGAAAGTACTTAATATATCAAAGGAAATGTGTGGTGGTGCCTTTTTTTGGAAATGTGCAATGTCTTTTTTGTGACCTTAAAATATTTAGTTTACACAGATGTACATTAAATCTTTTTAAATGTGTGACAAATAATTATATGAAATTTGTGTTAAATTCTAATAACAGCAATCATATTTTTGTCTCGGAAATTTTTGTCAAATGTTGAACGGTTAATAGAGATATCAAAAACATTATTCAATAGGAATGTGAGATATTTTTGATCTGTTCTACTAGTAAACGACAAAAAGTTCACCATCCAGCACTCAGAGTCTGGCAGTCTGATACACCACACCCTCAAGAAGAGGTACATTTTAAATAGTTCTGTGTCATATGTATTTCAACTACTAATAAGATCAGTGAACACGGTTTTTTCAGTGAATATAAATTTAAAATAGTTTAATCTTGGAACAAATTTTTAATTTATGCTCACTTTCAAAATAAAATTTGTTAAATTGAATTTAAGTATTAATCACTTGTAAAAAGGATGTAATAGTAGTAATATGTTCATTCATAAGTAGTATACACATTTGTATGTAAAAATAGTCCAGTGTTGTTATATAAACTGTATTTTAATACTATACCAAGTATTAGTGAAATAAAATTTACAGAAAATAAAAGCGGATAGCTTAAATAAAAACATTTTTGATAACCTAAGATATTAAAATGGTAAACTGTAAAATACATGTTATATATGTTGATTGGATTATACTTGGTTATTGTTCATACTTGTACTGATGTTTGACACATACCTTTTCAATGTTTATACTTCAGTACTTAGACTGTTTGTGGGCCCAAATTGTCAAGCTTCAAAGTGATAAATGGATTGAAAGACACATCATTCGACCTTACTTAGCCTTTGATGGTGTTCTTTGTGAAGCCCTACAACATAATATTCCTCAACTTACAATTCCACCTCACCATGATCAGTGCACTTACCCATTTCCTTTTGTTGTGTTCAGATTCTTTGATTATACAGACTGTCCTGAGGTAAGATTAGATTAATGTACATTGAAGTTATAGATGGTTTTAGGATGAAGAGATTTATGTTGAAATCTAGTACCTATCAGGAACATTGTATTCAATTCTGGATACTAGCTTGTTTATTAATTGTCAATATCAATTCATTTATTTTTAATCTGATGTGGAGGTTATAACATTTCACCTGTAGATGTGTGATGCTGTAATAAAGTACGACAAAACACTTGTATAATAATTACTTTTGGTCAAAGCAAAGTATAACTGAGTAAATTCAAAACATCAAACAAATTTGTACTTGGTATCAGCTAAAACTGGATTGTAAACCAACAGTTTCTCCTGAAATATGAAAGTGACATTTAATGACATATATAGTACCAAGTGCATTTGCTGATTACCCAGATTCATTAGACCTGTGTGGAAAATGATAAACACACACTATCCTCATGAAGCCAATGAAATGAAATAACTGGCACATGAAAAATGGGTGGATTTTCTAGTATATATACAGGCTAGGTCAAAGTTAGTGTTCTAAATAAAACAAGTGTAGTCAGTTTTACCCACCCTATATACATACAAGTATACAGTTAAGCCTGATTTGGTGATTACATTTCATAATTTTCTTTAAAATCTTATCAGAGCTGTTTGTTTTTTATTGTTGTTTTATTTGTATTTTTTTACTGTGGTTGATAGTTTCTATATATTATTTTGTCATAATTCCACTAATCTTATCTAATCTTATGTTACATTATTACTATTCCTTGTTATTTTTCTTGTTGCAATAACTAGTTATAAAATAAATTTCTATAAATTGTAAGAAAAATAAACTGTATCAAAAAGATATATATTTGTATTTGTGTGTGTATGTAATATTAGAAAAAAAACTTATTTTCAGAAACTACCAACAGTGAACATGGAAATCAAGGCTACAAATTTATGACGTCACTTATTAATTGTATCAGAATTGTGCAAAATATGTTAATTTTCTTAGAAACTCTCCTAGAAATATCTGTAGCAATATTAAGAAGTGATCAATAATTTTCATTTTATGGCATTACAATAAGTCTTATAATAGCTGGAATTATGTTGAGTCATGTTTCATAGGCCTAGATGTTAAATGTTATAAGGTTAATCTCAAATTGTGTAAAGTTACTTCTGAAATACTGAAAGTCATTTTCTTGTTAAGTTGCTACTGTGCTATTTAACAGACTTGCCATTGGTACAACATTTTAGGTAGTTACATACAAAATTCAAATGACTTTATTATTATTGTGTACAACTAGACATCAAAATGTAGTTAATAAATCAAATATTAATATTATACAAGTTTTACATTCTTAATTTTGTAAGAAAATATTTGGAAGAAAACCTCATCTTCCCTTGCATAAGGATTGTGACAATTGCTCTCTAGCTTTTCCTTCAATTTATAATTTATATATACCATTCCTCCAGTTCCCAGTAGGAGATTGATAAGTCTACAGATTATTATTGCTGAAACAAAGTGTTTGATTCCTCATGGTAGACACAGTAAATAGCCCAGTGTGGCTTTGCTCAGAAACAACAAACACACATACCTCATTATAATAAGAGATAAATCTGAGGCAAGGCATATTTCTTATAGCCTTCAGTCTTATTTGTTTATAGAATTATACAGTAGAAAGTCAGACCCACTTGCTGCAGCCTGTCTTTCACACATTTCCAGTAGTTTGATCTGATGTTTCATGCTATGTTATTTATAACTAATAGAAAGGTAAAATTTTAATCTTGCAAATTGTATGTTATATTACATTGTTTCCTCTTTCAGTTTCAGATATATTCTTACAGAAATGACATTTAGGAGTTTAGCCTAATTTTCAGAAAGCTCATATTGCATATTTATAAAGCCAGAATAATTATGATAACTGCAAGGCATTTTCTTTTGTGTGTTATTATTCTTTGTTTTTAGATGCATTATTTGTTTGAAAAAAAAAAGTAGGCTTAAATTTCATCAACAGTCGACAGCAACATAAAGGCAGAATATTCAGATTTTTTATTTTTTACATGTATTCTTTATTTATTATTGGAAAAATAACTAAAATGTAGAAATTAGAAATAGGTTTGATTAGATGAGATAAAGAAATAAATAAGATAATAATAAAAATTATTCCTGGGGTATGCTTGGAAGTAGCTTGTGTGTTACAGTAACATGAGCTACATGTTTGTCAAGTGATTTACAACTTGTTTGGTGGGATTATTAGGTACACTTAATTCCAAAGGGCAATAAAACATTAACATTTATTATCTTTAAGCTATTTAGGATACACAACTGCATTTTCATTTTACTGTCTTTCTAGGGAAAAATTAATAATTGAGATTTGTTTCACATTTTTATGATGTTGTGAGGTTTGTCGAATTGACTGAGTTAGAGTAAAGAAAATAACAGAAAACAATAGAGTATTACTGATAAAAAAAAATTGTTAAGGAGGTTTTAGAGATTACTCAAAGGGAATTGAGAAGTTGCAAATGAAAAAAAAATTTTAACATGAAAACTGCTATACTTGTAGCAGTCATCACTTTGACTCTGCATGTTTATGGAAAAATTCTTTGTAGAAATGCTTCATGAAAATTCTGATTTTTACAAAAACTTGTGATACTTGCTAAAAGCTTGTAAAAATTTTTTGAAGATATCATTTTAAAATGTATAATATGGAAATTCTAAAGATAAATTTGAGGTAATGAACTTGGCCAGATATACCAAGGCTGAAACAAGATAGATAATAATGATGTGAATTTAGATCCTGTATGTCAGTGAATGCAAACAGAGTATACATAAACTTAAAAAGAGTTTCCACACTCTAACCTTTCACATGACTAATATTGTGCATGCACCAGAATATATGTGAACTGCTTTTTGCTCATAATCTAGTTTTTTCTTGTTGAAAGTTGTGGGATTTGCATTGATTTCTATAAGTTTTGAAATAAGTATTAATTTTTATGCAAGCAAATAATTCTGCTAAGATATGGAAATGTATTACTTCTCTGCAGTTCTCACTTGTGCATTCTGCCTCTGATTTTGTCTCTTAGTGTCTTTGGTAAGTTTAATTGCTATATGGATGCTAAAGTTGTGTAACACCTGCCATTTTCTCATGGAGATGAACAAGATCTTTCATTTGCTGAGGCTTATTTAACTTCGGTATCTGAAATGCTGGATTTGTCAGTTAATCCTAATCTTGTCAAAGTTAATGCTATTTTCCCCCCTTTGTGTTTTTCATATATGAGCTATTTTAATTCTTGAATAAATTTATTTAATATCTAAAAGTGCTATTGTCTTGTTGGATGATTCAGTTCTTGAATCTTTTATTCTTCCATCTTCTAATATTTAGGGCATTGCTGATACTTTCAGAAATCAGCAGAATGCTAATAGTTATGTTCCTTACACTTGTCATGCATGATGAGCCATTTAAAAGTCATCTTCCACTTTTCATCTCTTTCTCAAGTTTTTACCCTGCATTTGAATTCTGTGATGTTTCTCATTTAAGAAAATCACAGCTGCAAGAACTGATTAGAGTTCTAACTTTTTATGAAATTCCTGGTTATTTCTCTGTGAGAATAATCTTTGTTCCAACTTTACCTTGTCCATTTTTTGGTCAATAACTACTACCTACAGTATAAGAAGCTTCAGGCTGAAGTTAAGTTTTGAAATTACAGTTGAGGCTTGAGACCACATAGCAGTGTTCTGTAATTGTTTATAAATAAAATGTCCAAAGGAGAAAATGATTGTTTCTAGAGAAACCTTAAGGCATAATTATATTGATAGTTATGATGGTGTAGATTATCACACATTTTGCTTTGATTTAGCTACTTCAAGGACTACAGAAACAGTTGTAGAAGTAAAAATACTCATGATGTCACACAAAGTCATCAAGGCATAATCATAAATATATTCTGCAACACAAAATATTTGTTCAAAGTTTCTAATATAGAAAATAAATAACAAATGGCATTTTTTAAAATTGCATTAAGATGTTTAAACAGAACATGGAGAGAGAAAGCAATGACAATTCTATTTTGCTCATATCTATAACATTCTTTTTCAAGATAACACAGATGTTTATATAATAAAGCAAGTAAGTATATAAAGGTTTGGAGTTGGAATTAGTACAGTTATGCATAATACAAGCTGGCAAAATTCTTGCTTACTGCCACAGACTTTACTAGATGTGATGTTCATGAAGGTTGGCATACTGAGCAAAATCATACACTGTTATTCACCCATTTTTCCATATAAAACCCCTAGTTGTATGTGTAGGATTGGATCTACTATAAAATGAAAAATTGGTGTGCATTTCTAGCTTTGGCCTTTGGGTGCACTGTTAGGATATTTAGTGAAACACCAGCAATCTTTAATTCTTGGATAGTTTGTAACATTCTTGTTACTGATTTATGTTAATAAACAGGTTTATAGGAACTATGCTTAAATCATTCATCCATACAACTTAAGTGAAGTTTGTTTCCAGAAACTATAAACCACTCATGAAGTTTTCAAAAAAATGTTTAAGCAGCTGTGATAAAACAAGAGAGGGGAAGGGGGAATTGTACTACCAAGAAGAAAAACATGCATTTGCTTATTCATAAAATTTGCTATTCAAAGATAATAGTTAATTCTTTCTCAGTTGATTTGATGTAACATAAAGGAGCTAAGTATTTATCCTATAACTTTTGATATAGTATGTGTACCTTCACAGAATTTGATAGACATTTAGTAAAGATTACAAGTCCTTTGTGCACAAAAAATCAGATATTTAAATTAAGTATTTTTGCTAAAGATTTGTTTGTGAGACTGTCAAGCCTATTTCTAGTTTAAGTATAAACTGACTTTCATATTATGATTAAAACCTATTCTTTGTCCCAAAATGTCTCAAATATTATTCGTGTAATCTCTAAAGTTTCCTAAATACATTTCAGATGTATGTTTTTGGTAAAGCTTTATATTTTGTTTATTATTTTATCTTCCTTAATTTATAGGCTATGTCAATTTGATCTACCTTGTAATCTCTATAACAGTTTCTGAAATACATATGTTATGGTTTTTTTTTTCTTCTAGAATGACTACAGATTAGGACATGAAAACACGAGTGTTAAGCCTAAATAGATTAAATCTCATAACGGTATACATTTATATATATTTATTATTATATTGACCTTCCAGTCATGCCTGTCTAACATTACAGAAGTTGCACTCATGTTACAGTATTCAAGAATATGAAACTGATTTTTACAGAGTGATTTATTTTGGCTGTGCTTTAGTGTAAAATACATTCACATTTTGTTTATAAAATGTATGTGTATTCACATTATTACTGTTTAAAAGTAATTTCTTGAAGTTACTTTTATTAAAACATGGAACAATAAATAGAGAAGTATAGCAAACTATTATTTCTTCTAATTATGAACTTTGTACTTATTTGCTGCTTGCCATAAGTTGTAAAGCTTATCACATTTTGCACATGGAGGATGTGAAAAAAAAATTATTTGTTTAGGTTTTATAATACATTTGAAATAACCAAAAATTGTAAATTACTATATTAATACCACAGAATTCCACTCTAATTTATCAAACTTAGTAACTAAGGTGTATTTGGGTCTAAAAAAATATAAGATTTAGAGCCAACTAAAGACTCAACTTACAAGCTTAACTCATGGATAAAAAGAGTGAGTTGATTGTATAATATTTCAGAATAGCTGAGAAAGTCACTAGAGAAACATTTAGTTTTTAAATGATTATTCACATAACACAGACAGAAGCATGTGAATACAAAGAAGTGTTTCCGAAAATGGAAAAAGATGGACAGGTCTGCTGTGTTGTTTTATTTGGAACATGAGTGATATCTCAGCATATAGAAAACATAAGTTTCTTAGTCAACAAACATGATTACATGGCATTTGACCTGTGACTTGTTGGAACAGTGTTAATGATTTTTTTTCAATATATAAAGTAGTTTTAAATAATGTGTGTAAAAATAGGTTTGAAAAATTTTATGTTGTGCAGTTTTACAAGAGAGTAACTTCTGATTTTCAATGTTCTGTCTTTATTATTAAGCATAATTACATGTAATAATTTGTGGGTAAACTTATGAACTGATCATATAGCAACATGAAGTTGCACATTTCAGGTAGTTCCAAAAAGAATACATTGATTAGTGCAATATGCATAATTACTTTCTGAAAGTGCAGAATTATGCATCTGTACAAATCTAAACAAAAATGGTTGAATACAGAAATAACTGAGATTTAGAAGAATATTTTTATGATTTAGGGTCCAATATTGCCTGGTGCCCACTCCATAGAACGCTTTTTAATTGAGGAACATCTTCATAGAATAATTGATCAAAACTTTGAAGACAGAAACGTCTGGTAAGTTAACTTTTATTTAAAAACAAAAAATACTTTAGGGATGTGTTTCTGCTGAGGCAGTGGGAGATATTTGCAAAATAAATGGAACAATGGACCAGCACATGTATCCTCAGGTAGTGATACGTTATCATATACCCAATGATTTTTATATTATTGGTAAAAGATTCTTCTACCAAGAAGATAATGACGACAAATGCTCATCCAGCCTATGCAGAAACGTTTTAGCTAAGAAAGAAGCTACTGGAGTCATTCAAATGATGCAATTGCCCTCACAGAGCCCAAATCTCAACCCAGATCTAGGATTCAATAGATCATAAACTTGAATATTGAAGTTACTTTCAAAGAAACTTTGTAGGAGTGTATAATAAACATTTAGGGTGAAATCCCAAAGGACACTTTGATTAAATATGTTGCAACAATGCTTGAAAGACTGTCTGTAGTTATTTAAAGCAAAAGAGAGAGACAAAATATTAACTGTTTGCTGAACTCAGTTATTTCTACTGAGTTTCTATTGTACTAAATATGAAGATTACTAAACTATTGATGTTTCACCTGTGATTTACCTTCCATTGTTCATTAAAAGTAACCTAAAATATAATTTTTGACTGTTCTAACACTTTTTTGTAGTACTGTACGTTGATTGTAATGTTTTTTTTTTCTTACTTACTTAATTATAATTATAGAACTGACCAAAAGCAGTCATCAGATTTTTACCTTGTCTTGTATTTATTTTTTATTCACATATTGTTATTTATTAATTTATGATGTAGGAAGACAGACATTAAGATAAAACCAAGATAATTCATTTGCATACACTGGGACATAGATTACCTTCAAGTTTTGCCTAGTGTTGTTGAGGTCTTTTAATTTTTTTAGCTTTCATGAAATGTTTTATTTATTGCTTTTAGAAGTGTATAGGAAAGAAATGTTTAGTTAGGTTTTGTCATCTGTTAAATCCAATGTGAAATAGGCCAGCTGCATAAGTGGCCACTAGTATCAATTAATTTTAGTATTTCTGTTTCTAGTGCAACTTCTCTTCTGAGTTTTCCTGGAAAACATAAACTTCCCATTGAGTACATGATTACTGAGGTAAAGACAATGATTTGTATTGTTAATTGCTCAGTTTTATGTTACAGTTGAAATATGGAAGAAGTTGTTATATTTATTTTCGAAAATAGTATGACATTTCAATTTTTTTTAACCTGGGCAGTAATAATGAATACTATGAAATTAGAATACAGTATGCTTGTAGAAAGATAGTTCAGTGTTTTTTATTCACAATGTGTTCTAATCAGCTGTGAAAGAAATGTACTATATCCAGAATTTCCACACTTAAGTGCATAAGGTCTTAAAAGTAGACATTAATTTTGTACTTTTAAACAGTATTTTCCATGATAACACAATGTTAACTTAGGATACCTCATTAATAGAAGAAAATGTATAAGCTAATTTTTCTTTAAATATAATTATCTGTTGGTCTATGACAAGTGTATCCAAACTTTTGGAAAGGTTTCATTTTTGTTTACCATTCTGTGACAAATTTCTGATTATTTAACATTCAAAATAATGTTTGAGATAAAATTCAAAGGTGCTTCATGCTTTGTTTTTTATGTGTCGTGAAAGACCACTCAGATGAAGTCTTTTTTGTTGTTGCTGATATATGAATGTAGAATGTGTAGAAACTTAGTAGTAATATTTAGTTTTTAAAATTACACTGCCTTTAGCGATGCCATATACAATACACTATTGTATGGCAAAAGAAATTACAGGAACATTTGTAGCACATGTTTCATCCATGCTGTTTGGAACAAACATCCAGTTTTTGGAAGTGTACACAAGTATGTTTTGCTTTCTATCAAACCTCTATATTTTTCTTATGTTGTAGCCTCTAAAGTTTATTAACCAGAATTAATCACTCTTATTGTAGGTGATTTTCTGTCAGCTTTTTACCTTACCAGTCCCCAAGTATTTAGAGATCTTCCATGGATCATTGATCCTGGAACTTTGCAAACTTCAGCCAAGCACCATGCCTCAAGTTGTATCCTTGGTCATTTGTAGCCCATGTGTAAAAATATGTTATACTTTATAGAACTTTTTATTGTTGGCTTTTTTTGTCCTTTGTAAAGTTACACTTGTGAAGATGAATTCTTACTAAAGTTATAAGTACATTAGATTTTTTTTTGTCTATTTGTGTGATATTTATAAATCTGCAGAAAATTTAAGATTACACCAAAATATTATGAGACATCTCGTAAGTTTCGTATAAAAGCTAAAACGTGTTTTATTGGTTGTACTGTATAGCTTTCATATCTAGCAATTGTGATGAAAATTTGAAAACTGGAAAAAAGTGTAATACGTATTTGTATATATATGGGGTATCATTAAAATCTAGGAGTTTTGTTTGAAGTCAGACATGAGTTATTTCTAAACTAAATCAATCATTTAAGATTTTAGGTAATGTTTTGGTTGTTGTTTTTTAATTCTGAAAAAACTCAAAGAATAAAGCCTATAATATTATTAAGAAACTTGAAAAAAAGGACAACTAAATAATCCACATAAAATAATACTGACATACTTACAGCATGAGTCAACTGTAACAAAAGTCATTTGGTAAATAGTATTAAGTACCATATGTATGTATTGATATAGCATTAAATGTTTTATATCAAGATAAATGCTTTTATCTACATAACCCTAATGCAAATAGCTGAGGACTTTTAGAAGTTTGAAAATCACAATCAAACTTGTTATTTCAAAACAGTTTGTTTCACAACTGTACTATTTTTCATATCTTTCTTGTGAATAATTTTGTGATTATAGTAAAATAGAAAGTTTGGAATACAATGTTTTTAGTTTGTATTTTTTATGATCATCAAAAAATATTTTAAAGAATTATTGACTAGGTAATAGTCTGTTGTTATGAGTAGATGTCAACAATCGTCAAATTTAATGAAATCAAGGAAGAAATAGTATATATTATATTATGGATTTGTTAGTATTGTAAGTGTAATTCTGCAGATTTTTACTAAGTGGCTGATGGTTCATGATCATCGTGATAAAGTAATTGTGAAATTTGTTATACCTCAATTTACAGACAAATTTGTCTGTGTAAATGCTTATGTTTCAGTATTCTAATATTAGGAATTTATAATGAACACCAGGTATTTGTCAATATCTAAAATCATAATAGGACATATTTGCAAAAGAAA
Source organism: Tachypleus tridentatus (assembly GCF_004210375.1). NCBI lineage: Eukaryota > Metazoa > Arthropoda > Merostomata > Xiphosura > Limulidae > Tachypleus > Tachypleus tridentatus. The sequence continues at coordinate 71,768,623 of NC_134828.1, read as the reverse complement.
TGGAACTATTAACTTTCCATTAGATGGGAAAGTCAACTAATTGCTTTTCCTTTAACTCTCTCAATATGGGCTCAATCAATTTTACTTATCACATAACTTCTTCATACCCATATAGAGTCTTTATAGATTTTATATTAACTTTTACTATTGTGTATATACACACATAGTGGTTCAGTAAATATTATAAGCTTTTCACATGCAAAAAAAAAGCATTTAGCATGTTACTAATAATGGTAGTAATACAACAAGTACACAATTTTTGTGGGTTTCTAACAATAGACGAAAACAGGTACAAAATCATTCAAGCTCGTTGTTATCTTTCTTAAGGGGATGAAGCTTGTACTAAAAGTGAAGTGAAAAATCTGTTTGGAAAACAGTGAATATGATACATCATTAGATAGATGAAAACGTTGGGTTTCTATTGATAATAGACAATATAAAATAAAACAGTTGTCAGTTAAGATTTTGTGCTCTACGAATTGGTATAACAAATAAAAAGTACTTGAAGGAAATGGTAGGATGGGTTTTGAAATATGTGTATTATATTTCTTGTTTTTCATATGTATTCACTACTTATTATAACAAAAATAATTAAAATGCAAAAAGTAGAAACTTGTTTGGTCAGATTAGGTAAGATATTGAAAAATTATTATGAAAATGATTCATAAGGTGTGTTAGTAAAGAGCTTGTGTGTTATATAATGCAATCTTCACATTTTTTGAGTAAGTAACAACTTGTGTAGTAGGTTTATCAGTTAGGCCTGGTTCAAAGGGTAATAAAACAAAAGTAAGGACAAAGATGTAAATAGTTACAAATTATAATATGGAAACTCTAATGGATACTTTGTGATTACAAACTTAGTAAAACTAATTGAGCCCATAATAAGAAGATTTGAAAAAATGTTTCCTCAGTTCTTTATTGGTGTAAGTAATTATTGCATTGTCTATTGAACTTTTCCTTTCTGAGTTTACAGTCTGCCAAGAGGTAGCAGGATGGTTTCAGGTCCTCAGAGATGTGGGATGGCATCATGCCATTCTTCAAGCATTGGATAAAATACTCTCAATCTCATCAAAATGCTCAGTTAGACAATACAGAAAGAGTGTAGTGTAAGGGTAACCCTGTAACAGTTGCAATTTTAAATGTAACCTCAAATCAGGCTGACACATAAATATAGAAGTTTTACCAGTATTTTCCACAAATTTTTTTAAATGTTTAAAGTACATTTTCCTTTTGTTTTCACAATGAAATACATCTTTTTTCACAAATATGCCCATCTAAATAACATGTAACATATAGTAAGTCATATTCATATTAACTCCTTTTTCAATCTTAACTCATTTTACTATGTTGAAAGGACATAAATTAACCCTACCATGGATCTATTTACTCTTTATTTTGCATTATGTAATACACCAACAAGCTCAAACTTAACAAAAATATAATGCCCCTCGGGTGTGGATTCCTGTACGTGGTGAGGGGACCTCCCAGGGAAGGTTCTCTTCTTTCTGGTTACCTCCTCTGGAATCTAAACATCCACCCATGTGTTTGCCCTTCGTGGCAACCCGTGAAGGGGAGGAGAGGATCCTGGTGGTTGGTGGGTCAAACCTTAACATACCACTTTGGCCTTGAATTCCTGTAAACAGGCGGCCTTTGGATTGCCCCCATGGGTCAATCGGCTAGTCCACTTGGGATAGAGTCAACCATGTATCAGTGTTGGAAGTTCTCAATAGGTGTTGTGGACATTGTGTCTGATGCTGGTGTTTGGGTATAGTGCTCATGAAACCCTGGCATTGCTGCAATGTCCTTGCATGACATTGTAATGCGTACCCTTGTAGGGCTTCATTGTGGGTGTGGTCAGTGGGTACCAAAATTTTCCTTTTTTCCTATGGATCCTCCTACAACAAATTTAAATAAAATAGTGAAAAAACAGTCAATAGGTAAACCACCACATCTTGAAGACTCTGTGCAGCAACCTTCAACATCTGTAACACACACACCTCATTTTCTTATATTACATTCTCTTTCAGAAAACCCTTTAGGGCAAATGTCCCCCCTGTTTTATTCAGAAGGGACTAGAGGGACTTGCTGGCTTTCCAAAGTCAGTAAAGAAGCTTTGATCTGGAGACATTGGTTGAAACATCCACATCCCAACACAGTGAACTCCTCTTGAATTCAAAGGCAATTGGGGATGCACCTATTGACATTACCCCTCATGCTACCTTGAATTCATCACGAGGAGTTAGAGTTGAGAGGGATTTGAAGAACGTCCCTGAGTCAGAGATTCTCGCTGGTTTCTCCACTCAAGGAGTTTCTGCAATGAGGCACATCTCCACTCGCAAAGACTTAGTTACACTGCCGACAAATATCCTCGTTTTGACATTTACATCTCCACGTGCACCTGCCACCATCAAGGCAGGTTATCTAAATTGCAGGGTATGACCATACATTCCAAACCCTCTCTGATGTTTCCAGTGTCAGCAGTTTGGTCACTCAAAGACGTCATGTCGTGGTTCTTTGTTGTGGTGGCAAGGACCATGATGTCTATGAGTGTGAAACAGACCCTCATTGCATTAATTTCAATGGCTCTCATCCATCCTATTTTCATTCTTGCTCTAAATGGTTGGAAGAAAAAGAGGTGAAGCATTTGAAACAATTCATAATATTGCTTATCCTGAGGCTCAAAAGTTGTTGTCCACCACTTCATCTCGAATATATGCTGCTGCATTTCATTCCACACCTACAGTGGGAGTACAGACAGATCTCTCTGTGCCTCCAAGAAAATCGTTTTTAAAACAAATGAAAAGTCTTTTGACTTTCATGGTTAAAAAAGGTTGATGAATCAACACCCATGTCTGTTCTTCCCATACATTCCAACAAACCCCAAGATCCACATCCTTTGGTTTCAAATACAGGCATTTCTTCAGGTACATCCTCTCCCATCCCTAGATGCTAAACATTCATTCATTTGCATCCTCAGTCACTGGAATCTTCTTCCAACAACAGAGACCTGCCCCATCAACCCAGGGAAGATCCATGGAGGTCAATAGAAGGAGGACAGTAAAATAAAGGATGTGGTCATAAATAGAAGGGTTCTCCAGTCACTTCGCCTACTCGTCATTAAAAATGGCCACCTTGATACAATGGAACTGTTGAGGTTTATGTTCTAATCTGGATGACATCAAAACACTGATTGCTTTCTACCATCCTGTATGTATTTCCTTGGAAGAAACATTTTTGAAACCTGCTGATACAGTCACCTTTCGGCAGTTTTCTCTGTACAGAAATGACAGGCTGTGTGATGGACAAGTACATGGAGGGGTGGCACTGTTGGTTGATCAGCATGTGCCCACCCTGTCTTTGTCACTCAACACACCCTTGGAGACTGTAGCCATCCGTGTTTCCTTGGGTCATACGATCACTGTTTGTTTTCTCTACCTGTTCCCTGGAGAGACATATGATCAATCAGACCTTGATGCTCTCGTTGAACAGTTGCCGTCTCCCTTTCTACTTCTGGGGGACTTTAATGGACATCATCCCCTCTAGGGAAGTGCTGTTATTGATTGGAGGGTCACTCTGTAGAGCGTATGCTCTCTGATCACAATCTTTCTCTTTTCAATACTGGTTCTGGTCGGTTCTTTACTGCTATTGATCACTCGGTTTGCTCCCCTTCATTATTCTTCCATTTTTCATGGAGGGTTGACAATAATTCACTAGGCAGTAATCATTTCCCTATACTTTTGAGGGTGACTGGCTGTGGTCGATGCCACCCTTCCCACGTGCCCCAGTGGAAGCTGGATCAACCAGACTGGTCCACTTTCACTGCTCTCGCAAAACTTGATCCTGCCATCGTCAGTCATCCATCAGTAGACGACTGTGTGGCAACAGTAACTGACTGTATTATACAAGCAGCTGCTCAGTGTATTCCTAAAACCTCGACACATTTTCCACGATATCCTCATCCGTGGTGGAATCCTGTCTGCCACATGGCACGGAAGGCTCAAAAATGGGCCTGGGATGCTTTCCATAGATATCCCATACTTTCAAACTGCATCGCTTTCCAGCAGGTTCATGCACATGCTAGATGGGTAAGATGTCAAAGCCAGAAGGAATCTTGAATTAAGTTCACAACTAGCATATCTTCTACCACCCATATCAAGATCATATGGGACAGGGTTTCGAAAGGTCAGTGGGCATTACAATTCTGTCCCCCACTCGATCTTACTCTCTGATGGTATCTGATGTCTGGAGCATTGCCGATACTCTGGGTGAAAGCTTCTCCCAGGTATCTAGCACTTCTGCTTCTTCCTTCACCTTCTTGGCCATCAAGACTCAGGCAGAGCATTCACCTCTTTCCTTTCGAACCGACTGTCTCTTTGACAATAATCATCGCTTTACACTGGTGGAACTGAAAATGCCCTTCATTGGTCTGGCAGTACATCTGTTGGACCTGATGATGTACACTATGATGTGCTGCGTCATCTCTCTCCTTCTTCTCTTGATATTCTTTTAATTGTTTTTAACCGGATCTGGCAGGAGAATGTTTTACATAATGTCTGGTGCTAGGCTATTATTTTACCTTTCTTTAAACCTGGGAAAGATCCCAAGATTCCTTCACACTATCATCCAATTGCTTTGACGAGCTGTCTCTGTAAGACCTTAGAGAGAATTGTTAATGCTTGTCTTGTTTGGTTCCTCGAATCAAACAACCTCCTCTCCCCACCCAGTGCGGGTTCCGACAACAGCACTCCACCACGGACCACCTAATTCTACTTGAAACATCAATCAGAGAAGCCTTTCTCAAAGACAATATCTTGTATCAATATTCTTTGACATTGAGAAGGCTTATGACACAACTTGGAGGTGTGGCATTTTGCGAGACTTCCATATATATAGATTACATGGCTATTAACCTATGTTTGTTATTTTTTAATAGACAGGAGATTCCAAGTTCGTGTGGGTTCGACATTTTCCTGTTCTTTTGTACAGGAACCTGGGGCCCCTCAAGGCTGTGTTTTGAGTGTCACACTTTTCAGTATAAAGACCAATGCCATCACTGAACAACTCCCTCTCACTGTTGCAAATGGGCTCTATGTTGACGAGTTTCATATCTCGTGTCAGTCATTGAACATGAGATATAATGAGCAGCAACTACAAACTGCTCTCAATCATGTACTGAAGTGGACCACGGTGAATGGCTTTAATTTCTCTGTCTCTAAAACTGTTTGCATGCACTTTTGCCGCCAATGGGGTATTCACCCTGATCCTGAACTCTGTGTTGAAGTTTTGCTGCTAGTGGTCCCTGAGACCAAGTCCTTGTGGCTTATCTTTGACCATAAGGTGACCTTTATACCACACTTAAACCAGCTATGGGTCAAATGCACAAAAGCACTGAACACCCTCCGTGTCCTCTCTACCACTAGTTGGGGAGCGGATCGGTGTTCTTTGTTTAAGATGTATCATGCTCTTATTTGATCAAAACTCGACTATGGTCATATCTCTTGCCCTGGATCATATTGAAGCTAAGCAATACTCCAACTGCACTATTTACACTGACTTGCTTAGTTCTACACTGGCCCTGGAATCACTTCATGTTGGCTCACACCCTGTTCTCACTGATATTCAAAACCGACTGGCCCATTTCTCATTAACATCTATTCAGTTTTTCTGGATACCAGGCCACGTTGGTATTCGCAGGAACAAGCTTGCACACACAGCAGCTAAATCTATCTGCTCTGGCACTATCACCACTGTGCTTATTCTGTACATGGACTATGGTCCTGTATTCAAGGCTCTCGGCTCTGTGCCAGCTGGCAGTCCACTTGGAGTGAGCAACGTCACAAAAAGCTTTTTCAAATAAAACCGTATATTGGGCTTTGGCCATCTAGCTTCCATAAGGTTCGGAAGGAGGAAGTTGTTCTAACTAGACTATGCATTGATCACAGTTTTTTAACTCATTATTTTCTTTTATCTGGAACTGTTGTACCAGTATGCAGTTTGTGTAACACTCAAAACACTGTAAGCCACCTTTTACTTTCTTGCCATCGTTATGACTCTCAACGACAGCACTATTTTAAACATGTTCTTTCCCAAGATTTGTCTGTAACATTAGACAGTGTTATTGGTGATGGTGACACTGTCCACCTTGATAAAGTTTTAGTTTTTTAATGGCCATTAATCTTTTTAATCTCATTTAAGTGTTGGATATTTATTCATTACATCTTTTTAATTGTGGTTCCATTTTCACAGTTTCATTCTCTCTAGTTCAATTTGAAATTGGAAAATGGCCATAACATTAAATAACTCGACACCAGAACTGGAAAGGCCAACTTCAGGTGACTAACGCTGCTGCTTGAACTACCCGTTAGTCGTCCTGGCGAGTTGTTATTACAATTTTGCTGCATGTCTTTTAACACTTTTATTAGTTTACTTTTTGGTACTGGCCATAATGACACATAGCCCAGAACCAGGACTGGAAAGACCAACTTCAGGTGACTGATAGTGGTTCTTGTACTTATCTGTTAGTCTTCCTGGCAGGTTATGATCATTACCATTATGCTTGAGAAAGTCCTTTACAACTTTTCTTACTCTGGTTTCTCTCTTAACATTGTAAACTAGGTGTCAACATTGATTTTATGCTTTTTCTGTTTTCAATGATGTTTTGTTTTACCTTCATTCCCTTTTATGTATTTTACTACATTTAATTTATTTTTACCTTTTTACTGGGCGTTTGGCACAGATAGCCTAGCTGCTTCCAAAAGAGGGATCACTTTTTTACCAACCATTACTTCACCAGTTTATTTTGGGATATTAGCTATTTTATGAGGAGGTAAGATATTGTATAGGAAGTTAAAATTCTCTTAAACTGTAAATGTATTTGTGATAGGTAATTATCTCTCTTTCTCATTTTCCACTCGCCCTCTCCACTTCTGCTCATGTGTGCTCCAGGTTTTCTGATTAATCTCAAAGTAAATTAAACAAGTGCAAACCTGGAGAGGGTGCTGGTTACAATAGGGTTTGTGTTGCACTTCTGTTGGTGGAGAGCTGCTACATATGGATATACAGAAGTAGAAGGTGGAAGGCTAGTGGCAAGCATTAAAAATTGTGCTGATAGAGGGCAGTACTAATCAAGAAAATCTATTTAGTGAAAGGTGATAAGTATCTGTCATAAAATAAATTTTGGGTTTAGGAAAATATTAACTGTTTGAAAATATTAAGCTGTTTTGACCAACTACATAGGACAACTATATTACAAACTGAAAATGTGGCTTATAGAAACCATATTCAAAATACCAGTTAAAATAATTTTACTCAAGTATGTTTTGGTATCACATCATCAAACCAGTTTTAATCTTTGATTGACCAATTATCAAAGTAAGTTTATGTGATATGATATAAAATAGGTGATAGCAAAAGCTCTCTTGCTTGTAACAGTTTCTTTTAGGACATTTGATACTAACAACTATCCCTACCCACTTTTGTCTTTATCAATCAAATAAATTGTCATATGATTAATTACAGTGCACTGATGATGATTTTACTACCCTTCACAGTCATAAATCACTTTTAAAACTGTTTTACCCCAACCTTCAACCCAATTTCAAAGAATGTAGGAAATTTTTCTAATTTCTCGGTTGAACCTGATAATAGATGTTATTTTCCAAACATGGCTTTAGCTTGCATAAATTTAACAAAAAAGCAGCATAAGTTATATCTCATGTTTTGTTTTTTATCATCAGAAATAGATGAAAAATGCTACTAGGAATGTATCAGTTTTACTACTGATGAGTTGGATATATATTCCTTGAATCACTGTCTTAGCTTGCCCAGACTGTAGAGATGTTGTATGACAGACTTGACACCATGAATGTAGACTGTATTGATAGGTAAGTTCCTGCTATGAGGTTTTAATTGTACCAGAGGTTTTTGATATAATTCAATTTAATAATGTTGTGAGTATCCAAAGAGTAAGTGGTTATAATGATGTATGTACAGTGGTTTGGGTAAAATGGATTTTTTTCAAGTAGTAGATATTATAAACAGAGGTTTTTGAAAAGGAATTTTAACATGATAAATGTATCAGTGATGCTCACTTTTACTAGTAATTATATAGAGTTTAACTCTAGATGAGTATTCCATTTAGTGGTTATAGTTTATGAAAAGTACCTAAATTATTCTATTAAAACTTGTGTAACAAGACATGGATGAACAGGTTAAGATACGTGTGTATATCTGCCTGAGTTTAGATCTACTTGTCTTTGTACATGTTTCATATTTTGTAATAACTATTATGCATTACACAGTAAATGATATCTGCACTGTTTTAACAGTTTTATACTTATGGGCTTGTTAATTTATGTGAGTCATTTGTACATTTTTCATACTGCTCTACAGGTTTGCGAGCTGGTTTGCCTACCATTTGAGTAATTTTCAGTTCCGTTGGAGCTGGGATGATTGGAAATCTGCAGCTAACTTGGATCCTTTACACCCTAAAACAATGTTTATGCAAAATGCTCTTCAAAAGTGTTTAAGGTATGCTGTTATAAGTGTTCTAAATGCTTCTCAAAAGTGCTTAAGGTATGTTGTTGTAGTTGTTCTAAATACTCTTCAAAAGTGCTTAAGGTATGTTATTGTGTTCTCAGGTGTAAAATATTTTCCATTATGGTTTTTTAAATTCTGAAATGTTTGTTGAAACATAAAAGAGTAATCTGGTAATAGAAAAGGCAAATTGTATAAAAAATTATCTTGTACAAAAGGAATTATTTCTTACTTTTAAAAATAAGCATTATTTATTTAGTATAATGTGCTCATATATTCAGTTTGTTTTTTAATTAATGTACTTACATGTGATAATTTGATAAAAATGCCCCATAAATCACACATCAATAACCATTATAAATGCACTTGTTTGTGATTCCTTTATAAAAACAGCCATTTGACTGTTCTGTGGGCTTCATTGTTTTGATCTTGTATAAATTCATCTTTCTTTAAGAAGTTTTCATAAATATACCATCTTGGATTTTAAAGCACTGCAAAAAAAAATCTCTCCCTTAAAAAATTGAAGTACAAAGTCCTGGTTGTAAAAATGTAAATATCCTCATGGACATGGAATAAATTAAGACTAAACAGTGATAGTAATTTGGTTTGAAGCAACAAACCATGTTTCTCTTGAGAAGAACATTTCTAGAAGGAGCAACCAAAATGTCTGTTGTTAAATGTTCAGAATTGGCACTTCACAACATTGAGAAACTGGTTAGAAATAATTTTTAATGGGAACAGTTGAAGATAAGGTGACTGTAAAAGTAAAAAAAAAAAGATGAAGTAAACACAATTTCTGAACAAATATGAAAGGTTGATTTCCCTGTGAAAGCATCGTGCTCTCCTCCTGTTTATAAGGAATTGATTATGGCACCCACTGGTGCACTTTTCTCTTTAGAATCAGTCATTTGGTTATAAGAGTAAACATTTAAGACTTATAAGGTAATGAAAGGACATTATAATGGCAGAAAAACATATATTAGGACATGAAATCTTCTCTTTTGTGTCTTTCTTTTTTCTTAAGTTCACAAAATTTAGGACACAGTTTGGCAATAATATTAGATTTTTTCTATCCATGTGGTATCTGATAGTCAATCAGCCGAGAGTATTTCAGTTCTTTAAGAACAAATGAAATGTAAGTAATTACAACTTTATAAAAGATAGATTATTTTTTGAAGGCTTTTTGAAATAATGCAAACTGAACTGTCATTATTTTGTATAAAATGTAAGCATTTACATTTGTCAAGTTCAAAAGTCACAAAACAGTTTGTTTTTACACTTATTGTCCTTCTTCCAGTGGAATATTAACTTAAATGTTGGTCATTCACGTTCACTCCTACCATAAACATACTTTAGTTTACAGTTTACTAAGATATTTTAATCTCAGCATTCCACCCTCTTCTTGTCACTGTTGTCATGAGTTCCATCTTAGACATATGCTGCTGCACTTCATTCCACAACTAGAGTGGGAGTGCAGACAGATCTCTCTGTGCCTCCAAGAGAATCGTTTTCAAAACAAATGAAAAGCCTTTTGACCTCCATGGTTAAAAAGGTTGATAAATCGACTTCCACACCCATCTCTGTTCCTCCCATACATTCCAACAAACCTCAAGATCCACATCCTTCAGTTTCAAATACAGGCATTTCTTCTTATACATCTTTTTCTCCCACCCCAGGAGGCACAACAATCATTCATTCGCATCCTCAGTCACTGGAATCCCCTTCCAATAACAAAGACCTGCCCAATCGATCCAGAGCAGGATCCATGAAGGTTGATAGACCTCCTCCGACTAGGGACAGTAAGGAGACTGTAGCCATCCGTGTTTCCTTGGGTCCTGCTGATACAGTCACCATTGTTTTCTCTGTACAGAAATGACAGGCTGTGTGATGGATCAGTACATGGAGGGGTGGCACTATTGGTTGATCAGCATGTGCCCACCCTGTCTTTGTCACTCAACACACCTCTGGAGAGACATATGATCAATCAGACCTTGATGCTCTTGTTGAACAGTTGCCGTCTTCCTTTCTACTCCTGTGAGACTTTAATGGACTTCATCCCCTCTGGGGAAGTGCTGTTATTGATGGGAGGGGTCGCTCTGTAGAGCGTATGCTCTCTGATCACAATCCTTCTCTTTTCAATACTGGTTCTTCCACTTATTTTCATGCACCTAGTCAGTCCTTTACCACTATTGCTCTCTCAGTTTGCTCTATCTAGCACTTCTGCTTGTTCCTCCACCTTCTTGGCCATCAAGACTCGGGCAGAGCATTCACCTCTTTCCTTTCGAACTGACTGTCTCTTTGACTATAATTATCCCTTTACACTGGTGGAACTGAAATTGGCCCTTCATCGGTTTGGCAGTACATATGATGTATACTATGACATGCTGCACCATCTATTTTCTGCTTCTCTTGATATTCTTTTAATTGTTTTTAACCGAATCTGGCAGGAGAATGTTTTTCCTGATGCCTGGCACCAGGCTATGATTTTACCTTTCTCTAAGCCAGGGAAAGATCCCAAAATTCCTACAAACTACCGTCCAATTTCTTTGACGAGCTGTCTCTGTGAGACCTTAGAAAGGATGGTTAATGCTCGTCTTGTTTGGTTCCTCGAATCAAACAACCTCCTCTTGCCCACCCAGTTTGGGTTCTGATGACAGCACTCCACCACAGACCACCTAATTCGACTTGAAACATTAATCAGAGAAGCCTTTCTTAAATGCCAATATCTTGTATCAATATTCTTTGACATTGAGAAGGCTTATGACACAACATGGAAGTATGGCGTTTTGCGAGACCTCCATACATATGGGTTATGTGGCCATTTACCCATGTTTATTAAAATATTTTTAATGGACAGGAGATTCCAAGTTCGTGTGGGTTCGACACTTTTCCGTTCTTTTGTACAGGAACGTGAAGTCCCTCAGTGCTGTGTTTTGAGTGTCACACTTTTCAGTATAAAGATAAATGCCATCACTGAACAACTCCCTCTCACTATTGCGAATGGGCTGTATGTCGACGACTTTCACATCTCATGTCAGTTGTCAAACATGAGATATATTGAGCGGCAACTACAAACTTCCCTCAATCGTCTACTAAAGTGGACTATGGCAAACGGCTTTAATTTCTCTCTCTCTAAAACCGTTTGCATGCACTTTTGCTGCCAACGGGGTATTAACCCTGATCCTGAACTTTATATCGGTGAAGTTTCACTGCCAGTGGTCCCCGAGACCAAGTTCTTGGGGCTTATCTTTGACCGTAAGGTGACCTTTATACCACACTTAAAGCAGCTACGGGTCAAATGCACAAGAGCACTGAACATCCTCCGTGTCCTCTCTGCTACCAGTTGAGGAGCAGATCGATGCTCTTATTCAATCAAAACTCGACTATGGATCAATGGTCTATGGCTCTGCCAGACCCTCGACCATAAAGATGCTAGACTCCATTCATCATCAAGGACTTCGACTCTGCACTGGGGCTTTCCACACCTCTCCAGTTCAAAGCTTATATGTTTAATCTCATGAAACTTCTCTGCACCTTCACCGTTTGCAACTATCTATATTCTTTGAAACTTCATTCCTTACCAAAGCATCCCACCTGGGGATGTGTTTTCCTTCCTCGGTTGTCTGTACTTTTTCAGAACAGACGATCTGCCATTGCTCCGTTTGGCCTTCGCATCCAGGTGCAATTGGATGACTTGGGTCTGTCCTTGGATAACATTGCAGATTCCACAGGTCAGCCCATCCCACCATGGCTTATTACAGCCCCCAAACGTGACCTTTCTTTCAGTCATCTGAAAAAGGCAGATACTCCAGATTGGAAGTACTGTCATTTATTTAATGAACACCTTTCAAACAATTATTCCATTCCCATTTATACAGATGGTTCCAAATCAGATAATTTAGTGGGCTATGCTATGGTTTGCTGAGGTTTGGTGGTTGCGTGCAGAATCCCCTCTTCAGCTTCTGTGTTCACTGCTGAACTGTATGCCATATCTCTTGCCCTGGATCATATTGAAGCTAAGCAATACTCCAACTGCACTATTTATACTGACTTGCTTAGTTCTCTTCTGGCCCTGGAATCACTTCACGTTGGCTCACTCCCTGTTCTCGCTGATGTTCAAAACCGACTGGCCCATTTCTCATTAACATCTATCCAGTTTTTCTGGATACCAGGCCACGTTGGTATTTGCAGGAACAAGCTTGCAGACACGACAGCTAAATCTATCTGCTCTGGCACTATCACCACTGTGCCTGTTTTGTACATGGACTATGGTCCTGTATTCAAGGCTCTCGGCTCCGTGCCAGCTGGCAGTCCACTTCGAGTGAGCAATGCAACAACAAGCTTTTTCAAATAAAACCATATATTGGGCTTTGGCCATCTAGCTTCCATAAGGTTCGGAAGGAGGAAGTTGTTCTAACTAGACTACACATTGGTCACAGTTTTTTAACTCATTGTTTTCTTTTATCTGGAACTGATGCACCAGTGTGTAGTTTGTGTAACACTCAAATCACTGTCAGCCACATTTTACTTTCTTGCCATTGTTATGATTCTCGACGACGGCAATATTTTAAACATGTTTTTTCCCAGGGTTTATCTGTAACATTGGACAGTGTTATTGGTGATGGTGACACTGTTCACCTTGATAAAGTTTTTAGTTTTTTAATGGCCATTAATTTTTTTAATCTCATTTAAGTGTTGGATATTTATTCATTACATCTTTTTAATTGTGGTTCCATTTTCACAGTTTCATTCTCTCTAGTTCAATTTGACATTGAAAAATGGCCAGAACATTAAATAACTTGACACCAGGACTGGAGAGGCCAACTTCAGGTGACTAACGCTGCTGTTTGAACTACCCATTAGTCGTCCTGGCGAATTGTTATTCCAATTTTGCTGCATGTCTTTTACACTTTTATTACTTTACTCTTTGGTACTGGCCATAATGACACAAAATCCGGAACCAGGACTGGAAAGACCAACTTCAGGTGACTGATGGTGGTTCTGGTACTTGCCTGTTAGTTTTCCTGGCAGGTTATGATGGTTACCATTCTGCTACAGAAGTTATTTACAACTTTATAGATTGGATGTCAACATCGGTTTTATGCAATTTTCTGTTTTTAATTGCTGTTTTGTTTTTACCTTCATTTACTTTTACAATTTTTACTACATTTACTTTACTTTTACCTTTTTACTGGATATTTGGCTACTCATTATTACGATTTTGCTATGTCTTTTAAAACTTCTATTATTTTACATTTTTATAATGGCTGCTATGACACATAACCCAGAACCAGGACTAGAAAGGCCAACTTCAGGTGACTGACGGTGGTTCTTGAACTTACCTGTTAGTCTTTCTGGTGGGTTATGATCATTACCATTTTGCGAGAGTAAGTACTTTACAACTTCTTTCACTCTGTTTTCTCTCTTACCATTGTATACTAGGTGTCAACATTGATTTTATGCTTTTTCTGTTTTTCAATGATGTTTTGTTTTACCTTCATTCCCTTTTATGTATTTTACTACATTTAATTTATTTCTACCTTTTAACCGGACGTTTGGTGCAGATAGCCTAGCTGCTTTGTGTCATAAAGCACTAAATCAATCAATCAACTAGAGTGTTGTGTTTTTCCATCAGTTCCATCACATCATTGTGTGCTAAACCATCTAGCTGGCATTTATCTCTCTCTTTCTGCATATATTTTAAACTTTGGATAGTATCCACTGACAACTATATACCCAACTTAACAGGTTCTTTGGTAGATATTTAAGTAAATCAGTTTTAGATTTTGTATCTTACATTTGTTTATAGTTAGCTCCCTGACATGAGAGTAATGGGAAACAGAGGACCTTAGAGGAAAGTCTATGGTAGATCGAACCTTAGAAAGTTTACCATGGTTAGGGTCAATTCTAAGAAGAGCATTAGAAGTATTATGGGAATGCAAGTAAGTGTGAATAGGTGAACCAGTAATCAGAAAGAAAAGGATAAGACTTGGATCTTGTAGCTGTTGTTAGACCAAAGTCTGGTAAAACTCTTCAAGAGTAACATTAGACCATTTACATTTTTTCTGTTATTGAAGGTTCACCTTCCTACTGTGCCTTTTTACATTGTGCATACTGATTTGTTTCATGAACAATCAGGCTTGAATTTTTGGATAGTGAATAAAAGTTTAAATAAATCAATAATTTTATTTGAAGAGCTGACTTGTTGAGACACAGGCTCACTTCTGTTAAATGGGTGTACATGGGTTTACTCCTCATCTGTGACCTGCACCCAAATCTCCAGTGTCATTGCAGGTGAGAAGCCACTCCTGTGGGAAGGAGCAGTCCTAGTAACCACTTCAGCTTTACTCCTTCTCCTCTTAGTCCTGTGTCATATATATGATGTTGGTATAGCTTGTTTGAACATTCTTGGTCAGGGTGATTCTGAAACATCTTCATTTAATGAACATCTTTCACCAGCTACTTCCATTTTCCATAACACAAAATCAAGAAGAGCTGGTTCCAGATTTTGAGGTCATATAGTTTTATATAGAAATTTTTCCAGAAGTATTGAAGCAGAAGCATAAACTTCAGATTCTTCTGACAGAATACATTTTCATCAGATGAAAAAGATACATTTACTCACCGAGAATTTTTATTTTTCTTTAGTTCTTTAGCTTCAGTTTTGATTGGCTAATTTCCATTTCTAGGAGAAAAGACATTACATGTATGTTGCATATATTCTCTATTCTATATCATTAAATATTA
Organism: Tachypleus tridentatus; assembly: GCF_004210375.1. Classification (NCBI taxonomy): domain Eukaryota; kingdom Metazoa; phylum Arthropoda; class Merostomata; order Xiphosura; family Limulidae; genus Tachypleus; species Tachypleus tridentatus. The sequence goes on along the minus strand of NC_134828.1, from coordinate 71,753,341 downwards.
TGTGTATCATAGATTTTAGAAGCAGCTACACTGAATTTTGAGCAGCAACTGTATACTGAAACAATTGAACAGAGATTCCACATGTATTATAAAGAATGATTACTTCTCAGTAATAAGAGTCAGTAACCAGGAATATGCTTTCTGATGAATGTGTTCATTTGGTAACTACACTGGTTACTTTGCTACAATTTAGCTGCAGAATACTTGCTAAGGAAGATTGGATTATGATGTTTGTAAAACCAAAAGTGGAACTGCTGGTATCTGAGTATTTGTTGGATGATGAATAAATATGCTGAAAGGGAAGTAGAATTTTGTAATCATGTCATGTGCACAAGTAACATCTTTGTATGCCTATAACACTAAATTCCAAACACACCAGAAGGGTGACCAATATTCAAACGTCTGGAGTATTTGTTGGATCAGCTGGGAACAATCTAATAAATGTTTTCATTGACTGAAAGTGCAATCTTATTACTTGGGAGAGTTTTCTTTTTGAACACACAAGCCAACAAACCCCACATGAAATTCTCGAAGGAAGGGGGCAAGTTGGCTTTCTGTTTCAATGTGTGTTACTTTCAAAAGTATTAATGATAATTATAGTGTCATGTAAACTGTAATGATGCAAGTGGTGATTTATTGCTTTATTTTCAGCAGGTTTCTACTTCAGTCATTGACAGTAAAAATGAAGAAAATGGGTGAAATGTTTATCAGTTGAAAGTCTCGAGAGAAGTAATTTTGAACTTCATGATTAATAATAATTAAAAAAAGGACACAGTTGCTCTTTTTGTATTCTACAATTTTTCATTATTCTTTAAGGCTGAAGAATCAAGTATATTGTTATGAAATAATTTTGTGTGTTTAGGAGGTTTCACAAGTCACATTAATGAAATCTGAAACTTTTGAGATGAAGAAAAGTTTTTAACCATAACGTTAAAATCACTTTGCATTTAGACTAATAAAAAAATTGATTTGATATGTTCACTGACTAATCTTTAATAAAACAATCAGATTAGAAAATGTTTGTTTGTTTTTTGTGTACAAAAGACTTGTAATATTTACTGAAAGCTTGCTAAATTTTGCAATAATACGTACTGTATGGAATATTACAGGGAGAAAGTTAAAAAAAAGTGGGGTTGAAAAGTGAGGTTGAGAGTTTTACACTGTAGAGTGTTTGGGTGGTTTAATTTAACTTAAAGTTATATTTTTAAGCATTAAGTGTAACTGTCCTCTCACAAGTGGCTGTGGACATTGATAGGCAGTAGGAGTTCAAATGTTATGAGTTAAAGCACTAAACTCTCAATATGTAACTGATCCTTCTTGGTTACTGGCAAGTTTGACATCAATATTGGGATTTTGTATGATATACAGAATATCCTCAGTATGTTTAGGTACTATGGCCACAGACAGTATCAGTTACAATTTAAGGATGACAGTAAGAATTGGTACTGGAAGAATAATTCTACATTTTGATGTTATTATAATGTTTTGGGTTGTTTTTCATTTTTATTTTGTGTGTGTGTGTGTGTGTGTGTGCGTGTGTGTGTGTGTGTATTTTTACCAACATAATGACCCATGTTCCAATATCTAAATACTCTGTATTGTTGTTCAGAATAGGAAGCTTTTGTACAACTACAAACTTAGTTCTGATTGTTAGTATAATTCTGTATTTTTTTCACTTCTGTATCTGTGTACTATGTATGGTAATTTTGATACAACATAAGCTGGATAAAGTAAATGTTATCATTGTTAAAGAAGATTTTTTCTTTATGGACCGTTGTTTAATTACACCAGACTTGTTTCAACAGACTTTCCTATCACCAGAGGTTGGTTGATCTGTTGCCAGAAGAACTATCCCATGTTATCCCCAAGATTCCAACTCCTTACTACAAGTACAGTTCTGAAGGAGCAGGTATTTTTCTCTTGACCATTTACATGAATATGAGAGTTAACAGAATATAGTTAACATTAATAATAAAAACCCACTATACTTTACTTGTACCATAGGTGGCTTACCCCAAAGACAAAAGTGCATCATTGAATTTAAAAAATTATAAAAAAGAAACTTGTGTTTGTTCACATGCACTTTTTGAAAACTTAACAATTGAAATTTAATCAGTAAAGTTTTATTTGTGTAATTTTATACATAAGATCAGAATATTCTTGCATTCAATATCTTAGGAGGAAAGCCAAAGTGATGTTGAAAGACAGAAATAAATTAAACTTTTTTAACTTCAGTACAAGTTTAGTTTTATCAGTTTTTAGGGAATTTAAAATGTTTTTGTAAGTATCAGGTTTATAAACTTTAATGTTCATTTAGGAGGTTCTAGAGATTACACAAATGAAATATGAAAACTACAAGATAAAAAAAGTATTTTTACACTTAAAATTAAAATCACCTTACATTAAAACTATTAAGATCTGGATTGCAAATAATTATTATAGATAAATAACATATTTTTGTAGAAAGACTTCATTGGATTAATGGCATTTCTTTGTATACAAAATACTTATAACCTGTAACAAAATCTTACAAGTTTATGAAAATACATCAAGAAATCTAAGAATTATCATATGTTTTTGTGGTAAACATATTTCCCAGTCAAATTACAGGAGACTGTTGCATGTGTGTTAAATTGGCAGAAAAAAAAAGAATAAATTTTAAAAAATTAAAAATGAAATATTCTGTTTAACAGTTTAAAATTAATTGACTTGCTTATAATTTTATATTGTAAATCAGTGATTGTAAACACAGTGACATTGTTAATAGTATTTTTCAAATTAAGAAAAAATTTACAGTTTTATAAAATAAAATCACTATTGGAAGGTTTACAAGAATGTAAGAAGACACGGAAATATTTGAACCAATAACAAAGTTTAACATTTTAAGTTGTTTCTTAAAGTCACATAACCAGAAGAAAGTACTTAAGTTTTAAATATTTTCACTCAGTAGTTTTGGTGTTTTTGTAATTTAATAGACCATAAAACATGCATGAATTCAAAGCATTTGGGGACAGATGCTTTAGAGTTAAATAACCAAATTTCTTATTCATTACTTATGTTTATAGATTCACTTCAAGGAACAGTAAAAGTATTATATTTAACTGGAATTTTGTGTCCAGGCTGTTTTGAGGAATATTGGTGCATTATGTATATTTCATTTTATTTTCCATCTAGGTTCCCTCCCAGGAACAATGGTAGCTCACCAGCTGACATCAGCTATAAAGGAAAAGTGTACACCAGAAGAAGCCCTGTTGTTAATCAAAGATTTACCCAACCCACTGCATGATGATGATGGTAGGTTTTGTTGTTTATTTGCTGCTGGGGTTCATGGACATTCAGAAATGTTTATAGTGTATTAATCTGCAGGAAACTCATACATAAAATCAATTAAAAAGCAAGTATTACAGTTGTAACTTCATTAGAAATTCACTGAATATGATATTTTGGTGCTTTCAAAAAACTGTTAAATTTTTGTTATTTGTGGTGAATTTTAAAGTATTCTATACAAATTTTGGTTTTTTGTAGTTGAATTTAATATATTTTAATATACAGGGGTTGGACAAAAAATAAACTTCTGCTTAAAGGTATGCCCATTTTTACCCATATGGCTTCTGGTGACTGAGTAGTAAGTCTGAAGGCTGATAATGCTAAAAATTAGTTTTCAATACCTATGAAACAAATACTTCTGGATTTTAGATATGCTAGATTCCCAGCTGACTAACTAATTTGTCATTCCAATGACCTCTCAGACAGACAATCTGTATTATTTAAACATATGTAAAGCTCTAGCCCATATAAATTATCAAACAACTTTGGAAAGGAGAGTGGCTTGTATGACTTTTAAAGAGGCATGAGAGTGATATTTTATATTAATAGGTACTTTAATGACCCTTGACATATAGCACAGCTTCTTGATTTTGCAAGAGGAATATCATCAATGATTTTTGTAGTATGGCAGTTATCCTGTAATGTTGAAAGATCATTATGAGTGAATGATATCACCATGTTTTATATTCAGTTGTGTCCTTCAAGAGTGGTATATAATTTCTCAATATACATTTCAGGAATTTGCAGAAGCTCTAATGTAAAGAAGTAAAGTAGTTCTACCAAATAGAAGTAAAACCACAAGTTATTAAAATGTTTCTACTTGAAACTTCTGTTTGTTTTTGTCCAAACCCTGTATTTATTATAATTTCTGATAATAAACATTTTGTAAATGGAAATTTATTTATGGTTTACATAGTGTGTAATGAAATAATGTTATCTATATGTTTTACTTGTATTTTTTTCAAGTGTTTAAATATTAATATTTTTTTCTGGGTTACTCATTGTGTTTATTATTATATTATTTCAGTTGAACCCACTCATAATCCCCTGAAGATTGAAGTGTTTGTTCAAACGCTTTTAAACTTGGCCAGCAAGTCATTCTCCCATTGTTTTGCTGCCATTGCCAAGTATGAACCAAAATGAGGTTTTTATTTTATTAAAGAAGAAGGGTGCTTTGTACTAAGAGTCTTGTTGTGTGATGGGTGCTGCTATTGGAAATAATGTTTATTCTAGTTATTCAGTTTTCAGATGTTTCGTTTTAAGATAATATTTGCAACTCATGAGAAAATTGGGAGAGATAGAATTTTATCAGAACCTTAAATGGATATTTCATAGGTCATAAAGTTCAATGTGAAAACAGCTTTGTAAGTACTATATTTCTTGTTATTCATGTATATTTTTTATTTATCATTAGAAAAGTAACTGTTAAAAATTAAAATCTTTGTAGGTAGATTAGATAAATAATATTAATAAAACTTTTTCATTCCATTGTAACTTTTGTTTAGAGAATTCTTTAAGACTTCTGGGATGTATCTTGTTCTGATACTGGAGATAAGATGTAGGTTCTGTAAAGAAACAAACAGTAACACCATTAAGAACATATGTATTTTCCATTATCATTTGAAATATTAAATAACAGTAAGTTTTTAAACTTTAAAACTTTATAAATTAAATAAAATACATTTGGTTAGTTTTTGTAAAAGTAGTGTAAATGTACAGACTTACTAGTTTAAAGCAATGAGACTATAGATGCAATGACAGGATCTTTTTATTCTCAACATTTTGATTTCAAGTCTTCAGGAGATTATGACAGCATGGTGAGTTACACATGTATTTATACAAATACTAATCTTGACCCATTTTTGAGTTATTTGATAAAGAAGTTAACCTTTAATTGTGTGATATAAACCAGTTTTCCCCTTTGAAATGCATGTATGCAATCACATATTGTATGCTTTAACTGGCTCAATTGATTCAACCTAAAAATTGACCTCTAAATTTTCTATACTGTAATTTCTAATATGTTTTGTGTATCTTCAGAAAATTTCACAAGCTTTCAGTAAGCAGTGAGAGTCATTTGTAGATAAAAAAAATATTAATTTTTAGTGAAGAATTTTCACTAAAAGTTTTCCATAATATATGGAGTCAAAGTGTTGACTGTTCTGAATGCAAATTGATTTTTGTGTTGAGGTTAAAATACTTATCTTTATCTGAACAAAATCTCAAATTTCATTTGCATAATAAGAAAAAACCCTAAATAAATTAATTTTTTAAAATAAATCTTTGAGTATCTGTTACTTTCTCTGCTCTAATTCTATATGAGATTGGTCAATTTAACCTACCTTGTAACCACCTCCCCAAAAAATTAATCACCTTTTTTTAATGATTTCAAGTTTTAACATCAAACTACATCTATTTATTCTAAATAGCTTTAAACTTGCAATAATATATATTTATTCTTAAATTGTGTTGTTTTACTGCTTTGAAAATTTTTTATCATTATTATTCCCTGCTTTACCTCATCTAACCTAAAAAGTTACTTTTTACAATGATAAATAAAGAATACACATAACACATAAGAAGTGCAGTACCTATCTGGGTCTCTTTTTTTTTTTGCTGTTGACTGTTGATAAAACTTAACTCAGTTTCTTTTTATACTAATGGTACTATTGCATTAAATTATTTTTTACTTAAATAATACACCAAGGAATACAAAATAGTAATATATAAGCAGCAGATAATGAATGTCCTGTAACTACTAGAATTATTCTGGCTTTCTAACTATGTGACAAGACCCATTAAAATTTAGCTAAGCTTATTGATGTGTTTTCTATGGCAATAGTTTGATGAAATCAAAGATAAATAGGAAATTCTTTATACAGAAAACAACATATGTCATTTCATAGATTAAAATTCTGGTTTTCTATTGGTTATAAATATGTAGTTTATTTTTAATGTTGCTGTATACAAATTAGAACTTACATAATTTTAAAAGTTGGATTATTAGCTATGTTTTCCAAGTTTGTTCATTTTCTTTGACAAGAAAGTAGTTCAAACTTTGAACGTAACTCAGAGAAACTTCAAGACACGAGCATAAAAAAATGTTCTTAGTGGGATGGTCAATGCCTGTTCTGAATATTTTCATGATTAATGTTGTCATAATCATCATTTTTAGCATAAAATCCAGATTTTCCACATGTCTTATTATGGTAGTTTGTAAAAACTGGTCAGTCAATCATTATCAGAATGTAACTCAATATGTAGTTTTATAGCATATTAAAATTTCATTTATAAAATGAAAAACACCAAAAAATTTCACTTTCAGATATTTAAACTTAAATTTGCTGGCTTCTTTGAATTATAATACTGATAATATGTATTTGCTTTGTAAAATTTATCGTCCATTTAAAGAAAGTGATTTGTCCATATTATGATGGAAAAACAGTTAGTGTGCCTTAAACTAGGACATCTTTTAATAAACCTTTTTTGTCATCTGATAATTAAAGTGGGCTTGCACCAGTTTAGCATTATAATGTATTATAGAGATCTCCTGTTGAACTTCAGTTGCTAATGGATTATAGGAATTGATAAACCATACTTAGCCATGGGTAAACCTGGTTATTTTAAAAATAAGTCCTATATGTAATGTGAGTTTTGTAAAACTCATAATTCCTCCTAAATATAAAAGTCTTAAAAATAAACTTATAAAACTACTACGTTTAATAACCATCCACTGGGTTATGTGTATGTAATTGCTTTAGATTAAGTACAGAAAATCAGCTTCTTAAGTTTATAATAGTGTAATCACTCTTCAAAAGGTCCTGTATGAAATGAAGCTATATTAAGTTTTAATTTATATCTAATAGTTCAATGATAACAAACTTAATATTCAAACTTGTTATTAAAGATATTTGTAAGTGAAAACTGTTAAATGAATATAAATTCTCTTTTGTACTTCAAACTTTTTTTATTTTACAGGTTTCACTATGTATTCAGAATGCTAGCTTCATCTGAAGAAGCACAAATCTGCATCTTGAGAAGCATGTTTGAACTATGGAAAAGTCATCAGCAGGTTTATATCTTTGCTTCTTGCACTAAATATTCACCATTACACAATACTATGTTTCTGTGAATTGAATTTCAATAACACTTAGCTTATCAAGACTCAACCAACCATGTAACCACTTTGTACTCATTTAAAGTCTTTATAGGTTTAATTAATCTAACTTTCAATACAGTGTGTATATCTTCACAAAATGTGGCTGTCTTTCAGTTAACATTATAAGTCTTCCACTTACAAAAAAAATGCATTTTTAGTGAAGTATTTTTAATAAACTAAAATAAAGATTTGTTTGTGAATATATGCAATATTTGTTTTGAATAGTCCATGTGCAAAGTAATTTTCATGTTAAGATTAAAAATACTTTTCTTCATCTGAAAATTCTCAAATTTCTTTTTTTGAAATCTCCTAAATACATTTCAAACATTTTGTTTGTTTGTTTCAGTAAAACTTTATATTTTATTTGTTATTTTCTCTACTGTAACTCAAAATGGGATTGGTCAATTTGACTAACTTCGTAACTACCAAAAAAAATTGAAATAAATCTACGTTACCCTCTTTTCTCTCTGGAATGCCTTCAAATTGTAACATGAAACTACATTTGTTTATCCTAAGTAGCTTTAAACTATTAACAGCATACATCTATTTATAATTAACTTTTATTGTCTTTATAATTGCTATTTGAACTGTGTCTAACTACTATCCATGCCAATATAAATTGTAAGGCACTCGGGGCACGTGCAGCTCATGTTACACCATTGAATTGCATTACATGAGTGCATTATGAAATATTTTTATTATATTATTATTTAACTAATCTAAAAAATATCTCTACTCTTACATTTTAGTTACTTTTATAATAATAAATAAAAAATAAACATGAAAAATAAGGAATAAAGTACTTACCAAATCTTTTGTTCTTGCCCTCGATTGTTGAGAACATTCAAACTTTTTATTTTAATAGTAGTAATGCACTAAATAATTTTTATTTAATTAAGTAACAAAGAACATAGACTAATAACATGCAAAAAGTAGACAATTTTCCTTAACTCTCTCAATTTTTCTGTCTTTCTAACTACAACAAATTCATCCAAACTTGTCATTAAGATTCTTACTGGAACATTGCTTCTACTTTAAGTGAAATTGACTAATATCTGTTCAGAGCACACTGTTATGGAATGCATCATTTGATAAATGAAAACCTTGACTTTCTATTGGTTGTATGTAATATAAAATTAAATGTGAAAGAGAAGTATTAACATATCTTGAGAGAAAGAATGTGACAAGTGTGTGTGGAAGGAAGGGTCTGATTCTCTATTGATAGCTCTGTAACCAAACAAAATTGAAGGCTATAAAAATTATAGTTTGTCTGAGCAATGACAATTCTGTAGTGAGTATCTTGTGTTCAGTTTCTTACTCTTGCAAGTGGTGGGGGAAAAAATAGAGGACAAGATTCCTAGACAAAATGTAATGTGTCATAATAGGGGAAGTTCAGGATATTTTGAAATATTTCTTTGTAGAATTAGGAACTTAAAATTTGTATAATATTAAAATATGGATGTTTATTTCAGATTTTATGGTATTTGATATAACATAAACAAAAATAATTTAAAATTTTCAATGTAAGACACTAAAACTTTCTATCATGCACAGTAAAGCATACCTGGGGAGAATGAGTTAACCAGTTTGACTCTAACTTCTTTCATGTATCTCCTGTGTTTTCTTGTTAATATCGTATGCTATGGTTCTGCTCAACTTTGTTTTTAAAATTGATCATGTAGTTTGTTCTTGTTGTGCGAGATGTAACGTAAATCTAAATCATAGTATAGTTGTTAATGTTAGTGTTCATTATTTCTTTAATAGATTTTCTTGTTTCCTAACATTCACAGTAATAGATAAGAGAATTGTTTTAACATTTTAATAATGATGTTTCAATATAATGGTCAGACTTCTGTCATGTAAAATATTTATTTTATAAGCAATATTAAATCAAGCAAGCAAGTTGGAAAAACTAATTTGTTTTATTTTTTGGGCTACAGTTCTCTAAAAATTGTCTTTTTGTTTCATACAATTCATTTAGATGATGTGTGTATTCATAGACAAGTTACTTAAGACTCAAATCCTTGAGTGTTCTGCTGTGGCTAACTGGATTTTTTCCAAAGAAATGGCTCCAGAATTCACAAAGTAAGTATAACTATCTTGCAATCAGTTACTTTATTTTTAGATAGATAATAATATTAAAAATAATTGGAATTAATATATTATATTTCTTTAGAAGCATAGATTTCATGTTGTTTTCTTTAATGTTATAGTAAGCCTAACTAAGAATTAATTCGGTGGAAATAACTGTTACTGTTCAGTTTCAAAAAATTGTTATGTGTATGTTTGTTTTGTTGGTGTATTTTTCACTAGAGACTGCATATGAAATATTTCTTCCTTTCATTCATTTATTTACTGAAATCTACTTGTTGAAGTACTTGGTTTGTTGTTTTGTAAGTCAGTACCAAGGCCTGTGTGATGTAAGATATTTCCTGTGTTTCATGCCATAAAGTTCTTACCAGGCAATGCAAAGAGGTTTTTAATCCTAACAAAAGTAATTATAATCATGTCTGACTGTAGATACCTTTATTTCAGCTTTATTTTTGAAGTAGAGCACTTTGAATATATCTCTTGTCTGCTGTAACTAGTACCAAAGGCCTTTATTCATTATGAGAAACCAAGTAGCATTTCATATATACTTTTATCATCTAGATAATGATCTCTGATTATTAAAGAAAGTGATACTAAATAGTGATTTTAGGCAAACACTTAATGATTCTGAAGAGACTGACTCAAAATCTTTCTGGACTAATATACTAGTGCTTGTGGAAAAGAAAACAGTTTGTTTTTTGTGTTAGTGATGATAAGAAGATAGAAATTTGATTTCTTAAGCCTGTGGAAGAGCAGATAATTATTTGATGTTTTCTTTACTAGGTTTTGTGTGGGTGATGATAAGAAGCTAAAATCCTGTGTTTTTTTTTACTAGAGATACTTAAGCATGGCTAACTAATTTGGGCACTTGACTCAGAATCTGTGGGTTGCAAGTTTAAAATTCATCAATGAAATTGTTTACCCTTTCAGTTTCAGATGTGGGGGTATTATAGTGTAATGGTTAATCTCACTTTTCATTGGTAAAAGATTGACCCAACAGTGGTGTCACTTCTTAATTAAGGATGAATAGTGCAGATAGCTCTAGAGTAACTTTGCATAAAATTCAGCAAGTAACTCTCTACTAGGCTTATGATGATGGAGATAATTAGACATCTATTCTTTACTAGTGCCTGTGTGAGTGAAGGTAATTGTTTTCCATTTTTATTTATTATTGCTTGTGATAGTGAAGACGGCTAGTTGTGTTTTCTATACTAAGTCATTTGTAAGGTAAGATAATTAGTTAATGTTTTCTTTGCTAGGGGCTATGTGTGGGAGATACTTCATTTGACTATCAAAAAGATGATTCGACATGTAGAGAAAATGCAGAAAGAATTGGGTGAAGCACGAGCACGGCTGCAGAAGGTAAGAAGACTGGAGTAACTATTTTAATACTTGTCATTGTTATTTCATTTGTTTGGAATGTCAGTTTTCCATGGATTCACATATTTCTGAGTTTTTCTTCATATGTGTCATTTTCTGTGATTAATGTAAATCTGGTTAAAAAAATGTGTGGGTCAGCCTTTATTACCACGATGCTCCATATGCTCAATGTTTCTTTGACTGTTCTTCATGGATCATTGCACTGTGCAGCATAAGTTTGGTTACCTCCCTCTTGCCCACGTGAAGACAGCAGTTTGTCAGATAAAGTTGAAATAGAATTCATTGATATCTATCTTTAAAATTCACCATCCACCTTCAAAAACATAACCAGTAGATTACAGTCTTTTCATATGTCAATACATTTATTAAATATGTCAAGCCATTTATCCTAAAATGAACTATACAACTTTGGTGAAAACACTATTGGGTTTGTTTCATCACTGAGCCAGTTAGCCACATTTTGACAGCTGCATAGACTTATTCTAGCCACATGTCATAATGTAAGTGGATGCATTGGAACCATTGAGTTTGCCATGGCTAAATGTTCTTTAACCATCATAACAATGTGGTGTCACCATGATAGCTGTTGTTAAATAAAAGAAATGCTACTGAGTTATTTTAGAAAATAAATTGCAATGGTCAGTCCCACTATTTGTTGATAAAAGATTTGCCCAAGAGCTGGCTGTGCATGGTGTGACCAAGTGCCTCCGTGCTAGTCTTATACTGCTAAATTAGAGATGGCTAGTGAAGATAACCCTCATGTAGCTTTGAGCAAAATTTAAAACAAACCAAGCCTTTTTTTCCAAAAATGGTTTTTCTTAATGTATCCTAGTAAAAATTATAGTTTCTTACTTAGCACTTTTAAAAGGATTGACAAACTAGCTTTAGTGTTGTTTCTTTTAACTTTAGTTCTCATATTTTGATAGATTTAAAAGAAAACCTAAGGTAGCTATTACATTAATATTCTTGAAGTTATTAAACAGTTAACTATAAGTGATTATTTAATGTTCTATAGACAGAATATTAAAAATAAAGTCTTAGCTATAATACAACAAACTGTTCATCAGAAATGTTCATGGATAATGAAATCATGAAACATTAAACTTATCCATTGTTTTGTTCTTTTTGATGGTACAGAAACATATTGTACAATATTGTTGAATGGATTTTATATGGTAAAAATATTTATAAAAACAACTGTCAGTCTATCCTAATAACCTTTTTTTTTGACAATGACTGCCTTCCTTTTTCATTGAAAAATTATAATTAATTTGATAAGGATATTTAAAAGTAATAATATTGGTAAACTGAAAAATACATAAAACTGTTGTGTTATGTTCCTTGTCTTACAGTGAAAAGGAGGAAATAATGTTTTTTTTGTAATATAATAAGTACCCTACTGCCTCTTACACTATTTTTTTTTTCTGAATGTCAATGTAACCAGTAGAATATGCTTGCTTTAATAAACACTGACATATTTTTTTTAAATACCTTATTACAAAATAATGAACACATTGTGAGGCTACAATATTCTCCTATGATATGCATTAACCGATATGAATGGTTTCTTTTGTTTTAATTGTTAATATATAGATCTGGCTTGGTGCAATTATTAAACCAGTTCAGTATTTATAATTAAATTAAGCCATGCCTTGAAGAACTTTTAACACTAGACTGTTTTCTAAAGATAAATGAATCTGTTGGAAATATTATTTTTTGTTAGGGTGTGTTGGTTTTATAAACCACTTTTGCAAAAATGATTTTTAAAAGCCAAAGTAGACAGATTAGGAGTTAAAATAGTTCATCTAATGTTCAATTACATGGAAAGTCAACATTCTTGCTTAACCAACTTATCTGTAATATTGTAACATCTTTTTTTGTGTTCAGATGTTGTTTCACAGCCATTCACTGTGACATTGTTAAAACGTTAACACACAAATATAACAGTATGTGTGAAAGAAAACAATTAACATAGTGTATGCTGATCTTGTATAAACTGCGTAATGAATAACGGCTAGTTCGTTGTATGAAGTAGAAGATAAAGTACCAATGCACCTTCTTCAGGCTGAGGAAGATGATGAAGATAGTGGTGATGATAGTGATAAGGACATCCCAACTGAAGAAATGATTGAACGTAAAGAAGAACATTATGACACTGCTCAGAGTGATTTAAAAAATCTTTTTCTCATTATTTTTCAGGTGAAAAAACTTTTTATTATGTAGTTTACCTGTTATTACAAATCCTGTTGAAAATCGAGATTTATGTAGTTGAAAATATTCGTATTTGTCTAGTGTGTAAAGAGGTAATTAGTAAAACAGATATTTGTGTACGGTAAAGGTAGGCATAAAAATAATTAACAAGACATATTTTACAGACGGTGTGTGAGTTGTAGTGAAAAAAAACTAACAAATTGTTCTGTTAAAGTATTATTAATGTCGTTTGCTTTTTTCATTTTGGAATGTAAAGTCTCCCTACTGTTTGGTAAATTAATCAATTTGGTATTAGCTAATTTACTCCATTATAGAAGACAAATCTTGAAGGTCAAGTGTTATAATGCCCTTCAACAAACATGCTGGTTCTACATGGCTGCTGACAGGGCAAGTCATCTGTAAAAATTCCTGGCTTAGAAATATAGTGGACAGTCCTTAATTCATTAGGCTTAAGTTCCAAATAGGAAGAGCAATAAATAGAGAACAGAATAGTTACATTTAAACATAATTTTTTTAATACAACATACAATATCTGTATATTGTCTCTATGTATGTAATTTTTTTTTTACATAAACAATAATAGCTATCTAAGTTATTGATAAGAAGGATAAATGTTCCAATGTTAAACTTTTTACTTTGGCAGAGATTCATTATGATACTAACTGAACACATAGCTCAATGTGAAGCTGAAGGTAAAATGTTCAAAAACTTCTGGTTCAAGTGGACAACAGGAAGACTTCTTTCAGTGTTCTTCAAGGTTAGTCTCGTTTCTTTTCTGTGAATATAAGAACTTTCACAGGTCTTAAACTAAATTATTGGCTTAAGTATCTTGTTTTTTATTCTTACCTCTAAGTTATCTTGTTTCAGAGCTTTATGAAGTACACACAATTTGAACATAAGACTGCCAAAATCTACACTAAAATAACTTGGTTTTCTTCATGTTTTTAAATGAATTTAACTGTCTGTATTCAGTTTACCAGTTAGCCAGTTTACTTGTCATGTTTTTATTATTAGTAAGTATGAATAATAAAGTTGTTTGTTTGTTTTTTCATGTGTAAAATACTTTTACTATGAAAACCTGATATTTGAAGATACTATTCATATTTCTAAACCTTTTCATAATTCAACTTGCTTTTTATACCTAAAATATTAAGGCATAATCACTAAAGGTAATTAATTTAGGTTTAGGTAATTAATTACAAATTTATTAATTTCTTATTATGGACAAGTGTAATAAAGGTACCTCATCATTCTCTTAAGTTTCCATAAGAAACAAAAGGTTGCCATTTATGTTTCTGTTGTAAGAAAGTGTTCCATATAATGTGACTTGCATTTTACTTTGTGTTTTCTAGCATCATGAACAAGTCTTCAAGTACATAGGGACTCTAGAATCCCTTCTGTTTACAAGCGATATTGACCAAAACATCCTGAGTATTTTCCAACAGTTTTGTGCTCTGAAGTCCTAAACCCATCCAGTAACTGTTGATTTGTTTTGGTTATGAAGAAAACTTTTTTGCGTTCTTTAATTACACTGAAAGTCAGTAGTATCATTTATTTTTGTACCACTGTCATTTTCAACAACTATTATTGAATGCTTACTTTAGAGAGAAAATTTCTTATATTTAAAATTTAATTCTGACAGGTTAGTACAGACCAACTATTTTTCATTTTTTTTCTTCTAATCTTTGTTCAAAAATAAATTCATTTCCAACTGCTTTATCATTGTAAATTTTCATTTACTGTTATTATGTACGTAACAACCAAGATAGGTGTATTAAATTAAAACTACAATAACATTTTAGATGGCTAATTGCTGAAATGAAATGAAAACATAATATTCTGTATTAATGTTGCAATGTTAACTATTAATATTCACAATAGAGGTAAGCTGTTTGATAAAAATTGTACAAAAATACATCTGCAGTAAATTCAAAAAGCTTTTACTGTGTACAAGCCAAGGAAACTGAAGGAAGGCAGGATTAAAAATCATAGAGTTGAAATTGTTTGTTTGTTTGTTTGGACAACATAAAGTATAATATAACTGATTAATGTACTTAGATAGTTACTAAGTGGTGTATGAATGATTTAAGAATATAACGTTTTGTAATTTAAATTTTAAAAACACAGAATTCGAAAAACAGGAAATATATCAATGTTGTTGAGCACGAGTTATTATTCTTCAGGGGTCTTGAGGTATCTCAAACATCTTGTAAGCATCGATGCCGATAGATGGAAGCACATGCTTTATGTTCTCAGTAGCTTCGGTCACTATTCGACTAGTTTGTGTTAAATTGTGAGTGACAGTTTATGTGGCAAAAATGGAAAAGTTGTAATATTCAATATTCATTATTGATTAATTAAGGAAAATATTTTGAGTGTTGTAAACTATTATTTCTAAAATAATAGTTTATTATTATTTAAATAATCCCCGATTAATTTTCTTATGATACAAATACACTCAGACCCCAGAAGAGTGACTATGGAAAATCTTTACAGTAGACTAATGCAGGGTTAAAAATGATAGGATTTTCATGTCTTAATTTCAGTTATTGACTAGTGTTGTGGTTATATGTTAAACTTGGTGCGTATGATATTAAGTTACAATAACTCGTGTTATCTCTTATATTGCTGCTTTTGAAGCACAGGTGATTTAAGATAGTTATAACAATGGCTAAGTAAACACCTTTTTCTTTTCATTCTTGGGAAAGATGCTTCTCTTGACTTCATAAGATAAAATTTCGTTTCCGTTCTGTTGCTGAAAACTGCAGTGTAAGAAATTGTGAAGCTGAAGAGCAAACAGTCTGTAAAATTTCTTTAAACCTGTATTGCACAGGTAGCAAATATGTCTGTTGCTTATTTCACAAACAAATACTCCACTTCTGTATTTGAATGCTCTTACTTCCAGTCTAAATAAACCATGGAATTATTTTTGTTGGTTTATTAATTGAATAGTGTTACTTCTATTTAACGTACCCATTTATAACTTACCAAATTACCTTTCACAAAAACATTTTTTGTGCAATATTGACGTAGTTAAAAAAGACATTTAAAGAAACTTTTTCCACCTTATTTTGATAATACATATGAAAGAGAGTTAATTACCGTATTTGCTGAAATATATGCCTTTTTTCATTTAAATACTTCCCAAAATATTATGCATTATGTTTATGTATGTTCAATTTTTAAAGTACTTTCCTAGAAATTGTCACTTAAAATCTTTAAAGGTTTCAAAAAGTGTCACATATCCAATGCAACAGATGGAATTGATAATGACATGTGGGTGTTTTTTTGGGTTTTGGTTTTGATTTTTGCACAAGCCTACACAAGGGTTATCTGGACTAGCCATCCCAGTGTAAGACTAGAGGGAAGGCAGCTAGTCATCACCACCAACTCTTGGGTTACTTTTTACTAATGAATAGTGGGATTAACCGTCACATTATAACGCCCCCACAGCTGAAAGGGCAAGCATGTTTAATGTGACTGGGATTCAAACCTGCAACCCTCAGATTACAAGTCAAGTGCCTTTATCCACCTGGCCATGCCAGGCCAACATTGGAAGTTAGAAGAGAATGAAGTTAAGATTGAAGGAAGCAAATCGAATGAATGAAATCAATCCAGTGGTAACAACAGTTCTAGCAGTTACAAAGATTTATGTGAAGATGATGCTAAGAATATTACCATATATTACCATTTTTTTTAAACTGATATGTAAAAACTTCAGTAAAAGGCTTTCAAAAATGTTTAATACATTGATAGTTGTCTACTGTATTTAGAAACTGTTCATTACGTTTTGTATAACTGATGTATAAAAAAACAAATTTTCTTTCATTTAACTTTCAAAATTGAGAGTGCATTAATTAAGGGCAAATAGGGTAAGTAAAGAATAGACTCTTGAGTGTCAGAATTTATCCTTGATTGATTCATTAGCAAGTTTAATAAAAACAAGCTCTTCATAGTAAAGCAGAACTTTAATATTCAGAATTTAGAGATTCCATCATCATATCTAAAATGTTTTCTTACATGTGCATATAAAACAGCAAACAGTACATGTCTTAATTAAAAGAAAATTCAAATGTACAGGTGAAATCAATAAATACATTTTACACACCTTAAAAATACAACTCAATGAATATATCAAAACAAAAGTTTAAAGAATCTAAGATTATTATTTGGTGTTCATTTGAAGTACAAAGATTTTCAAACTGTTTGTTCGTTTGTAGTTGTGTGTGTTGTGCCCACCACAGATATTGAAACCTGATTTCTAGCAGTGTAAAGTCTCAGATTTGCCACTGAACCATTAGAGGACAATTGCAAATGAACATTCAAGTTTAAATAATATGAATTATTTCAGTCCTCATTGTTTTAATTATATTCATTTAAATTGTCTTCTTAACCTTTGTTAAATTTTATTATTCCTACTCCTCTGTATATTTTTATACATTGTTTTTATCCTTGTTAATACTTGTCTACTGTTTTATGTGTGTATGTGTAACCAAAACATCAATAACTTTGGCCTGTGGATACCAATAGGAAAACACTTGAGTATCAGACTATTTTTTTTTCCATCTTTTATTAATTCCTTTGACCTGTTTTGTGACTTAAGGAAATAGTTTTACTGAAAATTTTGAACAATCCAAACATACTAAACACAATTCTAGGCACCTTATGCATGTTTGGTTAACTGAAACGTAATAAAGTGCTCCAACTTATGGGAGAACAGGGAAAGTTTTGGAACTGCAATGTTTGGTTTATTATTATTATTATTATTATAAGAGGAAATAATTTCCAATTGTAAAATAGCAACCAAACAGTGAACTGTACAGTTAGAATCTGTGACTTAATAACTTACTATCTATCACTTTATGGTAGTTTGGTAGCAACGTCAGCCCGTTTATATTTTTTGGTCGAAATTTTTTCTTGTTGAATCATCTGGTGGTTCCAGTGTCAGCTTATGAAAAATGAAGATGAATGTCTTACATGGTAAAATTTTCTTCATCCGGAATTCGAATTAAGGTGGGAGAAGCAAGGTGGAGGTATACTGACATAATTGTCATAATAATGTTAGTTTTATTAGGATTGATGTTTGTTAAAACACCAGATGCTTGCAAAAAAATAAATAAATGCAAAATTAGAATATTCAAAAGGATCATATTACAATTTCTTGGGCACACTGTTTTTCTGTAGTAAGAGTGAAAAACACAAAAACCGAAATCTTATGGCAAAATGAAATGAAAGGTAAAATCTTTATCATTAGTTACACCTGACTAATTTTGGTAATTATATCATAAAAGGCCAAAAAATAACAGCATGAAGTGTCTAGAACAATAAACCTTGATGTGGTTAGTAATACACGATTGTTAAGAATTGTTAAAAAATAGAAATATAGATCGTCAAAAACTTATAGAAATAAAGTAAGTAGCTAAAGGTGGAAATGCAATTGCGAAAAAAGTAAACATTTAAAGTTTGAGACATAGTATTGACATTATTTTCTCAAGCTTCAAATATCTATTCTGTGTCTCCTAGCTATTACAATTTTAGACAAGGAGTCTGCACCTGCGTCACTAACATCGTAATGAGTAGAAAGTAATGGAGCTATTATATCTAGAAAAATGCATTTTGGGATTTATGATGCCTGTTTCGAGAAATCCAGCGTGATGTAACACAGTGGGTTTTTATATAGAGTGAATATATGCAGGCTTTATAGTTTTCAAGTTGTAAAGCCATAGATAGCTCTATGAATTTTCAAGTTGCATAGATGCATGCATATACATTCAATGCACATATAAGATTGTGTCAATATATAATAGGGTGTGTATACAAATAAGTATTTTTAATAATTCTTATAGCTGGTATATTTTCCACCTTTCTGTTAGCTCTAGTAAGATTAGTCACAGTTTTCTACAGCTGATCTGCACACTGCACGAGGTCAAAAGCATGTTTATTAGCAATTGTGAATTAATTATATTAACATATCTTTCCTTCATCCATTTTTAATAGAGTTTAGGTCGTGATGTTTCTAAAACCCTCTAACTCTGACGACACTAAATTTGGTGGGCCAATGCTACTGGATATTTTATCTGAAAATAAATATTTTCTGAGTAACATGTATAGCTACAAAATTTCTGTCTCACTTTCGTCTTGAATCATCATCGGTTTTGCCATCTCCTGCTTGCATGATTCTTGCTAATTCTTATGGTCATCTTCAAAGATAGCTACTCTATCTGCAGTGTTTACGAAAATTGCAGTCAGGCCGTATTGTCTATAATTCGACACTTAAATTAATCATTACCGTGATAGCAGTTCCGATGCTCGAAACTAACTTCATGCTATCTTAAACTATGGCTTTAAGGTTTCTGTTGTGGGAAAGCCTAGACGTTTGTGTAACATAGCTGATCGACCATACTATGGTAAAATATAAAATGTGATCCTATCACGAGAGAAATCCCAAACATAAACAAATGATGCCCGACATCAATATAATTTCCACAATAAGTTAATAATAGCTTTGGTACATTTGCCATGCTTGCTATATAAACATTACATTACATCCATACCTTGCACGCAGCTATACATGTACGAATATATCGATTTAAAGGCTCCGTATAAACCACAGAATACATAACGATTGAGTGTTAACAGTTGTACAATCCCTATTATTTGCTAGATAGTCAAAAACTTACACTACCCGACACAATGTACGATGATGCATTTGGTAATATTGACCAAGTGTTATCACAATACAACCATTCTAGGGCCCGACATAGCCAGGTAGTTAGAGCACTCGTCTTGAAATCCGAGAGTCGCTGATTTGAATTCCCGTCATACCAAGCATGTTTGTCCATTTAGCCCTAAAAACCGTTATAATGTGGCAGTCAATCCAAGTATTCGTTGGTAAAAAGAGTAGCCCAAGAGTTGGTGGTGGGCTTCCCTGTAGTCTTACTTTGCTAAATTAGGGACGATTAGCACAGATAGTCCTCATGTAGTTTTGCGCGAAATTCAAAAACAAACAAACTGGATTGGAAACAATTAGCCCATAGGTAGATTTGACCAAGTATGTGAAAACAAGCAAATAATGTATACACAGTTTGTTTCAAGAGAGTTACGTATATATGTGTACGTAATACATATGCAATAAATTGGGTATTATAATTAATGTAAGCAGTACCTACAGGGTTTTCATGTAAAATGCGATTTTTTACGTAACAAAAATAATTTAAACAAGCGCACTTGCATTTCATTTTGATACTTCAAGCAAATAGTAATTTCTTAAGCGATATAACTATAAACGTTAGCTGTTATAGTGTTCATTCATCTGTTGTTCTGAAATTTTAACTCGGTAAATTTCCACGTGGGAAAAAAACTTCGAAATGCAATAGTATTTTACTTTAAAGTGAACGATTTGTAAATGAAGGTAAAATATAATTAAGTAAATCAATAACTAGGTGTAAAAAATCTTAAATCTAGTTCTTTCAATTCAAATAATTATCAAGCTTTCTCTAAAGCTCACTAAAATCTTATACCTCCACAACAACTTGAAGACAACCCATCTAAAATGCTAACTACCCTGTTAAAAAAAATAGAGCTCTCTTAACTGAAGATGACTCCAACCCTGCCAAAATTTGTATTTCTGTCCCGAGTCCTACTATTATCGCTCTTAAATATGGAAAAAGATGATGCGTCAACACTTCGATTCCCTTTAAAACCCTAAATATCTCAATCATATTCCCATTAACTCTTCTTTTTTTGAAGAGAATACAGTTTCACAGATCACAATATATCCTGATATGATAAACCCTACATTCCAAGTAGCATTTTAGTAACCCTCCTCTAAACTCTTTCTTAAAATTCAATGTCCTTCATAATGTAGAGCCCAAGACTGAAAACAATATTTCAAATGAAATTATGACCTCTTTAGGCTTGTATTCAATACTTCTGTAGATTCAACCTAAAATCCTATTTGTCCTATCAAAAGCAACAGCACAGTGCTTGGATGGTTTAAGAGGCTGATAAACCACTATACCAAGATCCCTGTTAAAGTTATTTCCTTCCAATTTATAATTATGATAATCCACGCGCATTAACTTCCAATTTCTATAATTAAAATCCATCTGCCATTTACTTGTGCAATCACTAAATTATCTTTACCCTTCTGTAAGGCAGCAGCATCCTCTTCATAGCAACACCCAAGACCTTAATTCATCAACAAATTTAAATAATTTATTAGATATTCTTTCTTTTGTGTTATTGATGTAAATAAAAAGAGCAAAGGTTTTAATATTGAGCCCTCAGTTACCCCACTTATTGTATTAATAGTTTCACTGAACTTCATTTATAACAACTCTCTGCTTTCTTCCACCCAACCATGCTTTCATAAAACTAGCTAACTAATCCCTCACACCTATAGAGATAATTTTTATAAGCCTTGTATATGGAACCTTGACAAATTTCTTCTTAAAATTACGCCCTTACACTGATCTACATAAGCAGTAACCTTTTCAAAGAATGTCAAAAGATTTTGAAGGCACGAGTTTTCCCTTGGTGAAATCATGTTAACTAACCATTAAACTTCTAAACTTTGTTAAATGACTTTACAAGGCATCTTTTATCTGACTTTCTAAAACATTTCACACAACTGATGCAGTATATTATTATGGGCCTATAGTTTTTGGGACAATTTTTATTACATCCCTTGAAAAAAGAAATGGCATTTACTAACTTACAATCCTTTGACACCTGCTTACTATTTAGAGATTCACAAGATATAGTAGCAAGTGACTCACATATGTAGTCATTAATCTCCTATAAAATCCTTGGGGAAATATTATGTGGTTCAGGAGCCTTATCATTCTTAATCTTCTCAATATTTTCTAGAAAATTTCAAAATTAATGAAATCATATTGTCTGACCCTGCTTCCATTTATGAAATGTTCAAGATAAAGGATACTACCTAAATTTTCACTAGCAAAAACTGAACAAAATAAAAGTTGATAATCTTGGGATTTCATAGCCATCAGTTACTAACCTTCCTTTACCATCCCTCAAGGGTCCTACCCCATGCTAACATTTTGTTTACCCTTAACGTACTTAAAGAAATGCTTGCTATTATTTTTTACATTTCCAGCCAACCTTTTTCTCATACATTATTTTGAGGTCCTAATTTCTTGGTCTTCTATAATCTTATACGTCTCCCGCCACACCAGTCATGATAGTCTATTTCGTTATAGGTTATACTGATTTTTCGCATAAGCGAAATATACATTTGAGCATCGAGAACTTTTAAAATTATGTTTCTTTGATTGCATTTGAGTACAGAGCAACATCATGTGTATCAAATCCAAATTCTAGCTTTGTAAGTCCGTAGACATCCGTTGTGCCATTGGGAGGGCTTTAATATTATGTTCAATGTAATGTCGTTTTTAACTTATCTAGATTTCAAAAGACGTGGCTATTAACATGGACAACTAAACAAGTTTAACTTTATGAAGATCAGTTCGAAATCATGTCATAAAATATAAATTCATAAACGGGTTTATAGATATTTAACCATCTACAACAACGTTATTTTTTAGAGAGAAGTTAGTTTGTACAAAGAATCATTAAGGACTATGTTTTCTAAGATTGTGTACCGTTGTAAATTGTTCGTGTGGTTTGCTTTATTATCCTAAATATCAAATTTGTTGTTCATATTTGTTTTATTGTAGAACATTGATATATAACAAATCACAAATATCTCAAGTAATGAAATTTTTAGTATAATACATGAAATTTACATAAATGTTTCCCAAGAATCACATAAAAAAGTCAAAAGATAAATAATACACAGATAATCATAACATTTTACAACAGCGACACGAATGGCATATTATATAACTGTTACAAAAGCTTTTAGAAATGTTTAAAGGTTTGTAAAATATACTCATGATGGGACTAGACCTATTCTAAATTTGTTTGAATTCTTTTCATGGGAAGATTACATTAAAAGTCTGTCCCAGGTACTTTTGGTACAATTTTACTTGAAACGTAATGTTTTCATAACACAGTATTCATGTAAATAAGAGATTATTTAAGATTTAAAAAAGAAGATTTGGAATAACGCTTCAGATTGCGTTTGAAATTAACAGAAATACTTAAAATTAAATGACTAAACGGAAACTTTTAGTTTATTTTCTATTTTGTTTATTTTTTAGATAAATTAATTTCTATAAAACACATACCTTTTGGATTACTCGGTAACATCCAAGTCATGAAAACTGATTAACATAACAGTTAGAAATTCAGAAGGTTTATCGTGTTCACGAACTCTTGCTTCAACGTGGATACATTTCAAATAATTATTTACTGAAGGAAATATTCGTATCTTTAGTTTATAGTTTCGTTACTCATTCGATTTACCATTTACTAATAATTTTCAGAATTTCTGAGTGGAAGTAAGGAAAAAGTAAGTCACAGTGTGTAAAGCACATTAAACCTGCTACAAACAAACGAGGCCTTTTGCTTAGTAGCACGTATAATATAGTCATACTATGGTATAGACGCTACTTATGTCATCAGTTTTCATGAACCAATTAGGTTAAATCAGTTTATTGTAATTATTACTAACTTTCGCAAGATTATTCTTAGTTACATATTTACTACGATTGTCCACAACACAAATTGTAAAATATATTATTTTTTGTTTTTGATTTTCACTTCCAATAACTGACTGTAAAATTTGAATATTTACTAATGGAAATCTTTTTTGTTATTATAAAGTTCTTGAATATTTCTTGTTGTTAAAACATTTTTTCCTTAGAATTTAGTGGTTGTACACGCTATAATAAAAGTTGCAAATAGTAATTCGACGTGAAAAAATAAAATACCAGAAAGTAAGATTTCTCGTTTTATATTAACTTTAAATAATAAAGGAATGTTGAAATTCACATATTACATTTAATTAAAACGAACGTAACCAATGTTTTACTTTAAAGGTATGTGTTGTTTTAAAAACAATATTGGAAGCTTTGTGATTATAAACTCAATACAATTATTAAATAACATTTTAATAAGTTTGAAATAGTTTTAGAAAATTACAAAATGTGAATTTTTATGTATATTCCAAGTTACTAATTCCACGTCGTTTAATCATGGCACATAAAGCATTTGACAGCAGCGTGATGTGGTGAGTTATATGGAAACTACAAGAAAAAAATATGCCTATTATCTTCCATCAGTTCTATCTACATTTTAAAAATAGACGAAAGCAATTAGCCGACCAGTATATGAACCCAAGCAATCAAATCTCGGTTTATTTAAATATATATGCATTTACGTTGGGTAAATTTTAATCCATCCGGTTAAATGTACCATCCAATGAATATCTTACTAGTATGTTGATATAGTGAGAATACTCTCATAACATTAATTAATTAAGCGACAAGGTGTGGCGTTGTAAAAAGGCACGCAAATGTTGAAAGGAATGTAAATAAGGTGAAAAGAATTAAACAAACTCTGTCCATCACCATGGCAGCAAATTTCCATTCGTTTATGATTACAGCTGCTTCATCTTCAGTTTTCAAGCGATTAGTTATAAATCGGAGTTCCCGAATAATTGTACTAATTTCCCTTTGCGCAACTCCACAGACGTGACTGTTCACCGTCTCTTCATTAGTGCGGACTGATAAGTAGCTTGTGGTACTGTTATGGGAACGAAAGTCGTCATCAATGTCCAAAACATTGGCGATCAAGCTTCTAGAAGACCGTTCTTTCCTGTCCATCTCTTTCATCTTGTTTTGGAAAAATACATGTCGTGAATTCGTCTTCCTTCCACGTCGCTTCATCCGCAGGAAAAATGGAAGCCATTTTAAGAACAATGTTTTAATCTACATTGAAAAAAAAAAAGATTAGAGTGTTTTAAATTTTTGCTTCGGTTTTTATTTGTCTTTTGTTGTTGTTGTTTGTTTGCCAGAAACCATAACTGAAAATGTAGTCCTAAAATCTAGTATTATTAAAGTTTTGAGCGTCAATCATTTGTTTCTGTCTGCTGCACCCATTTTCGTCCCAGCATGGGCAAGTGATTAGGGCGCACGACCCACAATCCGAGAGTCGTGGATTCGAATCCCCGTCACGCCAAACATGCTCGCTCTTTCAGCCGTGCGGGCGTTATAGTGTGACGGTCACTCTCACTATTCGTTGGTAAAAGAGCAGTCCAAGAGTTGACGGTGGGTGGTGATGACTAGCTGCCTTCCCTCTAGTCTTATACTGCAAAATTATGAATGGCTAGCGAATATAACCCTCGTGTAGCTTTGCGCGAAGTTTCAAACAATCAATTATTTTTGTTCATTTTTAGTTCCAAGTTATATTGGCGCAAAATAAAATACAACTTGTTAACAGCGTTATCTTTATGTTTGTGTGTATGTGTTTATGGTTGTTACTTAAATAGTCTATTTATTGTCACTCTTTTACGATTTTTCAGTAACTTCTTGTTTTAGACTCGGCTCTCTGTCCATTGCGAGAAATCAAACCCGGCATTGTAAATCTATAAATTTATCACTGACCCAGTAGGAGATATTATACAATTTCTTCTTTAAAATATTGTAAAGATGAAAAATATATCTTATGTATTGTTAGATAGAAAGCAGATACTCTTTTTTGTATATTACTGAGTTACAGAAAAGAAACACTAAATGTTAACAAACTACCAAGAAAAAGACAAAATTGCTGAGTGATATTTTTGTAATAATATTTTACTCGTGTATGACATTAAAAAGCAAATATAAGTATGCTAGATCGAGCATCGCCAGTTAAAATATTAAGACTTCATACAGAAGGTTGAGTACAATATGTACATTTGCAAGTCACGTGACCAACACAGCTTATATAAATGTAAGGTGGAACTACATTTTTACATCCGCAATCAGTAAGCCACCGATAAGTGGTCGTTTTTGAGAAGGGTGTGTAACAACATGTTGCAACACATTTTTTTTTATAAACTCGGATCATAGAGATGTGTTTAGATCGGAGATTTATAATTTTCAAGACGGCGAAATCTCTTGTATTTAAAGACATTCGAGAAAAAAAAACACGGACTAGATTGAAGCTCCATGACTATCCTAAAAGAGACTTCTAAAAGTCGTACCCCAGCTGTAGCACCATGTAACAGGTATGAATCCATAAACAGAAATGATGGTAAGAAAAGCCGCCCACGTGTTCCACGCCACAATACACATTATAACCAAGACGTATCTTTCATTGTGAAGGAAGTCAACAGAGTTCACCAAGAAAATGTTTATAGTCATGCTTTTGTTCAACCTCTGCATATCCCAAGCAGCTGAAGAATGAAGGGGGTATTCGTGCTATTCCTTATGAAGACATAACTTCATATGTTAGTATAACATAAAACTCTCACAATGGAACCTTTTGCAATGAAAACTACGCTGTAGACGCATGTCCATTAATTGAAGAGTAACCAGTCGTGAGGACGTGAACTCTCACAACGTATTGAGGCTTTAGCAACATTTTTATATAATTTACTCGGCCTCTGCATTTGCTCAATATAAAATATCAAAAAAAGGATAAATGCTTGAAATAAGTAGGAAGTGTTAGTCCAGTCGAACTTGCATCTTTATTCTTCAGGGAAAAAAATCCAATAATGATAACTGTGGTTAAAAAAACCAAAGAGATTCTATAAAGTACAAGTGCTTTTAATGCGAATCCTCTTCTTTTCACAATGGACTAAACCTTGTCTTCATGCAGATGTACGATTTATCAATGTACGATTGTGAAATATTGTTTAAATGACCTGTATTACTCCTTCCAATTCAGCCAAATTGCTTAGTAATCTTTTAACCTTCTCAATTTATACATAGACTCATGAATGTCAATATCTGTACATTGTGCAGGTGAGTGACTGTGGGTATTCCATATCGTTTTACAACATTTACTATATGCTTTGAACCAATAAGTCATGTTTGTGAGGGTTTGGTTGTTTTGTGTGTGTATGTGTGTGAATTTCGCGCAAAGATATGTGAGAGCTATCTGCGCTAGCCATTCTTAATTTAGCAGTAAAAGTCTAGAAGTAAGGTAGCTAGTTATCATCATCCATCACTAACTCAACGAACAGTGGAATTGACTGTCATATTATAACGTCCCTGGTGAAAGGACGTGTATGTTGGGGAGGATGGGCGGTGATTTGAACCCGCAACTGTTAAATTGCGAGTCAGGCTCCCTGATCACCTGGTCATATTCCGTGATGGGACTTACATGATGATAAAATCTGTAATAAGCGTCATCTAGATAGACGATACCATTGATCGATGTGTAGCTCTATATTTGTACTGACGTTCAATCTTCCTTTACTACAGATGTTGCATATTGGCTATAATACCATCAAACCAACCGTGTTTCATTACTGCCAAACAATTTGAACTTAAATTCGTCTCTAGAGAGTACACATCTGCTTTTGCTCAATCACTGTTTATGGATCAATGCCAGTTTCTTTATTTTGGTTTGATTGTCTCTTCTTTCATTGCCTATTTCAATCTTTTGTTTTGGTTACCTCTTCTTAGCAGTAGCTTCTGATAAACCACACGTCCGTTAATACCATTTTGAATTAGTATTACCTTGCTCCTTTCAAGGTAAAATTCACATCTGATTTTAGAGAAGAGTGTTTGTTTGTTTGTTTTTGAATTTCGCACAAAGCTACTCGAGGGCTGTCTGTGCTAGCCGTCCCTAATTTAGCAGTGTAAGACTATATGGAAGGCAGCTAGTCGTCACCACCCACCGCCAACCCTTGGGCTACTCTTTTACCAACGAATAGTGGGATTGACCGTCACATTATAACGCCCCCACGGGTGAAAGGGCGAGCATGTTTGGCGCGACGGGGATGCGAACCCGCGACTTTCAGATTACGAGTCGCACGCCTCAACACGCTTGGCCATGCCGGGCCATGTGTCGTTTGTTATCATATGAACGTATAAACTTCCCTCACAACGATAACTTTTTAAAGTGTTATTGCAGCAAAACATTTGGATAAATTACATCACATATAAAAACCTTTTCCGTGAATCCCTCGTTTACATCTTTTATAATTGGGATGTTCTGGTTAATCTTTAAGTTTTACTGAATGATATATACAAGCATATATAGCTTCAAAATACCCCACGTATTGTGTACCTTGATAGACAAAGTGATACTAGCAACTTTTAAGAGCATTTCCTATTTACAGTACAGAAGGTACTGTTGTATCTTGTTACAATATACTTCTTCTTTAAGTAATCATAGTAAAGAGGCTTGAATGTATATTTTAGGTGGTTTCATTACGTGAAGCAGCGGTTCCTAAAGGGCTTTTTCTGCATTATGTTTCTAGTTCAATTCTTCATTTGTCGCTAGTCTGGATAAGGTAATTACAACTGATAAACAATTTATAAACGTTACTACCTTGCTTCAAACGAAGTCGATTACTACACGAAAGGAAGATACTTCTTTGTCCGAGTCACATCCCAAATAGTAATTATACTTCTGTAGTACAACTGGTGCTTTTAAACTAGTTAAGTTTTAAGTTAGGCTAAAGAAACAAACAACCTAAGATCTCTCTGCACTGAACTAAGCCTTTGATAAATTGATATTTTATGGTCTTCATCTCAGTTTTTCCTGTTTTCAATGAGAATTTGATTTTAGGAATTTCGGCTTTCTTTATTAATTTAAATATTGGTTCTCCGAATTTATGAGTTTACAGCATACTACGTAAACGTTTCATGCGTTTTTTACAATCAGACATTACTTGATGTTGGAAGTGACACACAAGAAATGTTCGGGTTGGTTTTCAGACAACTACGATGGTAGTTTATTATCAAGTTAATTCATTCTAATAAAATTAGTTGTATGCCCAATTATTTATCCAGAATTTCTAGCTATTTTCGTACTGCAAAATAATGAATTGAAACATTCCAGATAATACAAGAGTATTAATACTATATAGTGATCTTTTAAAGCAGTAATTAGGCTGTGTTTCTATTTCGTTTTCGTTTAAGTTGCTTGCTATTTCGAGTTGATAAGTGGTTTGTTTGTATTGATTCTTCACCTTTATAAGCCCGCAAAATATTTTATAGCAGTTGTGTATTTCAAACTAAGTTTAGCGCTAATCCAAGTATTTTGATGACAAAAATTGCAGAGAGTGACGTACGGTATGCAAAGTAGCCGAAACAGCCGCCCCAGGAAACTGTCTGACCGAATTCTCAAAAGATCAGTAGTCTGTTGAATTACACTTGTAAGTTACACGAAACTGATATTTTTGGACCCAGGAATCCACCTGATACACAAGTCACACTACCCCCAATACAACGTGTCGTAATAATGTGCGAAACAGTCGGAAACATGTTTTTATTTTTTATTTTTTTGTATGTGTTCTTTTACTTGTAAATAACGTAACATTAATAAGGTTAAGGTTATTTTATTTCTACAAGGCCTTTAAAGGCCCAAGTACGCCATAGAATCTGTTTCAATAGAAGTAAATCTTGGAATTAAAAAAAAATACAGTTTAATTCTGGGATCAATGAAAAACCTTCACTGAAAAATACTTATTTCTTGTTTCAAAATAGTGTCCATAAACAACGTAATCAGGAGCACGTGTTTCTCAGTTTTGACCTCTAGCAAAGTGTCACTTTGAATGGGGAGACGTGTGTATGCATCTCATGGAATGTCGTTGTTTCAGTTTTGAATCAAATGGTTAATATAGCAAATAAGATGCACCAATAGCCCAAAATCCAAATATATTCCATTGTCTCTGATAGTGTCATGTCAAAAAGGCCCGACGCAAAATTCAAAACAAACCAGCTCATCTCAAAAAACAAATATGCCATTTGGTAAAAATAAATTTTGGTTTGAATTTCGCGCAAAGCTACACAAGGTCTGTATGCGTTCGCCGTCCCTAATTGAGCAGTGTAAGACCAGAGGGAAGGCAGCTATTCGTCACCACCCATTTCAAACTGTTGGGCGACTTTTTTA
Organism: Tachypleus tridentatus; assembly: GCF_004210375.1. Taxonomy (NCBI): domain Eukaryota; kingdom Metazoa; phylum Arthropoda; class Merostomata; order Xiphosura; family Limulidae; genus Tachypleus; species Tachypleus tridentatus. Next base: position 71,723,193 of record NC_134828.1, on the reverse strand, counting down.
CCAACGAATAATGGGATTGAACGTTACATTATAACGCCTCCACGGCTGAAAGGGCGAGCATGTTTAGTGTGACGGGGATTTGAACCCGCCACCCTCGGATTACGGGCCTAGTGACTTAACCACCTGGCCATGCCAGTCCGAGATAAAAATAGGAAAAAAATCTGTTCATATTTCGAAATAATTTGTTTTATGAATAAAGATTTATGATTGAATTTTTCGCAAAGCTACCAGAGAAATATATGACCCTGAGTTTGAAGTAAGAGACTAGAGGAAAGGCAACTAATCATCAGCGATTAAAAAGGAACTCGCTCACAACAACATCGCATATATTTTCAATGAAATAATAATCAAATTTAAAAGAGGTTATGGGCAATCGCAGCGCCACGGGAAGGGTTTATAAGTTGTAGTTTTGTAATATATAACGGTATTAATATACTGACAAGTTTGTTTGGAATTAAGTACAAAGCTACACAATGGGTTATGTGTGCTCTGCCCACCACTGGTATCGAAACCCTGTTTCTAACGGCGCGAGTCTCCAGACATACCTCTATGCCACTGGAAAACGTATTGACAATCTTTGGTTTTCACTGTATATACAGTTCATACAGGCTTTTTAAAACTGTTCCATATATGGTATAACATAACATTATTGGTTAAGTTACGCAATAGTTTTGCTAATTACTTTAATTAATATATTAATCATTTTTGAAACTTCTTTTTTCTAACCCTTATTATTATTATTGTTAAACTTTCTTGATTTTTTTTCGATTACCTTTTTGTTGTTACAGAAGATTTATTACTTCCTGTTATATGCTTCAAGTAAAGTTAAATTCGGTTTACTTGTGTTTAGACACACCTCATAGTATGTTTGATATTTTTTTTATTTTCTGTAACATTTAACATAGTTATTTTTTACTTCTGTATTACTACTTTTTAATTTTTATCTTAATAAACATTAGGTTTTGTCTCTATTTTTAGTACTTTCACGCTATTTGATTTTACACCTGAACACGAAACATAGTAATTTATCTTACATGATAGGCCGTTCTAGAATGACACTATCGGAGCAGGTTAATGGGTTTTCATTTTTAGAGAGGATTGCGGGAATTTTAGCTTTACGTAATCAGACTGATTACGTTGCCCAACGAACGTTAAACCTACAATAATTAAAGCCAATAAGTAATGTTTGTATATTCCGTAAGCGAGCAAAATATATTCTGTAATGTTATTTTCATTAAGAACTTTGGTTAGAAAGTTTAAGATACCGAGCCTTATTACTTTTAATTTCTTATATAGAGATTGGTTTGTGTTGTTAATTTAATACGTGGAATTGGGACTAACCTAAATTGACAGAACGCTTAAGATATTATTTGGTTTATGGCCGAAAACATCGTTAACTGCGAAAGTATGTAATTGATGAAATAAAACCAGCTAATGTCTATATGTAAGAACGTAATAAAAGTGTACTTTTGATAGAAGTAGGTAGATTGCCCTAAAGTTAATATTAATGCTAATATCATACTTACACATTGCGGCATCTCATGAGTACCAGAGTTACGGTGATGGTAGTTAAGAACTACAACTGTCATTACCACTGAAAATGCTACCATGATCATGGTGCAAGCAAAGTAAGTCCCTAGAGGAAAAAAAGAAGCAAAATAGTCATGTCATTTCTTAACCTGTAGAAACCCACATATATTTTTTCATCTTCTTTAACTTTTCACCAATACTATTTAGCGATGTTTATAGTAATGTTTTCCAACCGAATGGCAAAGAATTATTGTGATTTACATAATTTTATTTCATATCAATATATCTAGCCACCATCTGGATAATGTATGATGATAATCCACTTATCTGGTTTAATGCATTTAATGAATCACCGTGGAGTATTGAATTAACTTGAATTTTCTAAGTGGTTATGTTTTCACTTGTTTTTCTTAATATCCAGAACTAGCGTTAGTTCAAATTTTTTCTCGGATTGATACAGAATTTACAAGTTTATAAGCTTATTAATATGGCTATTAAAAAAATATGCCTTTGTCTAACTCCTTCTGGTGAAAGTCAAATATCTTTGGCTTTTACAGCCTGAACGGAACATAAGATAAACAGCCAAGTCACAAACCTTTACGGTTCAGTATAGCTGTCCCTACTTTTGAACAACTGGACAAAGGAAATGCAGAAAGTGAGCAGCAACTAGCATCCAAAGGGCCTTATCTCACTTGAAACCAAATAACGGGATTGACTGGCAAATAAAATACGAAGCTTGTTGAGTTGCAGCACGCCTCGAACCCTGGGTTCTTCGAGTCTCAACTCGACGTAGTAATTACTAGGCCAGTGTTCTAAAACTGATAGACATAGCCTCTCCCCCAGGGTTGACGTGGAAGTTACACAAAAATCGCTCACGTTTTTATTAACAGATAATAAAATTTATTATACAATTTACGTTATTATGTATTTAGATGCAGGTCAGTTTGAAACGATGGTTCATTTTATTTTTGATATTTAGTTATAGTGGCATAGTGAATTTCTTTACCAATGTACGTACATTTTGGAATATATAGCTATGGGTGTTAAGTACTAAAGACAAGAAGAACAGGAGATGTACCAACAGAGCTTAAGAAACAATGTAGTAGTCTAATAAGTATCCAAAACACTAATGCATCGCAACGGGTAAATGCATCTCTATTGTCCTTGAATCAAGTGTTTAGTTAAGACTTTTTAAACTTCCTATTTACCTAAATATTTAACGTAAAAACAAACAAACGTTAATAAAAGTACAGAAGGAAGCATTACATACGTAAGTCAATGATAAACTATCTTCTTTCTGTTCACCCAGTAACGTGAAAATACATACTTTAACTGTGCAATAATATTTCCTAAACAAACAATGGCTGGGACACACTGAACTTTAATTATATTAATAAACCTAATTCAAATTACAAACAACATTTCCCGATCTAAAACGGTTTTAAGTTATGTATTAGTATCAATTGGAAACAATCCCGACTTTAGATTAATGGAACTAAGTTTTGTTTTTCGATCTCTCACAAAAACGTTCGTAAGCCTATTAACTTCTTTGAAATTACATAATCTTTAAGAATCCGTGGCGAACGTTTCCAGCCTGCTGGAAGTATCTGAGGAAGAAGATAACTTACCAATAATTGATACTGCGTCTGATGTCGGAGGAAGTGTTTGAGCCAACTGTAACATGAAGACAGTGAGGGAAAGAAGAATGGTGACACCTGAAAAAAAAAAAGTTTCATAATTATCACATTTTTTTATTACTGGCTGATGGATCGTGAGACACTTAATGACCAGTAACTTGTTTTTTACCTTTATCGTTTATTCTTGTTTAGTTGTGATGAGCTGCACTGTACGGTGCAAAACAAAGATAAAACTGGAAAGTTTTTTCTCCACTGTTTTAATAACAAGTCCGAAAATATTTCAAAACAACAATATATTGGAAGCCTTGTCCTTAATGTGTTATATAAATAAGTACTAAATAGAGTTGCTTTATATACAAAAACAACATACGTTTGCTAACATGCGTTTAATAAGTAATACAATACAGACTGCTCCAAAAGTCAGTTATCGTTGTAACAGAGAAGAAACTGACATTTACTGCCCTATTTTTTATACAACTTTTTTTTCAGACAACGGCACTGAATATCGATGAACGTCTAGAGGTGACATGGATTGAACAATTTCAGCATTGTATAAATTTTAAGGATAATTTGTTAAAAACAATTCAGTAAATGTGTTCAGCCTGTGGCAGATGATTTTCGGAAACGCCATGAAAACAAAACTAACGTACATAAAGATACAACTAATGCACTGATTTCAGACAGTGACAAACATAAATTATCTGAAAGAAAAACGTAATTGGTGATGTGTGAAAATCTGTTATCCTAAATATCGGGCCTTGTCAGTATCTGATAAGTAGCAAAGATACTAGAAAATTTTCGGGTCTTGTCAGTATCTGATAAGTAGCAAAAGTTACTACAAATTTATCGGGCCTTTTCAGTATCTGATAAATAGCAAAACTACTAGAAATTTATCGGGCCTTGTCAGTATCTGATAAGTTTGTTTGTTTTTTTTAATTTCGCGCAAAGCTACTCGAGAGCTATCTGCGCTAGCCGTCCCTAATTTAGCAGCGTAAGACTAGATGGAAGGCAGCTAGTCATCACCACCCAGCGCCAACTCTTGGGCTACTCTATTACCAACGAATAGTAGAACTGACCGTCACATTATAACGCCCCCAGGGCTGAAAGGGCGAGCATGTTTGGTGTGACTGGGATTCTAACCTACGACCCTCAGATTATGAGTTGAACGCCGTAACACACCTAACCATGCCAGGCCCATCTGAAAAGTAGCAAATATAATAGAAATTGAAATATAAATAAAATTTAATGAAATAATTCCTGTCTTGACCAGTTGCAATAACATTCCCTGTCTGACTGTTAAGATGAAAATCGTGGTAAACTTATATAGTCAATTCGTTAAGTCAAATCAAAGATGAAATGTATCATTATGTTTTCAAATATTAACTTGAGCAGAATGAGTTTGAGGGAACATAAAATTTAAACCTTTGCCTGAAAAACAAAGTTGTGAGTGTGTTTTTATTTAATTCATTTAATTTAATAACACTTTCTTACCCTCAGTGACTCAGTAGTATGTCTGCAGACTTACAACGCTTAAAACCGGGTTTCGATACCCGTGGTGGGCAGAGCACAGATAGCTCATTGTGTAGCTTTATGTTTAATTCAAAACAACAACAACAACACTTTCTTAACCTCCAACTTTTAGTTGGATAGTCGAATTACTTGTGATTTCTGATCACAATGTATTATAATCAATTAGAACAAGTCAAGGAATTTATATCAAATATTCTTGAATAAACAAATTAAATATGAATCATAAACTTTAAGATCTGTTTCATATTTTTGGGCAAAGCTACATAAGGACTAATTGCCCATAACTTTTCCTAATTTTAAACCCATAGGCTAGAGAGAAAGCAGTCAGTTAACGATATCCAATTTAAACTTTTGGGACACTCCTTTTTGAACAATAATGGGATATGACCGTCACGTTTATATCGCACCTACAGCACCAAAGTGCGAAGTGTGTTTTTGCACCAACAGAACCCCAGTTTCATAGCCAGGAAAAAATTAACCACTCGGCTACGTCAGACAATTAAATTTTGTTGTTTTATTAGTTGGCCTGAAATTACAAGCTTGGAACTTAAGTCGTGAAAACACTGGATTCGTCTATTTGTTGTGGATCAGAGAATTAACTAAAAATAAGTTATTTCTAATTTAGTATTTTTGCAAATTCTAAGTTAATATTAATGGTTAGGAAACATATTAGGTTCCCTTTGAACATTGTCTTAATGGAATATACTATTGTTTTATTAAAAATTGTTTATTAAAATCATGGCCCTCAGTGGCACAACGGATATAGAACACAAGAAACCGGGTTTCGGCATCTGGTTAGCAAAGCACACATAGCCCGGTATATAGTTTTGTGCTTTACTTTACACAAATAAACAAAAACTAAAATCACAGTTCTTAAACACTTGAAAATTATTATTTCTTCTGGGCATGAAACAGTGTAAAAGGTGTTAACATTACGCGGATAGTGTTATAACATATCCGTCTCTGAAGGAAGATGATATTATGATTCACTTTTTCTTGGAATTTACTTTTATCATGAAACGGGTGTCTTTCAAAAATGAAAAAAAAATACAATTTTCTAACTTATCAGCAGGAAATTAGGTAATTTATAAATCCTCTCAATGTTTATTGTTTCTTGTTAAGCACATATTGGATTCTGTAAATTAGTTTGTCCATTGTGCTTAATATTGTTTGTGTGTGTGAGTTGGTTTGTTTTTTTTTCTTTAACTGAACGTTTTTGTAAATATTAAAGCTTAATAAAACCATTTTCAATTTATATTCCTATCATCAATGTTATTTTTCAATTCACTGTCACGTCAGCATATTAAAGTGTCACTTTGTGATTGGACAGTTACGCGTATTCAATACGTCACGAGGTTATCATTCTTAGCGGTTATATCGATTAGACTAAGTTGAAAGTGCATACCAGTAAGGAAGAATCAAAAATCACGCTACTGACAACATAAGTGAATAGAGTCGTGTGCAAATTATTTCCTGATAACTAATCACATCGAAGTTACAGCTATCTCTTTCAACTTTCAATAACTGTAATCAGCTGTAAAAATAGCATAATGACAAAAACAAAGGATTTTCAAAATTAAAGTGATAAATGAAGCTACATTTCAGCTAATAGGTTAAAATAGTCTTAACCATTAATTTTGTGATTTATTTGTTAAAATGTGCGGAGAGCTTTTCTTGCGATTTTTCAGCTATTTAAAAATTAGTGAAGTCTAAAACATTATGCATAAAGATATACTGTTTCAACTTTTTTACCCGGCCCCTCGCTAGAACAGCGGTATGTCTCCGGATTTACAACGCTAAAATCAGGGTTCGATTCCCCTCGGTGGGCTGAGCAGATAGCCCGATGTGGCTTTGCTATAAGAAAAACACACACACACACACACTTTCTTACCCTCCTAGTGGCTCAGTGGTATGTCTGCGGACTTATAACGCTAGAAGCCAGGTTTCGATACTTGTGGTGGGCAGAGCACAGACAGCCCATTGTGTAGCTTTGTGCTTAATTAAAAAAAACAATAACTTTCTTATAAAATAGATGCTTTAATTAAAACAATCGCACTGATAAGAGATTTTTATTTGCGTTTTTAAAATAGTTAATATGAGTTCTTGAATACTAGAAAGCGGATTACAGATTTATTACGGAAAATTTAACACTAATATTTTCTATATTTGATTATTAATCAAAAAATAGAAAACGGACTCTCTGCGCTCTCTTCACAGCAAGGTATCGAGCTCCAAATTTTCGAGTTTTAAACACGTGAATTTACCGCTGGACCACAGGTTATTCTAGACTGAAGAACAAATTTTGCAGCTTTTACTAGCACTCAGAATCGTAGACAAACCAGAATGATGGAATATTTGTTAGCAAGGTAATAAAATTAGTGCTGCTGTATTTTAAACTGTGTTTTTCATTTCATATGTCAACAACAAAATATCGACCAACTCAGTTAAGATTCATACACGCCCTTCAAAAACGAGCCTCAATTGATATGCACGGACTCACTTTCTCAGGTGGATGAAAAGTACTTTCTTGTAAAAGGCAACTTGTAGAAATAATATTTCTTGAAGTAGGCTTACGAGCTCGACAACATATTGCATGCTTAATAAATGTAAAATAATTTGAATCTGATTAAACTTTGCTACATTAAAAACAAAGACATGATTTTTACATAAAAACTAAACAGGGAAAATATCTATTTAAGCCAATATTAATTTTAAAAGTTTCCAGAATCACAACCATGATAGAAATAGATAATTGATGGCAAAATAGTAACGTGTATAATAACATACCATAAGGATGCATAAGATCTAAGAGTTTCCCAGTGGCACAACAGTATGTCTGCGGACTTACAACGCTAAAAACTAGGTTTCGATACCCATGGTGGACAGAGCAAGATAGCCCATTGTGTGGCTCTGTGTTTATTTCTAAACAAACAAACAAAATCTAAGAACAGCATAAGCTGTATTATTCTAAATCCATCCAGCTTAGTTTTAGATCATATTGAATTCTAAAGGAATACAAGAGCTGTTTTTAGTTTCAATTTTAATAGTTATCACTTCTAATTGGTACAAAGCACAACTTATTATTGTAATTACTCTCTTTCTAGCAGTTTAAACAAAACAAAGAAACTCAGGCACTTAATAAGAAAACACGAGACCTACATTCATTTTTTGCTAAGGGTAAATGACCACATTAATTAAAAGCCAGCTCATCTCATATCTATATAAAATGTATAAAGCATAATCAAATTTTCCGTACAAAACTCCTAAGCATTGAATAGACGTCTCTTTTCATAAAAGTCAGACATTCGAAGAGTGTCTTTCCCTTCTACAAAGTTCACGAAAAGAAATAAACGGGTTTAAAGCTGCAATAATCGACAATAACGTTTGTTGTTATAAACTACGTCTATTATTTATGAAATTGTACCTCAGTGAGATTTTTTGTAACTGTTATTTTTTGCAGAAATAATGTCCAGAAAGTGTCCACCATGAATTGATACACAATGGCGTACTCCAAAAATAACACCTTCCATTGCAAAAGTCAAAGTTTCATTCGTAAGTCCATTAATTTCTGTCTTTGTGTCATCTTTCAAATCCTGTTGTGTTATTGGCTTATTGATATACACTTCGACAATTAAGTAACCCCCAAAAATAAACCCTGACGGTGTTAGTCACACTTACCACGTGACAGTTATCCCAGAATCTAATATTCACTTAACTAAGTGATAGTGTTTCCCGTCATCAGATTATCAGACATATCACATATCAATTTTCCCTATAATCAAGTAGTCACGCTTACCACGTGTCAGTTATCTTGAAAGTCTAATACTCACACTAACCGAGAGATAATGTTTACCGTCATCAGGTTATCAGACTTATAATATATCAATTTTCCCTAGAATCAAGTAGTTAGACTTATCAAAATGCTTCTGACAAATCTGAGAATCGTGGAAGCCATTTTATGTGTTTATTACGAGAAATGCTCTGTTTATGAACAGTTCACACAACGCTTCCATTGTTGCTCATGCTGTATATTAGGCGACTCCATTTGTTTTGAAACTACAATTTCTTCTGATGACATATTCAGAAGGAGCAACATTAATAGCTAGTTCTCGGCGGTGTGCTCTTTCAGAAGCAGTGATGGGATATTCATTTTGGAAATAAAGCTCACGAACGCTGTTGGATTACCAATGTGTTCATCATTAAAATGCGAACCTTAGTCTTTATTCTAAACACAAAATACAATGATTATCCTTGATAATTTGTAAAATATGACTATATAATATCCTTACACTTCTTATGGTGGATCCTGTATTATGTAAAACAATTCCCATTTTTAATTTGCTACCAAATAACAAAACATGTGTTGTTACTCACTCTTCAGAGTTCAGTGGAATGCCATTCCAATCGTATTTACTACTATCGGGTTGTTACTTTTTGTGAGTTCTGTTCATTTCGCTTTAAAACAGAGATATTCATCATAATATTAACTATGTGAACTTTTTCTTTTACCCTTTAATCAATTAAAATGTCAATTTTTAGTAAATTTAGTCCTTGTCAGTTGAGATACTCTCTGAAACTCTTAAAAATAATTCATATCTGACATTCTTCATAGATTTCAATAATCAGACCAATCAACTCGTCAGATGAGAATCATGAGAGGCAAGAAATATCATTTGTTACAAACAGGTTATATTTAATCAAATGTTTCACGTAACAGATTTGCCAAAATAATATATTTATATAAATCAAGTTAATAAACTTTACAGTTTAGCGTTTGTTTTAGTACAAACACCACGCATTGGACTACTTGTGTTGCATGTGCCTTGGAATCGAATTCGAATATTAACATCATAATAATATTTTGATTTTATTTCAAAATATGGTATTCAGACTGCTTATGAGTATCAGATTTATCGATAGTTTTAAAGAATCTTTCATGATATTGCCAGTTTCCCATAAATGAGGTAATCACACTTATTGGTGACACTAGATCAAATGGTCAAAGTTCACAAGTGTCAGTTCTCCTAGCATCAAATTATTAGATTTACCCTGTGTCATTTTTTCTGAGAATCAAATAGTCACACTTACCAACAGTCAATTTTCCCTATCACCAAGTATTCACACTTACCAAGCGTGAGTTTTTCTCCAGAATCCGGAGGAAGAGCAAAACCTAGTAACGCCATGGAAGAAATTAGCACACAAGGAATGATTAAATTGAATCCATGGTACAGGGTTCTTCTTCTAATATGTAGGGTAAAGGTAATATCTACATATGGCTCTGGACAACACGTGTAAAATATGACATTACGTTTACCCCTAAAACCTATAATAATAAGAAAAAAGTATTTCAGTTCACTCTATTCTGAAGATGTTTTACTTTCTGTTAACTTCTAAATATTACAGCGTGACATGAATGATGTGAAAGCGATTTAAGTAACATAATAAAATACAAGATGGTCAAAAATTATATCTGCTGTATTAAAATGTATTAATTAAATAAGTAACCAGATACAACCATACAGTTTTAATAATCTTGTTTTCAACCCCAACAGTTTTTATTGAAATGTCAATACACTTCTGCTTGTGCATCATCAGCGGTTTCCAACAAATCTAACCTATGTTCGATTTCAGTCTACGATCACTGCAACATGCCCACAGTTATAGTGGTAAAGGAGTTTGTTATCTTGTATAGCTCTGTGATGTTTGCTATAGGTATCCTTAATATACCCCATACTTCTTTCCTGTACTCGCGACTGTAATCATGCTACACCATATTCATGTATTGAGTCTTTCTTGCACAGTTTCCATTATCTTGAGTAACAGTAGTTACTAAGATGAGAAAAAACACAACAATAAAACAATTTGAGTTTGACTACAATATGTTAAAACTGCATGGTTATATTTCCTTAATTATTAAATTTTAAAATACGAAATCTAAATTTGGACTTCTTTGTGCATTGGAAACAATGACAAAAGGTGAACGGAATAATTTGGGTTTACTATTAAAATATTTATCATAAACGGTAAGGTTTTCGTTTATTAGGTAATTGTGGACAATTAAACTTGATTTTGAAATTTGTGTGATCTTTACTTTAATATATTCGAGAAGCTTCGGAAAGAGTCGATCACACATCGAAGTTTGCTCGTTCTCTCTTATGTTTGAAATGTATGCTGAAGTTTCGTGCAAGCAATACAAATCTTATATTCACACAGCCGTCCTTAATTTTGTGTGCTTCTTTTCGTTAAATTTCAGTCAAAGCTACTGAAGAACTGTCTGGGCTAGCTGTCTCTAATTTTCCAATGATATACTAGAGGGAAGGCAGCAGGTCAACGACGCACACTATCAGCTGTTGAACTACTCTTCACAAACAAATATTGAAATGGACCGTCACATTATGCAGCCTCAAATGAAAAGGATAGCATGTTCAGTGGAGGGTTTCGATCCCTCAACAGGCAGATTGATAATCAAGTGCTCTAACTCCTAGGCTCTATGATTATAAACTCACAGATTACACGGGAAGTTGCCTTCAAAATAATCCAAACTCAACTCCAACTATTAGGCTATTTTTCTTTGATCGAATAGTAAAATTTTATGGCCATTCTTTTAGTGCGCCCAACCTTCCAAAGTGTAAAGAACGTTTTACGGTAGAGGGAAGAGAACCACAAAAAAGCATCTGTAAAACATTGCTTCATTCAATTACTGCATTGTACCAGCACCAATTGTTTATCAATTAGTGGATAATTTACGCTTAAAACTCGCTAATTTAAAAATAAATTTCTGGAGAGTGGCCCTTTAAAGAGATTACATCAAATGCTGTTTCAAGAAGTTTACACACATACGTATGTATTGCTTATACAAAACGGTGCAGGTTGCCCTGTAATGGATCTATGGTTTTCGAAGCTGAAATCCGGATTCGAATTCCTGTGCTATCGCAAAAGGCCTGGCATGGCCAAGCGCGTAAGGCGTGCGACTCGTAATCCGAGGTTCGCGGGTTCGCGCCCGCGTCGCGCTAAACATGCTCGCCCTCCCAGCCGTGGGGGTGTATAATGTGACGGTCAATCCCACTATTCGTTGGTAAAAGAGTAGCCCAAGAGTTGGCAGTGGGTGGTGATGACTAGCTGCCTTCCCTCTAGTCTTACACTGCTAAATTAGGGACGGCTAGCACAGATAGCCCTCGAGTAGCTTTGTGCGAAATTCCCAAACAAACAAACAAAAAGCTATCGCAAAATACTTCCTGCACTTCAAAGTGTGTTTATGTTACAAGACTGGCGGCCAATCTCTAAACTTTGATGACGTGTGGTATGGTTGAGCTAACCAATCAAAATATCTAATAGTTTCGCCTAAGTTGTTTCTCATATTGTTCAAATCGTTTCTTAATATTTCAAGAAAATGCTAGTCGTTAAGCGATGTTTCATCACGTGACGCAAAAACAATGCAAACATCTAAATAAAATTAAAACAAATATAGACTACAATAATATACAGACAAAATTAAGCAAACAACCATAAAAATTACTTTGATATTTATAACAGAGCTATGGTTGTTTCTCACTTTTTTTCATCATTACAAAAATTAAAACTCCTGAAAAACATATACAGTTTTCAACCTCCGGTTATAATTGGTCCTTCATTTCTTTGACAAAGTAACTGTTACTGACCTAATAGGATCCATTCTCCGTTATCAATATAGGTGGACATATCAGCCTCTTCGCTAGAAAGTCGCAAATCCAGTGATCGTCCATCGTAGGTCCATGAACCAAACTTCATTATGCACTGCTGGTCATCGAAAGGAAACCACCTTATATCGATCTTACATGTGCTTTTGAATATTCCCGGTGGGATATACGTGCATGTTCCGTTATGTTGTACAACCACGTTCGTAGGGATAGTGCTATCGATTCTTTCATCGGCACTAAAAGCATAAGGTAAAGTGAGACTCGTCGAGCTACAAAGACTTTAAATTGAAACTAAAAATCGTTGGATTACAGACATGTTTTAAGACAAAGCTGAATCATCCAATTACAGAGACTTTAAATTAAAGTTTAAATTGTTTGGTTAAATTAAAACGAAGAATCGTTGAGATACATGAAGATATTTAATTAAAGCCGAGAATCTCTGGGCTACACAGCCTTTAAATTAAAACTAATAATATTTGGATACAGAAAGGTATAACGTAAAGCTAATAACCTTCAAATTAGAGAAGAGATTTAGTTTAAAAAGCTAAATATGTTTTTGAGATAAATCTGACAAATAACGAACTAGAGAGAGATTTTGAAAGGAAAATCTGGAAATTCATAACTCACGAGGAGGTTTTATCCAATCTCCGAATAATATTGCTGATAGTAATTACAGTAAAAGTATACGAAAAATATAGCTGTTGAATAAGATATAAAACGTAATTTTGTTTAAACATTTTAATATTAAGTTATACAGTCAGACGAAAAGATTAACGTGGTGGTCATTTTATAACATAAATTTTTCAAACGCATTCTCTTCAGAGTATAACTATTTTATTTTAGAATAGCTTCTCATCTAAATTATTATCATTTATCATCAGTGTTTCTAAGAATCGAGTAATTTTTGTGGTATTTGTAATATAATTAAACCATTCATGAAGTGTTCTTTATTAAAGGCATTCGAAGACATATTTCTGAAGAGAAGACGTTTACCAAGAGATTATAGACTCAATAAAAAAAGTGAGGCTATTTCTACAGGTTAATTAAAATCCATTGGGTTAAATAAGATATAATCACTGCTTCTCTAAGTAATCTTTTTTTTTGACGTCATGGTCTAATACAGAATTCGATGAACAAATAAAATATAGAGAATATTAGTAAATGTTTCTATTGTTGAGGTATTCTTCATTTATCTTCTGAGAAACGCATTTTTAAAACATGACATTGAAAATGTCATTACTTTAAAAACGTTTGTGTTACCTTTAAAATTCAGTTATGAATCAGGTTCTTCCAATAAAACTTATGGGCCATATTCCTTAAAGTTTCTTGTAATTCATCTGTTCTATTATCAAACCTTCATAACTTTTACTGAACCTTTTAACCTCCTCTAATTTCTCCGAGCATTTTTAGTAGCTCCTTATTCCATACCAGCATAATTCGTTGTCATTTGGATGTGTAGCTCCTGTGGCTGATGGTTATTTTGAAACTATCCATGTTTAAACCAACTATGTCCCAATTATTTACATCTATTTTCTTCTCGATTTTCATAAACAATTTGTCGAAATACTAACTATTAACAAACACTTAAAATTATGAAATTTTGTTTTTAATTTCCTAAACAGATAATATTCTGCTTTTCAAATGCCATATTAATTTATTTCGTGATTGTCGAACTTCATGGCACGTACTGAATAAAACCCCAGTGTTTGCAGAAATTTTAAGCATACGAACCCCCCCCCCGCCAAAATATCATTTTTATTAATAAATAGTTATAAATGTAGTCATATGTATCTAATTAACTATTATGTTTAATTAAATTACCTGTTGTACATCAGGATGTCTGGTTTCCATAGAAACTTTGGATTCATTCGGATGTCTTTAATTCCGCCGTACTGAGAAGAATTCCAACTGAGATTTGAATCGACCCATTCCTATAGGAAACACACGCTTGATTGTAAGTCGGGTTCTTACGGAAAGCTTCCTTATTTATTACTCTGTTGTACATCCTGAAGCTTTTACACAAACACTGAGTGAAATACTTTCTTGTAAGCTCCATGTCAAAGAAAACCTACACGTGTATCTCGAATATCAATATATATATATATACTGATGCGGTCTAATAGAACACTTGTTAATGCTTTTGTTAGAATATCCTAATACAGTGATTGTCCTGTTGGTGTTCGCAAGACTATCTCATATGTATCTCAGCACAAGTAGGGATATTATTTTTAAACTTCCTTGACACCACGCGAAGGAATATTTTAAAAAATAATTTAATTCATTGAAATCGTATGAGGACAAAAATTTCTTAGACTTGAGGTTTTTCGTTATTTCAAATAACAGATTGCGATAACATTAAAAACCTCAGTGGTCTTGGAGTGGGGGTGGGGATCCAAAGTTAAAAGTTTGAGATCTCTATTATAAGGTTCATGAATACATTCTTGTTTATTTTTCGACTTATGTGTAATATTTTCCTCGTATAAATTGTTCTTATTAGCTTCAGTTATGTTACAAAATCAGAAGACGTTCACAAATTTCTGTCATCACTTTGGAAACGCACTGTCAAATTAGGCCTACGTGAGAATAACCTTAAAATGCCAGCGAAAAAACACTTTTGAGGTTAATATAACATTTTCCAAATAACAATCTTAGGCCTAAGTTAGATAATTCAAGGTTTTGAAACAAATTAGTCCAATTTGT
Source organism: Tachypleus tridentatus (assembly GCF_004210375.1). Classification (NCBI taxonomy): domain Eukaryota; kingdom Metazoa; phylum Arthropoda; class Merostomata; order Xiphosura; family Limulidae; genus Tachypleus; species Tachypleus tridentatus. Next base: position 71,708,120 of record NC_134828.1, on the reverse strand, counting down.
ATTAATAATTTCACCTTGAAAAATATACCGGAAGATATTTTGCTTTGTCTCGTTAACGTCAAGTAAGCTTCTTTCCAACTTTGTATTGTTTAAGACAGTGGTTCACAACCTTTTTTTATGCCCTGAACCCTTAAAAATTTTAATATGTTCTCGCACACCTAACAGTAATTATTTATTTAAGAATAAAGGTGAAGGTGGCCCAAACAAATGTTATCTCGCACCCCTGGATGGGAAACCATTGGTTGTTATCTTCCCTTAAAGCACGTATTCCTAGCAGTTCACGAAAACTTCTGATATTTTCTTTGACAAACATAATCAGAACTCTTTAAGATTACTAAAGTGGTTAATTGTACAACATTATTTATACTTTACAACATGAACATTTTGGACTAACCGAGATGTATCGTGAAAAGAGCGTTTTGACAATGATACGACTTCAAGCATTACTACAAAATATCTTGTTATTGTTCAGCACTTTAACGAGCTAATAATATCGTTTTCGTGGTAATCAAAACTACGTTTAGAATATAAGCCTGCAGACAGAAAACTACAAGCAACCTATTGGATTACCACTACGAATAATTTTCATTTCAGTAATATTAACGTTGAGTCCAAAATCAATCAGCCTTGATTCACGTATATGAGAAACATAGTTTTCACACCAGAGATGTGTATTTCAATTTTATTTCTAATTTGTTTTATCAGTTAAATTTTATCACGTCTTATTATTTTTTTTTATTAATATTAATTCTTTCATTTTTATAATTTAATTCTAAACAACAACATCTCTGTAATCATTATTCATATTAAAATTAAGTGTCATCTGGTATCAGGTTTGTCATAGTTACTAGCTAAAAGTAATTATATATTTTGTAACTAATTTTTTTATTAAAACTTCTATGTACTAATGCCATGTTTGTTTCTTTGTGTTCAAGTGCAAAGCTGTTTAGCTTATCTGCGTTGTATGCGTCGCTGCTGTCGAACGAACAGTAATTATTAAAGTTATAAGCCCTGAAGCTTACGGTTCAGCAATCGAAGGGTTACTAGTTATTGACAGTTTTATAGCCAACGTTCGAATTGCCACTTTCTGTCGTCCAATTAAGGACTGTTTCTTTGGTGGTAGTGACGTGATGGTTACATAAGCATATAACTCACAAAACACAAGAGTTTACGGAAAACTCGCAAATAAATACATGCACCTCAACTATGTATCAAACTACATCAAGCGTAAATCAAAGTGTCTTAAAACGTGCAGTGTCCAGATTTAACAAGATTCCTAATAAATAAAGTGCAAAGAAAAAGAGTATTTGAATTTCGCGCAAAGCTACTCGAGGGCTATCTGCGCTAGCCGTCCATAATTTAGTAGTATAAGACAAGAGGAAAGGTAGTTAGTCATCACCACCCACCGCCAACTCTTGGGCTACTCTTTTATCAATGAATAGGGTGAATGACCGTCAATTTATAACGCCCCCACGACAGAGAAGGCGAACATGTTTGGTGTGACGGAGATTCGAACATGCGACCCTCAAATTACGAGTCGAGTGCCTTAACCACCTAGCTATGCCGGGCCAGAAAAAGAGAAAAGCACTTTATTTCAACTCTTATTGATAATGATTGTCTTAGAAAAGAGGTTAAGTAATACGAATGTCCAAAGCTAAGAGCATTGAAAACCTACAATCATATTCTCCTGTGTCAACTTAACTTTTAAAACCTTGAAACTGGAATAGTATCCAGAAGCTACAACACTGTACTAACAACTGAATGAAGAATAGAAACAACTTTTACATCATTTTTTGTGGATGTGAACTCCAACACAATGGAGAGAGAAAAAAAAATCCACAGATATTAGAATTTAGGAGAATAACAAGCATACAAGATTGAAATACCAATTTATCTGCAACACCATATAATAAGAAAGAAGAAAAAGACCATACAATAAAAAGGGATAATACAAAAGTAATGGCGAACGAGTCGTACAGCAGAAAAACAAAGGTAAAAAAAGTCTTCTGTGTCTGCCTAACAGAAAACACACTCGATCAACCTAACATAGAAGTTAGCAACACGTGGATGAACCTTTTAAAAACATTTAAATAATTAATCAATTCAAGTCCCAATGGTGAAAAATCTGAACGAGTGAATAGCGCATTAGCCCTTCTACGAAGAATTCTTATTGAACCTACTATCACAAAAATAATCTTTCTAAGGATTGTTTTTTTAAAATACGACATAATATTAAGAGCCGAAACGTGTAAAATAAACTAGTTAGATATTAGTATATAATAATAATAATAAAATATAAGTAACTGATCAAAAATAAGATTATGTAATCGTGTGGTATACTAACTATGATAACATTTATCCATAGTAGTTACTTTTCGTAGGCAATTTATAACTACTTTTAGATCCCAGATTATTTTTGAAATTTCAAATTTTAAGTATTTTATTTATTTCTATTTTACTTATTTAGAAGGCCCAGCACGGCCAGGGGGTTAAGGCACTGGACTCGTAATCTGAGGGTCGCGGGTTTGAATCCCAGTCGCGCCAAACATGCTCGCTCTCCCAGCCGTGGGGGCGTTATAATGTGACGGTCATTCCAACTTTTCGTTGGTAAAAGAGTAGCCCAAGAGTTGGCGGTGGGTGGTGATGACTAGCTGCCTTCCCTCTAGTCTTACACTGCTAAATTAGGGACGGCTGGCACAGATAGCCCTCGAGTAGCTTTGTGCGAAATTCCAAAACAAACAAACAAACAAGCTTTGCGCGAAATTCAAAAAACAAACAGTACGTTTTAGTTGATTTTGTTTGTCGTCTTCACTGAACATCATGTTGTTTGTTCACCCGAAATCATCACTTGTCACGCATGTAACAATGATCAACTAGCTATAAGAAGTCACTGAATGTCGCTTCCCTAACTTTCTGCTCATCCCCAATTCCCAGTAAGAAATAAATATCTTTGTTTTGAAAAGAGTTCGAGTTATCGAGTAGTTTTGTTATGATGTCTTTCTATATTTCTTATTATATGCAGTTTCGTAATGTCATCAACGAAATTGTTAAAGAAAACCATATAGATGTCGCCATGGTGCGCACTTCAAAAATAAATATTTCAGAAAAAAGTAAACTTTATTGCTTTAAAATGATTGTAATAAAAATATTTAAAATAAGCAGTTCAAAACAGATGCAACCGCGAAATTGTGTTCTGATAAGAAATCTGCGATTAATTCTAATTCTATCTTTCATGAGTAATAAGTCATAAAACATGTAATAAGTCAAATATTGCCATCTGATGAGTGTGAAGAATTTTAGTATTAAGTAAGTTAATAAATTGTTTGTTTTTTACATTTGGAGCAAAGCTACACGAGGGCTATCTGCGCTAACCGTCCCTAATTTAGCACTGTAAGACTAGAGGAAAGGCAGCTAATCATCATTATCCACCGCCCACTCTTGGGCTACTCTTTTATCAACGAATAGTGGAATTGATCGTAGCATTATAACACCCCCACAGCTAAAAGGGCGAGCATATTTGGTGCTACAGGGATTCAAATCAGCAACCCTCAGATTATGAGTCGAATTTCTTAACCCACCTGTCCATGTCGGGCGAATTAATAGCGGTTGCACTATTTTCGTAGTTTATTTAATCGTTGTTTTTGTTGTCCACATTTCCCATCAACTAATAAAACAAAGTGGTATTTCCAGTCAATCAGAATCAATAATTATGACTTTAATCATTTAATAAAAGAGTTACTATAGTCAAAATACGTAATACATTGTTGTAAACAGGAAAGAAAGAAAACAATAATAAAAGCTACCTGAGATTATCTGAGTAAGCTGACCCCAGTTTTGAAGTGACACAAAAAAAAATAGTTCGGCAAAACACCATTCGCCAAATATTGGACTCTTTTAATCGAATAATCGGACTGGACAGTCGTTTTAATAATGCACCAATGTAATCAGAATGCGAAACATCATTTTGCAATAAAGGGACACAAACCGAGAGTTCTAAGGTTTACGTTCTTGCACGCTAAAAACAACACACATCTTATCGAATACTAATTTAAAAAAAAACGAAAAATATTTGCAAAAAAACATTCCTAGCCAAGCAAATGGGTTTTTACCGTAAAAAGCTTTTTGGGTTATTTGATTAACCTCTTTTTTTCTAAAAATGGTTATAATATAACTTTGCGTCGAAGAAATTTAATTCAAGCTTGTAACTATTTTTAATACCTGTCGAAATTATTTTTAAAAATATCACCAAGTGAAAATGTTTATTATATACGTTATTTAAAAAAATATTAATTTCAAAATAAATTATATTTGTCGTTTAAAAGAAGTGTTTGTTTGTTTTAAATTTCGCGCAAAGCTGCACGAAGGTTATTTGCACTAGTCGTTTTAATTTAGCAGTGTTAGACTAGATGGAAAAAAGATGGTTATTATTACCCACCGCCAACTCTTGGGCTACTCTTTTATCAACGAATAGCGGGATTGGCTATTACAATATAACGCTCCCACGGATGAAAGAACGAGCATCTTAGGGCTGTCAGAGATTCGAAACTGCAACTCTAGGACTGCGGGTCGAGCGCCCTAACCACCTGGATATGCAGGGCCACGTTTGAAAGAAACGAGTTAAAGAGTGCAGAAATAACTCTATCAAGACAAACAGTTTTTGCTATTCTACGTGAACAGCTAGGCTAAAATTTTGTTTCTTCTTTATCATGAAAACAAAGTAAAATGTCTTTTCCAATAAACATCTTTTTGAATGACAGCAGCTTTATGAAGACGCCGTATGAATAGTGTAACCTGCTTCTTAAAGTTTTTTGCCTGGCTTGGTTTGGCGATTAGGGCACTCAACACGCACTCTTCTGATCGCGAGTTCGAATTCCCGTCACACCAAACATGCTCGCCCCTTCGGCCATGAGAGATGTAACAGCCAATGTCCCTATTTGTTACTAAAAGAGTAGCCCAAGAGCTGGTAATGTGTAACATTGATTAGCTGCCTTCCATCTGGTGTATCACTGCTGACTTAGAAATGGCTAGCGCAAATAGCCCTCGTGTAATTTTGCGCGAAAATCAAAACAAACCAAACTTTATTTTTAGCGAGTTGAACAGGAAGTTGTATTTGAAAATATGTTGTGACAAACACTGATTGTCTTTATTTGTGATGCGTTAGTCTTAATAATTTGAAAAATTACTGAACAAAAGAACAATATATTATTTACACCTTAATTGGTTGCGTATTTTGTTGTGAACATTTACTATTTGTTTGAAACTAAGCACCAGGCCATTGGGCTAGGCCCGGCATTACCATGTGGTCAGGGTATATGACTCATAATATGAGAGTCGCGAATTCAAATCCCCATCACACCAAACATGCTTGCCCTTTCAGCCCTGGGGGGATTATAATGTGACAAGCAATCCTACTATTCGTTGATAAAAGAGCATCCCAAGAGTTAGCGGTGAATGATGAGGACTTTTCTCTTGCCTCACACTGCTAAATTAGGGATGGCTAGCCCATATAGAACAACTTAAGAAATATACAGTTTTACAAGTAACTTGAGACAGAGGTTCCTAATCTGTTTGACGTAACGCAAAATACAATAAGACATATTTTTAAGTTAAAAATGTGTACCATATAATGGTTACAAAATGGTATTTCATCGAAAAGAAACCGAAGAACGCCTGGAGGGATCACTGAACAGTAGTATGTTATCTGTCAGTCAATCGGTAGGCACTAAAATGACGTCACGTAAGGGATGCTTAACGTTCCAATTTGTACTGTCGTGACGTCAGTAAAATGTAAGCATGCCATGAATATCGCGAGGAATTATGCATTCTGTAAGCTACAACGCAGTATGAAATATGAACTTCAAAAGCAAGAAATAAAAATACTGGTTACTCTTAATTTTGGTTTTATTTACTCTTGAATTAGAACTCTTTCGGGCACCCTGCTGAAATATATCTAGTATATTTCTCTAAATATCTATATATACTACTCGACCTTTTAAGATATATTAAAACAGTATTCCTCCTCCGGATGGGTCTCAAAACATAGCTTATCTACTCAGATGGACCATGAGTTCGGTTTGGAAACCATTAGCTTATTCGATTACAATTTACTTACTTATTTAAGTTGGTGTTTGCATAATTTGTCTACAAAATACATTTATTAAAACTTAACGAAAAAAAATTTACATTTAAAATTGACATAAAAATTCCAATTGACTTCTTGATAGCAACATTTTGTTATATGGTATTGTGAATGAGGGCTATCTGAAAATAGTATTATAGTTACAAGTAATTTGTCTGTACTAAATGTCGTAACCTTAAAAGGCATATTGATCAAAATTTTGAATTTTTTTGGTTTTTGTTTGTTTTTTGAATTTCGCGCAAAGCTATTCGAGGGTTATCTGGCTAGCCGTCCCTAATTTAGCAGTGTAAGACTAGAATGAAGGCAGCTAGTCATCACCACCCACTGCCAACTCTTGGGCTACTCTTTTACCAACAAATAGTGGGATTGACCGAAACATAATAACGCCCCCACGGTTGAAAGGGCGAGCATGCTTGGTGCGACCGGGATTCGAACCCGCGACCCTCGGATTACGAGTCGAACGCATTAAACCAACTGGCCATGCTGGGCCAAATTTTGAATTAAATCATTCTTTGCAAAACCATTCCTAGAAAAGCTCCCCTTCCTTAACATACACGTGCACAGCAAACTGAAAGAATCGGTGGTGAGTGAAAGTGAAATCTAACTGAAGAAATATATTATTTAAAGAATTAAAAATAATTAAAAATAAAAACTGATAAACAATGCAGTAATATCTACTTTGCATCGCTTTGAAAGATAAAAATACATTTCATCCTCATATATCGTAAGAAATGATATATCTGAAGATTTCTCGCTCAAAAGCAGAATCTGTTCATCAACTCCATTGAAACATTGTTTACAAGAATTATTGATAGGTTTAACGACATACCACAATGTCTTCAGGTGCAATATACGTTCCTAGGCTTAGGAAAGGAACGATGGTTACCCATTTCATGTATTTTACGGCAGACATAAAAATGAAGTATCATATATTGCTTTCACCAATAGAACCTGGTTTTCTCTTAAAACAAGCAACATAGTTATGGTCCACTTAGCCAACATCATGCTTAAGAATGTCTAACTACCTAATATTAGTTGGATACATCTTCACTTGATATAATCACTGACGAGCTAGCTAAGTTATTATCAGTGCCGCCGCAAGGAGCACTAAGTTTCATTCTAACTATATAAAAATCATCAAATCGCGAAGCTAACGTGGACATTGTAATTTATGGAGATTGTAAAGGAAATATAATAAGAGGAAAGTAAACTAAAAAATAATCTACAATTAACACAGCCTCTGTAAAATGAAATTTAGAGCAGAACTGCAAATGAAATTGTAATTTTTCCCTCTTTTTGCAAGAATAAATAGAACTCTGACTTATAATTGACCTACAATTGCAGTAATGCACCAATTTAAAATATACAACGCACTAAAAATCAATATGCTTTAAAATACTCAAAAGTGACACTAGAAAACTTATCACAGAACGAAGACATTTTCTTATAAGCCTGAAGCGTCACGTATCAACGACGTGACACCTAACTTCTTATATCATTTTTTTATTATTATTAAGACTTGGCAGTAATCTTGGTTTTAAAGACCTTAGGGAGACCCCTAAGGGAAACCAGGGGCGCTCAGAAACTTTTGTTTCTCTTCAGCCCCGCACATGGCTGAGGGTTAAAGACCTCTCGATGAGCAAAGTGGATATTTGGATAGTTTATGTCTAGGACTATTTCTGAATAATGACTTGAGATTAGTTGGTTATAGTCGTGAAGGTGACAAATGAAGTCGGAGGAGAAAAGGAGGGACGAGCTATGTTGAGAATGGGGGAAAGGGTGTCAGGGGCGGGGAAGGCAAAGAGGACAGGGAAACATATTGACGTAGGTATTGCATGAAGAACTGTAGAAAGGTATAAGAATAGTACAACACAGGATAACGTACCTCTTTTCAGGGCCTGGGTATAGAAATACCCAAAATTTTGCTGTGGGGCAAAACGGGAGTTTATATCATGAAAATTTTCATTCTTATAAAGCATGAAAGAGTGTGGTACAACATGGTACCATGTGGTTTCTGTTCCCTTAGTTATTTTTATTTTAAACATATCAATATTTTTTTCCAGTTGACCCTGAACATGGAAAGTTGTTCAAGTAACTAAAACTTAATTAATTTATTCTCGAAACAGTGAAGCAGAGCGTAGTGTTGTGGAACGGATGGTTCATAGTGTTGTCAGACATTATGGTTGGTGCATTCTGTTGCTAGACGCTACGGCTGGTGCGTAGTGTTGTCAGACTTTACGGATGATGTTTATTGTTTCCAGACAGTACGGTGAGTCACTGTGAATGATACCGATTTCATTTGTAAAGTCATATACGTATGCCACCAGCTGTTTCACAGTTTTGCCAATATTCATTTCTTGGAAGTCACTCATGAAGACACCGAGACACGGAGCTTATTTCGTGATCCGTAGATAGGAGTTCTGAAGTTGTTTGTTTGTTTTTTTTTGGAATTTCGCACAAAGTTACTCGAGGGCTATCTGTGCTAGCCGTCCCTAATTTAGCAGTGTAAGACTAGAAGGAAGACAGCTAGTCATCACCACCCACCGCCAACTCTTGGGCTACTCTTTTACCAACGAAAAGTGGGATTGACCGTCACATTATACGCCCCCACGGCTGGGAGGGCGAGCATGTTTGGCGCGACGCGGGCTCGAACCCGCGACCCTCGGATTACGAGTCGCACGCCTTACGCGCTAGGCCATGCCAGGCCATCTGAAGTTGTCATGAGTAGTTGGACACTTTCCTTTCATCTTAGTTATTACCTGATGGTGCACTTGTATATTTACGTATATTAATGTGATTAGTATGAGTGATTTTAGTTTAATACATGTTTTAAGTATGCTTATTTGGAGTATACTTATGATTCTGTGTAAAGAATACGTACTGCGTTTTAATGCAAAAATCTTTTAGTCCTTGTTACAGGTTGTTACAACCATCATAATGTGATTGAGGTATAAATGGTTTTAATTAGTATGTCTAAAGTCATTACACAGCGTAATTTAAAACAACCAGTGTATTAGTAATCTATGCTGCAATGAAGTGTGCTATTAGAATAGTTTTATATGAAATATATACTCTTCAAAACAAGAAACGCAAAAGGGATATTTTTGTTATTTTAAATAGAAATATATGTAATAGCGTTACAAGCTCAGAGTATGTGATGTTACACGTGTTAAGGCACTGATTGTCAGACCAAAATGACAATAAAAGTTGTGCACTTTGAAAACGGAGGAAAACATCGGATTTTTCGCCAAAACGCATGCGTGTCCAATAAACTTGTTTGAGAGATCTGCATGTTCTGCAAGTGCAACATGTTCAAAATCCCTATAAAAGTGACGGGTTCTCGGTTTCCATAGCTCAGTGTTAAGCCACCGACACGCAATACAGTTACGCCAAGAGTGACTGAAGCACAACGCAACAACGCCATTGGTCGCTTGGAAGCAGGCGAATCTCGATCAGATGTTGCCAGAGCTGTGAATGTCCACCCAAGCACCATCACAAGGCTATGGAATCGTCACCAACAACATGGATCAACTTGTGACCGTCCACGATCTGGAAGACCTCGTGTGACCACACCCGCACAAGATCGCAACATCCGGTTACGTTACCTTCGGGATAGAACCACCACTGCGACGTCTACTGTCTCAACCATACCAGAGCTGCGTAGGATTTTCGATCAGACCGTACGTAACCGTCTACGAGATTCTTAAGCCCCATGTGCAACCCATCATGGTGAACGTCAACAACGTTTTTCAACATGACAACACCCGTTCTCACACAGCCCGACTCACCACTGTCTTATTGAGACACCACAACATCAACGTTCTTCCCTGGCCCTCCAGATCACCAGATTTAAACCCCATCGAACATCTTTAGGACGAGTTGGACCGACGTCTGCGACGGCGACAACCTCAACCGCAGACTCCACCTCAGCTTGCAGCAGCTTTGCAGGCTGAGTGGACAGCCATTCCACAGGATGTGATTCATCATCTCATCGCTTCCATGGGCAGGAGATGCCAAGCAGTTATTGATGCTCACGAGGGACATACTCGTTATTGACGTTGAGCGACGTTAAACTTCAACTAGTAAGCGTGGACTTCGCCTTCGCAGACTTTGGATGTTCAGCAGTGAATGTGCAAAATTTCACACATGTCATACAGAACTACCCGGAATAAACTTGTTAACAATTTGTCTCATATTTTGCCTTTTGCGTTTCTTTTTTTTGAAGAGTATATTTTGATTTCATATTTTTTGTAAGTATTTCATTTTATAAACATTGACTTTACGAATTGTTTATTTTATTACTTGGTTCAAGAGTTATGGTTTTGAGAAAACTTTAAAGCGATTTTGTGACTTGTAAATGTTTCTTTTCCTGTTCTTTCCCTTTACTGTTTAAGGCTATTTTATGTGTTTAATTTATACCTTTTTAGTATTGTTTTGTATAGTTTCTTTAAGTTTAAAAATGCTTGGTTGAATTTAAGCTCTGAAAGCTTGAGCTCAATTGTTCATATCTAAGAAGAGTTAAATATATATATATATATATATATATATACAGAGGTATGTTTTAAGTTGAGTGTGTTTTTTGTTTTCATGTTATCACGTTTTGTTTTAAATTTGCTTTTGAACTACCATTATTGTTAGCTGTCCACCCTTATAAATAATAGGTAAATTAAGTTGCAAAAGGTTACTTCAAGCTGTATTGTTGAAGGTTTTATTTCTATCACATGTATAACTTTAATTTTCCAGGAATCTATTTGATGTTCTTCCTTATTAAAGGGTTTTGTGTTACCTACAGTTTTGTTTGTCAAAAGATATTTTCTTTGTTTCTGTATATTGTATTGAAAAGGAGGAAGGTGAACTGTGAACTTATTTTTTTTGTAGTATTGCATATCATTGTTGAGCAAGTGGTCTAATTGAAAGGAAAAACTTATAACGTTTTTTAACGACATGAAATTACTAATTTTCTGTACTTTTAAAGCTAGGGGTGGCCAGATTAGCCTGGAGGTAAAGAGGAGAAAATGTGGAATAGGACGACATTGCGTGTTAATATGTAATGTTTTCAAAATGTCTATATCTTCTTTCAGTTGAATCTGAACGTGAAAAATCGTTCTAGCAAACACATCTAACTTTGCTTCTTGTTAGCTTTGTCCGTGAAATTCTTGTCTGCTAATTAGCAGTTAACTGATTTTTTTGCAGAAAAGATAGCATCTGACTTTCAGCAATAAAGAACTATATTTTCTGTCAACAAATCGAGTAATGACCCAGAATTACGCCCGACCCAGTATTCGAGAATGAATGAATAGAGGTCATATGCAGAATAGCATCTAGTATATAAACCTGGTTTTTGGTTGTTGTTGTTATATGTTTTGTATTAAAAGACATGGCCCGGCATGGCCAAGTGTGTTAAGACGTTCGACTTGTTATCCGAGGGTCGCGGGTTCGAATCCCAGTCGCACAAAACATGCTCGCCCTTTCAGTCGTAGGGGCGTTATAATGTGACGGTCATTTCCAATATTCGTTGGTAAAAGAGTAGCCCAAGAGTTGGCGGCGGGTGGTGATGACTAGCTGCCTTCCCTCTAGTCTTACACCCCTAAATTAGGGACGGCTAGCGCAGATAGCCCTCGAGTAGCTTTGCGCGAAATTTAAAACAAACAAACAAATTAAAAGAGATGTTCTTTCTTACTTACAAGGATTTTTAGAGCTTTTTCTGAACTTTCAAAATCAGACTTCTACTGCAACTTTAAACTTCACTTTTGGCATGAGAGGAGATTTTAGTAACGTTTGTCACTTAACTTTTCTTTAGCTTTTATATTTTATTTTTAAGTTTTAGTGTAGTATTTTATTCAAACTCTTAATGTTTTACTTAGGTTTGGAGTTTAATTTAAATATTACAAGATTCTAGTTTAACTTACATATTTAGTACCTCCGGAACAGGTGAGAGAAGACAAGCTAAGGTTTCTCACCTGTCAAACACACAATCACAACTATACACACTTGCTCTCATTCTTTGTTTTACCTATGATTTTATTTTTATATTCGTTAGTAACTATTGTTCTTGTGCGCCTTTCGTGATTTGACTTTTTTTCTTTCTGACGAACTCAGTTATACATCGGAGAGATCAAAAGGTACACATTCTTTAACTCAATATCTTTCCTCTAACAGAGTCTAACTGGTTTCTCTAAGGGAAATCCGCGAGCAAGAAAATACCAAAATAGCGTGAAAAACTAAAACTCATTGTTTTTTAAGCACAAAATATAAAATACATACTTGGATGCCCTTTCAATAATAATGATACCGTAGTGAAAAAAAATCACACAAAATGTTATCAACGCTCATTAATATTGTAGAGAACGAAAATAGTTTATTATTAATAATGTCGAAGAGAGAAGAAAAAAAAGAATAGCCCGATAAATTTTAAACAATGCATCTACTTATATCAGAAGCGAAGTAAAAATAACTTGTCAGATATTCTAACGTACAAAAAATGCCATATACCAAATATTTGAATATTGGTACGTAATACTTCTAAATCCTGCCATTCACAACACGTTGTCCAATACATGCTTGTGTTTCACTAAGTACGTATATTTTTCTCGTTTCTTACAATAGCTGCTTAAGACGTGTGAAAATTATCCTGTTATTTGGAGTTTCCTACAAGCTCTCTTAATGTTACACTTTTTATGCAGTTGAGGAGGGTATATTAAACGCTTCGGGTTTATCTTATATCTGAAACACCTGCAAGATTCGAGACAGAGAATCATAACAGCTGGTCTGCCTGTAACGAATGCAGGTGCTATAGTGTGAGGTGCAACCAAACCGAGAGAGTGCCATGTGTCGTAATATCAACAGTGTTATTTCCACAGTCTAAAAGGGGCAGAACTTTCACACAATCCAGTGTGATAACGTAGTTGTAAGCGTGTATTATTGTATTGTTTGTACTGAAATAACCACAATTACACACAAGCTAGTTTTATGAAACATAGCAGGCGTAATTATATTTAAATATGCCACTAAGGTCAAGTAAAAGAATAAAATATATTTTTCCGTTTTAGTTTTCTTTAATAGGCAAATATGTGTTGCATTCTTTTCAGTACGTATTCTTTGAAAGAGATATGTTCTTTAACAGAACATAAATATTTATTACTAAAGATAAGATAATGTTAATGGGAATCCATTAACTCTTTTTTATATTAAATTTTAAGAAATAAAACGTGGAATATTGTAAAAAATACTTTAAGTTATTACTACAATTTTGTAAAAATGTAAAAACTTATTCTACAAAACACAGAACCTTTGGTCATTCAGGTAAGATGGAGTGAATTTCTGATTAGTTTTCATGCCAGTGCTCAGTTCATTTGAATGGCAATAAAGCTTCCCACTTTGCCATTTTTAAAGTTGTTTTATAATTCAACTGCTTTTCAGTCTTGTACATTGTACAATATTTAATACTTGAAATTCGGCAGAACAATATATTGCTTATACCGCAATGTAGTAATACTTCTAAAATCATTTGATAATACATAACTTTGCATTCAGCCCGAAATTCATTCTTGCAAATACGTTTGTTTCGTTTATTATTAAACATAAAGCTACGTAATGGGCTATCTGTGTTGTGCTCACTGCGGGTATTGAAACCGGATTTTAAACGTTGTGAGCACTCAGACTTACCACTGAGCACTGAAGCACCGGAAATGGAAACTGCAGGTAGGTAAAATGGCTGGTTCAGTGTGTCACTGAAGTACGTCTTTTAATTGTATCAAAACAAATACTTAGATTTATATATTTTAGAAATTTCTCGAGAACGTCACACAAAAGCTTTCTGCGCGTAAACATCCTCGTTTTTAGAATGACAGACTGTAAGGGCAGCAGGTGGTAACAACTCCGATGTCAAACTCTTATGCTGTTCTTGTCTGATCAAATAATGGAATCGTTCGTTACTCTCATAGCATAGTCGCCGTCTCAACGTACAAAGTACGTTTTTGTGACAACAAAACACGACCCGTAAACCCTTGGATTCATAGTCTGAACAGGCTAATCAATCAGCTATGGCTATTCCAAAACACACACATAACAACTTTTAAAAATTTCTAAGTCTTATTTGTTTGTTTCTAATTAAGCACAAAGCTACACAATGAACTATCTGTGCTCTGCCAATCAAGGGGATCGAAACTTGAATTCTTGCAATATAAGTCCGCAGAGGAACCGCTGTGCCACTGGGGGCATTTTTAGTGTGTTTTTTTCGGCGTAAGTACTCCAAAGGCGTCACTATACATTACATAATTTTTCAACATGTTTGTTAGGCATAGTTTAATATTCCATAAGATGAACGTTAAGTTAAATGGAAAGGGAATTTAATAACGTTACGTTATGCCTCCCAGTGGCTTAGCGGTATGTCTGCGGACTTACAACGCTAAAAACCGGGTTTCGATACCCGTGGTGGCAGAGCACAGATAGCCCATTGTGTAGCTTTGTACTTAATTCAAAGCAAAAACAAAACAAACAAACGTTACGTTACTGCTCATCTATAAGGACACCCTGGTGGTATGTCGGCAAGTTTACGAACTTACAACGCAAAAATGCAGGATTCGATTCATACCAGTGAACACAAGAAATAGCCTAATGCGACTTTGCTCTAAACCAAACATCTATAAAAGGGGTTTTACACATCCTAAAAAATAACATTTTTCAGTTTTAAGAGAAACTTCAAGTAACCGCATTAAAAAAAAACATATATCTGAAACCTTTGATTGGAATCCCTAATAAAACTGATAACCTGAAACGATTTGATTGGAAAACCTAGTGTCTCCATATGTAACAACTTCCAATATATATAGAAAAACCAGTGCGTTTTGGTAGCAATGCGTTCCAACAATAGCTTAGATGTCATATTGCGTACTACAAAATCATGTAAGTTATATCTTTATGCTAAAACAGGATCAGAATACACACACTTTTAACCTAATAACCCGAGCGAAAGAACCTGTCTATGTCTGTGTGAGCGTCATAGTTCCAATACGTAATAACCCAGAAACATGAAACTTATCATGTATGCTAAGACGATTTTAAGGTTGTGCACCTGGGTATTATTTTCTAAATTTTAAATGTTTTTGCAGTATAGCCTTTAAGCCTCATTATTCTAGTTCCCGCAGGTCTATAAAAAGATTTTTCTTCCTAATCATCACTTACTGAAGGAACAATATGTGAAGGATTTCTGCAAAATACTCTTTATCAACATGAACATGGAAACAAAAATACAAATCTGAGAATTAGTAAAAAATGTTGAATTGAACTATGTTTTGGAAACGGCAACAAATAACGGGAAGAAAAATATAAATCATGGAATAATGGAGAATTTGGATGATGAAAATAATTCAAATGAAAACACAAGAAGAAAAACAACGAATCAGAAAAGCTAACTTAAAATTATTTGCTTTCAAAAAGAGTTGAATTAGATTAAGTTTGGGAAGTGGCAAAAGACAAATGAGTTAAAGAATTGACCCGTTAGGGTAGATATAGAAATAATTACGTTACTGGAGACGCTTGACTGGTACGCTGAGGCTTCTATGAATCATAAGAGGTACTTAGAATTTCGCATCGGAGCGACAGTAAGTTGTGCTGCAATAAAATGACGTATGGCTATCTGTTGTGTCTATAGAGAGGAATCAAATCCATTATTTCATGAGAGAAAAGTTTTTAAACGTTTTCCGAAAATAAATTGAAATTCTGATTTTTTTAAACTATCTAAAACACGAAATTTAAAGTTATAAACAGCGAGAGAGAAAAGGTTAAACAACTCCAAAACGTTCAGAGAAAAAAAAAACTATTTTTAGATGTAACTTAAATTAAAGACTTAATGTTTATACCTTTTTTAGTTATAATCATTATTAGCACTCAGAACAAGCTGAATGCCACTGGAGAATATAATAAGCTGAGACAACCGTCTTACGTTTAATAGAATACGTATTGAATGTTAGACTTGAACTAATAAATTAAACTAAGAATTTGTATTTATTTTCATAACTGATTTCACATATAATTTACTGTAAAACTACTTTAGTTTGCACCTATTTATTTCATTCCTACTTTATTATACACTACTGAAATGGTGTTACGGTTATTTTGCTTTACGTTACTACTTTCGCTAATCTCTCTCTGTAACCTCAGTGTTTGTCGATACTTTGGATGCTTCTTGATAGACCACGTTATAAGTTTTTTCTCCTTTCTGGGCGATAATAAAGAAGTTCACTGATAATCCTAATGTTCAACAACTAACATAAAACATAGCAAGGTATTTGCAGATGTAGCCTTATAACTTTAAGGGTCTGACCTTGCGCTTTGGTTCCCATTTTTCCTACCAAAGATGTGAATGTCTGACATTTATGAAAAACAAACTCAAAATAAAAATTTTAGGAATAAAACTGGTCTAGGACTATAGAGTCATCAGCCAAAGAAAAATATTTTTATTGTGGGTATTGTCTAACGTGAGTGAGGTAGGTTAATATCCGGACTTCTACCACAGGGACACCCCACACTTCGTAGTGATGAACGATATCGAGTAACCTTTCTATAGAATGAAAAGCACGTGAAAAAAGATATTTTCTTTTGCCTCAGAAATTTGAAACATTGCTATAACAAATTTTCAAAAAGAGTATTTATTATTATTTGCCAAATATCGTAAGGGGATAGGAAATAAAAATAGAATACTCCTGGGGCAGTGAACTGAAATATTATAAATTCGGGAGTTCGGGAGTTTAGCGAATGATAAACATGTTTCAGACAAGTTAACTAAAGTTACGTAACACTCAAAAGACATTGTGAGTGAATTACTTTGGTGATACCATTATAAGTTACGAAGCATAAAGAGCGTTTTAAACGAGAAATGTTGAAAAAGTTTAATTATGTTGAATCCTTATGTGAAAGCCTGTTTTCTAGAAGGAAGTAAAATAATGTTACTTTACTGCTCTTGCCAGTGACCTTCTGGTTTCTTATTGTTTTACAGATGATTTAACATAATTTGTTTTCCATAACTACACCAGCAGTCTCAATTGAGTCCTTTCAATTCTTTTGCGCTTCCGTTTTGAACCCCACAGACATTGCAACTCACTGTTTGTGAGCACCTGAATTAGACTCATAAAGTCATCGTACGCACAAACATTTGAATTGATTTAATTATCCAATCAGTTAAGAAACTTACTGGAACAGGGTCTAGAAATTATAATATTGAGGTTACCAAAAAAATCAAGAACTTCGTTGAAATAAGAGCTGGAAATACTATTTTTATTAATATTATAGGAGATAGGGAACTTACTGAAACAAGGTCTGTAAAGAATCCCAATGGACTTAATGATAAAAGATAAGTTTTAAAGAAAACTTATGATTTATAAGAGTGGCAAGAAAGGCTTGAATGTCTGTATTATTGCAATACACCTTGCAATAATATGGTCAAAATAATTTACTTGTACGAAATATGACTCAAAACCATGTGCCAATTTTTCTTTAGGTCTTCTAAGATTACTTAATCCTTGAATCTTTTAGAATGCTTACGTTGTATTTAAGTAGCTTTCAATAAAAATTTAACTACACTGAAATAATGTCATAAGCATATATTTTTTATGAAATAAAAAGTTGGAAAAATCTACAACGACTGTTGAACTGTTATAATATTCTTACACTTTTTGTGTAATTTCAAACATATATTGATTGTCATGACATCAGAGTACATATGGAATTTAATTCTGTTTTCATTAAATGCTGCCAACCTGTCAAGATTTTAAAATGAAGTCAAAATCTAATCACTTCTTTAGGCTTTCGAGGGAGTTCTTATTAGGAAAGCATTTATTACTCATATATATATTTATATATACATAATGCACTGGACATTCCAGAACCTACTAACTGCTCCTAGATACATTATAATGAAAGTTGTATCCAAAGATGGAAGTTAAAATAAATAATGATGAGAAAAATATTGTGTGTCACAGAACACGATGATCGATAGATATTACTTCCGGAATATTCAAAATCCACTTCGCTGATATTTTTTAATGTTATAACTCAAATAAATACTCTGTGACATAAGCCCAATCAAAACTTGTTTTCACTTAAGAATGAGAATAGTTTCCATCATTAAATTATAAAAGATTTTCATACACTACTTATAATATAAAGTTTTATTCTTCTTACAAGATTAAAAAAGACACGTTCAACAGTAATTACACTTGAGTTTGTGTTTATACTGGCTTGTATATTTAGTTACAGTTTTCGTTTAATGACGTCAATCTTTAACGTGGTCTTATTCTAAGCAAAATATATCTGTAGGATCTTGAAGTTAGTTATTAATATATGTTCCCAAAGTAAAGAAAAGTGTAAAACTTTTACATGAGTCTCGAATAGCGCTGTATCTTTCATCTATTTATTTATTTTATTAATATGCAGAGAAAGCTATACAGCGAGCTCTTTTATATTTGTATTAAATATACAAAGCGATAAATCCAGATGGTTTAGATAGACAATTGAATTCAAATAAATGGTAGTTATGAAGAACATGATAACGTCTACGTAAGGAACAGTTTTAATGTACGATGCTGTACTCCATGCAAAATGATTGTATACAATATCGCTTAGAATAGTTGTAAAACCATGTCCATTATAAAACATTGCCATTTTTTCATGCAACGTAATAAAAGGCCTAAAGAATAAAAATGTCCTTTATTGATGCGAGATCTACGGATAAGGGTTATAAATCATTTCATATTCAATCACTAAAGAACAAACAAAGTGTTTTCAAATTAAAATAAAATGTATGATCAAGTGATCAAATTCATTTTATTATGTTTTTCTCTATTTTTCTCTATAAGAGTCTGAATTAACAAAGATCTTCAGAAAAATCAATGTTCTAGATTTTGTTTTAAGAATATAATCATTATAAATTTTGTTACGATGTAATTAAGTCACTGGTATAGTTATTTTTTTATATTTAGCTGTATGAGACACGGAACCTTGTTACAGGCCAGAAATATGATATAAATATGCTAATAATTATATTGTGGCTTACAATATAAAGTAGACTTCATTATCGTAACTTGCTATAATTCTTTATTATCAATATTTATGCTGCCTATGTTGTAAAACAAAACAAATCGTTACATCTTCTGTATACATTTAAACGAAAAAATAACTCGAGTTTATTAGATTCGTTTTTAAAACATGCAAAGATTTTCGATTAGTCATCAAGTTTTTAAGCAAACTATAAAATGCGTACATCATATGAGTGTTTAAACCGTTGTAATTTCGTTATATTTTTATTGTAAGTTGTTTATTACATTTATAGCATTTTGTTTCTTTTTGATACATATTTCGTGCTTGGTTTTGAGTTTCCCGAGCTTTAATTTGAGAAGTAAAAAATACGGACGAAAGTATATCTCATGCAGGTTGGTATTTTCTTTTTAAGTAAACAGGGCGTTTAAAATGCATGCATACATCAAGACGTGCGAGATTGAATTGAAAAAAATATGGACAAAAGAAAAGTCCAAGAGGATAAATGCAGTTGAATGATACATAGTTGGAGTGAGTTATCTTTAAAATGTTTTCTGAATTGTAAATATTCGTAAAGATTGTAAATGCGAGATTTAGTCCAAAGGTTAAGAATATCATTAGCAAAAAAAAACTTTAGTTTTATTTAATTGTTTGGTTTATATTTTGCAAAGCTTTTGCAGTTAATTTAATTTGCTTGTTAAAGTCCAACGTTATTTATCCTCTTTAAGGCAATTCCCTATTGTGATGAGGCTTGTTAATTATCTCCAAAAACGTACCGAGTACTTTCTTTAACTTTTATTGTATGATTTCTTATTAATTGTCAGCTACTCCACAAAAGTCTAATATCATAATGTTTTCACATTTTCATAAAATATCTGAAGCTTTACTTTATTTGCAAAATTAATAGAAACGTATGATACAACGTAATACATCAATACCTTTACATCTTTCCATATACACTGCTAAAATTTGTTTTATTATTTTCGTCTAAAATTGAGAATCTAAATTAGTCACTGAAGTGTTACTTGTTATAATAAAAAGTAAAAAGCATAAGAAACTTAGTTTATTGAGCCTTATTTATTATATATATATTTTTTAGATTTAATATTAATTAATTAGCCCCCACCTCACAAGTAAAACACTTTAGGGAATAGCCTTAATGGTTTTTAGAAAACTGAGTTTAGGTCATGACTTACCAACGTTAACCAGATATTTGTTATAATTTGTTGGTTCTTTTCATCCTAAAAAGGAAAAATATATGTGAGATTTTTCTTCAAAAATATACACACACACACACTTTGGGAATTAATGGACATTAATCCATGAGGAAAAAGTAGTTGGTCATTACACGTATTCTACCTTCCACTAAGCGAAGAAGGCCTACAAAAGAGCTTAATTATTACTATCGTACAAGTACTTACCATGTGAGTCACTTACCATGTTTAACCACAAATTTGACGTAATTATTTGGCTCTTTTCGTCCTGCAGAAAGAAATGAAGGTGAAAAGAAGAAGAGAAGAAGCTAAAATCAATGTATTTGTTTTATAATAAAAATACATAAGTTTCTCTGCAACATTTAAGTGCAAAATAGATACGAAAAATGGGAATAAATAAATTCACGGGCTTCTACACATGAATACACAAAACAAACACACTCCCACAAATACAACTACTGACAGGCACTTTAAAATAAACATACTCCCACGTGTACAACTATTGACAGGTACTTTTTCAATAAGACCTGATTGTAAGAAACTGGTGAAAAAAATCTGTAGCTTAGAAAAGAATTAATATTTTAGCTACGTTGAAATCCCAAGAGAAAATTCAACTGAGTTACTATTTTCAAATAAAGGTTAAACGCGAATACTCTGAGGTATAGAATAGGGACATTTTTATTATTGATCTTAAATTGATATCTTATCTCATATTTCAATCCAGTCAGGCCAGGAAATCAGATCACAGCAAACTCCTCTTGATTACCCATAGGTAATCAGTGAGTGCAACGTGCACAAATGAATTGTTTGTCTGAGATCCTTTGATCAATAGTTTAGCAATCGTATAAAAAACATTTTAAAAAAGAATACATTACTTTATTAATGTTAAACAACTGTATCATTTACCGAAAATAAAAGATAAAAACAGTATATTTATACACATAAACAAATTGTATCATGGTAAGCGTGTTGTATCAGTTAGGCGGTAGCACTGCCTGGGTAGAGATGGCTTGGATTGTTCTTCGAAATGGTACTTTAAATATCTCCATCATAACTTTATACTACTGTGAAATGATTTCATTTATACAATATCTTTGTAATGACTGAGTCACAAGTTCTGATAATGTCTGTAAATATCATAAAAAAAATTAAATGTCTTGTTCTTCTTTCTTCTCCTTATTTGTTATTACATGATAAATGGAAAACCAAAACAATGGTATCAACTTATTTCACTGATGTGACTTAAATTCAAATGAACTATTCGCTTTTCAAGTATTGTTGATAACTAGCAGTAATTAAAGAGAATTATATAATTCTAGTGTGAACAATGTTACTATTATCTCTTTAAGTTAGTTACTTTATGGAAACTGGTGTTGCTTTAAAAAGTTTAAATACAGGGTGAAACAAGAATTACTAGCCAACAATTAATAAACTAGTTATTACAATTGGAACTTCATTGTATTCAGAACTTAGTAATAAATACAACCTTCATATGTCTTTTAAAACACTACATTAAAAAGAACAAGTAAATACATTTTTGTTTCTCAACAAAGGAAGTAAATGCAGTGATGGGTGATATCAATTCTTCAAAAACAATGCAAAGAAGACAGTAAAAATAGCCTTTGCATCATACCTACATAACAGCACAGGGAAGAATTAACATATAGCAATTAGTATAACAATTTAATTTCAGTTGAGTTTAACCTATCCTATTTTTGTCTGTTAACATTCTACTACACTATGTGTCTATTATGTAGAGACGATGTAAATGCCATCCCTGCTATATTGTTTTTGAAGGATTGCTACTATCCATCCCCACATTTACTTTATTTTTGAATTTTTTGCGTTACTTGTGTATCACATCAATTACAATGAAAAACTATACGTCACAATATAATACAACGTTATAAATGATTGAATAATTTTCACAAAAATAAAAATTGAAAAACGTTCTGACAAATAATTTGACTTTAATTTCAAATTTGTTTATTGACCGTATTCTGTAGCTTTAAGGAAAAATATGAAATATGACTTAGAAACGTTTGAAAAAATTAGAATAAAATAAAAACTGTGTTAAACAAAATATGAAACGCTTGCCCGGCCTCTACTCAGCCCCGTCGTTTCTGATAATGTCAGGTAAATGCCACTGAAACGTTATAAATTTCAATGTAATTTTCAACTATTTTTAATGTTTCGTGGCGTAACTGTTTTCAAAGAAAAAAATATTTATATTTTGTGTTTATAACACTACTATCAAGGCCTTCGACCCTAATTGTGAACTACTTATTAGAGGGAAGACAGCCAGTCAAAACCACTCTACCACTCATGGATTGACTGTTATTCTTATAACAGACTCAAAGTTCAGGGAATATTTTGTGGTATCACATCGATTCGAACCTGGCTCGTCATTTCCAAAATCTAGAGCTCTACCGTAACCATATAACGAATAAAAAACAAATAATTATACAACTATATTTTAAGCTGATATTCAACAATTTATAGTCAGTACTACCGCATTTATTATTTTTCAACCAATAATTTTAACAGTTTTTCTAATTCATCATGCTCACACCAAGAACCTCATAACATACAAATTATTTAGTTTAATATTTAAAATGGTACAGCCTAATGAACTCTTAAGCCTTTTGTTGAACAGGGCTGCAAGTAAATACTATTTATCTGCAACGCTGTAACAGTACATGAAAGTTTAAATTTCTTTTATAATGGTGTGCTGAAAATTTTTGTTATATTTTTTAAATATCAATACAGTAGCAACAAAACATTCTTAAAACACGTCATTATATTTGCTTTCATTGCTTATTAACAGTAGTTTTCAATGTTACTTACTAGTTTACTGACTTAGTTTGAACTTAAATGATAAGCCTTGTACTCATGTCGACTTAATTAACAATAACTTTTAATAAAAATAGGCTATCTTCATAGTTTAGAACAAAAAATTAATACAATAAATAATATAGGTTTAATTGTTAAATTTTGCACAAAGTTACTCTATTGTTATTTGCGCTGGCCCTCGTAAATTTAGAGGTGATTGTTTGTTTTGTTTTTGAATTTCGCGCAAAGCTACTCGAGGGCTATCTGCGCTAACTGTTCTTAATTTAGCAGTGTAAGGCGAGAGGGAAGGCAGCTAGTCACCACCATCCACCGCCAACTCTTGAGCTACTCTTTTACCAACGAATAGTGTGATTGATCGTCACATTATAACGCCCCCACGGCTGAAAGGGC
Organism: Tachypleus tridentatus; assembly: GCF_004210375.1. Classification (NCBI taxonomy): domain Eukaryota; kingdom Metazoa; phylum Arthropoda; class Merostomata; order Xiphosura; family Limulidae; genus Tachypleus; species Tachypleus tridentatus. The sequence goes on along the minus strand of NC_134828.1, from coordinate 71,684,492 downwards.
TAGCATATTGATGTGAGGAGGATTCGAACTCGCGACCCTCGGATTACGAGTCGAGTTCCTTAACCATCTAGAGGAAAGGAAACTAGTCAACATCAGCCACCGTTGCTTCTTGGGCTATTATTTACCAATGAAAAGTAGGATTGATCGATTGATCGTAACATTATAACTTCTCGTTGAAAAGGGTATTGAAAATATGAACATATTCGGTGATGGTATTCCAACTTCTAACCTTTAGATTGCGAATCGAGCCATGCTAAGTCCTGTAATGTAGTTAATGTAATGTAGCGTTCTAACTAGGAATGTGGAATGTTCGAAACAAACATTCACAATAAGTGAAATGCGCTGATTCATCTGTTGCTTGTTGATGGTGGTGGATGGGTTACATGTCTAGCTTATCCATTCTGTTTACAATATACTAAGTCATAATCCCACTAATAACTTACAAAGTGCGAGTATCTTAAAATTCGAATCCCCGTCACACCAAACATGCTCTCCCTTTCAGCGGTGGGGGCGTTATAATGTGTTCGTCAATCTCACTATTCGTTGGTAAAAGAAAAATCCAAGAGTTGATAGTGTGTGGTGATGACTAGCTGCCTTCTTTCTAGTCTTACACTGCTAAATTAGAGACCAAACCAATTTAAAAGATTTACTTTAGTAATAAATTTACGAACTAAGCCATGCACGCTATGTCATAACATGAGGCTTGTTATCGCTGGCGAGCTATGTTTCATATTACAATTTGCGATGAAATATAATAAAAATTAAATATGCTGTCCGTATTAAGCATTCAATCAATAGTGTTGATGAAACTAACGTTGGTGAAAGAGTGTTAGCAAATCAACATATCTATATATATAAAGAAAAAAATGTGTCTGTCTGTTTGTCCATTATCTAGTTACTAATAGGTCGTTGAATCAATCTCAATCAAACTTTGTATAATAATATTTTATGACAAGAGGCGTGTTCATTAAAGTTCACAACCTCTACATCCCTATTATTGCTGATATTGAGTATTTATTATTTTTGAAGTAAGTAAACTATATTCATAGATGGCGCCACATCTTTACACTAAAACAATAATTTATTAAATTTTCTAACATAACATACATACAGCATGTGGGATGGTACACAAATGTCTTATATATGTATCTCAAGTAATGCGCTAGCACTGTCTTTGGAAGAATGCAATATTACATAAACTCAGTTGACCTTTCTATACCAACAGCCTCGATAAGACTTACATGAAGGGCCGTTTCTTAATTTATGCCAAGTTTTTACTTTCGCCACTATCCTTTCAACTTCTGCCTGTAAGACACTTCTGCTGCCAATAATCGTCAATTAATTAATTACGTGAAACACTGTGGAAGGACATTAAGAGTTGAATACTGAAAGCGGGTAACCGAAATTGCCACTACTTCAGCTGCTACCCCCTTCCTACAAAGTCTCTTGATTATCACATAGTGTATACCATGTTTTAACTATAAATATATTAAGAAAACCCTAAATATAGCTAAGAACTGCAAGGTTCTCTTGAAGTATATCAGTTCTAGTTAGTTTAGCACAGAACAGTAGTGAAAACTGATACTAAACGTATCTTTATACGACATTAGGTCCTAAGTTTTAAAATTACTTTTCTTAACTTCAAAAGTATGGTCCGACATGGCCAGGTGGATTAAGGCGTTAGACTCGTAATTTAAGGGTCGCGGGTTTGAATCCCAGTCACACCAAACATGCTGGACATTTCAGCCGCTGGGGCGTTATAATGTTACAGTAAATCCCACTATTCGTTGGTAAAAGATTAGTCCAAGAGTTGGTGATGATGACTAGCTGCCTTTTCTCTAGTCTTACACTGCTAAATTAGGGACGGCTAGCGCAGATAGCCCTCGTGTAGCTTTGCGCGAAATTCAAAACAAACAAGCTTCAAAAGTGTGTTAAGGTTAACTGGCACTCTAGACGCTAGATTCACAATTTAAAATATGCCATTTTCTTCTTGAATAACTAGGCAGGAAAATTAACCATCAACACGAGATTAACAATAAATTAGCAGGTAATGAATGGGTGAAAATCTGTCTTTATTATAAAAAACATACAGCTTAAAATTAGTTTTGGAATATCTTTCTCTAAGATACGCCTTTCAAATAGTTACATTCTTGAAAACCTATTGTTTAATACGACCATGTTTAAACAAAACAGCTTAACCCTCACATTTCAAAATTAATCTCTAAATAAGTTTTCTTACTTTTCATGGACTACTGTTTTCTTCAAACTACAATAGACAACGAATTCGTAATTTTCTACAAACTGAAACATTATAATAAGAGAGTTTAAAGAGGCTATGTACGCAAGCATTACATCAACTAAAATTACTCAATGAACTGATCTAGCAAGGTGAGATAAAAACTAATTTTATCAAAACTGCAGTCCACGTTACACCAAAGTATGAGTTTGGTTTGGTTTGTTTTTGAATCTCGCGCAAAGCTTCACGAGAGCTATCTGCGCTAGCCGTCTCTAATATAGCAATGTAAGAATTGAGAGAAGGCAGCTAGTCATCACCACCCACTATCAACTCTTGGATTTCTCTTTTGCCAACAAATAGTGAGATTGACCAATACATTATAACGCCCCCACCGATGAAAGGGCGAGCATATTCCGTCTGACAGAAACCAAAGTATGGGACTTTGTATCGCTGTCGAGGTAATATGTTTCATATTACGATTTACAAACCAAATAATGAAGAAAGTCACAAGCAGTTAAGTTACCTAAGAAGCTAAAAAACATTTTCAGTTGAAAATTTGAGATTAAAATATTTAGACTAAGTGGAGAACACTTTTCATTTGCGTATTTATATATATTACCTTTGTTTCAATCACAACGAAAAAAGTAGTTTATAATATTCTTAATTAGTTATTTTCTAAAATATTTTAAAACATCCATTTGTAAGCGAAAATCTGAGACAACATCTTGTGCTCAATTATGAGATTTAAGATTTTTGTTGTTCTGAGCAAGATGTGATTTTAGGATTGGCATTGATTTATATACATGAAATAGCTGGAGTAATACCCCGAATTTATAAAAATGAATAGAAAATAGTGTTAGAAGACAAATGCAAGTATGAAGAAGTGAGAGAAATAAGTATTCGCGTTATAAAGTACTTGAGAGGGTGAAAAAGCAAGGACTAAAACTATTGTCGAAAGACATTTTCTGCGAAGAAAGGGGAAAAAAAACCAACAGGTGATTTATCAAGATGAAATCAATCGAATATTTATGTCTATAGTCACAAAATTGTAAAGAAAGGTAAACTTAACAGAGCGGTGGCTAGTTCTGTTTCTTAAAACTTGGCAATAAGATAGTTGTATTTCTTCAGGTGAGTAATGGTACTTAAAAAATGAATAGAAATAAAAAATGACTTCTGAAATATTTTAGGTTAAAAGAGTAAAGTGTGAAGTGATGACGTAATTTCTAGGTTGAAGGAAAGAGAAGGGAAGGGTCAAACACAAGGATATTTAAAAAATTGGAGAAAAGAGCAAAGAAGGCCCGGCATGGCCAGGTGGGATAAAGCACTCGATTCGTAATCCGAGGGTCGCGGGTTCGTATCCCCGTTGCCCCAAACATGCTCGTCCTTTCAGCCGTGGGGGCGTTATAATGTGACGGTCAATCCCACCATTCGTTGATAAAAGAGTAGCCCAAGAGTTGGCGGTGGGTGGTGATGACTAGCTGCCTTCCCTCTAGTCTTACACTACTAAATGAGGGACGGCTAGCGCAGATAGCCCTGGAGTAGTTTTGCGTGAAATTCAAAAACAAACAAGAGCGAATAAAGTACCGAGTTAGGGAATAATTGTTAGATAAAATAGAGCATATAATAGTCCCCCGTTAATACAGCGGTATATCTACGGATTTTCAACGCAAAAATCAGGGGTTCGATTCCCCTAGGTGGGCTCAGCAGATAGCCCGACGATGTGGCTTTGCTATAAGAAAACACACACACACAGTATATAATAAACTCAATTTTTTTTTTCTTTACTACTGTGACATTTTTAAAATAATCAATGCAACAGGATCTCTCTCTCAACCAGAGGCGTATCAGTAGCAGCGATCGAACATTAAAAGTTCTGGGTTTATTTTACTTTTGTAAAATTTGCGCGGGACGTAGCATGTAGTAAAATATTACACTTACGATTTACAGTTTCCAAATAGGACAACAACTGATCGACTTATGACTGGCTATACCCTCAACAAAAAACCCATAGTTAATTAATTTACTTGCTGCTGTGTAGTTGGTGTATTTTATTTTGCCATTTCTTTGGACGTCTTTGCGTATGTTTTGCGAATTAGAATCCGAGAAATTTTTGGTAGACAAAGTCCCATTGAATGCGATTAGGTGTTTTCCATTTTTCGACATTTCATCATCAATTACTATTCTTCCCTCGATTGCATGCATGTACAAAGTACCGAGGGGTTTGAATTGTAATCTGTACAACCTCAGTTAATGTAGTCAATATGGACTATTTCACAGTCCTTATTAAAGCAAATCCATCTACCAAACCCAAAAATGATGTTATGGCAAAAATTGGCTTTGTGCTGGCAAGAATAGAATTGATAGCAGTAGTAGCTTTCCGCCAGGACAAACAGGCAATGAAGAAAGGTTGCATAATTTGAGTTGAGAATTGTAATTAAAGACGATCAATTAATTTCTTCGACATTTGCTGATAAAAGGTGTCGCTGTCTCCCCGAAACGTTGTGTCTCTTTGACTACTCATAATTCTCGACTTAAATACGTTACGATTACAGTCATTTCGCACTTTGTAGCAGAGCCCCCCCAGTGGCACAGGGGTATATCTGCAGCTCATACCGCTAAATACCTGGTTTCGATACCCTTGGTTGGCAGAGCTTAGATATTTCATTGTGTAGCTTTCTGTTTAATTCTAAACAAACAAACAAATTTTTCAGCAGTCTAAACAATATCTGTGAAAAACATTTACTGGAATTTCTTGACTTTGCTCTGCTTCCAAAAAAATAAAAACACTACTGCGCTTCTGGTCGAGTGAGAGATCCTGGATTGAAAATAAACATTTGTTTAAATTTGAAGATAAAAGTCTAGTGGTTGTTTAGTTTATAATTTATTGTTTTCATAATGCAGCATAAATGATGTAGGTTTCTCTTTTAGATTTCTTGGCACCTGTAGAAAAGAAACATTTACTGTCAAAATTTGATAAAGCATTCGTATAAGTTTGTGTTTTCTCATAAGAAAGCCACATCGGGCTATCTACTGACTCTACCGAGGGGACTCGAACCGCTGATTTTAGCGTTGTAAATCCGTATAGTACCGCTGTACCAGCGGGTGGACTCGTCATATGAAAATAGCCCTAATATAAATCTCATATCATGGACATCGAAATTTCAATGAAATACTTCAAGAATCAATAACTGTAATTATGATATTGTCTGAATAAACAATATTAAAATGTTACGTTACATAAAATAAATAAGACAGAAATTATCAAATGGTCAGATAACTACTAAGGGTAAGAAAACGAACAAAGCAGCAAGTTGTTAACTAATAGTTAGAGGATATTGTTGTTTTTGAATTTCGCACATCTGTGCTAGCCCTCCCTAATTAGACTAAAGACTAGAGGGAAGGCAGCGAGTCATCATCTCCCACCACAAACCTTAGGACACTCTTTTACCAACGAATGGTAGGATTAATCGTAACATTATAACGCACCCACAGCTGAAACGGCGAGCATGTTTGGCGTGACGGGGATGCGAACTCGCGACCCTCAGATTACGAGTCGCACGCCTTAACACGCTTGACCATGCCGACCTATAGTTAGAGAAAGGAAAAAAGGAAGAAAGCGACTAATGATTAACTAATAGTTAAAGGAAACAGAAAGCAGGAAGTAGTTGACTTGCAGCTAGAGAAAAGAAAGGAGAAGGAAAGTGGCAAGTGGTTAACAAATAGTTGGAGTTGTTGGCTCGTACTGCATGACTGAAGAGGACAGTCTTCGTTATTATCCATTGATTTCGAGTGTTGGAGGGTCACTGATTCGCTCGATCTTGGCTTAAAAATGTTTAGCGTAGTGAGGGCAAGAGAGCACGTAGCTGGTGAGTGCTAATAGTGTCTTCCTCTTGCTTTACGTGCTGCAGACTTGTTCTAGGTTGTCAGGATACGATGCTGTTTATAAGTGGCTGGTCCGTTAGTGACAGCACCCCTTCAGTCTTGGCGGTTTTATGAAAGGTGTTGCAGTTCTTTAGCGCAGCCCTGAGTCTCTTCTTGTAGCGCTTCTTTTGACTTCCATGAAAGTGGCCCAGTAAAGCTGTGTCTTCCTCAGCAAAGACGGAATGCTGAGCATGTCAGACTTGTTTAGGACCTCGGTGTCAGAGACTTTGTCTTACCAGCGGATTTTAACGAGTTTGTATACACATCAGAAATGGAATCGACTGATTTTTTTCGCATGTCGTTGGTAGACAGTGCAAGTTTTAGATGCAAAGGAGAGAATAATGAGCATAGCAAACTTTCAGCTTAGTTTTTAGTGTCACCCTTTACGATCCCAAACCAATGAACACAGCATACCAAAAGCAATATTTGCCTTGGCTATTCTACAGTTTCGTTGTCAATACGAACAAAGAGAGAGATAATCATTAGCGTAAATAATTGTTTGTTGTTTCGAATTAAGCACAAAGCTACACAATGGGCTATCTGTTCTCTGCTCACCACGGGTATCGAAACCCGGATTTTGGCGTTGTAAGTCATTAGACATACCGCTAAGCCACTGGGGGCGAGAGTAAAGAAAGGAGAAAGAAATTAGCAAGATGTTAAGCAATTGTTAGAGTAAAGAAAAGAGGAAGAAAGTGGGAAGTGGTTAACTAGTTGCCAGAGAAAACAAAACGAGAAGAAAGTGGCAAGTAGGTAACTAATTGTTAGAGTGAAGAATAGAGGAAGGAAGTGGCAAGTTGGCAACTAGTTGCTAGAGTAAACAAAACGAGAAGAGAGTGGCAAATGGTCAACTAATTGCTAGAGTAAAGAAAAGAGGAAGAAAGTGGCATGTAGTTAACTGATTGTTAGAGTAAAGAAAAGAGAAAGAAAGTGGCAATTAGTTAAATAATTTATGGAGTAAAGAAATGAGGAAGACATTGGTAAGTAGTTAACTAAGTTCTACAGTAAAGAAATGAGAAAGACATTAGTAAGTAGTTAACTAAGTTCTACAGTGAAGAAATGAGGAAGACTCTTTTGTCTGTTTTTATTTTTTAACTTTGCGCAAAACTGCACGAGAGCTATCTGTACTAGCCGTCCCTGATTTAGCAGTGTAAGACTAAAAGGAAGACTTCTATTCATCACCACCCACTACCAACTCTTGGGTTTCTCTTTTACCAAAGAATAGTGAGAATAATCGTCACATTATAACGCTCTCACGGCTGAAAGGGCAAGCATGTTTCTGTTGATGCGGATTCAAACCCACGACCCCTCAGTTTGTGAGTAGAGCGCCCTAACCACCTGGCCATGCCGCACATAATGAAGAAGAAATGGGTAAATAGAGCAACGTTTCCTGTAGTCCGTTGACATTTGAATTCTGGATACAGTACACTATTGCCTGATATTCTGACATTGCCCATTTGATTCATATAATTTTTGGACAGTTAAGCAATTTGACGCCCAATAACTTCTGTTACGTGACGTGGTATGACTGTGCGTCAGGTACAGGTTTGGTTTGTTTTCGAATTTCGTGTAAAGGTACACAAGGGCTATTTGCTCTAGTCATCCCTAATTTAGTAGTGTAAAACTAGAGGGAAGGCAGCTAGTCATCACCACCCACCGCCAACTCTTTGGCTACTCTTTTACCAACGAATAGTTGGATTGACAGTCGCATTATAATACTCCCACAGCTAAAAGGGCGAGCATGTTTGGTGTGACTGGGATTCAAGCCGCGACCCTTAGATTACGAGTCGAGTGCCGCAACAACCAGACAATGCTAGTCAAAGAAAGATTGTTTCAACAAAGCGTTGATCTGTTTCGAAAAAGATTATGCCAAATGCACGCACTTTCGTACATAACAGATATATATGTGTGTTTTGACGAACTTATGTACAGATTAGAATAACAACTCATACATATTTGTTCGATCATACGCTAGCTTCTCTGTTATTATTTGGGCATGTAGACAATAACATCAATATAGAACAGTAGTGAACAAACATTTTGACTAAGACTATACAACAATTAAAACTGAATACGGTTACATTTATTATAGGCATAGCAGTTAAATAAATTCTAAAAAACGGTAGTTTAGTAAGGAACACATAGAAAAGCATGATGAAACTTGAATCGGCTCGGCATGGCCAAGTGTGTTGAGGCGTTCGACTCCTAATCCGAGGGTAGCGGGTTCGAATCCCGGTCGCACCAAACATGCTCGCCCTTTCAGCCGTGAGGGCGTTATAATGTGACGGTCAATCCCAATATTCGTTGGTAAAAGAGTAGCCAAAGAGTTGGCGGTGGGTGGTGATGACTAGCTGCCTTCCCTCTAGTCTTACACTGCTAAATTAGGGACGGCTAGCACAGATAGCCCTCGAGTAGCTTTGTGCGAAATTCAAAACAAACAAAACAAAAACAAACGAAACTTGAATCAAAAATGGGAAATTAAAGGTCGGCCTCATTTGTACTTCAAATCGCACAAACAATCGAATAAACAAAAGTACATTTTAAATACAATTCAATTCAGTAAACTAAAATAAATGAGTTAAAATGTTAGCTAATTTGTTTAAAACTTAGTTTTAGTGGGAATCTAAGGCTCTGGTGCGTTTTATTTCATACAATATTGTAATGTTAGTGCCAACTTCTTTGATTTTCGCACGTACGGTATATCAAAATATAATTTCATTTACGCATTGTTTGTTATGAATCAGACGATACATGGATTGGTGATGTCAAAAGTATTTTTTAATCGTGAAAATTTTATTTAATCTTTGAAGACCTTCTATTCGATCATTTGCGCGACAAAGTTTAACATCATATATAATTTCCTCCACCCTTCAGCAACAGTTGTAGCTAAGTTTCTATGGTTTTAGTTCATTTTTTAAATTTTAGTTCTTGATTTCTAGCGACAGTCTGACTGAAAGCCCTAGTAAAAATAAAACAATACTTCTGTTAGAAAATATAGTATACTTTTCAGTTATTTCTAAATTTAAGTCGGCTTCATATCAAATACACTACACTTATCAACCTTATTGCTTAGTTTTATTTTTATCTCCTGTGAAGTCCCCCAGTTGGACAGCGGTAACTCTATGATCTTACATAGCTGAAATCTGCACTTCGATTCCTCGCTGTGTACAAGTAAATAGTCCAATGTAGCTTTGCTAAAAAATCATTTTCTCTGAACCTTTCTTATTAGAAAGAATTTTAACATCAATATCAAAGTGAAAAAGGTTGTGGAAAAAAAAATCTTATTCTGTAAAGTCAAACCAAGAGAGGATGATTATAAGGCTTATCATACACTAAGTGCCTGATGGATAGGGCGATCGGTTCGCGGATTTGTATCCCCATAACTGAAAATACTCGCTCTTCCAGCCGAGGCGACGGCATAACGAGACGTTAATAAAAGAGCGGCCCAAGAGTTGATGGTACGTGTATTGTTGACTAGCCAGCCGCCTTCTATCTTGTGCATCACTGCTGGATTACGAGCGGCTAGCGCATATAGCCTTCAAGTAGCTTTACGCAAGATTCAACAAGAAACCAACACATTGAAGAATGTTGGTGTTAATTAATATATATTTAATTATTGCTATCGAAAAACAGTATATTTTAAAACATAACCACAGATTTGAAGTGTATATCTCAGGACGGCTAGTATGGATATTAACACTTTTGCAAACTCTCCCTTTGTTTACCTGAAGATGGCCAAAAAAGGTCGAAACATTGTTCTCTGATTTATTAGTAAAAGTATTAATACCCATACCAGCCGTCCTGAAATATAATTTTACTTCAAGTGGGGTTCACGTCATCACGATAAACTTGAAATGTGTAAACGAATGTCTAGAATGGTTTAAAATGTTCTGTTATTTCTTTGGAATGAAAAATCCATATGAATGTGTAGAAATTTTAGAAAATTTTCATATATTTTGAAACAAAGTAAATTATCTAAAACTTGCAGCCTTTTTGAATAGTAACGTCTTTTTCATCAGAAAGACGACAAAAATATCACTTTTCAGAAGTATTCCAGCTCTTGGTTCGTTTGTTTTGTTTTTTCTGGGGATGGTATTATATTTTCTTCTGTTGATAGTTACCCATCAGAACTTTAAAATTCCAGTTTAATATCAATATGGGATTTCTCTGTGTTCGGAGAGCTTAGCTGATATTATTTGTTCAGTCATCTTCTCTTGATAAACACCCTTGAGTTGCCAAGATAACCCTCTGATACTTCGTAAACAAGGGTTATATAAAACTGTTGAAGCTATGTTTTTATAACGTAGATTCTCCAAGTATGGCAAATTATGATAAAGATCTGTACACATGTTTTACTGAAAAGATAAGTGACAGTTCTAAATTGCTATAGTGAGTGTTTCAAAGGAAGCACTTGCATTGCATATTTATTGGCACTTAACAGACTTGAAAATGTTTAACATATCATATACATATTTTCATTACCATAGTTTCGTCCAGGCAAGTCAGTAAAATAGAAATAGTACAATACAGAGACAAGTAATTATTTTTTGTTGCAAAATAAAACTATTTATGAAACCCCACTTGTTCTGTTGGCGTACGTTTAGTTCTAATATTTATGAGCTAAGTCTCGTTAAGCATTTCTCTCGCCTTCTAAATTGTAATCTAGTCTTAGGTTTACTGTTGACATAGCCACATTTTACCCTTATTATATAGTGTGTGTATGTTTTATTTTCATCAATAACTAATTATTAGTAAGAGCAACCAGTTGTTCCATAATGCTGTTTTTGCCAAAGGCTCTGTAACAAAGGCTTTTTTTGTTGATTTGTATTTGCATTAAGCCTAAACCTAATTCAATGTGTACATGCCTAACGTTATCTGCTAATTTTAATATAAAAGTATGCTAACTTAGTTATTAAATTAATTCTACTTTTATTTGAATAATACGACAAAGTACATGTGTTAGTAATTATTAAAGTGCATTAGATAATCCCATTTATCTTTATGACACTTTTTGTTTTCTAACTTTTTTTCTAATAATATTTCTCTTGACATTTGAAGATTACACTCTTGTGCAAATTAATTGAAACAAATGGTCATTTTACAATATTTTCAGCATGACGGCCGGTGTAGGCTCGCTGGACCCGCTGATTTCCTTTAATAGTCATTTTTTCACATAGACGGCGTCGTTAGCTATGTTTTGCAGTATGGTCGATCTATTTTTGGGATATATTACGAAATTTTGAGGAATATTACGTCATTCGAAATTACGTTAGAAGGGCAAGGAGATCAGTCAAAAAACAACTTCTTACCAACTCAATGAAGGAAAAACGGTATCAATGGAGTCTGAAATACAAGAACTGAACGCAAGAACAATGGAGGTAGGTGTTATTCAGTGACAAGACTCATTTTATCGTACAGGGTCAAAGAAGTCTGCAAGTTTGCAGATCTCCAGGTGAGAAACTTCAAGAATCTCACAACAATCAGTTCGTAAAACATCCCTTGAAGAAAATGTTTTGGGGCTTTTTCAGCTACTATGGCATCGGAGGCTTACATATCGTAGAAGGTATAATGCGAGGACCACAGTACATCGAAGTTTTGCAGAGAAGAGTCGTTCCAGAATTGAAAAAGAGATTTCCAGATGGCATCTGGCATTTTTCAGCAAGATCTGGCTCCGTGCCACACATCGAAACTTGTGAAGAATTTTATGACTACAACGCGAATAAAGGTCCTGTACTGGCCTGGAAACTCTCCGAACTTAAATCCTATTGAAAATCTTTGGGCGATTTGTAAAGAAAGACTTCGGGGAAAAGACTGTACTACGAAAGATAAGCTAATTGAGGCCATAATTGAGGTGTGGTACCGCGTTCCAAAAATTAGTAAAGATTGCAGTCAACTTGTAAACTCGATGCCAAAGCGGATTAATGATCTTTTGAAAAATAAAGGCGGTTATATCACGTATTAATTTGTGAGTAATTTTTGGATTCTCAGAAATAAAACGCAAAAAATTGAAAAAATCGTAATTTTCCGTCTTGTTTCCATTAATTTGCACAAGGGTGTACGTTGTTAGCAGTTTAGTAGGTGTAAAATAACAGCAACTTTTACAAAAAACAAACTCTGGTTTTAATCATTATTTTGGCCAATATTATCGTGTTATAATTAGGTAAAAGTCACGTTCAAAAAATTTTGGAATGAAAACGTTCACAAAACATTAGAGAATACTATAAAATAATTATTATCCGAGATTCTCATTCATCAGACGTCTTGTGTCTAAAAAAATCACAGCTCTGCGTTTTATAGAGATTACATATATAACGTTAATTAGTTTGTTTTTTAAATTTCGCGCAAAGCTACACGGGGGCTATCTGCATTAGCCATCCCTAATTTAGCAGTGTAAGACTAGAGGGAAGACAGCTAGTTATCATCACCCACCGCCAACTATTGATCTACTCTTTTACCAATGAAAAGTGGGATTGACCGTTACTTTATAACGCCACTACAGCTGACAGGGCGAACATGTTTTGTGTGATAGCGATTCGAGCCCGCAACCCCCAGATTACGAGACGAGCCTTATATAACATTAGACAGCTCTAAAAAGTTAGTTTTACGCCTATTTGTTTGTGATACTTATAAGGTTAAATAACTAGACTAATAAACATATCCTATGTATAAAAGTCTTAAGAGTGATTTAATTTGATTCTTTCTTTGTTTGTTGTCTAGTAATAATAAATATTATTAGTTGTTCTAAAACGACACATTCTGTTGCATAAAACAAAAATAAAACTGTAGCAGTATATTTTCAAACATTTTCATTCCTCTTGATAGCTTGTATATTCCAAATGACTAAATCTATCGCACTGATACTTGTATTTAGTCATAATCTACTAATGTCCTTCTGTGGCCATCTTTAAAATTCCCACCAATCTTCGATTTCTTTTCTTTTATGGAATCTAAAATACTTTCCGTGATTATATTTATATTTATCAGATACTTTATACAGAGGTGCAGTATATTATACTAAATCCATTTATGAGCCCGCTATGTCTTTACAATCCATGTTGCTACAACCGCTCATGTGCTGTCTAACGACCTTGCACCTTGACAACAGACAAAATGTGTAATTTACGTTACGAAAGACTCCTTCGTAAGGCTGTAATGTTCAAAGCACATCTCGACTTCCTGCACGGTTTCCATAATTCATATAGTGTACAGAAACGACAGTTTCTCAGTGCCTGTTTCAATTGTCAGATCTCGTGGTAATCCATACAAGTTATATCTGGAAAGTTGGCAATTATAAACTCGTATGGAATAGTATGAATACCCATTAGGGTATTCAACATCTGAATTATTATGTCGTAGAAGTAACTTGTTAGCACTTGACTGTGTCGCTTAAATATACAGAAATTCTTCTAATTATGTTGTACACTTTTGTCTCGGGCAAGTAGACAGCGTTTGACACTGACTTTAGAGTTTGTGGATTTTTGTTTATTACAAGACCTGCACTTTTCTTATAGAAGCTGTGATATGACTTATTATATGTCTTTTTCGGGATGGTACTAGTCTCTCAAGTTGATCCATATTCCTTTATTTCCGATTTCCGTTAATTACAATGAGCATTGAATTTGGAATTTCTCAATTCTCGAATGTATGAGTATTTTGTGTCAGAAAGGGCTGTTTCATATAATCTTAAATGCGATTAAATTTCGGCGGTACCTACAAAAAACAAAAGGCTAAATAATGCCAAAATATAGTTCTGATACACGCCATTTCTTCGCAGGCTGCGATTGTCATATGACTTGCTGATTTACGTAGTCAAATTCATATTCAGGTAAAGTACATAGCCCTCTACATACTAACTTCAACCTAACAGCCGTTTTATGCTAAAGTTTGTATAACTTAGCCATCTTCAATGGCTTCACTACCTAAATCGAATCTAAAAGACATCCTTTGATAACTTTTATAAATCTCGGTTAAATTCTGTACTAAAGCACTAAACCGATTTAACACTCAACTTAAAACTAATTTAACAAACGCATTGTGTTAACTTTTTTACTTCTCAATCTCCTACAATACTCTAATTGGTTTCAATAGGCGTTCTCTGATACCTTTCATGTTTCTCTCAGATTTCACTTCTTAAACTATTTATATTTATAAACTTTCTAAAGTATTCTTATATCATATTAGTCGTTCAAAATGAACTACCGTGGTTTTTGAAACATAATACTCCACGTTTCAGTTATAACATTCCAACTATTCCATATATTAATTATTTCTAATCTGATAATCATTGTAAGAACCTGTCGTACTCTTCAAAATTCCAAATATTCAAACATCAATCTTCTAGAAAGTCCAATTTTTCTCACCACGATAGTTAAGTTAATTTATAAAACACTTGATAACTGCAACAAGCCTTAAGACTAATCAACTGAAAAGGTTCACATATTTTAGCCATCTAACCTTTTTAATATTTCACAATCACGTCCCATGACCAGGCCAATGAAGAAAAATTTAGTGGAATTATTGCACTTATCAGACCAACGTAGAAATCTTTAAATGAATTATTACACTTACCAGACCGAAATAGGAAACTTTAAATGAATTATTACACTTGCCAGACTGAAGTAAACAACTTTAGTTAAATTATTGCACTTACTTGTCACAATGCACTGTTTAAATATCAATAAGTTTCTAGTTTCTTATATACAATAAATCACTCGTATATCAATCACAGTCCATAACCCAGATTAGCACGTTTGTTGGAAAATTTATTTAACATCATAATATCTTAAGAATGAACCTATTACACTTTTTTGAGTGCTTGAATTATTCTTCATAGTCGACATAAAATTATGTTTTTTTTAAACATTTCCTTCAGACAAAACAAAATATTAACATTTACTTAACTATTTTCCTCTATTGATGATAGTTTTTAATATTAAAAATTCATTTACTATTTTATCACAAGCGATATTGCATTTCAAACGTAAAGGACAAAAACAAAACTTAGGAAGAAGCTAAACAACAAAGTACACAATATAACTTAAAGTAACTTAATTATAAAACTATTCAACTAGCTATTTCTCATGGCTAAATATTTGTACACATTACAAAAAAATTAACTAATTGCTTCATTGTGAGCTACACAAGTTTACCAAAAAGAAGCGGTTACTGTTGGCTTATAAAATAACTGTTCATAGTTCTGCATTATTTAAAAGTCTGTATGTTATTTTCAGTTTAAACTCCATCTGTTCTTTAAATTTACGTGAAAAATAATTATTGACTTGGTAACAGAAATAGAACTTTCTAATAAAGAATTTTTTCACCAAATTTCTGAATAAGATTTAAGTCATGTTAGTTGTACTTTGTATTATGATAATTAGGTATTCTGCATCTGATTATTTCAAACATACTTCGAACTTTGTTTTACAGTCTTTTTGCATGAGAGATATTAACAAATATTATTGTCATTTTTCATTATCACAATCTTTACACTATACAAACTTTAGATTATCTCTAAAGGAATAAAACTTATAAATCACTTAATTTATAATTAATTATAAATTATAAATTTATAATTCTCAATATTAATTATATATTTTATTCAAATACTTAATTATTCAAAGACATCAACAAACCTTAGAATAATAAAGGAGGGCTGGCAAAATATGGCCGAAAAATGATTATTAGATTTCGAAGTAAAATAGTACATCTCTGAAATTCATAAAAATGGAATTTTTTTGACAGAAGTTTCATTTTGATGGTTGTAAACAGAAGTAAAACTATGAGCGTTCACATTTTGTTTAGAGATTGCTGTTATTGTGCACACAAAAATGCTTTTGTATAATCAAATAATATAAATGTAAAACAATCATTTTAACACATTTTACCACTAGCTACAAATAACTTTTACACATATTGTGATTTGAATCTATTTATAACTTGATTTTTTTAGATATTATTTCTGAAAAATAATACTAAAAACATAAAAAACATCGGGGATTGTGCGTCTTTTAACATAATGTCAAATCAACAATTTCTAATATTTTATCTAGCTTTTCAAAAATCATAAGTATTCACACAGTAATTTATGACATAAAATATTCATTCTTCACATATTGAGAATGATGAAAAATGAGTTTAAAGGTCAAGAAATTCGTGTGAGCATAACGGGACAAAACAGTACGGTGGACATGATGCAAGAGGTGAATTTGATTATTTAATAGTGTCCATGCATTTCTTCTTTGTTACACGTTTTATAATACAGGAATCGAATTTCATTTCATATATAGAAACTTTAAATCCCTCTTATGTATGTACTATGTATATTATGTTCACGCGGATTACTCGACACTTAAGACCATATTCCACCTTCAATTCTTCTCATATTATATCGCTTAGATATTTTATGTAATGAAGTACTTTATAAAGATAATTTATTTTGCAAAAACAAAAGTTGTTAAATCACTAGAAGCTGTGGATTGGACATAATGTTAAACGATGAGAAAAATCGGGAGTTTCTTTTCCCACTTTTCAGTGGTAAATTTCTTTGTCTTTTGAAGTAATGTACAAAAGATCGAGGAATAAACTGTAATTACAATATGTATATATTATGTATGAAGCGAATTTAATTTCTTTTGTAGAAACGTTAAATAGTCTAAATTAACATCTTATATCGTTAAGCTCACATTGGTATTTCTTCATTCCTCATCCCCAACGTCTGTGTGTTTGTGTGTTATTCTTATAGTAAAGCCACATCTGCTGAACCCACCGAGTGGAATCTAACCCCTGATTTTAGTGTTGTAAATCCGTAGACTTACTGTTGTACTAGCGGAGGACTACTCAGCTCGTATCGCCCCCAGGAGGCTCACCACTAAGTCAATGGGCTTAAAACGTTAACCACGATGGGCAGAGCACAGACAGCCCATTGCACGGTTCTGTAAAAACTCGTAATGCTTATATATTTTCACTCATCAGGTAGCACCGTATCAGAACACGTTTATATTAGAAGTAGCACAAACTGTACATCTGACATTAGAGTAAAGAACAAGGAAATTCGGAAGTTTTTTCTTTGCTACTTTTTTAGCATTACGTTACTTTTTTCAGGAAAAAACAATATAAAAACCAAAACTTTCAAATGGAATCATAATCTACATAAAATTATATTTTGTAACAGTGGTCAAATATGCTAAACTGACTTTCATGTTCATCTTATTTGCATATACAAAAATATCTTTATTCACAACACTTCAATATGTATATGTCTGTATGCTGTTCCCTTTGGCCCTGTTGAGCTGAAATTGTAGAAAAGGAAAAAAATCCATATTTGTCTATATATTGCAGTAGTTTATTAGTTGGATATTAACTTGGATAATCTTTCATCATTAATCTTGCCAGCCGTCCTTTGATATGACTCTTTAGGCCAATGACATGTGTATATTGGTTGAAAGAATCTGCCTCTAGGAGACGCTTTGAACCTTTTCTTTTTTTTTTTTGAATTTCGCGCAAAGCTACTCAAGGGCTATCTGCGCTAGCCGTCCCTAATTTTGTAGTGTAAGACTAGACTGAAGGCAGCTAGTCATCATCACTCAGCGCCAACTCTTGAGCTACTCTTTTACCAACAAATGGTGGGATTGACCGTCAGATTATAACGCCCCCACGGCTGAAAGAGTGAGTATGTTTGGGGCTACGGGATGCGAACCCGCGACCCTCAGATTACGAGTCGCACGCCTTAACCCACCTGGCCATGCCGGGCCGAACCTTTTCTTTGTCATCTCGTTTCAGTTCTTATAATACTTAATAAAGTACCCTTCAGATGTTTTAGGAAATATTTGTTCCATATTCGGAACATATTTTCCATGTTGAAGGAATTGTTATTAGGATATTTGCAACAAAATAAATTATAGCGATAAAAAAATTCTTACCACGTCTATTAGCTGTTGTAGAGTAAGTCCAAAAGTAAGTATTAGAGGTTCTGATTCATTCGCCACAGGTCGTTCCATAGCATTGTAGTTGTCGAGAAGTTGGTTCAAAAGTCGCCTTTCATGTTTCCCCTGGGAAGAACCTGAAAAAAATAACATATTATGTAATATGCATGTTTCTTACACAGTCTTTAAAACATGTGTTTTTGTCAAAGCTTCACACATTTCTTACTTGCTTTGCCTGACAAATCTTGTTAAACGAACATTTTGTAACAAGTAACGTTTCGGTAACAAATATTCTTGTGTTTAACAATCAGTCTCGCGCTGCCCTGTAAGAAGTTTCTTATATTTTCTTGAGTGTTTTTCCATACATCGATAATTAGTTTTAAAAAATTGGAAAAATGACGTTATTTGAAGGTAAGTTTCATAAAACTAAAGTCTGCAATGCTAAATAATATGTTAACGTGCTCTTCTATATAATTTAAGTTATAAACAAGTCTAATTATTGCAAACAGAATCTTAAAATTCATCCGACGTGATAAATAAATTTTTCAAACTAAATTATCAAGACTGCCATCAATATTTCAAGTATTTTTAATTCTCAACTGAAGAAACAGATACACTTTTAAAAACAGAACTCGTACTCTTGTTACATGTTATAATAGGTTTCTCAGTTCTTAAAACAAACTGTATTTTAAATTACAACAATAAAATTATTACATTGCTCTGTGAGATTAGTGATTTCGTCATAGTAATATATACAATAAAATTACTTCCACTTTCTTCTATTTGTTGTTCGTAGGACATTTCACATTATTTATCGTTTACAGAAAGAAATACTAAGAATTACAAAATCGTCAGTATCATTTATAAAAGACAAATTACCTATTGTAAAACATTATTATCACTTGTAAAAGAAATATTATCAGATATAAAAACAGTATTATTCTTTATAAAATCATCACTACCATTCAAAAAGGCCTAGCATGGCCAGGTGGTTATGGCACTCGACTAGTAATCCCCGTTACATCAAACATGCTCGCTCTTTCAGCCGTGAGAGCGTTATAATGTGACGGTCAATCCCACTATTTGTTGGTAAAAGAGTAGCCCAAGAGTTGATAGTGTATAGTTATGACTAGCTGCTTTCCCTCTGCTCTTACACTGCTAAAGTATGGACGGCTATCGCAGATAGACCTCGTGCAGCTTTGCGCAAAATTCAAAACAAACCAAACCATTCAAAAAAGATAAATTACCGATTATAAAATAATATTATCACTTATAAAAAGAACACTATTATCTATGTAAGAAAATATTATTGTGTGAAAAACCCCAGTGGTACATCTGTAAGCCTGAGAACTTACACTTACGACAGAAAGTGTTCGTGCCCCTGCGTCCCGAGTGTTTTTTTGCTCATAACTTAAAAAGTATCACGAGTAGGCTAATAGAAGTATGGTATATTATAAATATTATAGTAACACACATCTACTTAAATTTTTATGTAAATTAAACGACAAATAAACTGTTTATAAATAAATAACCAAAAATAGCAGGAGCAGAAAGTGTTCATACATTTCAGAACATGTAAAAAAACTGATATTCCCACAAATATTTTGTTTAGTTTGGAGAATAAACTACATTATACCATTCCAGAACTAGACACTGGGTTCATAATTATTGGAATTTATCCAGCAAAAAATGTACTTCCGGCAACTGAGCGCCGTCTCCGACATTATCTGCTTGGTCATCATGGCGAACAGGAAACAACTGTCCAGTGATTTAAAAAACCAAATTATTGTAAACTACAAGTCTCATGTATCTCTTTCCGGTATTGCTACACAACTTAATGTACCGAAATATATCGTTCAAAGCATAATTGCCAAGTTTAAGTTTACAGGATCAACTGCTAACCTCCCTCGTTTCGGACGCCCCACCAAAATTACAGAGAGAACCAAGAGGAAGGTTCTCAGAGAAGTTAGTGTTAATGACATACAGAAACTGATAGGGGAAACAGGGGTTGAAGTAAACACCTCTACAGTTACGAACATGTTACGCTCTTCTGGGTTCAAAGCATGCCGTCCTCGTAGAACTCCATATTTAAAACCTGTTCATTTAGAAGCACGGTTGAGGCATGCAAGAAAGCATGTAAATAAACCCTTTACTTATTGGACGAGTATTCTTTGGTCAGACGAGAGTAAAATCGAGCTTTTCGGCCACAATGATGTTCGCTATATTTTCCGTAAGAAGGGGGAACGAAATTTTCCAAAAAACACCGTCCCTAGAGTAAAACATAAAGGTGGCTCGATCATGCTATGGGATTCCTTCAGCTCTTCTGGTGTAGGCAGCTTTCACCGCGTCAACGGAATCATGAAAAAAGAAGAGTACGTTGATATATTAACCACTTATATCAAGAATGATGCTCGGAACTTGCGGCTTGGGCGTCGTTGGATCTTCCAGCACGACAATGACCCAAAGCACACATCGACGTATGTGCAATCCTGGTTGCAGAGGAACCATATAAGCGTTCTGGAGTGGTCATCGCAGTCACCCGATCGCAACCCAATTGAAAACCTTTGGCATGAGTTGAAGACCAGGGTTCATCAACGTCATTCGAAAAACTTGCAAGAGTTGGAGGCCTTCTGTAAAGAAGAATGGAAGGAAATACCAGTCGAGTACTGTCAAACGATCATGAAGAGCTATGAGGAGAGATTGCACCAAGTAATTCACATGAAAGGCTTCACAACTGACCATTAAAGTAGACGCACGAACACTTTCTGCCCCTCCTATGTTTGATTATTTGTTTATAAACAGTTTAGTTGTCGTTCAATTTACATAAAACTTTATGTAGATGTGTGTTAATATAATATTTATAATATACTCTACTTTAATTACCCTAATCATGATACATTTTAAATAACGAGAAAAAAACTACTCACGACGCAGGGGTACGAACACTTTCTGTCGTAACTGTGTAACACTAAAATTCGTGCTTCGATCCCTATGGTGAACTTTACAAAGACAAACAAGCGATTAATTATAAAAATAACATTATCAATCATAAAACGATTATAAATATTTATAATTAGAATATTACCAATTATAAAATAAATGAAACTACTGAATCAGTTGAATTGTATAATGGGTAAAAACGTACATTATATAATATTCAACACAAATCCTACTGACAGAATTAATAGAGAGGTAAACCAAAGTTCTCAATCTTAAAGGTTTTGTCATATTTTTGAAAATAAATCCTGATAATAATGATGGAGAAATTCCATAATTCTATACATTCTTCATAAAATCCACCAAATCTAGGTTCTATTCACTCCATTACACTATTCACTTTTCTTCTTATGCTTTGCTTAAACATTTTTGTTGAAATTTTGGAACTATTAGCTAGTGCTTCTGTTTGTTGTTGTTTTTGTTAAAAATCCTACTTTGTGAATCGAATAGTCTAACTATATATCTGATTCTGATCTGATAGCTTGGCGCGGTGTTATCATACTGGTTTGCTACACTAAAATAAAGGCTAAACTAACTAATGTTTTACACTACTGGACGTCACTCTCGACGTCAAAGTCACGTGTTCATCATCTTGAGGCACGCTACATGGAAACTACAAGTTACTGTATAGAATCCACGTCTCAACGCTCGTGGCAGTTGGTTGTGGAACACGTCAAGACTTCAGCTCTAAACTTTTGGCGAAGATATGTGGATGTTTTGTTTTTTTCTGTTTTTAACAAGAGGATATTAATAATTTGTCTTTTCACCTGAATTCGAAAAAATACCTCTTTATCCAGTGTACTTTCGAACAAGATCGAAATGTTTCTTTAGCGTTTTTAAATGTTGATACTAATATTCCAATATCCCAGAAGAAAAAAAAAATTTTATCCATAATTTGGTAAACCAATCAAAATATTTATGCACAGTTCCCAGCTGAAACATTAAAGAATTAGAACATGCTACCTTTCATTATAAAACCTTGTGGTTATGGCAATTATTTTTAAAAAATCGTAGTCTAGCACATTAGAGGGGCAGTTAAGACAGATTGGAACATATTTAGATAAGCGTAGATAACGCAAAAGGTAATATAACGGGACAGGCTTACTAAAGTAGGGGAAACTTAGAAGATAACATGGGAACTGATTGGTGAGTTCTAAGCATACCTGCCACTTTATGGATTTAGCGCTATTGCGCTTATCAGTTAATGAAAATTTAATGTTCTGGCATATTAATATTATAAATTGTAAGCTTTTAACATGAGTTCGTACGAAGCTGTTGTGTAATTGACTTATAATACTGTTTTCTTAAATGCACAAGTGCACACAAAAACACACTGTCTTGCTTGTACGTCACAAACTGGCCATCTTCTCATTGTTGGTAACTAATAACCTAAATCTTTAAAAATTATTTTCCTCCCAAACTGCTGAAACTGCATTTGCCATAGTGCTAGAGTCAACAAGACACATTATGATTTCTTTTTATTGCGACCACTTACTTTAACTTATAACATCTGTTTAGGTAATTTGTTTTTAAGTTCACGCTTAATAACTGAAAGTAAGTATTCGTACATTGTTAATAAAATATAGAGCAATTCAACTAATCTAAGTTATAAACAGATAACCAATTCAACTAATCTAAGTTATAAAAAGATAACTGCTCCGCCTCACTAAAGGTCTGCCATAATTTGGTGATTCTACTCGAAACCGGTGCATCGTAGTTCGAATCCTTTCATCGAACATGCTCCCTTTCAGGCGTGGTGTTATAACGTGTTACCAATCCAACTTTTCATTGGTAATAGAGAAGCTTCAGAGTTGATGAGGATGATGACTAACTGTTTTCCACTTAAATTATCTCTTCAGAATTAAGACAAGTAGCTTAAAGCGAACTTCAACAAACAATTATATTTAAAATAATATTGCAGCTAAGGTATATAAAAAGTAATTTAAGTTTAGCACAATAAATAAATTATATTATAAAACTAGATTTATTTAAAGATTCTAAGGTATACCGAGCAATTGGTTAATAACTAATGTAACTATTATTATGATGTTTGACTCGTATTTCACCTTATAGAACAAACAAGCAAAAGAAAGGTTTATGGTTGAAAGAAATTATAAATCTAATTTCTTGATCAGGAAAGCAACATTTATCTATGTCTTTGTCAATTTTAGGAATCTCATTATTTCTTCAATTTTTTGTCCCATTGGGCCTTGTTGGTTCCTCTGAGGCATCTTCTAATGTTGTTTATCACTAAAGCTTTCAGTTGTATCGTTTTATAATAAATGTTTGCTTACATTATATTTTGCATAGTGAACTGATATCTCGTATTGCTATATATATTATGTTTATGTGTATAAGAGTGCGTCACAGATAGATTGGGTTGTTGTACTTTACTTATTGTTAACATATTTTTATAATCGTTTTGATATTTTAAACGTCGAAATAAAGAGCCACCATGATATATATATATATATATATATATATCAGCAGGATTCAGTAGAAAACATTTATTAATAATCAACTTTAACGGGCACCACCACCGACACGTGGTTCTCAACAACGCTTTCAGGAAATACGTCAGAAAATCCTCGTTCAGTCAGCAGGCGTAATATTATTCTGACTTACAGAAAGGAAGGTTCTGAACATCTTGCTAAAGTGTAATAAAAACCAATAAAAATGTCATTCAATTACTCATCTTTCCTTCTTTTACAAGAAAAAAGTGGATTGTTCCTAAACCGTAATTTACGAGTTCGACGCCACCTTGCAACTCTTCTTTCTAATATTCGTCTTGATGTGTGTGTAATAGTTATATTTCTGTACATCTGTCACTCCCTATATTCACTGAACAGTTAATCGTAGGGAAAAATAAACATATGTATTGAAATGATTATTTTCAAGCGTACATTATGGGAATCTTATTCATTTTTCATATAATTCCTAAAATTTCATGTCGATATAAACATCTATCGGTCAGTCTTCTTATGTACTGAACAATCAATCTAAGAAAAACTTATTAAGAACACAAAAGAAACGAGACTTCCTATGTCGACTGATTGAAAAAAGCATTTCGAAGATCCGATTATAGATGGTACAAGCGCAAAAAGAGAACAACGTATTTGAGGACATGTTTGTTGTTGTTGAGTTTATATATACTTTTGTTTACTTTTTTATGTCCGTATTATATACATGCATGAGTTTGTTCTACCATGTAAAATAAAGTGATCTGAATTGAATTCAACAGCTCCCGTTTGACACTTCCTATAGAAATGACAACTGTGGAAAAGCGTTTTCTTTGGTAACAGTCTTTTCTTGCGCTCAGTAAAATGACAAGAAATGGTGGCACCTAACGGAACAAATCTCCGCGGTTACTTTGCGAACCTAAGTACTCTTTTGTGTCAGATGCACCCATTGCATCAAAATCCAAATAATTTATTGCAGTGAGTTTAATTTGCATAAAATCAAACGGAATGAAATTTTCGTTACTTAAATAATACACAGAACAACGTATACATTCTGATCCAAGGTATTAGGTTGACTGCACATTTTAATTTATTTATTCTTCACTATTTTAAGGAAATTTGTCGTCGAATTGTTTCAAAGGGCATCTGCTAGTTAAACCATATTCGAAATAGCTAAAATTTCCATTTATTATCAACTATAATATATACTACCAACAGAGTTCTTAATACGCACGACAGTCGACTCACAATCTGAGGGTCGCGGGTTCGAATTTCCGTCCCACCAAACGTGCTCGCTCTCTCAGTCGTATGGGCGTCATTATGTGACGGTCAATTCAGCTATTCGTTGGTAAAAGAGTAGTCTAAGAGATAGCGGTGGGTAGTGATGACTAGCTGCTTTCAATCTAGTCTTACACTGCTAAATTAGGCTAGCTCAGATAGCTCTCATGTAGCTTTTCACGTAATTCAAAAAACAAAAAAGAAACAAACAATTCTTAATATTCATTTGTTTGACTTACTCTTTCATATGCTCATGTTACTATTCATTTTTATATGATATAAGTAACTGTACTATAGTTATTTAAACCATAATCATATCACATAATTTCTAGAACGAAGTAAAACTTGAAGACATATAAAAGAGTCTAAACGCCCTATAAACATTTTCATAAATGGAATAGCTCGTTTGCTTGTTGTTAAATGCAACGTTACACAATGCACAATGAGCTTTCTACATACCATGGGTATGTAAACTCAATTTTTAGCATGTTAAGTCCTTAGATTTGCTGCTACGCCAAATTGAATAGCAAAGAAATTATGTAAAAGTTTTTGTGATTGATTTATTTTAGAATTAATCTCATAAAGACGAGAATACAAACTACAGAGAAATAATAATAAAAACATCGTATCTAAAGAGATTGTACCTCTAAAACTACCTTTTCTAAGAAAAATCAATTTCACCAGAGATACACGGAAATTCGTAAGTTTCATTTTTAAGAAAATGTCAACATAATTCAACATGTTTCTAGTTCTTATTATACGATACATACCTAAATCAATTTTCTTGTAAATTAACGTTTAAAACTAAGAGATTAGTTATTTGAATAAAATGTGTGTCATTGTGTAGTTTCATGCGACCGTTGTTCGAATGTTCTCTGTTAAATTAATGGTAGATTTACTTTAGTAACCCCCCAGTGGCTCAGCGGTATGTCTGCAGACTTACACCGCTAAAAACCAGGTTTCGATACTTGTGGTAAGCAGAGCACAAATAGTCCATTGTGTAGTTTTGTGCCTAATTCAAAACAACAACAACTTTAGTCAAAATGTAATTTTAAAGATCAATTGAATATATGATTTTTGACCTGCTGTACCTCAGAATATTTCACCAGCAAATTTTTAGCTATAATATTTCCTCAAAAATAAAGTCCATAGCCCATAAAACCTGAAGGGCGTGAAAAACGGCTATAAGACATGAAATTGCAAAGATCATCGGTCACTGACCAGAATAAGTGATGTTTACAGTAACTTTTGTGATGAGTCTTGTGAACTATGGGAATATTTGAATACCCTTTAACAAGTTCAAACGCTTCTAAATAAGATTTAATACATTGCCAAAACTCTGGTGAAATATCACTCTAGTAAGACGGATGGAACTTTGAACAGAATCAATTGAAATATTGAGTTTGTGTAATTTATTTACAGAAATAAAACTGAATAATGTAATTTATCTAAAACAGACGCAAAGAGCTTCTATACTCACCATAAAGAGATTCTATAACCACCATAAAGAGCTTCTATGCTCACCATAAATAGCTTCTATACCCACCATAAAGAGTTTTTACAACCACCATAAAGTTAATTATACTGAGTTTAATTACATAAAATTATTTAACAAGCTTAGTTCACAGTCCGAATAAACATAATATAATTTTTAAGGACAACAAGGAATACATTGATCCATTTCTGTTGTCCCATCCTTTACCCTCGGTGGACTCAGCCTGATGTGGCTTTGCTCTAAGAAAAACGCACACACACACCCATCATCCTCTAAGATAAATTAAAACTATTAAAAAATCTTAAAGCTGGTCTTTATCATTCATACAGTTATCAAGCTTTGTCTTAGACTCGCTTCATTTTACTGCCTCCAAAACATCTGAAGGCAACTAATTCCAGAGGTGAACCATTTGTTAGAAAAATACAAATGTCGTAGCTGAAGATGAATTATATCTTGCCAAAATTTATATTTTCCTCCCTAGCCGTTAAGTATGAAAATATCTGATGCAGCAACACTTTCAATTCTCTTTAGAACCCTAAAAATCTTAATCAGATCCCCTAACTCTTCTTTTTTCAAGAGAAAACAGTTTCAAAGATCACAATATCTCCTGATATGACAAACCCTCCATTCCAAGTACCATTATTATAATCTTCCTCTGAACTCTTTCCAACAATTTGATATTCTTCCTAAAATATGGAGCCAAAGACTGGATGCATTATTCCAAATGTGACCTAATCAGTGGCCTGTCTAATTAAAATATAATAGGCTTGTATTCAATATTTTTTAAATACAATCTATATTCCTATTTGCTCTACCACTACCAACATCACACTACTTGGATCACTTAAAAGACTGATAGTCCATTATACCAAAATCCCTTTCTTTCATGATATTGTTAGGGTTAATTCAATCCAAATTATACTTACGATTCAAATTATAACAACTCACATGCATTATCTTACATTTATTATTATTAACACCCATTTGCAATTTTTGTCCTAACTCACTAAAGGATCTACATTCTTTTGTAAGACACCAGCATTCTCTTTACAGCTAGCAAACTTATGTAATTTATTGACCATTCTTTCATCTATGTCTTTGAAGTAGATAAATCAAAAAGATCCTATAAGTCTGTGCCCCTAGGTACCCCACTTTTGACATTAAACTAGTTTGACTGAACTTCTTTTATAACAACCTTTTCCTTTCTTATATCCAACCTCTTTTCTATCCATTTAGTTAACGTATCCTCCACTTCTATAAAAACAATTTTTACATATGGCCCCTTATCAAATGCCTTTATGCACCAAATCTATGCCCATACCCTCATCTACATAAATAAGCAGTAACATTTTCAAAGAATATCGAAAGGTTTTGAAGGCAAGATTTCCCTTGGTGAAACCATGTTGCCTATCTAATAAACTTCTAAACTTTGTTGAATGACTTTCCAAAGCATCTTTTATTTGACTTTCCAAACCTTTTCACACAACTGATGTAATATTAATAGGCCTATAATTAATGGTAAAAGTTTATTACATCCCTTGAAATAAAAACAACATTGGCTAATTTACAATCCTTTGGTACCTGCCCACTATTCAAAGAGTTACAAAATATAGTAGCAAATGGCTCGCATATCTAATCCTTAGCCTCCTTCAAAACCCTTGGGGAAATACTACTTGGCTAAGAAGCCTTATCATTTTTTAATCTTCCAAATATTTTCTTGACAAACTTTGAATTAACAGCATCATATTGTCCGACTCTGCCTCCATTTATGAACTGTTCAAGATGAGGCATATTCTCTAAAAAAGTAGAATTTGATAACTCAACCATTTGACAGATATCAGACACAAGCCTTTTTTTATCATCCCTCAAGGGTCCGAGCTCATCCTAACATTTTGTTAACTCTTAATGTACTTTAAAAGTCCTTACTATTAACTCATCTTCATCTCTTTAGTACTCTATCGATATTGAATAACCCTGTATTTCTGTTATCAAAATCGTCTATGTTTAACCATGTTTTAGTTATTCCCATTATATAAAAATCTTCCATTCCTATCAGTGCTCTAAAGTCATCTATTTTATTTTTTATGCAGTAGTAACAACTGATTCTATCCTCAATTACTTCTATACTTATTTCCTACATCAAACTTTTCATCTTTTTGTTTCATTTAGTTTAACCTGAGCCTCACCACTTCCTAATCCTAGTTTAAATCTTTCCTTGCAACTGAGTTAATAGCCCTTACTAACAAGCCAGACCCGACACTATTTAAAATTAAAAAAAAACTCGATATAATGCCATGCTAATATCTGAACTAAACCTAAAACATCTTCTTCGAAAATCCATCCGTTATAAAACTTTATACACGATTTCACCGATTTCCACATTTTTAGATAAGTAATAGAAGTTAAACTTCTGTAATCTACAAACATATTCACACAAATAAACACAAGGCTATTAATGTATAGCCGTCCCAAATTTTGAACTTATAGACTGCGGAAAGGTCAACAGCACCCATCGCCAGTAGTGGAACTTTACTGTCGCTTTCAATAAGGAACCCTAAATATTAAAGTGCAGTTGTTTTTTAACATTAGGTCCCAAATTATAAATCCACGGAATAATAGTCCAAGCATGGTAACTATTAGTTGTTTTATAAACATCTATATGGAATAATAGTCCAAGCATGGTAACTATTAGTTGTTTTATAAACATCTATATGGAATAATAGTCCAAGCATGGTAACTATTAGTTGTTTTATAAACATCTATATGGAATCATTGTTTAAAAAATTGATACATGCGATTGTTAGAAAAGACAGTTCACTACAAAATTTTGAAGGGGGGTTAATCAAACTTCATTCAGTTATCTGTTAAATAGAAGGGGTTTAACCGTTTGCATTTTAACAATTACACCTATTTTGTACACGTAAATATTAAGTGAATACTCCTATTAGTTCGAAAACTTAAAAAAAGAAAACCTTTATATAAAAAGAATATGGAAGCTGTGATACAAAATGTGCCACAAAAAGTATGCCTAACCTTATATAATTTTTTACTTTTATCACAGTTGGCCATGAAATGATCTGTGTTGTGTAATTATAGTGAAGATACACCAAAGAAAAAAAAACAGTTTTATCGTTTGATAAGTGTCTGTTACTTAGATGCTCGAGGATTTTCTACAATGGCTTAATGGCCACAATTACATTTTTTATTGCGTAGGTAATCCATATAAAGGTTGTTTTTTTTTTGTCGAGCACTTAAACGACGGTTCACGGAAATCACCTGTTGAAATTTTTTCATTTTGACAGTTCTGGAGAAAAGGAAATGGAAGGATTCTAGTACTGATCTGATCATGTAAAAAACTGGAACAGTGGAAACGAGATAGAGGAAAATAAGAAGGAAACTGTGATTTGATGCAGTTGCATGTAAAAAAGGGGAAAATTCCTTTCCCAATTGTAATAATGTTTCAAGTTAAAGAAAGAACGTTGCGTGACTAACAACAATTAATCTCGGATTTAAAATTATTTATATACTTTAAAATAATACCAAAATCTTATTAAATTATCTTACCTTAATTATTTAAAGTTGTTTTGTTTTTACGTTATAATATCATCTAATAATAACGTATACTCGTACAGTGTGTGTGTTTTTCTTACAGCAAAGCCACATAGGGCTATCTGCTCAGCCCACCGAGGGGAATCGAACCCCTGATTATAGCGTTGTAAATCCGTATTTTTCTCTTTATTCATCCCACCTCGAAGAGGGGGTATAAACAAAAATACATGAAATAAAACACTAGTTAAATAATTAGCATATGGAAAGAAAACAATGCAAGATACCACCTTGCTAAAAAAATTACAACAAAAGGTATAAAATGTGTTAGAAAATATAAAAGAAGTAATAGTTAGCGGTAAGTATCTACATCAAATTACACCAAAAACATTAACAAAACAAAGCAAACTATGAAACACTTGTGATAAAAAAGAAAACTTGTCATGTTAGGATTTTGTTTACAAACCCGGTGAAAAAAAAAACTTTTACTTGCATCAAATTTATATTTCGTTTACCACAATGAACACTTTTTATTTTCATGTTTATAATGTTCGGGTTCTAGAATGATAGATAAAACTCTTATGCCCCCAGTGGCACAGCAGTATGTCTGTGGACTCACCACCTAAAAACTGGATTTCGATATCCCTGGTGGGCAGAGCACAGATAGCCTATTATGTAGCTTTGCTTTTAATTAAAAACAAAGGAAAGAAAAGACTCTTACGTCGCGATTGGTATAGACAAATCTACAGCTCGTGGCTGTGACCATTTCAAGCATTACAAAATGTTACCTCGTTCCAATGGAAATGATTCACGTATGTAAAAGTACATGTGACGTTTTATATACAAGCTGTACAAGCATAAAAAAATTATCATTGGACATGTAAAAAATTCAAGACAATAAAACCATTGCAGGCCTGTGTTGTTATCTGTCTTCTTTTTTAACGACTGATGGAAGTGACTTTTTATTTTTGAAGACCCAGGAAGATCATTTTATATACAAATTGATCTAAAAATTTAATGTTATAACCAATGAAACAATGGTTACAAATAGTGACAATTTTTAATTTACATTTCGTTTTGAGATTGTGTATACGAGATTAAAGACAGGAAGGCATAACGAGATAATACGTGTTTGGAGAATCTACTCGCAAACCTTTTGGGAATAATGTGGAATTTGATATATTGAATTAACAAAGAAATGAAGAACTGCCAAAATTATACACGTGGAAGAGGCGATCTTTCGTAGTTTAATCATTTGTTGGATCTGCTTAACAAATGAAAAATGAATACTAGTGTATCTGGAATAGCAGCTAGATTAAGTAAAGGTATGTATGTTTAATTTAAATGTCACCTGAGATGACAAAAGGCTTTAAAACGGTTAAAACCGATAATGATAAGTTTATAAAAGTTAATCGCTTTATATATGAGAAGATAAGTATACGGATTTACGCCGCTAAAATCAGGGGTTCGATTCCCCTCGGTGGACTCAGCAGATAGCTCAATGTGGCTTTGCTATAAGGAAACACTTATATATATATATATTAAAATAATATACGATAATACAGTGATTCCTCACCGCAATTGTGAGCTGTGGTGACACAAGCAACATGGCTTATATTCAGAAAATTTTTTCGGAGCTATTTCCTGACCTTTCTATATTTTTCAATTCCTCCAGAAAAATATTTATGGGTGTATAAAGTAGTCACGGCCTTTTCTGGGAAAGAATATATGTATAACTTGATTATTCGCGTACAGACAAAAAAACCAACATATTTGAAGAAAGGCATCTTCAAAATAGTCTATGAAAGTGAAAAAAAAACTTCATTCAGCGGAGCGGGCTGAAAACCCACTGAAAACCAATCAGAAACAGTGCGCTAATCCGAGTCCCTTTACCAAAAAATCGTTTAATCTAGGTATTTCTATTGATACTGTTAACAAGACAATAAAGAAAGATTTGAAGTTGGAGAAGACTCGGAAGCTATTACCAATATTTGAAAATCAATGTTTTTTATGAAAAAAGATGGTCATATAAACTGTAATTGCATATTTGCATAAACTTACACATGAAGCGAAATATTTAGGAAAAGTTTATCAAATTGTGTTATCTAAGCTTGCTCTCGCTGTCCCTTAGAGAAACTTATTACAGTATAAATTGCAGTGTTGTGCAGTAGTGTGTAATCAGGCCCGGCATGGCCAGGTGGTTAAAGCACTCGACTCGTAATCCGAGGGTCGCGATTTCGAGTCCCCGTCACACCAAACAGGTTCGCACTTTCAGCCGTAGGAGCGTTATAACGTGAGGGTCAATCCCACTATTCGTTGGTAAAAGAGTAGCCCAAGAGTTAGCAGTGGGTGTTAATGACTAGCTGCCTTCCCTCTAGTCTTACACTGCTAAATTAGGGATGGCTAGCGCAGATAGCCCTTGTGTAACTTTGCGAGAAATTCAAAACAAACCAGTGCGTAATCATGGACATCAAGCTAAGAACGATCAAAAATTGAAGTTATTAGAAAAGCACCACGGAACGTGGACTTATCATTCTTATATAGTGTGAATTATCAAAATACCCATGTTTTACACTCTTAGAAGACGTTATGTTTTTATTACTTAATCAACTACTTTTTCATAACAGGTAGAAATAGGTGTTGTATTAAAATGCTTTTTACACAGTATTTGAAAAAATAGTTCAATGAAAAAAGTTTTACTTAATGTATGTTGAAACTGTGGTTTTCACCTGTTTGCACTTTTACTTTAAAATTATTATTTCTCTGTATAAACTGTTGCAAATATATACAATTATAAATCAAGCGCGCTTTCTGCATGCTTGATTTCATAAAAAACGGTTAAAATGTCAAATTCGTAATCTCACTTTTTGATCATGAATATTATATGAGGATTTTATTGACTGTGAAATTTATTTTGAAATGGATATAGTTTGTCTAGTTTAATCAAAATGTGGTTTAGTGATTTTTGTAACTTAAAATTCAGTTGGGAAGTTTTAGTGGTGGCTGACACTACGATATCAGAATGATGTGAAAGTATTTCGTTGGGTTATCGATGTATATTGATTTATCTCTCTGCACGAGGAAAGTTTTCTGTAGATTTTTATTGGCGAGGGCTGTAAATACGTTTGCATTACATCACCACATATTTATGGCACTTTACATCTTTAATATATATCAAACTCATCCACTCAACCCCTCACCAATAAATTAATAAAACTCTAAATTATTTTATTTACTAGATTATTTACAATTTATTCACTCAGTCCAGCCTTCAACTCACATATATCTATCACCTACAATTCCTGGTCAATAAAAAAAATATTATAGTTTATCTCGAACGAAGCTCTGTTTTATTAAGTTAAGTCTTACGTGTTTCAAATAGCCTGAAATTTTAATCTAGAAGTTAATTGAATATCGATATGTAGCAAATTTATAATATTTGCCAATAGATTGTGTGCTTGTGTGTGTTTCTCTTATAGCAAAGCCACATCGAGCTATCTGCTGAGCCAACCGAGAGGAATTGACCCCTGATTTTAGCATTGTAAATCCGTAGACTTACCGCTGTATCAGCGGGGGCCCGACAACACTGATACGCACAATTTTCTTTCTTAAAACCAATATATCTTAATATACTAATAACAATAAAATTTAAAATAATTGTTATTACTAAAAGTTATTACAAAAAATTATTTATACACAAAAGTTTTACAAATTTACAAACAATGTTAAGTTTTCTACCTGCTCTAGACCTGAATATTTTATCAACTGTTCACGATGAGCAGTTTAATTCCAAGTTGATAAATTAGCTAATTCTCTATTCTTGGCTGGCCTCACGCCG
Source organism: Tachypleus tridentatus (assembly GCF_004210375.1). Classification (NCBI taxonomy): domain Eukaryota; kingdom Metazoa; phylum Arthropoda; class Merostomata; order Xiphosura; family Limulidae; genus Tachypleus; species Tachypleus tridentatus. The sequence goes on along the minus strand of NC_134828.1, from coordinate 71,650,804 downwards.
TTTATCAGCTGACGTTTCTCCAACAAAGATATCCAATGTTCTCGTAGAAATACTAAAGTCCAAAGTGAATTCACTGAAGTGAAATGGTTTATAATGTTCGAAATCTGTAAATGTTCCTTGTCAAATGTCTACAGTTTCTCAATTAATATGTGTTTACTACATTTATAGCTTTCAAGGCTTATATTATACGAAATGTTGCAAACAAATAGTATATTCTGTTTCTTGGCGCGTCGATTTATAAACTTTAAACGAGGTTCTCGAAAGTTCCCTAGGCAACAATATTTTACTTACACGCGTAGTACATTGTTGATTTTTACACTCGAGAATCTTCTACAAATTCAGAGAATAGGCAGGAATTTGACAGCATATATTTAACACTATAAGTTACATGCATTTCTAAATATATATATATTACACTGAAACAAACATAGATATTAAAGTAAATAATAGTAAATCCGTTACAGTCCATTACCCACACAAAACGGATTCACAGGATTATCTACCTATCTACCAGATAAATCTCAATTGACTTTTATAACCATCTATCTTCTTCATATCATCTTATAACTATATATCACCTACACATCAATCTATCATTATAACTATCTATCTATCACCTACACATCCACCGATCCACAAAAGTACCTATTTGTTTTCTACACATCAACCGATCCTTATAAGTACGTATCTGTAGCTATGTTTGTGTCCACTTCAGCAGGTAATATTATTTATCTATCAAACAACATTACAAGAGAAAGATTATAGTTTTGTCACGATGACTGTTAGTAAGGAAGATCCGTTTACTGAAGAAATGTCTTTTCAATAGTCATCATATTAGTCATCATATAGTAGTATCAGGCTTATTCCACTCTTTACCATTACATTATTTATTTGTTATCTTGTATTTTTTCTAGAAGAAAACTGTATAAAAACATTTAAACCATATTTTATGTCTTTTATACTCATTGCTGACGACACGTCTTAGTCTGTAATAGCTCATCAAGACAACTTTTGTGAATTAATAAATGTTTTATTATATACACCATAATGTGCTTGAGATACTTTTAATTACTACAATTTATGTAAGCCGTTCAAAAATGAGCAAACGAAAGATAATTGAAAATTGGCTAATGGTTCTCCTGTTTCGAAGAAAGACGATGGAAACTGTTTCAGTAACTTTAGGCCTATTAGTTTTATACCAGAGGTGGGAATAGCTTTAGAAATGTGATAACAAATGCTTTCCAAAGTCAGTTAACAAGTTTAATATGTTGTTGAATAGCCAGCATAGTTTCATAAGGAGAAAGACTTGTCTTGCTAATATATTGACATCCGTTAAAGAGGTCGCTGTTTATGTATGTGTGTGGGTTTGGTGAAACTGAATTTTTATAAACCATTTGACAATTTCCTACATAAAAGCTTGATAAAATAAAATTGTTTCTGTCAATGTAAGAAATGGATTAACTCACTGGATGGACAAAATGTGATGATTTTATTGAAAGGAATTCATTCAAATAGGATTATATCATAAGTAGAGTATCTCAGGGATCCGTGTTAGAACCTTCACTCTTTTTTCATTTATATCAACGACGTAAGTAAAGAATATGGTCTGACTTTCAGTGTTTTGTCTTCATTTTAAAGTTTAGTTGACTGGGTGGGACGGTCTAGATGGACCAATAGTTCCCTTGTTACCCTCAACTTTTTATGTGTGTATATAGTGAGAAAGGGCGATACCAGAAATCAAATATATATTGCTCAGAGAAGTAAATGAAAAATGAAATTCTGTAAATATTTTTTTAAATAAAAAGTTTTAAAATATTTTATACTGTTGCCATTACATACATATGTGTATATATGTGTGTATATACACTTTTCTTCTTGAAAAACAAAGAGACTTGACAGAAAATGTATTGTTCAATATAATAGGCTTAATACTAATATTTTATGACAAGAAGAGTTAATTATAATCATGATTCACCAACTTAGTAAAAGTGTTTACAGAGTAACAAGTGTTGTTGCAACAACTTTCTAATATAAATAATAGTTCAACTACTAATGCGTATATTGTTTCTCAGCCGGCCTGGTGAATTCTGCCACTAAGTTAAACGCGTCGTCGGCTACAGATTTGATGGACATAATGTGATTTAAGTACTTGTGTATATTATTCTTCTCTTAACAACAACAACAAATATGGACTGAATTAAGGATGTTTGATTTGGTTTGAATTTCGCGCAAAACTACTCGAGGGCTATCTGCACTAGCCGTCCCCTAATTTAGCAGTGTAAGACTAAAGGGAAGGCAGCTAGTCATCACCACCCACCACCAACTCTTGGACTACTCTTTTACCAACGAATAGCGTGAATTGACCGTTACGTTATAACGCCCTCATGACTGAAAGGGCGAGCATGTTTGGTGTGATGAGGATTCGAACCCGCGACCCTCAGATTACGAGATGAATGCCTTAACGACCTGGTCATGCCGGGCCAATAAATGACGTAATGTTCAAAATTTTCAATGAACTTAATATTATTGTCTTATGACAAATATAATTTATTATGGCCCATTTATATCAAAACTCAAATATAAGCTTTGTTTGGAATATGGTTTTGTTTCGAAATAAAAATTTTAAACACGCTAGGTTATCATATTTTATGAAACACTTTGTCTCTGCTACTACGAAACACTGATCTTTAACCTATTTCCAACAATTATAATTGAAAATATCCTTACTGATATTTCAACATACTATTTATTTCTAACTTCTTGACTGATTATGAAAAAACTGATTCACAGCTACACATGCATACATAGTACAATTCGAATAGAAATAGTGATTGGATTTATTACGCAGAACATCACTTTTGTTGATGAAAAACCCACTTGAAATAAAAATGTATCTCAGAACGGCTGTTAAGAAAAACCTAGGTCGTTTTAACCTGAAGATGACCTAGGAAGGTCGAAACGTTCTTCTCTCCTTATTAATAACAGTGTTAATACCCATAACAATCGTTCTAAGATAGATACAGAACATTATTTTATTTACTAAAAAATACATTCTAATCATCATTATCGTATACAACTTCTATTACAGGAATGGTGTTACCAAACAAGCTTCCACTCTCAGCTCTTGGTGCGTTGTAAGAGAGGCAGTCTAACTCATCATTCAGTTAAAACTACTGACTTCTTGCAGAATGACCACCAACGAGTTGTCTTCCCTCTACTTTTCATGCAGTTCAAAATTAGAGACAGTTATATGCTTGATTCAAAGGGATATCTGACATGACTGTTTAAACTATAAGGTATCTTTTAAGCAAACAAATATTTTTTAAAAGATCAAAATTATAAATATAAACATGTTTGAACTTATAAATAATAATTATTTATGGTGTATATATATCACATAACGTCAGTGAAAATTTTAAAGTTAATATTTAGGTGACTAATGATATAAAAACCATTGTAAAATCTAAAAAGAATATGATAAAAATTAGCTGAAACTAAATATTAGAATACTGTCTTAGACACGAGTATAGAATAAATCTGTTTATGAGATACTATCTTAGAAACCAGAGTAGAAAAATCTGTTTGTACAAGATGTGCCTTCCTTGTGATCTCTAAAAATGGTAAATAAACATTTACCAATGAATAGTGAGTAAATGACTGGATTAAGTAGACACCTAGAGGTTCGGCGATAAGCTTGAAAGTTTACGACATTAAAATTTGAAGTTCGATCCTTGTGGTGATCTGGCTCTAATCATACACGCGCTTTGAATACAAAGATTTAAGGTTTGCGGCCCATTGCTACAACAACAAAAAAATGCGCTCCATATTTTGGAGCCTTAAATGCACCGTCGGAATGATGGTCAAATCTCACATTTTTATCAGATATGGGTTGGCGGTAGGTGCTATTGCGTAGTTACCTTACCTCTAGTCTGTGAGCTCAGAATTAAAAACAGATATTCGCAGATAACTCTTGAACAACATGGCAAGAAGTTCTGGAAGAAACAAACCCTGCGTGTGCCCACAGTACAGATAGTCCATTCTGCAGCTTTGCTTTTAGCATCAAAAATTTAATCACGTAACCAATAATCTAAAGAAAGACGTTATTTGTATAAAAATAAAACATAATTACAATAGAGAGTATATATCTACAGCATTATTTTCTCAAAAGATGACTGAAAACTGGAACTTTATTAAGCCAGAAAAATCTACTGTGCATGACTTGAACTGTAAAATTCTAGAGAAAAGAAGCCATGTCATCTCACAGAGAGAGAAGAATATGACCACTAATAATAATTTAAAAACCAAACAGTAATAGTGACCAAAATATGTAATTTATAAAGAAAAGAAATCATTTAGCGTAGAAAATACACTATATCAGTAATGAGATGGCACAGATTAGCGCATATTGAAATTTACACCGAAACACAAGTAACAGGAAAACAAAGCTAGAAATTGAAACACTTCGTAAAAAAAGTCCTTTCTTACATAAACATGTTTTCTGCCTCTCTGTGTTAGATATGTTTCATAAATTCTTTGTTTGTTTGTTTTCACACCACGTTTGTAAAAAAAATACGGTTAAACTCCTTTCATTTCAGCTACCCAGAGTTATAGGTCATTCACCTACAGTTGCACTTTAAGTCTTCTCTTGGGAAAGATAGTTACAGGATAACTCCTTAAGTTAGAGAAGTATCTTTATCTTTTCCACTAGTCTTTCAGGTGATCTCTGGAGGTGATAGCCTTTCTTTTATTTCATTGAGGAAAGACTAATCATATGTGTAAGTGCTATTTGCTCTATATAATTCTAATGTTAAACCCAACATAAGAATTGGTCAGTTTGGAAGAAGACCTTAGTTTAGTCAGTCTGAGACAAGACCTCAGAAAGTTCGGTTTAGAATAAAGTCTTCAGAGATACAATTTAAAACTTGAGATCACCGAGCTAGTATTAACTCTCTGATAAAAGCAATTGTTCTTTGTCGCCAGTTAAGTATATATTTTAAGTGTGTTTCTTTTTAAATAGATGTTGTTAATTGTGATTGTACATTTGTGATCAGTCTGTCTCTAGCTGTCACGATTTCAGTGGTCAACGAACACAGCATTATTTTGCAGTAAAATATCTTGACGAATCTCCCGTTATTAGCGGACCAGTCTTGTCGTTCCAACCGCACTCAGTCTTACTTATGATATCACATTTCTACTAGATCAAGCATCTTCGTGTAATTTACATTTAATATAACGAAGTTCATGTGGTAAACAAAATCATATTACCTCCAAACTGCTTCCTAATATTTTCCAAATCTGGGTATGTCTTTTCCATTGCCAAGACTATTGTATTGTGTGTTTTTGTCTTTTACGTTATAAATATAATGAAAGTGTTTCACTTGAATTCGAAATAATGGGATTAATGTTTTTGACATCCTTTAAAAAAAAAAATATAGCTCACAGCTTTATACCATTTATATTTTAATTGTTCAAATAGTATTCAAGAGCATTATTTAGCATTTTTGTTGAAACAAAAACTCCAGGACAGCTGCCAAAGACAAAAGACTTGTTGGTTAAAAAAGTAGACAACAGGTGGAGAACGATTGATGAAGGCTTCTTCTTACAAACATCTTATCTGGAGGACTTTGGTGGTTCATGAAGAACACCTCAGTTCATCGCAACGTTCACCCTTCACTTATTCAAGTATGTTGTTAAAAATGAAAATGAGCCTTTCATCAGCGGAAATGTATTGTTTTGCACGCGTTTTGTATCAGTTGGTAATTCTACTCAAACACGGAAATAGTACCATAGAAAAAAAACAAGTGATGGATGTGTTGCTCTTGAAAAATGCGTTAAAAAGTAACACACATTTTTATGTATTTTCCATTGTAAGAAAAGATGAAGATAAATCAAAGCGTATTTTGCTGAATGTTCTCTAGAACAGAAACTAGTATCCAGGTGGTGTTAGCGTCAAGAAAAGGATGTGAAATGGTGTTTTAAAGTTTATTTATTTTTTCAATCAACCGAAATATAAGAGGACTTCTGGACTTACAAAATTAAAATGTGATGAACTAGAAAAAAGAAACCCTACATTGTCAATAAAATATGAAGATGCGCTATTTGACAATAGTGAAATTTTACAAACAGCCAGGAAATATAGTTTTCATGACAAAATAAACTCTGTCGTGTGGCTGTCATGTCAAAAGCATGTCATTAATTCTCGAGGGCTTTCTGTTATCCATGTAGTGTGCCAAGACAACCGTTTCCTAATACCCATTTCAACAGTCCAGTCACAATGGAATCCATAGGCGTTGAGTCCAACAATTAGAATGGTGCATCTCTGTATGGAATAGTATAAATACCCATTTCATTGTCCAGCTGCTTAAAATATGGAACGTTTAAACAAATATTTCATAGTAGCAACTTGAGTAAACGTGTATTGTGTGGCTTTTGATCATGCTTAAATCGTTCTTGATCACGTTGCACTTTACTTACCACAGCTGAGGTATGATTTATTGTGAGTTTCCTTCTGAATGACCTTAGTACCCCAAGTTGATCCACATTATTTTGTTTATCAACGCTATTAAGTACAAGTTATAAACCTTTCCCCCTCTTGAAAATTGTAAATCTTCGAGCTCAACACATCTTTATGACCTGAGGGTATAAATATTTTGCATCGTCAGAAAGGAGTGTTGTATATTTTTATAAAAAGCAGCCAATTTCTGATGAACCATACTACCGACTAAATATATTTCACCGCGACTGTATATCAGCTACGGTTGTTTCATGCCTTATGAACGTATTCAAAATCGTTTTGATGTAACGTGTTCATCTCTCTGTGATTACACTTACGACTTACATAGTTAATAAAATGCATTCCTTGTAATTTGAGCTTCTGATAGATGAGAAAAAAAATGTGCAAATATCCTTGACTTTTATGCTGATTTTTAACACAATTTTCAGTTACTTAACGGCCTTAGTGTAGACCCAAATAGTCTACACCAGAGTTAAAACTACATTCTTTTCCTGTTTATATGCAACAGTAGTGCACCATTTTTTTTCACAGCGCTCCATTTCTAAAAATACGTTTTGTTGCGCCTGCCTGTATATACGGTACATGTCATATTCCCTTGTTCATTGTTGTTATTACAATACTTAATAGTAGTAATATTTGTAAGATAATTTTTAAAACATAATTGTTAAGTCTTTACTTTCAGATCTAATTTGCATATTTTTTATAGTCAAAGTTGTGCACCCCTACCGATTATCCGCGCTCCTTGTGGAGTGTGCCTTACAGTTTGAGCATTGTGGGTCTAAAAGGATAGAAAACTAGTAATATGATTATCTAGAACTTACTTATATTTTACTTGCTATAATCAAACAGCCGATCAGACGTAAGGTTAATTTTACTAGCTACAACTGGCAAAGATGTAACAAAACAGTCAGAAGTACTTTTACGAGTACGGGCTTACAGTGCCAAAATTTGAGGTTCGTAACTCGTCACTAAAATACGCCAATCAATTAATGTAAAAAATGGCAAAAAGAATATGAAAGTGAAGTAACAAATAGTTTGAAACCTTAATATTTGAAGTTTAGAACTTAAAAATTTGACGTTACAGAAAATTTCTACTTGTGGTAGAAACCAACAATAGTAAAATATCTCACTTTTCAGTTCGTTTTCAAAATTTAAAACTTGCATTTTGTAACGCTCCGAAATGACATTGGAAAACCATACCGGAGCGCCGTCTCTTCTTTGCCATTACCTAGGGAGCCCAAATGGTATATATCAGTTTTGGTGACAATCGGTACAGCGGTTCGCTAGTTACAAGTGGACTAACACTGGCTTAAGTTAAATAATGATTTATAGTACACTGGTGTTGGAATTACACTTTGAACACTCATTAGGCTACACTGTGTTGATATATTCTACGTGTAATGTGTTTATTAACCATACAATTTGTGAAATCAAGAAGTTATTTGTTTCTACTTTCATTTACTCAAAGACTAATTAAAACATGACGCAATCTTAAGATCTTAAGTCCTTATAAGTATATACTTTGAATAAATTCGGGTCTTAGTTTTGATTACAAATCGTTTTTGTCCCAAATTACGGATTAACAACGCTAAAATCAGGGACTCGATTTCTCTCGGTGAACACAGCAGATAGCCCGATGTGACTTTGATACAAGAAAAAATAGACATACATACAGTTTTCTTAAAGCAGATGGTTAATACAAAGAGAATGAAATGAGAATGTTATTCATTTCACTTCTGCAGTTTTATTATAAGGGTTTGATTCTCAGTTTGATTTAAAATAAGTCATAAAAGTGACAGTTGATAGAAAAGAAATGATATTATGATTTTAGCCTAAATAATACTTTATTGGGTAAACGGCTAGATTAAAGACCATTAAAGTTCATGTATAGCCATTTTAAATTTTAAATAGCTGGCCATACGAAGGAAAACCGTTTAACAACACCCGCCGTCACAAAGGCTTTGTCCAGCTCATTGCATTGAAAAATGAAAATAACTGTCACTTTTATACTATGTCCATAACATGTTCAGCTGCATCACGAACCCAACCGTGACTTTTTTTATCCACAGTCTAGCACGTTAACCACTAAGCCACGCCCGACTTAACTAAATAATGACTTTAAATGAAGTCTGTTCATAACGTATAATCAACTGAGCCGCTTAACTATATGTTATACCCCTCGCATATTTTAGTAAACACACATTTATTTAGATTCAAGTGTGTATGGTTGTAAAACATTACTGGATCATATTATATTTATTTCTGTATTTAGTCAATTACTGCAATATTTCGTTTTTTTGCGGACTTTATAAAGTGACGTACAATATAGAAAACGTAAAGGAAGGCTAGAGAGCTGCTTCAAAATAAAAATGTGTCAACAGATATATATACATATGTATGTGTTCAGTTTTTACCTTGGGGGTGACAGAAGAGAATCAGTAAAAGAAGAACGATCGATGAATCCACCCACATCGTCATCTTCAGGAGCATCCGATGTGTCAAATTAACCTTAAAAGATATTCATTCTAATTGTGAGAGCTCCGCTCTGAGAGAGAGAGAGAACTGTAGCCTGTTGAAAAGACGACATTGGCACAATCAATAGTCAACACACCACTCCAAATACAAACTGTTACATTAGTGATGGACACAGGTCTCTTGTGCTGTAGTTGTGGAAGACCTTTCGATGGACAGTCTGGATAACACGTCTGGACTTTCCTCGAAGTCCTAACTCGCATGCTAGCGATCGAGGTTTTCCTTCTTCACCCGTGAAACTTTACATCTTTAGCATAAAATACTCGTGATGTCTGCACGCTAAAGGTAAGCTGTTCATTGCGCATGCTTGGATATGTACGTTACGGTGGGAAGATGTTAGCGTTCCTAGAAAAATGCTCCGCTATCGAACGACGAAGAATATACCATCAAGTTACCAAGTTCCTAAGTCAGGTGAGTGAAGGGATCAACTCGATTTACATTAGCAGTCAGAGAAATATTAAACTTCAGGTTTACAAGATGTCGATTAGTTCTCGAACCTATAACTGAAAGGCAAACAGTGAAAACTGGATTGAAACAGGAATGTCATTCCAGAATTTAATAAATATGATAATCGGAATATCTCATATCTTATACAGTTACTAATTTGATACATGTAGACAGATGTAAGTAAATATTTTAAAACTAACACCATGCGTTAGCTTGAAATTTCCATAAGTGCATGCTATTTTTTTAATTCTCTGGAAAAAGAGAAAATTTGGTCAACGTTTCAAGATTCATCTCAAAGGTGAATATTGCGCATCCTTCCGCGTTGTAATTAACTTCCTTTTCAAGTTTTGGCTGCGTCGTAACTTTACTGCTGTCTTGTTTTTATCGACCTACATTTCTTCGCATACTATATTTCAAAATTTTAGACGGTAAAAACGAAAAAAAAACCTGATAACTAATAAAGAGAAATTATATAAATTAGATTGGGTCAAGGTCATTCAATGTAACATGAGAATCAAGCTTATTGAAAATCATAGTTAGATAGCGTGATAAAAAGATATTAATTAACCAAGATCAGTGTAAGGAAAAGTGAGAAAATAAAATAAGTTAACATAGTTCAGAGTTATATAATGATGATGAGATTATATAAACCAAAAATGTGCCAAAGCTTGTTACACGTAATGAAAACTTAATTGCAGGTCAGAATTGCACAGTGTGATGAAATTACATAGCTTAGCCCTGGGTCAAGGTTTTATGTATATAGTGTGAAAAAGTAATACGAATTAGCCGAGATCAAGGATAAACTGTTATGAAATGGTATAAATCAATTTAAGTCAAAGTTAGTTAACGCAACGAAAGTGATGGTTAAATGATGTGATGATATGATGCAAGTCAATCCAGAACGTGAATAGGAAATGCGATGAAATGATATGCCTTAATCAAAGACAATAGTATATATTATTATATAATGATATTACTTATAATGATATAACTATAATTACTATATAACTATAATTACTATATAACTATAATTACTATATAACTATAATTGTAATGATTACTATAATGATATAACACGAGTAAGGATGAAGTATTGTAATGGAGTAATATGTCTTAAGTCAAATCAATCTCAGATATTGTGATGAACTGCTGGGAGTTACGTCAGGGCAAGATTAGATATTGTGACGAACCTCTAAGAGTGAAGTCAGGTCAAGATTAGATATTGTGATGAATCATTAATTAAGTCAAAGTAAGATACCGTGATAATATCATATCTCGTCTTGAAACTTAAGTACAGAGTGTACAAGTTGTAGGAGCACAATATCTCTAATCCAAGAACTTGTTAATTGTTGATATGGAAAAACGAAAACTAAACCTAAACCAGAAGAGGGAGAGGGGGTAGTGTAATTTTAAAATTACCCGGATACGCATTGTAACATTTATGTATACTGCTGAAACACATTTTCTTATAAGTTTTCATTTATATTTATAGTAAACCTCTATTTCTCAAAAAAATATGATTTACCTCAAATACTTTCAAATATGATTGTAGAGGAAATTAACTAAGACTTAAATTTAGATTTTAGCATCAAGTTTATGCCTTTCAAATATCGTGATAAAAAACACTTGTTACGTTAGTCATCGCATGTCAAACAGTAGGATACAAAGACTCAAAAGTCTAAAATGTACTGCACTGAAGACAAAATTATTGCGCATGACACCAAATCCTGTGACGTTGTTTTAAGATCGGTGAAAATGTTATTGTGTTGGTTTACTCTCTTAAATTAAAAAAATATATATGTTATTAATATTAAAGTGTACACAAGAGTTAACAAAAAATATATTTCGTCATGACATAACGCTGTCCGTCGATTTATCAGCATTATGATGGATTTCACGTGCATGGCGCTGTTATACTTGTCGTCAAAATAAAGTGTACTTCTTCAAACGTCTCTAGACATCACTATCCACGCCAACTCATGGGCTACTCTTTTACCAATGAATAGTGGCATTGACTGTCACATTATAACACCTCCATGGCTGAGGGGGCGAGTATGTTTGGTGAGACGGGGATTGGAACCTGCTACCCTCGGATTACGAATCCAGTGCCTTAATCACCTAGCCACGCCGGGCCCCTTCAATAGTGTAAACAAGAAATATTTCATAAATACATGTCCTAACTGTGCAATAAATACCACATGAATAATTTGCTCTCACTAATAAACACCTAAAGTACATATACAATTTAAAGAAGTGTACAGTGTTAAGGTGTTAAACAAGATAATATTGCTTCCAACGTAAATGTAATTTGAGATATTTAAATAATTTATTGGATTAATTTCAACCATCTAAAATATTACAGGGTCATACAACTTTTGTGAAGTCAATGCTGGAACGAGATATGTTTAATTGGATTTTAATAGTTTTGCCCCAAATAAAAAAAAAAAAAATACAAAAAGTGATTTATTAGACAAGGTAATTGATGTCGCTTTAATCTTCTGTTTTGGGCGGGTGATTTATAATCGTCCAAATTACGCGAGAAGCTTAAAGATTGTTCTGATCGCTCAGACCTGAACATTGCTCCTATTTACACACTTCGCTACCATTCATATCGTCGAGAAAAAAAAAAAAGCAGTTGAAGTCGAAATAGTTAGGGAATTTTAGTTGTTGTGTGGCTGACTTTAATATACTTTATTTTTATTCGCTTTCCTTCATTTCTTACCATTTATTGCCAAATAAAGGCATTGGTCAGTTTATCAACGGTTTGTTTTTCTCGACGAGAATTCTACAAACTGTAAATAACCAGGTGTCGCTACGTGCTATAAGCTTCGTCTTTTACCATGTTTGTCTTTTAAGCGGATTGTCTGCGTACATTTTCTAAAAAAAAATTTGAATTTTGTCATATTGTACAATTCGAGTTGACTTGCGTTACACAACCTACATAAATACAGTTGTTAGATAAAGATGAACACATTGAGCTGTAATGTATAACCTAAACTGGGTGTGCGTTGAATTGAAAAATAAAGGTGATTATTCAGAATATCCAATTTATCTTTCACTCCACTCTGTAACATGTGATAAATTCTGTTTATTCAGAGATGTCCAGTTTATTTTCTAATCCATACTATAAGGTATGATAAATTCTGATTATTTACACAGCTAGGCATGGCCAAATGGTTAAGATCCCAGGGTTTGAGTCCTTGTCACACCAACCATGATCGCCCTCTTAACCTTGGGGGCATTATTATGTGATGGTCAGTCCCACTATTTGTTGGTAAAAGAGTAGTCCAACAGTTGGCAGTGAGTGGTGATAACTAGCTGCTTTCCCTCTCGTATTACATTGTTAAATTAGGGACGACTGGCGTAGGTAATTTGCGCGGAATTCAACCCAAACTGTGACGTGTGATAAACATTATTTTAATAATCGACACGTATCAATGTAAACTGATAGTAATATAAATTTGCAATAAGGGTAGAAGACCATAAGAAAGTGCAAAACTATTTTGAATACCTTAGCCATTTTGTATAATATTCAGTGTATATTATCAAATGATATTATCACAAAAACGTTCTTAAAACTACCCTGCTCTGTAAAAGTAGTATTAATACTGACAAATACGCACAACAACATCTTTTTTTATTGTCAAGACATTTGACTAACGAAAAATTATGACTGAGACATAGCGTAAAGCAATTATATCAACATAGATTCAGCCTTGTTGGTGAGTTATTCAACTTATGAGGCATAAAAATGTAGGATTAGAGTTTTATATTTCACAAATTGACTAGCAAGAAAAAAATGTCATTGCGCAGTCCATTGTAAAATATAAAACTCTAATCCTGCATTTTTATGCCTCATAAGTTGAATAACTCACCAACAAGGCTAAATCTATGTTGATATAATTGCTTTACGCTTTGTCTCAGTCATAATTTTTCGTTAGTCAAACGTCTTGACAATAAAAAAAGATGTTGTTGTGCGTATTTGCCAGTTTTAATACTACTTTTACAGAGCAGGGTAGTTTGAAGAACGTTTTTGTGATAATATCATTTGTTGTCATGTTAATCAAGCTCAATGGAATAAACCTCGACGTTAACGTAAAATAACGACCAATAAACTTCAAGATCAAAGGAATTGGTTCACTTCTCTATGAATAGTGTAATTGATCGTCACATTATAACGTCCCCACGGCTGAAAAAGCGAGCGTGTTTGGTATGACGAGAATTCGAACCCGCGACCTTAGATTACGAGACGAGCACCCTAACCACCTGGCCATGCCTGGTCGAGAAACAGAGACCGGCGTACTGACATACTATCTCAAAGCGAAGTTGTGGTAGAGGGTGTGTGCATGTGTGTATTACACATTCGATGGTTTCTTTCTCACTAAAGACTGGCAATTTATTTCTGGTACAGATTTCTTTCTATTCCTTTTTCTTCCCTCATCTAACATTATTTATTGCAAGTTTAATTATGGTTAACCAATAAAATTCAGTTACACCAATTTGTATTAAAATCTTTTGAGTGTTCTTGCGTAAGTGATATAAGGAAAAACTCAATAACATAAGTTCGGCTTAGACAAGAATGGAGTTATATTTTTATCAATAATTTATAGTTTTGTTTAGTAAGAACTTTGTTGCAACTACCATAGACTCCCTCTTCCTTGAAAATTGGTTTGATCATATATAGTTCAATATTGTGAGCTAATACACCTTTCAAACAGAAGGTGACGCTGTAACAGTCTAAAAAGAACAATATTTAACGTGACATTCATAAATATGTATATGTACAATGACGATGGGGAGGGTAAGACGATCTATTCTCAAGGCCTCAACATTTCTCATCTGTCATACACCGTCTAACTCATAGCTTAGAGAGTAAATAAAGTGAAGTTATTACAAAATAATGTAAATATTCAAGCTCAATTGAAACTAAACATTCTTTGAATTACGTGCGTAGCGCTTTACTCACCAATATAAACTAAACGTCATTTGACGGGTGTGTCAAAAGCAATTCCTGTTATGCAAGAGATTAAACAAATTCAAACTAGCTTAGCCGAATAGTCACAATGAAAAGAATTAAGTAGCGTAAGCTTATATTTTGGCGATATTTTATTTGAATAGGTTTCATAAAATTCAATTCCTCTAAGGGCAGGGTAGTGGAGTTATATAAAAGTCAAACTGCTCCATTCTTGGCTTTTGAAATGATAGAAAATAAAGCCCTGTGTAAACCAGAAACATGAACTCTCTATGTACAGAAACAAGGAAAATATAAAACAATTATAAGGATAAAATAAACAGTTTTAACAGCAAAATCATATTTAAACAGATAAATTAAAAAACCCACAATCGCAGGTGTAAAAATCGTTTAAAATAGCTAAGTAAAATCATTATTTGAAATATATCATATTGTGTGTAATAATAATATTTACTGTAACAAGCTTTAAAGGCTAAGTTTTATACCGCTATGAATAAGAACTTATTACGTGAGAAAAGGACTTTACATTGAAACCTACAAGTTTTTGTTTATTTGTTGTTGTTAAGCGCAAAGTTATACAATGGGCTCTCTGTGCTCAGCCCACTACGGGTATCTAAACCGGCTGTACGTCCGCAAACGTGCCACTGAAAGGGCACATACAAGTTATAACTTTGTACTTTGCTCAGATAACAATGTTAGTGGGAGGCTCAATTTACTGTTCAACCTTATCGCACTGACATAATTAGCTTTGTCTATTTTTATTATGAGTTATTCTGAATGAAAAGGTGTTTTATATCATGTGTAGATTGTTTTTAAAAATAATTTTATAACACTAGAACTCGTAACTTCATTTAAGTAAAACAAATAGATGTTTCTTTCCAACTTTATCAAAAAGTATTAAGGTTGTGAAACGCAAGTAAAACTACTTGTTGATGATTTTGACCAATTTTTTATCTTTGTTCTCTTCACTATAGTAACAACAGTGAAAATTTGTGACAGCAGCTTTGTACGATATTTCTAATAGTGGCAGGAATATAAAAACTTCTCACATATTTTCTTCTGCACAACTACCAAGAATCCTCTTTGTACGGAGTAAAAAACCCATCATGACCAAGTGGCTTCTTTCATTTTGTAATTATGCAATTTCGGGACTTTGTAATTATGGACCTTATTAATATAAGATTATTAAAACTGTTAATTTAAAGTAGGGGGACAAGGATCTTACAAAATACCGAAACAGAATAGGTAGTTTAAGGTGAAAATGCAATAGTCAAAAAAGTAAACAAACAGGCTTAAGGTATAAGATATAAGAAATAATATCAACACTATATCTCAAGTTTGTTTGTTTACTTCTTTGACGATTGCATTTACACTTTAAGCTACCTATCTTATTACTGTATTTTTAAGGTCTCTATTCGCTCTTTTTAAATTAGCAGTTTTTAGTCATCTTGTTTTTAGCTTGTGTTATGTCCATCATGGACATAAACTCTTTGACTTCAACACTGTCCTATTTCAAACAGTTTACTTTAATAAAATATGTAGTTGGTCTATGATGGTTTCTCAGGAAACAATGAATAAATTTGGATTGGCTTCATGCAGATTGTATGGTTATTGTTCCTGATATTATTGCAATGTTTTCATTGATAGTGGTACTGTATGTATAATCACTATGAAGTATGGTGGTTAACATATCACATGTTATATATATGATTGTAATATATATAGTATATTGATACCCTGTAGCTATATGGGAAGTCCCTGGGCTACACTGGAATGGTGCATGGACTGGATTTTGTAACCGCCCGATACATGCATGCACATGTAATACACGTTGGCTAATATTTCGCCTGCATGGTTCTTGTCACTTCTCATAGTCAGCTTCAAGGATGGCTACTCTATCTGCAGTATCTATAATATTTACCATCATTCAGTATTGGTTATAATTCAACACTTACCATCAACCATTACTGTGACTGCGGATCCAATGCTTGAATCTAAGCTTGGTGCTATATTTTAAACAAAGACTTAAATATATTTGTTGTTGTGGGAAACAGCCTAGTCATTTGTTTAACGTTTCAGACGTTTGTATAACATGATCCAAACCGATCATACAGTGGTAGAAAAAAACCATCAATACAGTTTCAACAATAAGTTAATAATCTCTCGGTATATAAGTCATGCCTGCCATATAAACATTAAATTACATCCACGGCCTGCACTATCTCCAGACGTGTGCATGTAGTAGATTACGAGACTCCATATAAACAACAGACTATATTAAAACGTGTGGTTTGAACGGTTCTACAGCCACTGTTATTTACTAGGTAGTTAAACAAACTTAAAATGTACTCTAAAAATCCGCAATGATGCATTTAATAATATTGTCTAAGTTTTATTACAATACTCACAGTCAAACCATATTAAATATTAAAATAATGATGAATCGTAGTTCATTATCAGTACTGAATTCAGGAAGGGGGATATACAGGGGGATTTCTCTATGCAGAAAATCCTCCTTGAAGTGCAGTATTTTACATTTTGTCGAATTTTAATTTTAATTCCTTCCCCCAGTTTTGTATCCCTCCCTCTGACGAAAAAGTTTGGATTCAACGCTGTTCATGATTACTACAAAACTACGTT
Organism: Tachypleus tridentatus; assembly: GCF_004210375.1. Classification (NCBI taxonomy): domain Eukaryota; kingdom Metazoa; phylum Arthropoda; class Merostomata; order Xiphosura; family Limulidae; genus Tachypleus; species Tachypleus tridentatus. The sequence goes on along the minus strand of NC_134828.1, from coordinate 71,633,699 downwards.
TGAAACGGCAACTAAAATACTAATACACTACAAATATATTATAAATCCATATGAAAGCTTTAGAAGCATTATACTTTAAAATATGTTTATCCATAACAATCGCTGCTTTCTGATTTACACGAGTCTGAAAGTACAAATAAAAATGAGAACAGATAATTTAGGGTTCCTTAAAATTTACTCAGGAGAGTTCAGTAAGTAAAATAAAAATTGTTTGACTAATACTATTATTAAAATGAATATAATTTTAACAGCAATGCCAATCAAAATTACAGAATCAATAGTTGTTATTTTTTTTATGGACACTGATACTATCTGGTATCTTCCTAAATTTTGAACTATTGACTTATGGCAGCTCTCACCGTCAACTCTTGGGCTACTCTTTGACCCACAAACAGTTGGATTTGTCGTATTCTTGTAACGCCCCCACGGTTGAAAGGTCAAGCATGTCAGGCATCAGGTATCGATCCCGCGACCGCATATTGCGAATCGAGTGCCCAAACTTCCAGGCCAATAACTACACAACAAGCCGTTTCTAATCGTTTCGATAAGTACAAAAACAAAACAAAATTAATTAGTGTGATTTATAGAACATCAGATTAGTCAAAATGCTATATTAATAGTGGGCCGAACGAGGACCAATTGTTTTAGTCTTTTGGACTGTGAAGACAAGGTTCACTTCTCCTTTCCGCCAAAAAGAAATTGCCTCCCTTCTTTGGTTCTAGCGTACTTTATAAAAAGTCACGATCACATCAAAATTAACAACAGCTAGCAAAGACAACCCTCAAGTAACTTTGCGCGAAATCCAACAAACAAATAAATCTGAGGTAGAACAACTGTAATACGTAAATACGTAACCGGCCCGGCATGGCCAAGCGTGTTAAGGCGTGTGACTCCTAATCTGAGGGTCGCGGGTTCGCATTCCGGTCGCGCCAAACATGCTCGCCCTCCCAGCCGTGGGGGCGTTATAATGTTACGTTCAATCCCAATATTCGTTGGTAAAAGAGTAGCCCAAGAGTTGGCGGTGGGTGGTGATGACTAGCTGCCTTCCCTCTAGTCTTACACTGCTAAATTAGGGACGGCTAGCACAGATAGCCCTCGAGTAGCTTTGTGCGAAATTCCAAAACAAACAAATACGTAACTGGGTCACATGTGTGTTTTTAATATATCTAAGTATTGTATTCTTAATACATCGTATGCGAGCAATGGATTAAGAGTGTGTAAGCCTTTCATAACAATAACATTGATATTTTACTGTCTAAACATATTGTGGATAAATTTGGATATATGTAGATTTTTGCAAAATTTGATCAGCTAGTTAGAGATGTCATTTAGTTACCCAAAGGAAACATAATGGGACCATCTCATAAAATATACACGTATCAAAATAATTTCTACAACGTAAAAGTAAGGAAAAGTAAATACAAAACGTTAATGACGTAACTGAACATAGAAAAACGTCGTTCTACTTTTTTAAAAAATAATCTGCCAAAGTCGCTTATTAAAACAGTAAAAACCCTAAAATAATGCTATCATTTTGGGATTGCTTTTACAGTAATTTACTTACGTTAATCTATTTGATACACAGCTTTTGTTTGTTATAGAATTTCGCACAAAGCTACTCGAGGGCTATCTGTGCTAGTCGTCCCTAATTTAGCAGTGTAAGACTAGAGGGAAGGCAGCTAGTCATCACCACCCACCGCCAACTCTTGGGCTACTCTTTTACCAACGAATAGTGGGATTGACCGTCACATAATAACGCCCCCAAAGCTGGGAGGGCGAGCATGTTTGGCAAGACTCGGGCGCGACCCCGCGACCCTCGGATTACGAGTCGCACGCCTTACGCGCTAGGCTATGCCAGGCCACAGCTTTTGTAAAGTTACAGTTTGTATATTTTACCATTTAATTCACAAAAGTCATATTCAGAGTAACTTGTATATTTAACCAATCGTACTGGTATATAGTGTCTGTATATAACAGAGACACCTAAGTTCAGGCGTAGCTAGTTTTAATTTAAAACTGTTGACCAGATAAGTAAGAAGGCAACCAGTCATCAGTATCTGAAAACTAATAGCCTCTCGTAACTGAATAGCGATATTGACTGTCACAGTTATAACGCTTCACAAATGAAAGTACTCAACATGTTCAGCGGGGGGCATTCGAACTTATTACCTTAACCACTTGGTCTTGTTTTGATTGTTATTATTTTTGACCGGCAAGTCCTATGACTTATAAAACTAAAAAAAAAAAAAAGGATTTCGATACCCGCAGTAGACATAGTACAGATGCTCCATTGAATAGTTTTGTATTTTCCAATAAACAAACGTAGCATAAAATAATGCATTATTTTCAATTCGTTTTAAAAAAATTGACATCAGGCACATTTTCTAAGTTTTGTATATACTCTGCTGGCCAAAATCTTAAGGCCAGTGAACATAAAGAAAAAGCCCACCAGTGACTCAGCGGTATGTCTGCGGACCTACAACGCTATAAAACCGGGTTTCGATACCCGTGGTGGGCAGAGCACAGACAGCCCATTGTGTAGCCTAGTGCTTAATTCAAAACAACATAAAGAAAAAATATGCATTTTGCGTTGTTAGACTCAACCACTTATTTTAGTACAGCTTCGAAAGATATAAATAAGAAAAGAGAAAATAAAAAACTTTTTTTAGCATTTAATAGGGAAAATGTGAACACTACGAAATTAGCCTAAATATTAGCTGGTCAAAAGTTTAAGACCATGCTGAAACGAAGCGTTAATCGGTAAACACGTAACGAAATTTAGTCATTTGTGTTCAAGCATTAGCGTTGTTAACATCTCCCACTAATATCTTCTGTGTTACATTGGGTAAAAACATGGCAAATGCAAACGTGGCAGAATTGTCGAGCTGCAAAAGCAAGGTCTCTCTTAACGTGCCATCGCTGGTGAGATTGGGCGAAGTAAAACTGCTTTTGCAAATTTCTTAAAAGACCCTGAGGGGTACGAAAGGAGAATTTCAAGTGGTTGGTCCAAGAAAATTTCGCCAGAGTTGAGCAGGAGGATTCTATGGATTGTCCAGCAAGACTCCAGCCGATCGCCGAACCAGATTCATGCCCTTACGGACGCAGAATGCTGCTCAAAAATAATAAGACGGCATCTACGAGAGAAAGGCTTTAAAAAACGTAAACGTCTTCAAAGGCCACACCTCCTTCCACACCACGAAACAGCTCGGTTAAACTTTGCTGAGAAGCACCAAACATGGGACGTAGATAAGTGGACGAAGGTTTTGTTCTCTGATGAGAAAACATTTAACCTGGATGGCCCAGATGGCTTCCAACGTTACTGGCACGATAAGAATATCCCACCGGAGACATTTTCTACACGACACAGTGGAAAAGGTTCCATCATTATCTGGAGTGCTTTTCCCTTCCATGGAACAATGGAGCTTCAGGTTATACAGGGGTGTCAAACAGCAGCCGGCTACATTGGCATGTTGGAGAGAGCATCCTTATTGACTGAAGACCCTCGTTTGTGTGGAAATGACTGGATCTTTCAGTAGTACAACGCTGCAATCTACAATGCTTGCAGGACAAAGGACTTTTTCATGGCGAATAACGTGATTCTTTTGGACCATCCATCATGTTCGCCCAAACTGAACCCCATGGGCGGATGGCAAAGGAAGTCTATAGAAATGGACGTCAATTTCAAACAGTGCATGATCTTCGTGAAGCCATCTTCACAACATGGAATAACGTTCCAGCCAGCCTTCTGCAAGCGCTTATATCGACCATGCCAAAGCGAATGTTTGAAGTTATTCGCAATGACGACCGTGCAACTGACTACTGAGACCTCTTGTTGTGCATTTCCTACCCTGTTTAAAACTTCTTTTTGGCATGGTCCTGAACTCTTGACCAGCTAGTATTTAGACTAATTTCATAGTGTTCACATTTTCCCTATTAAATTCTAAAAAGTTTTTCACTTTTATTTTGCCTTTTCTTATTTTCATCTTTCGAAGCTCTACTCAAATAAGTGGTTGAGTCTAACAACGCAAAATGCATATTTTTTCTTTATGTTGGTTGGCCTTAAAATTTTGGCTAGCTGTGTGTATATGTTTATAAATTCTTCTTTATCAGCAGCAAACTGGCAAAGAACGATTTATAAGTATAGTAAAAATTATTTCAAGTAGAGAACATACCATGTGTGTCAACAGAAAATTTGTCTGCACTGCTACAGCGGTAAGTCTAGGAATTTACAACGCTAAAATTAGAGGTTTGATTCCCGTCGATGGACTCTGCATATAGCCTGATGTGGCTTTGCTATAAGAAAACACATACACACTTGTAAACAATTGAAGAAACATTTTTTTGTGAGAGATCGGTCAGTTTCTTCAAAGATATAGAACTGCAAACACACATGTTTGTTAGCTGAGAAAAAAGTTATATGGTCAGTGGTTTCCATAAAAAAATTGGTAATTTTAACAGATAATGCAAAGAAAGTAAACCGTACTGAATAAAAAACTCGTCATCTTTTGATAGGATTTCTTGTCTCTAGCTTGCAGGCTTATCGACTGCAATCGCTACAGCAAAAGCTGAAATATCAAAGTTAAACATCTGTTAGGCAAAACGTGACAAACTGACATTGATCTCTGTTTGTGGAAGAACATGTAGGAATTGGAATTATTTCTTTTTCTAACTATTCCATTATTACAAGACTTAAACCCGGAAATTGGATTTTCAAAAGATAACGTCAAGCACAGTAAATAGAGGGTTTATTATTATTAGTAAGTCACGACTACATAAACAGAATGGATGAAAGTTTCAATAAAAATTGAATTATTTGTTAGTTTCACAGAAGGAGAAACGTAAACATTTTACTCCTGACACCCGTTAGAATAGATGTTTTGTGTGTTTTTTGTTGTTGACGTTTTTAGCAAAATACTACACAGTGAGTTTTTTTTTCTACTCTGTCCACCGTGGAGAATGTAGATCCGAATTTTAGCATAAAGAACGTAAATTTGCCACTGACCCACTGGAGAACAATAAAGGTTATGTGTCCAATATGAAAAAGCAAGTAGTTTCTTCTGTTAACCTTTCATCGCGTATTGTTTTTTGGAGATTTTGATCAAGCCAACCAAACAGTTTCTGGTTATTTTAAGTTGAGATTGAAATTTTCAACCCTAACGGAATCTGATCCACAGCTGGGCTTGTCTATCAGTTCAGAGGCCTTTAAGCTTCAAGTACAGTGCTTTTAATGTTAGACTTAGTAACCAAAAGCCAAAATAACTTTATCTGAATCAAATAGAGAGATTGATGGTCACGGTAATAACACTCCAATAACTGAAAGTACTGATCGTGTTCAGTAGCTTATCGTGATTCGAACCCTGGACCCTCAGATTCCCAGACCGGCATAGTAACCACTAGAACACGTCTGACGCTTTATGTAGAAGAGTTTAGAAACAATTAGAGAATATTTTTACCACATAAAAATGTTTCTTAACTTTAGTGTATTTTACATATGTCTCAATGATCATGTCTAATCACAATCGTTTTGTTACACGATTTAGGAATGTGGAAAACAATATTTTAGAGTCTCTATCAGATCCAAGTCGTTCATGGTCTAGTGGTTAGTATGGTCGGGCTGTGAACCCAAAATATATATATATATATGTAAAAACAGCTGGTTTGGGCTGAAAAAAAATTTTATGTAGAGGAGCGAACCTGACAATGACCGAAGAACGTCGAAACGTTGTTCGCTCCTCTACATAAAAATTTTTCTCAACCCAAACCAACCGTTTTTACATATATATATTTCTCTACAAGTGGGTTTTCTCGTCATCACTGTGAATCTAAGAATTACACGGTCCCATGCACTCTGCATTTCGGAGCCATGGTATTCTAATAACAATTCTCTGAAATTCCATTATTCTGTCAGATAATATTAGCTCAAGAACTAGTGGTGGGTTCTTGTAACTGTTTGTCTTCTCTTTAGTTGATATAACAGCTGGAGTCATTTCTTATTTGTAGTTAACTATTTCTGCCACAACAAGTGTTTTAAGGCTTGGTACATAAAAACATTTCTAGTTAACACTAGATAGAGAAACATTAAAAAAGCTAAAGAGTAAATACGTTTAAAGATAACCAGAATACATCTATCGGTTTTTTTGGTGCCAACCATTAAAACTGATGTTGTTTACTGCTGTTTCTCAAAGAAATATAGATACAAATATTAAAGGTTTAGCAATAAGTGTCTTTAAAATAGCTGATATTTTACGGACTTAAAGCATTAACAGCCGAAATAAAACTTATTGGTGTCAGTCAACCAAGTAGTAACTATTTAGACAGAAAAATAGAAAAACATCCAAGTAGAAAATAAGTGTTTAGTGAGACTGAGAAACTTCATTTTTATCTGTAATACAAATAATAAATGTTGAAATATTTTCAGTAAGTGCACATTATAAGTTCTCAGTGACTAAGAATGATAACATGTAGTATTTGTTTTACGTTTGGTTCAGGCTTAGGTTATAAAGCGCTAGTTAAAAACCACATATTATATATATATATTTCATTTTGCTATCAACTATAATCACTTTTTGACAAGAAATTTTATTTTGTCATGGCAGCCACTTTCCACATTTAAATAAAAGACCGTCAACGATATCCTCAATAATCAAATAAACAATAATCAACGATATCTTCAACAACCAAATAAATAAGTCACCATTAATCTCAAAATTAAATAAATAACAATCAGCTATATCTTCAACAAAAAATAAACAACATACAACGATATTCTCAACAATCAAATAAACAAAAATCAACGATATCTTCAACAATCAACGCTATCCTCAAAAATCAAATAAACAACAGTCAACGATATTTTCAACAATCAAATGTATAACAGTCAACGCTATCCTCAACAATAAAATAAACAACAGTCAACGATACTCTCAACAATCAAATAAATAACAGTCAACAATATCCTCAACAATAAAATAAACAACAGTCAACGATACTCTCAACAATCAAATAAATAACAGTCAACAATATCCTCAACAACCAAATGAATAACAATCAACAATATCCTCAACAATCAAATAAAGAACAGTCAACATCTTCAACAATCAACAATATTCTCAATAATCAAATAGATAACCATCAACGCTGTTCTCAAAAATCAAATAAACAACAGTTAACGATATTTTCAACAATCAAATCAATAACAATCAACAATATCCTTAACAATCAAATAAACAACAGTCAACGATATTCTCAACAGTCAGATAAATAACAATCTACAACATTCTCAACAATCAAATAAACAACAGTCAACAATATTCTCAACAATCGAATAAATAACAGTCAACAATATTCTCAACAATAACAGTCAACGATATCTTCAACAATCAAATAAACAACAGTCAACAATATTCTCATCAATCAAATAAAAAAACAGTCAACAATATCCTCAACAATAAAATAAACAACAGTCAACGATATCTTCACTGAGCAACAATATTTTCAACAATCAAATAAATAACAATCAACGATATTCTCAACAATTAAAAAATAACAATCAACGGTATCTTCAATAATAAAATGAAATAACAGTCAATGATTTATTCAACAATCAAGTAAACAGTCATCGATATCTTCAACAATCAAATATTAACAGTCAACAGAAACACTGGCTCGAAGCTGGTTCTGATTGACTCTACGCGTTAACGCTCAAGGCATCCAACGACTGCTGGCGTAAACGGGTCTCAATGGAATATGACCAGTTTGAACCGGATTAAGATTTAATATTTAATTTACTTTTGAATGTCCACACATTCATAGCTAACATTTATTGCTGAATCACATGTAGGAAAATTGTTCACAGAAAAACGTTCCTGATAGTTTCAAAAATACGAACACACAAACTCACTCAGCGGCGAGTCTAAGAACTTATCACGCTAAAAATCGGGTTTTGACATTCACAGTAAGCAGAGCACAGATAGCCAACCGTTTCGCTATGATCTTTAGAACAAACCTAGTAATTATACACTTTAGATTTAACGTTACTTCTGAAAAAATGGAGATACGTTATAATATTAAAGATGGTATCAGTTTTCGCATTTATGGTAAATTTACTGTGGCTGTAGGCTTAGAGGGCCTTGCCTCCCCACTTTAAATTAAATGTTCACCGATCTTCAGATTCTCAATTGATAAGTAATTTTGATCATTTTTAAAATGTCTCGTTATTTCTACAATTTATCTGGAGATGAATATGTTTACTAGTAATGCCACTAATAACGCCCGTTTTCAGAACCCTTGAAAGGTCCACTTAGTCGCGGTTAGCGAAGTTTTCTAATCTGCGCATTTCGAGGGCGGAGCCACATTCCAGCTCTGAGCTGCAGTACTGCTGCATCATTCTTTTGTTGGTAATAATCATAAGTTTGTTATTATGTTTCTGCCTGGTGTCATTTTCCCTGGGGATCATTTATATATGTATTCGTGAAATTAAATTCAACTGGTATTTAACCGCTTATTTTGCAAACATTATTTGCAAGAGATTATATATATATATATTTCTATATTGTCATTTTCCATGGGGATCATTTATATATTTATTCGTGAAATTAAATTCAACTGGTATTTAACCGCTTATTTTGCAAACATTATTTGCAAGAGATTATATATATATATATTTCTATATGCATTTATTATTTTCAAAATTGTCCGGTCAGTTGAAATTAAGCATTATATATGTATATATATATACACATTCTAACTTTACAATAATTTAGTGTGCTTCAGGCATTATTATAAAATTATTCAAAGTGTATACTCTCTTCATGATTGTATTTATTTAAAGTAACTCGGGCGTTACGATTATTAATGTATGAATACAAATTAATAACTTTAATGTGGTAATTCGTACTGTGTGGAAGTTTCATACTGCGCTGTTGTAGAATATTTTCTTTTCTATTCCGTATGGTGACCACACTGAAATTAATTGATTTGGGCTGTGGTTTTCAAAATACGATCCAAATAAGTGAGGCACATGCTGTCTCTAGAACTAAGTCAAAGCGCACATAAATACAACTTTTGTGGCTACTATACTTCCTACACAGGCAGACCGTACAGATGTATATATATGCCTGTTTTTAGGTCTATTTAGATACGTTCGTGAAATACGTATGATTGTTGTTACATTTTTATCTCTGATAGCACGAGTCATCAACTTGTCCATAAGTACAACCGTTACAACAAGTATATATTCTTGCATTCATTACTATTTTTTCGCAGTACCAACTTCCAGCTGTATAGATGATTTTCATTTGACTGTATATTACAAAGAACTAACAACATTTTTTATCGTTTTGCTTCAATGACCTTCATTAGCTTTCTGAGTTTTATATCACCTTATAACAAATTGAACAGAAAATTCGTTGCTTTTTATAGGCCCTCAGTGACTCAGCAGTAAATCTGAAGGTTTATAACGATAGAAACTGGGTTTCGATACCTGTGGTGGGCACAACACATATATCTTTTGTGTATATTTGTGCTTAACAACAAACTAACAAGATATCTGGGACTATAGAAGATATATAACTAAGATGTGACAGACTTACTGTATTGATCCCGGGATAAATAACTGTTATGCGATTTGTTTTACTATCTACCTACCTACTCAGAGGTAACACATACTGAAGTTAAGTGTTGAAACTTGCCAAGGACGTAGAAGTGAGATTTGTTAAGAGGAAAAATGCATCATTAAGAAAATTTAAAAGTGGAACTCAGTGGTACAACTCGGCAAGACAGAACTAACTTAATAAAAAGTAGGTAAATAAATTATGGGAACACTAGCTTAACTAACAATAGCTGGCAACTTCACAAGTTTTATACACGGTAAGAAACTGAAAACTAGTTCTCTGAAATAATTATTAAAGCACTCATTTTACAGTGAGAGACATATCTTACGCAGCGTTGCAATTGAACAGTCTTGTGAAATGAAACTGAAAAACTCTCCAGTAAAAAATTATGTATACGTGTGTACTTTCGTCTTTGTCAGACAGACATTTTAATTGCTGTTTTTCTCTCAAAAAAATGCATCATCAACGAATTTTAGTGACTGTTATTAAGATAATTTATTGGCATTCAGAGTTTAAAGGAATAAATATTGAGACTGGTTTGTTTGTTTTGAATGTCACTTTTACTAGGAGCCTACGTAAAAATTGAATGTTTGTTTTGAATTTAGTGCTAAGTTACATGACGGCTACCTGTGCTAGCAATGTAAAACAGAGGGGAGGCAGCTAGTCATCACCATCCACCGCCAACTCTTGGGCTACTCTTTTACCAACGAGTAATGGGATTGACCGTCACAATATAATACCCCACGGCTGAAAGGGCGAGCATGTTTGGCGCGACGGGGATGCGAACCCGCGCCCCTCAGGTTATGAGTCGAGTGCCAAAGTAATGCCGGGCCTAAATAATGAGAACGACTAGTCTTTAAAAAGACAAATAGCAAAAATATGTCGTTCATTATTCTGAATAAAATATCATGAAACTTCGATATAAATTTTTTTTCAGATGTAAAACTATGAAAATGAACAAAAAAATTAAAAATTATTATATTATTCATTAATCATCAACAGAACTATGTTTTTTCTGTAGAAATATAAAGTAACATATAAAAAGAAGACAATTTAACCCTTCAGACATAACAGTAAATGTTCAATCAGTGATATACCGATAAAAATAGTCATAAAATTAAGATTTGTCATAAATATCACGTAAGTTATACAAGTTTTCACATTTTTCTTAACTTGTATGTTTAGGATTTAAAATTATACGCGTGTAAAATTAGCGTTTGAGATTCATATTTTGTCTTCTACAGGTCACTTCCCAGGAGTCCTTTCGCTCAATATCAAAATACGTCAGAAGACGAAAGGCTTTGTGCAACACTTTTTTATATATATAGTAATAATGCTAGTGAGAGACAAAAGTTATATCTTAAATGCTATATTTACGTGCGCATGATCGTGAATACGAAATGGACAATTTAAGACAACAATTTGAAAAATATATCTGCAACATGTTTTTGTCATAAATTTTAAGCCTATTGGTTTCTAATTCATCGCAAGCTTTCATCTTTTGAACCATAAGTTATGGCTTTAAATTTAGTATAATTCTGCTTCTTAATAGCAGGTAGTATCATATATCATTGTACTGTATTTTTAAACATTAAAAGTAACAAACACGTTATGAAACACAATTTCAGATTAATTGTAGCTCGATATTCTGAGGGAATAGCGTGAGTAAGCAAATGTTATATACCGGAAACCAGAATCGAAGCTAATACCAAAGCTAAGGACACTTCTTAGGTAAAGGAGTAAATACAGATTTCAGTAAGTTTTATTAAGACGTGTTTCAGTAGCAAATCAGCAAATCACAAGTCAATTACATCTGATATCAAGTCTCAGTGAAGTTATATGTATCATAATTACATTTTAACATTGTTTAGCTTTTCGTATGTAGTGTGACGTCACCAAAAAGAAAACACTTTTGATAAGGGCGTTTAAAAGCACTTTCTGACACAAACTATTCACACTTTCAGATTGTAAAGTTGTGTCCAGAACCAAAGATTTAGAATTTTCAAGACAGGAATTCTTCTCGTGTTTAATGACATTGGGAAACAAAGGAAATGAATCAACATGAGAGTTCCAGAATCATAAAGAGAAAAGAACTTGAACAAGTCATACTACAGGTTGGCAAGCAAATTGTGGTTTCTTATAATTGGTGAGAATCCATGAACAAAGATCAGATCACTGGTAAAAGCCATCCAGTTGCCCCAAGCAACAGTGTGTAATATAATCAAGAGGGACTTCTCGATATGATGAAACTTTGTAGAATGGACGGCAACTACCTGTTGTGGAAACACAAGTGTAGAGGAAGACTATTCTGCCAAAACAATCTATCAAAAAAAGACCTCTCAATATTTATTTAAGTGCTACATAACTCAATCAAGCAGCATGATAGTGAAACAGGTATTCATGTTAACTCATATGAAGATATATAGGTCAAATCGTCAGAGGTAGCGTCTATATATTTCTGTGCAACTGGACTATTGAAATGAGTATTTGGAAACTGTTAGTACATTAGGTGGAGTATAAAAAGCCTTCAGGATGGGGTGGTATGTTTTGACATGATAACCTGATGACAGAGCCTTTTATAATGGCTACTGTCAAGTACATGACCGGAATTTATGACATGGGCTGTAAAGACATGAGGAAACTCCAAAATTTTGATATAATGTATTCAATCTTTTCATAATCTGATTTTTAAAACGCTTTCTAATTGTGTAATAATTTTAGCTGTTGTTTTTTTATGTGAGAAAAGAGAAATTCCTCATTTAACATATCTTGTCTTATTTACTTTCTAATTTTATTTAAAACGTTATCCGACCAGGAAAAGTCTTTGGTTTGCCTACCCTCTCCCACAGAAGTTTTAGTTGACGTATTTTATTTATGACCTATTTTTCCAAACCCAAAATATTTTCCCCTCCGAAATAAATATGTTATTGTTGTTTTGAATTAAGCACAAAGCTACACAATGGGTTACCTGCGCTCTGCTCACCACGAGTATCAAAACCCGGTTTTTAGCGCTGTAAGTCCGCAGACATACCGCTGAGCCACTGGGGTACAAGTATGTTATAAATACCATAGTGTATAAACAATATACTAATGGAAGTTTAAGAAGAAAGAATATTTTCAAAGTTTACCATTCAGACATAGACGTAGCCAAGTAGATATAATGTCGTATTACTTTGAATTTAAGATAGACCTTTTTTCATATCTTTTCGAGCTGAAAATTAGGGTGCGTCTTAAATTCGAGGTATTATTTTTCACTCTTTGAAAGTCTCAAAAACATCATTTTCCTCGAATAACAAATATTTTCAAGAAATCCTGCATTAACAAACAGATTGGACTATATTTTAAAAAAACTTAGCTAAGAAAAACTGAAAAAAAACACGTACTAAACGTCAAATTTTCCTATGTCAGCGCCTCCAGCGGTGTAGTTGGATATCACCGTCTTCAGTCTTTGTCTGACGTTCCTGTTGTTCAGACGATATTTTATTGTGTTTTTTACCCATGGAAAAACTTTTTCGTATGATGCCAAATTTAAAAGAAAAGTTATTTTGTGTACTAAACAGTATTGTTTTTTTAATTTCGCGCAAAGCTACACGAGGCCTATCTGTGCTAGCCGTCCCTAAATTAACAGTGTAAGACTAATTAAATATATAATTTTCTCTACAAGTTGGTTTTCTCGTCATCACGAATTAAGAGAAGTCTTAATGTTAAAAGCAAAAGAATGTAGAATGTGCAGGAAACAGTGGTATTTCTTTCAAGGCTAGTTGTGAATGGTGTGATAAATTTATGAAAAGAGAAGGTTTATAATTACGGCGAAGGATAACAATCAGTAAAAACTTGCCTTCAGATTTTGAAATAAAAGTAATTGACTATTAATGTTGCGTTGTTGGTCTACGCCAAAAAAATCAATTTTCCCAAAATCAAATCGGTAACGCAAATGAAACAACAGTTTTTTGTTATTGTTTTTTTTTTTTTTGACATGCCGTGTAACTACACTGTAAATGCTAAAGAAGAAAAACAGGTGACAATCAAAACCACTGGTTGTAAAAGGTTAAGAGTTAGTGCCATGCTGTGTATAACTGCAGATGAAAATAAATTACCACTGTATGTCATATTAAACAGAAAAACATTATCAAAATAAAATATAAAGTTTTGGCAAAGATGTAATAGTTCGTGCACAAAAAACGAATGAATGACATCAAAGTTAATGGAAAAGGGGCTGGAATATGCGTGGGAACGTCCTTCTGGTGCATTATTAAAGCAACGGAGCATGCTTGTAATGGATGCATTTCGTGGCTACCTCGCCGATAAAATTAAGAGTCGATTAAGGAATAAAAACAGTGATATGGTGATAATTCCTGGTGGAATGACAGGTCAATTACAACCTCTTTATGTGTCCATTAACAAGTCATTCAAAGATAGTATCTGTAAGCATAATGATGCTTGGCTGAATAAAGACAATCAAGCTTTGACACCAAGTGGTAAGATAAAAATGGCATCAGCATCATCAATAGTTGAGTGGATATCAAAAGATTGGAAAAAAGTGTCGGACAATATTATTAGAAAATCGTTTCTTAGAATGTTGTTTATCCAATGCAAAAGATGGAACTCAAGACGACATTCTTTGGGACAATAGTGAATCACATATAAAGATGTTTCAACTTCAGAATATTAACAATGAGTCAGAAGAAACATCAGAGTGAGTGGGAGAGTTTTTTATAACAAAGCCACATCGAGCTATCTGCTGAGCCCAGCGAGGAGAATAGAACCCCTGATTTTAGCGTTGTAAATCCGAAGACATACCGCTATACTAGTGGGAGGCAAATATCAGAGTGACGTTCTGATTAAATAAAGAAAGCAGGAAGAAACTTTATTGCAATGAAAATTTTTAATTTCCTGTGTAGTTTATATACATTTTTATTATATTTCATTTTAAATACGTTATTAACATTTTTGATTTGTTAATAAACTATTTTAAAACATATTTCATCCTTTCTTTTTTTTCCCCCTGAAAATCCCTTCTTAAAAGTGGGGTGCGTCTTAAATTCGAAATAATACGATAATTGTCCAATGCTTTCTAATTGTCTGTGCCCAGTACAAGTTACCCGACTGCCAACTATTAAACCATACTGTTTAAGAATATTAATTCAAATCTAATAACAGTTTCTTAGGCATGTTGGTTTATTTTCCTCAGAAATATTGCGAAACATTATTCTGATATTAAAAGGAAGGTTAAAGTTGACAAAGTAAATAAATACATCTATCCCATAACTTTACTTTCCTTTTGTTGGGATGAATAGAGTTAATGTGACTGAAAAAATTAAGTGTATGTTTTGTAGATCTGAATCCCGCAATCGTGTCGTCTACATATCTGTACCAGTATAGTGGTGGATGTAATGCTGTGTTAATTACAAGCAATTAACAGTAGGTGTACTAGGTATTACAATAGGAGTACGTCATATACTCCAGGGGATGTAAAAACATATTAGACTAAATAAATGTATTCTACATCAATATGATTTATAATATATTTTTATGAGACTTGTTTTGTTTCACTTACAAATGCCTCCTAGTGTAGTTGATGTATTATGTTATCCAACACATCTACTGTTCAAATCCTATTATATCACCTAGCAACACGACTCTTGCATATCATTATGAATGAAATAGTCTGAAGGTCGTGTTTGCTTACTTACAACTCCAGACAAACATCTAAACTATTCCAGATCGATTAGGAAAGTGAAACAATGGCTGCTTGCTGCATTAACTGTCTGGTGAATGTGTGCTTGCAAACAGTCGACTGTCCAGAAGTTATGAATGCATAGATTCAAATTGTTTACTAAATATTCAGTGGCTGGTTATATTCAAAACTCAAACTGTGATGAACAATAGATTTAATATATGCACGATTTGTTTGTTTTTCAAAATTACTCTGTAATGATCATAATAGTTTATAGAATGTATTGTAAATACTTAGAATAATAAAATCTGGGGAGGTCTGCTGAACTTATATGATACACAGGGCACCATCTAACCTTGATACATCCTTGAATGTGACGTGTGTTCAGAAGCACCTTTCAGTTCACATCTCCACACATTATTATTAAATCTGATTTCGGTTCACATCTCTACACATTATTATTAAATCTGATTTCAGTTCACATCTCCACACATTATTATTAAATCTGATTTCCGTGAGCTCCACTACTGAGAAGTTTTTAGATAGTGCTGGTTGCTTGTTTTAAAGGCATAATTTGAACTATGGCATGCTCTGTTTTATGTTTGATAGTTACTAAATGTCGTTACTAAGTAAGAATCATATGCTTTGGTTGTAATTCATGGTTTAATTTTAAAATAGTATGACTAAACGCTTATTTATTGAGAGTATAAAGCATGATATTTCAAGCTAGTGGTTCCTTTTGAGTAACGCATGACAGACATTCAAAGGAATGATATTGTCCAAAAATAATTATAAAATATACAAATAATGAATTTTTACGCTTTTCCATTACATTGAGTGCATTATAATAAAAAGATTTTAGCATGCAAATTGGCAAGTCACATGGCAAAGTTTGCAGATATAAAATCACGTTGAAATGGAATATATCAAAACTACATTTTTACATTGTAGGTAATGTGATACCGCAAAATATTTATCGCTTTTGCGAAGGGTGTATTACAAGTCTTTCTGAAAAAAAAAATCTTAAAAATGTGTTCAGAACGAGGTTTAGAGGTTTTATCTTAGGGATATCCGCCGTCTTTGTATATTAGACGGAGTATAGAAAGCCAACAGGTTGGAAGAGTAAGCTTTGAATATAGCAACCTTAAACGGAGCCTTTTGCAGTGAAAATTACAATGCAGACTTTTGTCAACATTCATGGTTGTCAAACAGAGCATGGCCGAATATGGTGACATAAAATGTAGCGAAGTGGTGAGACTCCAAACTCATTTTAGTTTAAAGTGCTGAACCTCTGTACAGGAAAATGGTATACGTTCTCTTGGTGGTCGTAGAAATTGCTTCTGACAGTTACAGTTGTCATATTATAAAATGAATAATGATAGACGGCATAATAGTAGGCTGGAGTCCTGATGTAATAAGAAAAATAAATGAAGTATATTTACATACATATATGTAGGTGTGTGTGTTTGTGAGTAGATAATTCATTACAGAAGATAAATAAAACTAAAGATGAAGTTCTATTAGTAGGTCGATCAATAGGCAGTAAAATAGACGAAGGACATTAATGAAACTTTGTTCAAATAAACCTATTTTCCATGTTAATTCTTTCCCCTCAGTGGCACAGCGGTATGTCTGACGATTGACACCTCTAGAAACCGGATTTCGGTACCCGTGGTGAGCAGAACACAGATAGCTCATTGTGTAGCGTGGTGCTTAATATCAAACAATCATTTCAATTCTATATTTTGTCATTGCAATCTATCTTGGCCTTTCAACGTTGCATTGAGTCTGATATTTGCAATAAAAATACATTAGAAATTTAATATATATATATATGTGTGTGTATGTATGTATGTACACGTGTATTTGTTATTTAAAATTTAAAAGACGTGTTGAAGTTAATTAGCGATGAAGTACTTTGAACATAAAATAATTCAACCATCAAAAATACTGTATTAATTAACGATTTGACTTTCCTTCTGGCCAGGATTTGTTTTCGATACACAAAACGGAATAAATTATTTTAAAACACGCATTTCAGTTAATCTTGCGAAGTTTTCGAGTATATGTTTATTAGACTTAAAAGAGCGTTCTAAGCTGGGGTCGAACTGGCCGTAAAATAGAAATATAGTGCTATTTTTTTATAAATAAATTACTTTACTTTTCCAATTATCTAGAAGCGTATCTGAGTATGAAACACTTATATATTTTTATAATTTGGCTAAACAAATTAAGGTTTATTTTAGCTCAAATATTTGTGTTGTGTCCGTCGTGACGATCGAACCATATGTTTTAGCATTATAAGCTCTGAAATGTATTGCTCAACCACTCCAGGGAAAATTCTATCTAAACAAAAACATTTAATTGCTTCAGAAAACTAAGCGCTTAAACGCATAAGAAAACGTATACATAACATTTATCTCAAAACATTTTTAAAAAATCACTTATACTACAGACAACATACCAAATAAATATAAAATAAAAAGTTATGTTTTCAGCTTATACACCTTAAAATAGAAAATTATCATAACTACGGGGATTTACAATAGCGTCAAAACGTAACAGTATATCTTAAAAATAGCACACACTATCAATATTGCAGATAACCGGATTTGCAATAGTGTCAAAACGTAACAATACATCTTAGAAATAGCACACACTCTCAATATTGCAGGTAACCGGGATTTACAATAGTGCCAAAACGTAACAATGCATCTTAGAAATAGCTCATACTCTCAATATTGCAGGTAGCCGGGATTTATAATAGTGCCAAAACGTAACAATACATCTTAGAAATAGCTCACACTCTCAATATTGCAGGTAGCCGGGATTTATAATAGTGCCAAAACGTAACAATAAATCTTAGAGATAGCTCAACACTGCAGACACTTCATTCTTCTGTTTCTTGTACTCCGGCTTCACTGTCGATCATACATATTTATGGTACATACACCAGACAAATGCTGCTCCAAATAATACTTCAACTCTAGCAAGGACCGTTGCTATGGCATTGATCTTCAAAGGCTTTAGTAAGCCTGCTACAGCACTGGCCTGTGTGAATATGAAGTCTTGCTAATTTTTTGTTTTATTATTATTGTCAAACTGAAGGTTTATGATATCTTCGATACAAACTACAGAATTATTATCGGTGAACAGATGTGTAATAATTTTTTCCAAGAGTATATTGTGATACAACATTTTCTGAATGTATAATCTATGCCACGTTCTTTTGTTTTTTCTTTGATTTCTTTTAGAAGTTGACGTTAATAATAACTGTCTTGTTTACGACAATGTTAGACATGTGTGCTTGTTAAGGAAAGTTTAAATAGCAGTTGAAGTGTATTCAAGTACAATATAGATATTAACTCAATTTTTGAAACCACACAGCACTAACAGTCTTCTCAATTCAGACATATTTTCGGGTATTACTATCACTACTATCTTTATGAAAAAGAACAACAACAGAAAAGACGGACGACGGAGGTGCCTGACGCTGGCATTTACTGCACAACTTTGGAATTTCCATACTGTAAAAGAAATTGTGAAGAACAGTGGTAGATATTTATGAAACTTTCAAGTAATGTGTTAATGGGTATTGTAGTATCCCCTGCTTTTCTCTACTAATATGACACTGTGCTAACTCCATATATGGCCCGGCATGGCCAGGTGGGTTAAGGCGTTTGAGTTGTAATCTGAGGGTCGTGGGTTCGAATACCGGTCGCACCAAACATGCTTGCCCTTTCAGCCGTGGGGGCGTTATAATGTTACGGTCAATCCAACTATTCGTTGGTAAAAGAGTAGCCCAAGAGTTGGCGGTGGGATGACTAGCTGCCTTCCCTCTAGTCTTACACTGCTAAATTAGGGACGGCTAGCGCAGATAGCCCTCGAGTAGCTTTGCGCGAAATTCAAAAAACAAACAAACAGACTCCACATATCCTCTAGTAATATACCACTGTGTTAACTCCATATTTCATCTAGTAATAGCGCATCATGCTAACTCCATATTTTATCTAGTAATATAACAATGTGTTAACTCCATATTTCATCTAGTAACATCACATCATGTCAACATGTCATCTCCATATTTCCTCTGGTAATATAACACTGTTGTAACTCCATATATCCTCTAGTAATATAACAATGTGTTAACTCCATATTTCATCTAGTAACATCACATCATGTCAACATGTCATCTCCATATTTCATCTAGTAACATCACATCATGTCATCTCCATATTTCCTCTGGTAATATAACACTGTTGTAACTCCATATATCCTCTAGTAATATAACACTGTGTTAACTCCATATTTCCTCTGATAATATGACTCTATACTAATTCAATATTGTTTCTAGCAATATCACATTATGTTAACTCTATATTTTCTCCAGTAATATGATATTCCAGTAATACCACGTTACGCTAACTCGGCATCAACGCATCGTTACATTAAAAAAAAAATCATTTTATGTAAATGCCACAGCGTACTTGGCTACTCATTAACGTATTATGTGTCGTGAACATTGATAACAAAACTTAGTTCAATACGAAAGTAATAAAGCATACACAATTAAAACAAGTTTACTGGAAAGAAATGCAGCTACTTTGGAACAAATAAGAAGCTACCAATCTTCCACCCCTCTAGGGTATGATCGACACGAGAAGATTCAGTGACATTGACCACAATAATGCTAATAATTTACTTACATGATTACGATAAATATAGGTGAATAAAGCTTCTTACTTACATTTAATGTGATTGTGAAAAACCTTAAACAAGTTTCCTGGTGTTATTTCAATAAAATTTATTACTTGTGTTCCAAACATGGGAATACTGAACTTCTTTTATAATGGCGACTGAATTTGCATTAAACCAACGGAATTGCATTGTCAGTATGCATGTAAAATAGCCATAAATAATACCAATAATCGTCGTACAGTAAGACACAGAATACTGACAGATTCTAGAATTCCACAAATTTGTGCCCCAGTCGACATTTTACTCTAAAAATCGATATCTAATTGAGAAATATCTAAAAGCTCTTATTCATAATACTGTGTAGAATATTACTGGAGCTTTCACAAAACTCTCAAACCTAAATTCACGTGGAGACTACTTTTACTGTTACTTTATTAAATGTTACGCAGGCAAGGGTTCGGATCTATAAAGTACATAAAAGTTTAGGAGCTGTTAGATGTTTATTTCTGATGATAGTCGAAACAAGTTTCAAGGAGTGATGCTAATAAATATGATAAGCATTTAATGTCCATGCTACAGAGCTTTTTGTCAAATTATACTACGATAGTTTTACATAACAATATTATTTGGAAGTCCGGTATAGCCAGGTGAGACTCGTAATCTGAGGGTCGCGAGTTCGAATCCCCGTCGCATTAAACATGCTCGACCTTTCTGCCGTGGTGGTGTTATAATGGGACGATCAATCGTTGATAAATAGGTGGTGATGACTAGCTGCCTTCCCTCTTGTCTTACGCTCCTAAATTAGGGAGGGCTAGCGCAGATAGCCCTCAAGTAGCTTTGCGCGAGATTCAAAAACAGAAAAAAAAGCAATATTATAGGCTGATGGTCATTAAAACAAATTATTACCTTCATCCTACTAAGTTTTATTAATTTAAAAACCATATCAAGTATAATTAAAACTGCATTTTTAACACTTCTTCTATTGTATTTTTTTCTTCTAAAGTGTGCACCTTCTAAAAATGGAAACATTTATTGTTTTCTTGTCTGTTTCTTGAGGCCGTTTTACTTCTGGTAATGATAAGATTCCTGCTCTTTATTTTGGTCGATAAAAATCAATTTCATACAAGAGAAATAAAAAGTGCTTAAAGAGTTCTGTTTCTGTTTGTCAATGAATGGAGTTAGTACATTCTCCAAGTAATTCTTTACGTAGGTTAAATCCCATATCATCCATTTCACATCACTACAGTTCATAATGACACGTGAAACACAATTTACTGATATCTACTAACGCTTGAATTTGAATTTTATGTTCATGACGAAACAACCAGATTTTGGTTGTCTCACGGTAAACTCAAATTGGGTTATCTGCTGCATCCACTGCGAGGAACTAAGCCCAGAATTCCAGCATCGTAAGTCCGTACATTTGCAGTCGTCCCTAATGTGAGCTACTGATCAAATGAAATGCACCCAATCATCAGCATCCTGCTGTCATTCTTACAAACACAGTTTACGGTGCACAGAATATTTCGCGTTATTGTACAGATTTGAACGGGGATCACCAGCTCCGAAACCCAAAAACTTTACCACAAGACCACCTTGCACCTATCTAAATAGATATTAGTTTTTATCTTGTTTAGATACTAAAACTCCAAGTGAACACATTTTCATATCTTCTCACATTCTTGAGTTACTGACTAATATCTATATATTGTTACACATTATAACTTACGTTGGACGAGTGTCCGATTTTTTATGTTACGTATAATGATTCCAAATAGCCTGAATTTTTCATTTTCATTTAGAAGTGAATTTATTGTCGATATGTATTAAATTTATGATATTTGCCAACACAGTTTTCTTTCTTAACACAGATATATACAAAAAAAATAATACATTTTATAATAACAGTTTTTACAAATAATGATATATTCACAAAAGATTTATAAACTTACAAATAATATTGAGTTTTCTATTTGGTCTAGAACTGAATATTTTATCGACAATTTATGTTGATACATAGGAACACTTTACTTGATGGAAAGCTACCTAGCTCTATTCTTGGCTGGCCTCACGCAGTTTACAAGCTAACTTTTTAAGGAACATATCTAATATCCTTCTAGAAATACCAACGTCCGAAGTTAATTCCTTGAAGGTGAATGGTTTGCAATGTCAAACATTGTTCCGTTCCCTGTCAAACATTTGCAGTTTTCCGAAAATAAGCGTTTATCACAGTTACATCTTCCAAGATTTATAGTATACTTACTGTAGTAAACCAACAATATTCCGAAAACTGTCTCTCGGCGCGTCCATTTATGAACTTTGAGTGAAATTCTCGAAATTTCAGTTGGCAGCAATGTGAAACATATATTGTTGATTTTTACATTCTAGAATCTTTTACAATTTTAGAGAACAGGGGATTGTCTTTCGCAATTCACATTTAACAATATTAGTTACGTGCATTTTTAAATTTATATATTAAACTGATACAAACAAGGATATTAATATAAATATATAATATTAAATCCGTTGCAATTTTAACTGTTCGGCCCAGCATAGCCAGGTTGTTAAGGCGTTCTACTCGTAATCTGCGGGTTGCAGGTTTGAATCCCGATCGCACCAAACATGCTCGCCCTTTCTGCCGTGGGGGCGTTATACTGTTTTATTAATGCTACCTTAATGGAGGTAGTGTGTGTGTATTTGTTTTTTGAATTTCGAGTAGCTTTAGAGGGCAGGAAGGCAGCTGGTCATCACCACCCACCCTCAACTTTTGGGCTTCTCTTTTACCAACGAATAGTGGGATTGATTGTAACATTATAACGTCCCCATAGCTGAAAGGGCGAGCATGTTTAGTGCGACCGGGATTCGAACCCACAACTCTCAGATTACGAGTCGAACGCCTTAACCCACCTGGCCATGCTGGGCTTTAATGAAGGTAAACCGAAAGTAAACTAAGTGGAATAAAGGCTTACCAATAAGTTACATATTTATTAACATCTCAATAAATTCTAATTCAGTAAACCACAGTCTACTCATCTATCTTAAGAAGAAAATGGTTATTTAAGTGTCATTATATGAATATTTTGAATATATATTCAAGGCTTTAATAAAACAGACTGCAAAACGTGCATTAAGAAAATAAACATTGTTAAATTCATTCTCACCAGTGAATCTACAAAATTAAAATGTATAAGTAATCAAAAAATTGTAAATACATAAACAAACAATATAAACATTTTATTGGTTCTCTTATTATGTTTCAACAGCTCTTGGTAACACTGGGATACGTCATATTACAACGATGTGGGGTCCTCATCACGTTATTACAGTCCATGACTTAACGTCCAACCGCGCTAAGTATGAAGGCCGTGCATTTTGATAATAGCTCTGAAGCGAACTGTGCAAGAGTAATGGTTTTACCATATCTGTTTCTACAGTGATATTGTACAGAAATCGAGCGACTTAACCGGCGTGTCTTCATGATGAATACCATGAATATTTGTTTCGTTCTTCGTCTGCCCGAGTTAAGCATTTAAACGAATCTGTCGTGGAAGTTTGTGTACACGTGACTTGTGTTGCTATCCCACATAGAGATAAATTTTTATTTTGTGTACTGTTGCCTAAGGTACTAGAACGATTTCTACTGATCTTTGTGTTCCGGGATTCTCATCTGTTACAAGAAGCCGCACTTACTATGGTTGAACTAAGACTTCTTGTAGGCCTTTTTCTGGATATCCCTTGGACTTAATGGCATTATAAAGCAAAGGAACAAAGATCAAATAGAACTGAACACATAGTTACGAACTGAGCTTACGAAGAGCTTGTGTTGAAAAGAATTGTTACACAACATTCCCAAAAGCGATAGATCTTCGATGGTATCACACTGCCTGTACAACCCTAAACGTTTTTGGTTTTTTTGACATGTCATTCCGCTACAACTTCAATCGACTACGATTGTTACACAATTCCTTATTTGTATGTTTTGAAGAGTTTTAATATAACGTTTTCAACCCTTTGTATATACTCATAAAAATAGTTAAAATGACTTTTTTATATTTGCCATTATTTTGATCCTTTCAGGTGTCCTTGGCGGTTTTACTGGTAACTCAGAGGGCTTACAATGTTAAATCTGGTTTCGCTACTTACGGTGAGTATAGGACAGAGAGCCCATTGTGTAGCTTTGTATTCAATAGCAGGAAAATCATCAAAAACAAGCTATTTCACTTACTGAGGTTTTAAAAACTAAAAATTGTGGGTCTGATCTTGTGAAGAAGCCTGGAATGGCTCTACTCACAATCTGAGAATCGCGAGTTTGAATCCAGTCACCGAATATGCTACGATGTTTTAGCCGTGAAGATATTGTAATGTTATAGTCAATCGCACTATTTGTTGGTAAAAAAAAGGAGTAGCCCAAGAATTAGCATTGGGAGGTATTAACAAGCTACATTTCTTCTAATATTGTCCCCCGCTGAGACAGCAGTAAGTCTTTGGATTTATATTTCTAAAATTAAGAGTTTGATTCCTCTCGGTGGACAGGGCAGATTGCCTGATGTGGCTTTGCTCTAAGAAAATACACATACACTTGTAGTCTATTTTTGTTTTACCACGGATATCGAAACCCGGTTTCTAACAGTCTAAGTCCACAGATTTTCCGCTATGCTACTGACGGGGTGTCATGAACAGGCTTTACACAAAATTCAAAACTTCTACACATGCCTAAATTAAACATGGAGGATGTTAACACAATGTACACTAGAATCGTCATCAACAGCATTATCAAACTGGCTTGGACGCCAATTTGAGTTTCACATCCTTGAGACGCTGTCTTTTTTCTTTCTTTTCTTAAACACACTTTTTGTACAGCTGAGATATTTTGGTTTATATATAAATGCTGGTTCAGACAGTCAACATTTATAATTGGAAATGTTAAAATTTCTGGGTACAAGAGCTTTCCATATAATAAAACTTTATATAAACAGAAACTATGACTTGACTACTGTGTGCGCTCACTTAATTAAATATTGGCGAACCGCTCGATCGATTATCACCAAACCTTTCATATGACCGTAGGGTCCCTTTCCTGGCGAGTGACATAGTTGTTATACGCAAGGCTCTGACCTCACCCTGGTATGTATATTTTATTCCCAACGAACGTATCCGAACAAGTTTGGAATCACGGGACTTGTCAATCCTTCCTCAGTGCTTTACAAGAATGTTTGCCTTATTCGTACCCATGCCTTTTCACATAATATACTCTTCAAAAAAAGAAACGCAAAAGGCAAAATATGAGACAAATTGTTATCAAGTTTATTCCGGGTAGTTCTGTATGACATGTGTGAAACTTTGTACATTCACTGCTGAACATCCAAAGTCTGCAAAGGCGAAGTCCACGCTCACTAAGTGAAGTTTAACGTCACTCAATGTCAATAACGAGTATGCCCCCCGTGAGCATCAATAACTGCTTGGCATCTCCTGCCAAGACTGAGGTAGAGTCTGCGATTGAGGTTGTCGCCGTCGCAGACGTCGGTCAAACTCGTCCCAAAGATGTTCGATGGGGTTTAAATCTGGTGATCTGGAGGGCCAGGGAAGAACGTTGATGTTGTGGTGTCTCAAGAAGACAGCGATGAGTCGGGCTGTGTGAGGACGGGTGTTGTCATGTTGAAAAACGTCGTTGACGTTCACCATGATGGGTTGCACATGGGGCCTAAGAATCTCGTCGACGGTTGCGTACGGTCTGATCGGAAATCCTACGCAGCCCTGGTATGGTTGAGGCAGTAGATGTCACAGTGGTGGTTCTATCCCTTAGGTGACGTAACCGGATGTAGCGATCTTGTGCGGGTGTGGTCACACGAGATCTGCCAGATCGTGGACGATCACAGCTCTGGCAACATCTGATCGAGATTCGCCTGCTTCCAAGCGACCAATGGCGTTGTTGCGTTGTGCTTCAGTCACTCTTGGCGTAACTGTATTGCGTGTCGGTGGCTTAACACTGAGCTATAGAAACCGAGAACCCGTCACTTTTATAGGGATTTTGCACATGTTGCACTTGCAGAACATGCAGATCTCTCAAACAAATCTATTGGACACGCATGCGTTTTGGCGAAAAATCCGATGTTTTCCTCCGTTTTCAAAGTGCACAACTTTTGTCATTTTGGTCTGACAATCAGTGCCTTAACACGTGTAACATCACATACTCTGAGCTTGTAACGTTATTACATATATTTCTCTTTAAAATAACAAAAATATCCCTTTTGCGTTTCTTGTTTTGAAGAGTATATATACATTAACTTGTCCAATGTTTCAAGTCATAATTTCTAAAATCTCTTTTGGTTTTAAGGCTTCCTATACATAAAAGCCTTCTCTATGTTATTCTATACGAACGTGGCAGGAACATTTTACTTTTACTTTTTTTTTTAGAAAATGTCAGTTCACGTCAAATTACATAAAACTTTTTTGCATGAAAAATTTCACTTAATTTGCAAAACCGAACAACTCGTTAAGTTCCTTCTAGTTAAGGCTGTCAGTAACAAACGGCGTTTCTCTACAAACGCAAACAATCTAAGTAACTTTTTGGTCTAGAAAATAAAAGAAATAATTCTAAAGAAACAAATCGAAAGACTTCTAGAAAAACTGAAAAACAAAGTCAGCTTCTTAATATGGCCTTACCTTGCAGACAGTTATGTAAAATTACTTCAAAATGCATAGAGGTGAATATGCTTTCTTAACACCCAGATCTTATTCATAATATTTTTGATAAGAAATGGGTATTATTGTAAAATTTAAACAGGTTGAAACTTGAGTCACTGTTTATCTAGAAAAGTAATGTTAACAAAGATGAAATCCATGTTTTGAAAGCTTTAAAACTATAAGCGCATCATAATTACCAAACAGGGAAGTGATTGGGTCATAATTTTAAATAAAGTGGATTACGTCGACAAAGTGAAAACTTGTAAATAATACGGATAAGCTTATATAAATTTGATGTGGTCTCGGAACAAGGGATGCTAAACTTACGAGACATTCTTTATAACTAAAGACAAACAACGTGATGAAATAAAAAATTTTAAAAATACACAAATTTAACCAATGGGTTCACAATGCGAAGTTCGTATGGACTCTCAAAATTTTGCAAACTGATATTTCCAGTTAGAGAAATGTTTCTAATGTAGATATTATAAAACAGTCAACCGTTAGCAATACTTCTGATTGTTTTTGAAAGACTTCATACGAAATTAATATTTTGTAAGATACTTTTAAATTTGTCATTAGCTCACAGAAGACAGTTCAATATCAAATTCATTGTGCTAGTTACCGTTTACTTCTAGATGTAATTATTAATCATTGGTTTCGCCTTATTTTACTCTTTTACAGTTGATGAATATTTTTTGTTAAGCTATGTTGAAGCCTTATGTCATATAGTGCACGTCATCATGTCAGATTATGTTCCGAAGACCGATAATTTTGACAATGGATTTGTTACATGGTTTGCATTGCAAAAGGCTCCGTTACAATATCATGTTCAAAACGCATCACCCCCCCCCTGTAGGTTGTCCATTATTCATGTAATGTATGACAAGATACCCAAGAGTCAAATTGCAACACCAAAAAGATCCATAAACTTGGTAGGCACGTCTTTGTATGAAATACCCACTTCATTCACCAGCTGCTTGACATATGCAAAAGTTTAAAGGGAAGTCCAACTGGAAACCTTGTCGTGGTCATTTACAGTCAAAAGACGCTTCTTGACCTTGTTGTGTACTACTGAATGTAGCACACCGAATACCTTTGCTAGAATTGTATGCACCTGGATACTAGTGTATTACAAGATAATGTATTTGGTTTTCCCTGAATAATCCATTCTTGTTGGTCATTGAAAGAATATACTTTATGAAGTGAGCCCTTTTACTTGAGTTTCACATAAAACTCCTAAAACACACAAGAAAAATAACAATGAATTATTACATTGCAATTACCTGTTTATAAAGAATCAACATTTTAAAATCAAAATTTTAACTTTCTTTAAAAAAGACATCCAATAACACATAAAACAGCCCAAAAAAACTGTGAGGGAAAAACTTTTATTTCATCAATTCCAATTACGTAAGTGCAATAAGAACACACAGTACAACACAAATGACATTAAAGAACTCTTCAGAGCACTGCACTCACATGTATTCGTCACTAAAACTGAGAAATTGTAACATTTCAATCTAAAGGAAACTATATGTGCCAAATGATAATTTCACACTTCTATATAATGAAAAAACAAACAGCTTTCAACACCGCCTCCTTCTCTAGATGTTAAACTGTAAATAATATGTAGGTAAAGAAAAACACCTGTACAAATTAGTTCGTTAGTACATATCTATATAAAAATTTCAAAGTAAATTCACAGAGAAACATTAAAATACACTAGACCTTTTTAACACTCGACACACTGAAACTTTTTCATGGCACGTCAGATGAAACTGGTACCCAATTCTTATGTAGCATTAACAAATATGTATTTCAGGGTATGGTGCTTTTACTTATTTTTACAGAATTTTTTAAACTGCAGTGATTTCTTATCAAGAGACTTGTAATATTTTTCAAAGTTTTGGATATAAATCAAAGTACATCAGAGAAAATAAATTATCACTATCACCCGACAACTTAAGTTTGAAAAGTTAAAACCTACACTACCTAACACCATTACTTTCTGTCATTACAGCATCAAATTATTTCTATTACAAAAAACTTCCCTTTTCACATACCATTTAAATCTGGACATCATTACTCAAAGAAATATTCTATATTTTTCTCATTAAAGCACATGGATAAACCCTTAAAAGTTTCAACATGTCAAATCTTTAAATGACTGTTCTAACAGGTTCTTTCAGGTTCCTTAATAACTTCAAAGCATGTAGTTAAAATGTAGTTTCACTTTTATAAATGTATAAAGCCTAGAACTATTAAAGTTGGATTTAAAACTCATTTGAACACTGACAGGAATTTGAAGAAAAACAGGATTACCAGTACCTTTTAATATTACAATAATATACCATTGCAAAGAAGCTATGTAGTGCTAAGTTTAAAAAAACGTCTGAAACATTGATAAATAACTATGAAGCTACAAAAGAATATTACAGTCAATTATATGAGTACTTTATTGAACTTCATTTTGATATTTAGTTATTTTTTAACTGATGATCAAGGCTTAAAAGTTCATTATAGCTGTGACAATTAGCTATCAAGTCTAATTACTAATATTTACCAAATCCTTGGGACTTTGACATTTTGTCACTTTCAGTTGTATGTTCAAAATGTTTTATAGAGCAAAAAGATAGAACAAAAGCATCCATTACTGTGTTGTGAAGAACATAATTTAGAATGAGCATTTGTTGTCTTTAGTGTTTTATTTATGACTCATCAGTTGAAAACTGCAACTGAAGAATATTCTTAATAAGGAAAAGAGTCTATAATAAATGGTTAATGTGAATTTATTGAAGCGTTTTGTTTTCTTCAGCAGATTGCACTGCTCATATTCCAGTAGTTAGTAACTTATTAAAACGTAATGCTGGAAAACATTTAAAATCATTAAGTGACGAAAGACAAAAAACCTGTCAATTTATTTAAAAGGTATCAGTATTATTATTAAGCCAGCATTTTATTTAATAGTCAAATTTAGATTGCTAGACTAAATGTTCACACCAAAGTAAAAATATTTTATGGATATTAAAAATATACACTGGCTAATAATAGGGCATTATATACTTAAGTACTCTACAGTGAAGCAAATGTCTTCTGCTGTTAGATTTTTCCAAATTAAATTTATGTTTTTTACAACTTACAATAACTTTCACATTAACATTTGTATAAACTTTGCATCTGTTCGCTGTACAATACTCAAAAACTCTGAAAAAGCCTGTAAGTTTTCAAGCATTTTTTTTAATGATGGATCAAGAGTGGTTACAAATACCCATATGTTCTGGAAGGATGAAATCTACCAATATATAGGACCCACACTAAAAATAATGAAAAATGAGACACATTATAGTTTTCTACACCTAGAAACTCAAAAGGAATTAATCTTTTAATGCAATATTATATTTCTTAATATAATATGTCCAACACCTCTTCTTTGAATTAAAAATTACACATCATGTTAAGAACAAATACAATGGGATATCATAACTATGAAACTAATTTATATTCTTGAATACCATATAACACACAAATCATTGCTAACTGAATTAATTTTTTTCTCTTTTCAATCTGAATAACCATCTTACCTATTACTTTTCTGTTTAAACTAGAACTTTCAAGTCCAAGAAAGGAAAAAGTAATATATTTTTTGATTATACAAAATATAACTTAAATTTAGTAACTTTTATCTTCAACATACAAGCACATACCCTCACCAAATATGTAGTATATTTATTCAAAAATTCACATATATAACCCTATTGTGCAGTACAGAAATCTAAACCAGGAATTAACATTCTAATATTTGGCAATTTAAACATATCTTGTATTTAACCATTACTACAGGTTGCAATATACTACTAAAAACTTATATTTTGGATTCTCTGTGCACATCTATGTTAATCAGTGAATAAAACAATGCAATACTTTGCAGCTCAGGACAATCCTTATCGAACTGCTTAGTTGAAAAAATTCTTAAAAAAAAACACCTTAACCACAGTTAAGATAGTATTAAAAACAAATATAAAAACAAACCAGCACAAGTATAATTCTGTATGTATTTTGACTATTTACCCAACCTGCACAAAGCCACTGTCAACTAAACATGAACATCACAAGATTGAACACAGATGAACTAAACTACACGTGAATTTCTTGTTGAATAGACTGGTACAAAACAATCAGGGCCTTGTTTAACTAAGCTGAGTGCCCAGGTCCCTGCCGATCTTGTGCCTACCAATAACCCACAGCTAAGAACTGAGAAACAGAATGCAAGGCAACAAATACAAACAAATGCAGTTTTTATGCTTAATGAACATTATTTTTTTCTTATCAAATCAGATTTTGTGAATGAATAAAGACTGGAAGAGAAATACAAATAAACAAGATATGATATGGTTAGAAAAAAATAAAGTAACTCCATAAATTCTAGGAAGCTAAAGTGAAAGATCTGAACAAAATAAGAGGCCAAACTACCCAATATTTATTTACCCTGTGCCTGCCTTGCACCTTTTAATATGAAGGTTGCCCAAGTCAAATCAGACAAGAGAAACACAGTAAGCCTGTGAAACATAGCTCCATCTAGGGAGCAGTGAAGCACGGATGGGTGTGCACTGAGAATCAGTGGTTGAGTGCCAGGTTGACACTGCTGACAGGTAGACTGGGTGGTCACTGGACACACCATTTTCAAAAGGCCTTCCATTCCCTCTTCTCCTACATTGCTCCTTCAACTCTTCAATGCTGCTTGCACTGGTGAGCTAGATCGATGCTCAGTGGAGTGGTCAGTAGACTGATGCTACTGGTGATTATCTCCACCTGGGAATCAGTATGGTTGAGAGAACTGCCCGCCCTGAGAGGCTGCAAACAATGCTCGATCCCCCTGGTAAGTGGAATCTTGGGACAGCATTCCTTCAGTTTGAGAACGAAATTCTTCAACCAGGTAGCTATCCTGTGATATGAAAAAATGTTCCATTAGTTCACCATAACATACCAAATTGAAAAAAAATAAATAAAAAAATTTGAGCCTTTTATTGAAAGTTCAATTTTAATTTGATATTTATTAGCATACATCTTTTGATATTTTATCTCCTTATTGCAATAGTCATCACTTCAGGTATAAATCATAAAAAACATGGAGGAAGCTGAAAAGGTTTTACCAGTTACTTAGAAGTTGATGTTAGGCTAGGTAACATTTTTCCAGGTGATTGTTTGTTTGTGTTTGTGTGTGTGCACGCAATATTGCAGACTACTCTTCTGACTGATGCTTTCCTCCATTATGCAGATGTCAGTTCCTAGTGGATCAAGTATCAGTTGGAGATGGTCCAGCAACATGTCTTCACGTGTGTTTGGCTGGTACCCTCCTCTTACTGAGGACTAGTTGGTAAGTTCTTAATGCCACCAGGATTTAGATCCGAGATGTAACCCCAAATTACCATCCCTCTTCATATTGTTCAATAGATTGTGATTACTGGTTGAAAGCTGGACAAGGTACATGAATCCTTGTGTGTATAAGGCTGAGTTCCCTATTCCTACTACTGACTGGATAATATATTCCCAATACCACAAGATTTTGGATAGGAGATGAATGCCTCCTGAGCTGTCTTTACATCTTACCATCTATTGAATGCTGTTTTCTGATGGATAGAATGTTGTTCGTGTCAGATGTGTGCACACATGGAGACAGGTTCCTGGTACACATGTGCATCTTCCCTCCCAGAACCTGTTTTTGAGGTGAAAGGCAGAGAACATTCCTCCTACTGCAGACTGATGTACAATTTCAGGTGCTACCAGGTGTTGATTGAGGTCATTTTCCCATTTATGGTCTGTTGTGCCCTAGCAACTTGGCACCTGGAGGTTTTTTTCTTGCTGATAGAATGAAAAGTATACCTGGCTCAGAAGTGCTGCATTGGTGTGTCATTTTCAATTCCTTACAACACTTCATGGTCTGTTTTTGGGTTCTAAAGGAAGGTCATATTCTTACAGGTCCTCCACCAGTTCAATGTGGGATTCTAGCTCTTTGTAACACTTTACTAAGCTGAAAGTATACTTCTGATAGATACTTACCTCAATTCATATTTCTCACTCATCCTCCCTACTTCTGGTGTATTGGATGACTTGGTTATCACCAATCTTGAAGTTAATATATCTCAAAATTCCAGTCTGACCAATGCAAATATGAAATAACATCACTTTCTCACACTCAATCAACTTAAGTACTAGATTACTTATCCTACTGTTTGCCTGGAGAATCTAGCACTTCTACTGTACTCAAATTCTTTGATTCATGAAATGTGACTACAACAACCTAAAGTTTATATTTCTGTCTGTACTTTGTCATAGTGAAACTAAGGTCTTAATGCATGATGATAAGGATGTTAATAAAAAAAAAATGGTGTGTAAAATTCCATTACATGATGATGGATCAGTCTTTCACGTGTTATACAACTGTCAGGCTGGATATGACTTGTTGCACACTCACTGAAATCTCTTGTCACAGTTTCTGAAAGGTGAGTAAATTAGTAAATGATGGATAACAAGAGACAGGTTTTAAAATTGAAAACCAACACAAAATTGTTTTATGTGCTAATATTTTAAGGTTTTAAATAGAAATACTTTTATTAATGAATTTCATTTTTCTCAGATATTTTAAGTATTCTTACCCTGGAAGTGAAATGTTTACATTTTGTGGACTTTACACAAACTGGATTTCTACTTATACATGTATTTGATAACAACAAAGAACCATTTAGGTTGCATTTAAACACTAGTGTTTTGTTCAGTTCTTTATCTGGAAAATGTCTGTATATACAGACCAATTTAGCCTTTCCCAGGTGATACCTTTTCATATCGGTTTGGCTATGCAATAAAATATACCTAGTTTATTTTAAGATAAAGAAACAACCTGATACTAAACCAAACAGTATTTACTTTCAAAAAGAACAGTTTAAATGAGAAGGGGATAATTTAAAAGGTGCAAAAAGTCACAGCAAGCTTTTGTAAGCTATTTCTACTTAAAACTGCTATGAATGAATTAATGTATGTTACACAGATTAAAAAAGGACAAAGAGAGAGACAGTTGACAAAAGCAGAGAAACATTTTCCATCTTAAAAGGTTTTAATGGCTAAAGTTCTAGTGTTCAGTTCTTTAGTGGTTAAATAATAACAATAAAAATGCTTGATTTACAAGATCAATTATTTTTATACCATGTGAAAATTATGACTGAATAACATATATTATGAAATAAAAACCCTATAACTCATAGGGTTTCTATTTCATTTTTATTGAGACTTCTTGATCAT
Source organism: Tachypleus tridentatus (assembly GCF_004210375.1). Taxonomy (NCBI): domain Eukaryota; kingdom Metazoa; phylum Arthropoda; class Merostomata; order Xiphosura; family Limulidae; genus Tachypleus; species Tachypleus tridentatus. The sequence continues at coordinate 71,599,733 of NC_134828.1, read as the reverse complement.
AGGTGTTTTTCTAACATCATGAATGTACCACATATTATGAGTATTTAGGTACATGATGCTTTCCTGATTGGAAATACAAGCCTTTTAAAAACAGTTAATAATGAACAACCAATACTAATTAACAATGATGGATTATTGAAAGCTTCACCTGAGAAAGATCTGGCTGAGACAAGCCATGAAATCCTGGCTGGCTCATTTGACTCATGGTCAGAGGGCCTTGCATAAGTGGACCCTGAGAAAAGGAGGTCAGCATGTCCTAGAAATTGTATGACAAGTCAAATATAATAAACATAAAAAAATTCCAAATTTAGTTTGAAATAATAAAAAAGTTTATTTGACAGTACTGAATAGTAGGAGGAGAGAGAAAGAAAAAAATTCAGATGCATCTTAAACATTACACTGTAAGATTAATTTGAAAACTATTTAAAATTAGATATTTTTCTCTTTTACAAAAGCCCACAAGAGCTTCATCAAGTGGAATATATTTAAAAAGTAAATTCTTGAAATATAATGTTTTGTCTTATTCTGTTGTAAGTTTCAAATCATTGCATATCCATAAAAGGTATAAATACCACAAATAAACTTAGATTAAGATATTAACAAATGACATTTTAATACTGAAACATAACCTCTACCATTTATCTTTCTAAAAAGCACAAAAATGAATCAACAGTTATCAAAAATTAAAATTACAAAACAGTTTTTGTTTCAGTGCAAAATTAAACAATGGACTATGTGTTGTATTCACTTTAGTGAACTGAACTACATATTTAATCACTCCAAGTCTTCCAGTTTACTGTGGAGTCAATGACAGACAAAACAAAATGTAACATCAAAACTTCTTATTCAGTTTGCATTACAATAAAGTGATTTCTGTATCAAAACAAAAGAAATTTTTATTTTGGGAAAATTTTCTCAAAACATTCTTTATCTCAGTGTTTTGATCACTTCATCAAGTCAGCCTTTTTACAAGTTTTATCAATCTGCAACAACATCTTGAATAACACGTTTAACAGTAAAAAAGGTAACAGCAAGGTTCTTTATAACAATCCAAATATTAAAAAAAAAATGTTTACCTATATATCTGATGTAACTAAAATATAAAAATAAAAAGTGAAACCTAAAGTTTCAACTTTATATTTTGCCATGCCCAAGGATTGACCAGATCTGATTAGTAGTCTGTTAATAAAAATACTCTACCTTTCACACTCTTTAGTATTTGGTGCATCCTAAATGTTATTTATTGCTTTTATACATTACGTAAAATATACAATTGACTTTGACTTTTATGACTAACAAGTTTCTTTACGTGCAATCTGCTTTATTTGATATTCATCTTAAAATTGTTTCAATGATCTGGATGGTTACAAGTTAACAAACACTAACTGAAGAGAAAAAATGATGACTTAGTGTTAAATAAATCATACCTGACTTGCTTGACTATTAAAACCCTGCTGAGAGAGATTTGCATTTCCATTCACATTTGTCCGTTGTTGTCTTAAACCTCCCTTTTTAATGGCACCTCGATTTCTAGAGTTTTGGCGTGCTATAAATTTCAAACAATGCCAAATACATGTTTTACATATTCACATAATTTTACATAACAATTTTGTTTCTTTCATAATTTAAAAACATGTTTCCAGAATAGATGTAGAATCATTTTTTTAAATTTGTAACTTACACAAATGGCAGAAAACTTATGTACTAAAAATGCAATGATTTAACCCGTTTTGCAACGTGTTTCATATAATATACCCAGGTTTGTCCTCACACTTGCACACATTAAGTATTTGCACTATAACTTTTGGTACAGCATGTGTACCTCACAAAATTTGGTAGACTTTTAGTAAAAATTATAAGTATTCTGTACACCAAAAATATTTTTAATGAAATATTTTTGCTAAAGATTTGTTTGTGAAAACAGTTTATTTTGTTACTAGTTTGTGCAAAATGATTTTGTTATAATTACAAAAACTATTTCTTGTCTTAAAAATCTCAAATATTTAATCTCTAAACCTCTTGTATACATTTCCAATGTTTGCTTTCAGTAAGACTATTTTACTTTCTATACCGTGTTGGGTATGTTACTTCATCAACCTTTACTTTCTATACTGTGTTGGGTATGTTACTTCATCAACCTTTACTTTCTATACCGTGTTGGGTATGTTACTTCATCAACCTTTACTTTCTATACTGTGTTGGGTATGTTACTTCATCAACCTTTACTTTCTATACTGTGTTGGTATGTTACTTCATCAACCTTTACTTTCTATACCGTGTTGGGTGTATGTTACTTCATCAACCTTTACTTTCTATACCGTGTTGGTATGTTACTTCATCAACCTTTACTTTCTATACCGTGTTGGTATGTTACTTCATCAACCTTTACTTTCTATACCGTGTTGGTATGTTACTTCATCAACCTTTACTTTCTATACTGTGTTGGTATGTTACTTCATCAACCTTTACTTTCTATACTGTGTTGGTTGGTTACTTCATCAACCTTTACTTTCTATACTGTGTTGGGTATGTTACTTCATCAACCTTTACTTTCTATACTGTGTTGGTATGTTACTTCATCAACCTTTACTTTCTATACTGTGTTGGGTATGTTACTTCATCAACCTTTACTTTCTATACTGTGTTGGGTATGTTACTTCATCAACCTTTACTTTCTATACTGTGTTGGGTATGTTACTTCATCAACCTTTACTTTCTATACTGTGTTGGGTATGTTACTTCATCAACCTTTACTTTCTATACTGTGTTGGGTATGTTACTTCATCAACCTTTACTTTCTATACTGTGTTGGTATGTTACTTCATCAACCTTTACTTTCTATACTGTGTTGGTATGTTACTTCATCAACCTTTACTTTGTATACTGTGTTGGGTATGTTACTTCATCAACCTTTACTTTCTATACTGTGTTGGTATGTTACTTCATCAACCTTTACTTTCTATACTGTGTTGGGTATGTTACTTCATCAACCTTTACTTTCTATACTGTGTTGGGTATGTTACTTCATCAACCTTTACTTTCTATACTGTGTTGGTATGTTACTTCATCAACCTTTACTTTCTATACTGTGTTGGGTATGTTACTTCATCAACCTTTACTTTCTATACTGTGTTGGGTATGTTACTTCATCAACCTTTACTTTCTATACTGTGTTGGGTATGTTACTTCATCAACCTTTACTTTCTATACTGTGTTGGGTATGTTACTTCATCAAACTTGTATACATCACACACAAAAAAAAAAAAATAACTAGGAAAAACTTTTTTGTGTGCTAGAATGACTACACATTATAACATGAAAATACAAATGTTTAGTCTAAGTAGCTTATGTCTCAAAACACTATATATTTACATAAATGTTTTTTTACTAACTTTCCAGTCATGACTAGCCAACACATCTCCAAAACCTCCTAAATACATTTCAAGTGTTTGTTTTCAGTAAGACTTTAAGAGTGTAGAAAATAACAGACAATATAATTATACAGGATTTGTCACTTGACCAACCTCGTAACCATCATAAAAAATTAAGAAATATAAATTGTTTTTTTTCATGCTAGGATGACTACATAACAGGAAAATACAAATGTTTATCCTAAATAGGTTTAGTCTTATAACTACATATATATGTACATACGTACGTACGTGTGTGTGTGTGTGTGTGTGTGTGTGTGTGTATTATTCTTAGTAATATAAAATTGACCTTTAGTCTTTCATATCTAGGATGTGTTTTAGTGGACTAGTATTTTGTAGTATAGTCACATTTCAATTATTATACATTATATGTATATAGATTATTACTATTATTAAATTATTAAACTTACTTTTCTTAAAATATAAAACAATAAATCACGAAGTAAAGCAAAGAATCATCTCTTCTCACTACAACTTTTGAACTTTGTTGCTGCTGGACATAGGTTGCTAAGCCTTTTAAAATTTCACATGTGGAGGATATCAATTTTTTAAAAGTTTTATATAAACAGTTGAATAGCCAAAAAATCAAAACAACACCATAGAATTCCATTATAATGTATTAAGCTTAATAACTAAGATGTACTTAGATTTAAAACAATATGAAACTTCATGCAGACTAAAGACAGCCTACTTTCTTGAAATCTTTGTTTTTTAAAAATGTGGTAGCCTTTTCACAGATTAAAATGACTGAGAAAACTACTAAGAGGACATTCTAAGCTGTCTATTAACTGTTAATATCATATATTGAAGTGTATATAAAGAACTATTTCCAAAAATGGAAAGAGATGAATGGGGATACAGTGTGTTTACTTGGTACATAAGCCATATCTTATCAAAATAAAAAAGATACAAGATTCTTATTTTATATTCTACACCTTGTTAATATTAGTAATCCGAGTTCCTAATTTGTACGAAAATATAAACTTAGTATTTTCACAAAACAAACATTTAATTTTAAACACTGTTGCATTCAACATATGTGACTCACTAAAATCTGTATTTGGATGTGTTCTTTTAAAAGTTACTTTTAAATTAAGAAATTAACTCATATAATAATGTTTCAATTATAATATACAATTTGATTTCAAACTTATCAACATAAATTCATAAAATGGTAGTTCATTAAACTTTTGAATGCAAGTAAACAAACACGATGACATGCCATTTAACTTGTTACTTGTTGCAAAAGGTTAAACTAAACTAATCTTGCTCTACACGTACATAAAATATGCTAGTATACACATTCATCTCTCCAGTAGATGTCAAAACTAACTCGGTTCTTTATAAATTCTTCAAACTAAGAGATAGACCAAAATGAAGTATGAAAGTTAACACTTTCCTAAATTAAAAAATGCATTTCCAACAGACACTTACTTCCTCTCACAAAAGCTTTCTCAATTAGTACTGCCTTCTGTTAGTGCAAAATTTCACTCAATACTAGCCTTCTAGTTTCTACTTCTTTCTACGTGTAAATATTTATGCAGTAATCCTCCATCAATAGGAATGCAATGCTACCCCTACTTTAACTAATGCCCTCTCTAATTAAGCACCTAATAATCACTTCAAGATTGCTCATGACCAAGTCATCCAATACACTGAAAGTAGGTAGGATGGGTGAGAAATGTGAATGTAGATAATTTTCTATTAGAAATCCATTTTCAGTTTAAGAAAATGTTAACTTCCAGTACCATATCTCACTTTCTTGCACAAAGAGCTAAAATCCCACAATGAACTGGTGGTGGGCCAGTGATAAAATGATCTTCCTTTAGAAAGTGCCCAAATAAAGATGAAGTGTGATAAAGAATTAAAACAAACATTTGGGAGACTACACCACTTCTGAGCCATGTATACTCTTTATGCTTCAGGAATGTATTGAATACAAAGAGGCCAAAAACATTTTCAGCACAAAAGTGACCTACAAGTACCAAATAGTTAGGGTGCAACAGACCATAAATGGAAGTTTGATCTCAGCCAACACCTGATAGCATCTGAAATTGTACATCAGGTCTGCAGAAGAAAAAGGGAGGGAAGACATGCACCTATATCAAGAACCTGTCTCCACCTGTGCATATATCCAAAAAAAAACACCTGATCCATCAGAAAACACCATCCAATAGATGGTAGGAAGTAAATAGAGTTCAGGAGGCATTCATCTTCTGTCCAAAATCTCATGGCACTGGGAATATGTTACTCAGACACAGTAGTGACTCTCTTTCTCTGCTGGGAAGATTAGAATACAGATACACATCTGACACATCCCTGGAAGGAAACCCAATGAAGAATTAATTACAACTTCATGGCTAACTTGGGAATGATAAGAAAGTGATGCAGAGACAATAAATCAATCACTGAGTGTCAGTCTCATGTCTTGATGCAAACAAACAGATAAGAAAACCCTGGACAAAAAGGATTTCATCACTTAATGGCACCAGTACATTCTGAACTACCTCTAACAAATGTTTGCATGAAATTGGATGGGAAAACAATGGTGAAGATGACTCCACTTAGGAATAAGATTCCAAATGCTGGGAGGCTAAATATGAAAAGCAAGAGCTCAAGAAAAATAAGACATACTTATCCCTGATTGCAACTGATCCCCCAAAATGACCAGCAGAATCCCCAATATCCATTGAAAGTGAAAAACCAAATATCAAACCAAAGATTATTCTCCAAGGAAAGCAGGGGAAGAATCAAGGAAACAAGAGACAAAATCAAACAAACAGGATTAATTAAGTCAACAAAGAGAGAAGATTAAGCATGATCCTTGATATGACTGAGAAGTATATTCAGTCACATCCTCCCCATGCTAGTATTATGGGATACTCTTCAGGAGGTGGTAACTGTTGCATTAAATAGACAAATCTTCATAGATCATAGTAGTCATGTCATCTGTTGATAACTGTAGGACCAGCCCTGAAAACACTGTCCATAAATCTGCAGGTGCAGTAACAACACTTGAAATTGTAAGTGCAAACTTATAAAGTATAAAATCAAGCAAATGGAACAAAACTAAATAACAAGTAACAAGAAAAAAAGGCTATAAATGAAAATCACAAGTAAAATCAAACATCTCTTAATAATATTGTCAATTAAGAATTGATTAACATGAGCATTATAAGAGAAGGCTCTAATTACAATAGGTTTAGTATTGCATTCCTATTGGTAGAGGGTCAATGCATAATCATTCACATGTAAATATGCAGAAAGGACAATGGCAAATGAAAAATTTGCACCAATAGAGGACAGTACAAATTGAAAAAGCTTTTTGTAAAAAGAGGTATGATATTTTACTGGAATGGATACTTACTATAACAAACAGCCTAGACAGTAGTCATCTGTGCAACTAGTAACAACAAAAAACTTAAATTATCAAAATTAGTGTAACACTTGTTGTACTGTGTTTTATAGAAACCCATAGATTTATTTATTCAATTATATGAAGATATAACTTAACCTGGTACAGTTCAAGTTAATAAATAAATCTGTATCATAATCCAATTGTATTCATTTGTTAAGAATATCAATGTATTTCCTGATCACAGACATATCTTCAACAAATGTAATACAAATACAAGTACCCTGCATGGCTTGTTGATGTTGATTATAAAAACGAGGAGGTATATGAGCCATATTCATGAACATTCCAATAGGCACAGGCAAGTTGGTAACAGTTCCTTGGGCTCTATCAGTACTGATGTACGAGATCTGATCGTGTGTTCTGTTGAAGTATGCTTGGCCTGTGAAACAACAAGAGTTTATGTTAAGACGTATTAACATAATCTAGTATGAAGAGTGATTTCTATGAACTAAAATTAAGCAATACAAAATTATATGAAAGTAAAACATAATTTACTAGAATCTTAATATATTTTAATTAGAAAAAAAACTGTTTAATCATAATGTACCTTTAAGTGTTCTTAGACTACAAGATTTTATATAAATTGAAATTTGTTTTATTTTTATTGTCATTTAATTAAATGCACAAACTATTCATTGCAAGCCTTAAAAAGACATTCTAGAACACAAAAAAAATCTTAAGAAATTCCTTTTCTATTTATCAGTATTACATAAATAGTAAAATAGCTGTCACTATTTTATACCACACAGTACACAAATATCTTTGATATTAAGTTTTTTCAGAAATAATTGGAAGCAGCAACCAGCTATTATTTAAATTTTTGCTCTCAAAAAGGTACTATTAGAAGTACCATTCAACACGATTAATCTCAAATACACATTAACCTACAAATGTTTACACTATTGATAAAGCATTTCTCTATTCTATTTAGAAGTCAACTAGGATAAACAAAAACTTACCTCCATTCAAATGAGATGATCTATCATACACACTACCTGGAATCATAGCTTCTCTGGCATCAAACATTGTTGTATTCATGAAATGACCACCCTATTAAAGCAATGGCATTTTAAACTAACTATTCTTCTCCACAAAGTTTTTAAAGCTCAGTATATTTTGATTGGATAAAAATTTTCATTAAGTTCCAAACTCTTATTGGTAAAACTTAATACTTAAATAATGTGGCTTTTCAAGAACAACTCACAAATTCAAGGAATGTACTGAGCTGATACTCTACTGAAAATTAAGTTGTTTTAGACTATTTCTTTAGCAAGACACCAAACTTCATTCACTGTCTAAAATTAATGATCAACTGTTTTGTAACCACTGGCATAACAGGTATCTCAAAGTTCACAGTGCTTTTATTATGCCTAATTATTTCAGAAGTATTTATTTTTATAAAGCAAATAGCAAATAATGACAGTAACATAATTCCACAAAAGGCATTAAAAAAAAAACACCTACAGGCATACCTCATGTTACTCTAACATAAAATAAGGTACCAAGTTTTTTCTCTATCTGGTGTGTCATTACATAATATGCATTTCAAATTAAAGTTATTTTTGTTTTTGAATTTTGCACAAAGCTACACAATGCCTAACCATGCTAGTTATCCCTAATTTAGCAGTGTGTAAGACTAGAGGGAAGGCAGCTAGTCATCATCACCCACTGACAACTCTTGGGCTACTCTTTTACCAATGAATAGTGGGATTGACTGTCATATTATAATACCCCCACAGCTGAAAGGGCAAACATGTTTGGTGTGACAGGGATTTGAACCCACGACCTTCAGATTACGAGTTAAACACCTTAACCCAGCTGGCCATGCCCGGCCCATTACAGTTATTACTAGTATTATCACATTTCACGTAAGGTTTGTTTGCTTAACCCCCTAACTAGAGACTCAGTCAATTCAACTGAGTTCATAACCAAAAAGTAACCACCAGTTTTTAAAATACAAATTTCAATGTTTTGTGTATCCTTCAAGAAATTTGAAGTAAACATTACACATCTTTTGTACACAACAAAAAAAAAAAAAATTTTTTAATTTATTATGTTACTTAAAATTTGTTTGTGAATATATGGAGTCTGTGTTGAATGCAGTGTGACTTGCATGTTAAGATCAAAAATACTTTTCTTTGCCAGTAAATTCTCAAATTTGTTTTGTGTAACTGTTAAGACCTATGTAAATATTCTTTTTTCAGTAAACTTTTTTCTGTTAATTTCTCTACCAAAATTCTCTATGCATTTGGTCAATTTAACTACCCTTGTAGCAACCATAAAAAAAAGAACAAAATAAATAAATCTACTTTTTCTTCTTGCTAGAATGACTGCTGATTGAAACAGGAAACTACAATTGTTTATCCTAAGTAGCTTAAAGCTCATAGCAGTAAATAACTATTTATACTTAAATTTATTGTTTTACTGCCCTTTGCCCCATGTGTATCTAATAGTTCTGCCACACAAGTTGTAGATCACTCAGCATATGCATAATTCAAGTTACCATAATGAATTATGTAAAACAAACAGTTTGTAAGCATACCCTGATAAATATTCTTCATTACCTAACCTAACAGGTTACTAATATTTACCTTTTATTTACTATTAAAATAAATATGTGAAAACAAGAAGTATGGTACCTGCATCCTTTTCTTATTTTGTTGTTTATTAAGTAAATGAAAGTTAGGTTTGTTTGTTTTTCCCCACCAGTACTACCATGGTAGTAAATGTTTAAATAATTCACTTAAAACACTTGAACAAAGCAAACAATGTCATACAGCTATCATAATTTTTCTGTCTAACTATACAATAAGAGCCTTTAAAAATTTGGTAAAGCTTGTCAATGTTAGCTTCATGACAAAAATATTCAAGCTAAAGGCAAAATAAACAATACTCTCTACAAAAATCAATTTAATACATCATTTGCAAGATTAAACTTAGGTTTTTCTATTGCTGATAAATAATATAACATTAGAAAGAATTACTGGCAAATTATGAATGATCAATTCTCTAGTTTATGGCTACATAAACAAATAAAATTATAGGCTATAAAAATTATGCTTTACCTTAGTAATATATAACAAGTAATTTTTGTTGAATTCTGTAGTTTTCTGAGGGGTGGGAAATAAGTTAATAAAGAGAGAAGACCTACAGAACAAGTGTCACAATTCTACTATGAGAGATTGATGATTTAAAAATTTCCTTTTAAAATTAAATTTCACTTACTTACTGTGTTTTACTGCAAAGATTATATGTATATAATGTTGATAAATAGTTCAATTACACTTTGAATGTAGGTCTAAAACATCATGACATGTGCACTTACACTTACCCATAGCAAGAGGATTAAATAAGTACAGCTTTGTAAAGAAAATCACCAAAAATGTGATAACAGCATCTTCCACCATTAATGTTTCAAGAATGTTTATTCCTCTTAATAAGTAATTTTGCATGATTTGCAATTTCCATCACATTCTATGGATTTATCAAAGTTAAACTATCTATCACAAGGTTAATAGTACAAGTTTATTCAATGGGTTTAGAGAAATAAACTTAAATCTATAAAAACGAAATTATTACAAATTCATATGCAGTAGCCATTCATCACACTATAGAGTTCAATATGAAGGTACTTTTACCAATACAATGTCTATTCCATGTACCAAAACATCAGCTGTGGCCAAACTTGTTACTTAAGCGAATTAAACTATGATTGCACTTACTGGATTAGCAGTGTTAACTAACTTTCGTGGTTTGCTGAACTGAATCATACTCTCCTTAAGATTATTTAATGGACCTTCAACCAACACTTTATTTTCCTTGTAGAAAGTCAACAGGTGATTCCATAGAGGTTGCTGAAAATAAAAATAATAATTTTGACTTAGTTTTTATCATCTTTGTTACAGATAGAATTTAAGATTTCTCCAACCAAATCTGTGCATAAAGAAAACCTTACACTCAAAATTAAATTCTTAAAGTGTAGGTTAGGTTATTTCTATGCCAACAATATTTAAGACCAGTTTTAAAACAAAATCTAAAAATATACAATTTTAAAATGAAATCCCTCTATTTTGTAATTATTTTTTTAAAATTCTGAACAGGAAAGCCGTTTAAATTTTGTGTCTTCCAAACATTATTTTATACCATACAAAGTATGCTAAAAATTATTTTCAGCTTCCTGATGAGACCTTGGATTATGCTACACCTTTTAAATACATTCACATAAAGGTCACTTACAGAAGTAATTGTCCATAAGTGTATCGTACCATTACAACTCATTTAAGGAAGTCTGCAAAAGCTATTATGGTTAGAAACAAGTTTTAAGTTCTGTCTTAGCCTATTATGGGTAGTGGTATTTTTAATGGAATACTGTACTGTCTGAAAATGTTAAGTACACTGGCAAAATACCTAGCCTTTAGGAAATTATAAGTATAATGGTTAAGAAATTATTGGAAAATTACCCTAGGTATATGGCAATAAGAGCAATTTTTTATTTGTATCAAGTATAATAATTTTTCATTTCTTGATGAATAAAATAATTTATAACAAAGTTTAGCATATACTCCTTACTTATGGAAATAAACTGATAACAAGTGAATACATGAATGTTTCAATGTTCAAAGTAAAAATATCAAATAATGTTTTTGTCTATATATAATTACATAGCAGGTCATCGCATAAGTAATGTCCAAAAATTTAATACAGAAAATGCATCATCATTTCTGTCTTTGTAGAAGGCTTTAATAAGGAAAACATGTAGTAGGATGTGAATAAAAATGTTCAGACAAATGAAAGAAACTGCTCCAGCTCCACTTTTTCAGATAATTAATCATATAAACCCTTATGAAGATGGATGTGTCTGAGGAGCACATTAGGTATATAATACTTTATGAGTTTAGAAAAGGCAATAATGCAGCAGAAACTACATGAAACATTCAAGGTGTTTATGGTGCAGAGTCTCTCAATGAAAGGAAATGTCGAAGGTGGTTTGAGAAGTTCAGATCAGTTGACTACAGCTTAAGTGATGTGCCACGTACAGGTCATCCTGTTGAGTTTAATGATGACTTGCTGCTGGCTGCATTGATGAAGATTGTGCTGTAACGGTTGAAGAACTAGTACAGAAGCTTAATTCAACCCATTCAACAGTTCATCATCTGCAACAGCTTGGAAAGGTGTCAAAAAATTGGAAAATGGGTCCTTCATGATTTAACAGAAGCCAACCTCAGAGCAATATGGGATATTTGCATTTCTTTGCACTCTTGTGAACATAACTTGCCTTTTTTGGACAGGTTAGTGACTGAAGATGAAAAATAGATATATTACAAAATGTTAAGTGTTGCAGTAAGGGCTCAGTGCAGTTAAGATGGCTAAAGCACAGCCCAAAATGGACCTCCACCCAAGGAAGTTCTTAAGCATTTGGTGGGATATTGTTGGCATGATCCACTTTGAGTTGCTGCCACTCAATGTAATGATTACACTGGACTTCTACTGTTAACAGTTAGAGCACTTGAATGTTGCACTGAAAGAAAAGATTCCTGCTCTGATCAGTCTTTAAAGGTGTGTTACACCAGGATAATGCACTGCCCCATACAGTAAGGATCATATCTATATAGATTAAATATCTAGACTGGGAAAAAATTCCATATCCTCCTTATTCTCCAGACCTTGCCTCATCTGATTATCATCCACTCCAAAGTTTGCAGAACTATTTTGATGTAAAAGAGCTTGGAACACATGAAGATGTCAAAACTACCCTCTCTACATTCTTTTCCTCCAAACCCCAAGAATTTTATTGAAGTAGCATTCAGAAGCTTGTGAATCATTGGTAGAAAGTAATTAATGTTAACGGAATATACATTATTGATTAAATAACACTAAAACTTTCTCTTTTTCTGAACCTAAAACCAGACATTACTTAAGGGATGACCTGATGTATAAACAAAGAAGCAATGTTTTTACAACATTAGCCTAATCCAACATAATTCTCACATGATTATATAAAAAATAGTTTTAAATTTTTTACTTTTTATCAGTTTTCATGTGATAGATACGTTAATGATTCGATTACACCAGAATCATGATCAGTGCTTATTAAATGTTTTAAGTGTAACAAATTTACCAATATATGTTTATATTAATATCTACACTTGTGTCAGTATAGTTTTCTTTTATGCATGTGACATATATTATTGACTGTGTATTGTGCAAGTCTTGTCTGTTCTCAAAATCTGTATAAAATTCTTGAAAGAATAAAGTATATTTGCACTGCTGGTGTGTTTCCAAACACTGCTGAAAGTTTGAAAAACTCAGAATTCACATAAAAGCAGCTAACTGAGAGACAGAAGAAGATTATTATTGGTCAGCTACAGTCTCAGCTATAGGCTTCAGAAGCTATAATTGTCATTATTGCCTATTAATTAAAAAACTACAGAATTTAGCCAGGAATGTTTATAGATGTTGAAAATTACAATTGTGTAAGATTAGTGAATTAACTTCAGACATTAGTAGTTCTACGAGGATGACAGATGCTGTCACCAGTGATAGTATATTTATAATTGTGTAACTTTAATGAATTAACTTCAAACCTTAGAAGTTATACGAGGACACTAGATACAGTCACCAATGAAAAGTTATAGGTGTTTCAAGCTCAGCCAGCCATCAAAAGTATACAGGTGTAGCAACAAAGAATTAATTTTCTCTCCATGAACATCGATAAAAGGTTGTTCCAGACCTGATATAAGACTTGATATTGTTTGTGAGTTTGTGAAACTTTTGTATATAAACTATCATTTATTATAACTATTAGTAATAACAATTATTATAGATTGATTTTTTTTTGTACATTACGATACATTTGCATTAAAAATGAAAATTACGTGTATCAATCTCTTTGGCAAATACCATAAATTTCATAAATATCAAAATTCAGATAACTGCCAAATTACAATTAAAACTTCCAACTATCTGAAATCATTATAATCATAATAAATCAGAGACTCGTTCAAAATAAAATATGAAATGAAACAAGCAGCTAAAGAATACAAAGATTGGGTGTACCTTTTCACACAATAAAAACAACTGATCCTCAAATACCATGCACCTTAAACAATATAATAACCTAAACTCTTAAGAAAATATGTGCCAAGTTTCACAGAAGTAGATGTAACAGTACAAATAAAATGTGAAACTTTGCAAATAATGGTATTACAAATAAGATTCCAATGTTATTTACCTTTGATAAAACTTTAGGGTTGCCCACAATAATTATTCCATATCTACAAAATAGAAAAAAGAGGATATATCTACAAAGTTCCAAATAAAACACTTCTTCACTTATTTAAAATATCTACATTAAAACATTCTGGCTCATTATATTAAACACAAAAAAGACAGATAACAGCACCTACTGCACTAAAAATTTTCAGTAACTATTTCCACAACTTAGAACAGCATACAACTATTTCATTACCAATATACATATTCGTAACAGAATAAAACCATACAACCTAATAAACCTATTATCTCTTTTTAGAATATAAAACATAATGTTCCTGAATGCAAAACTTTGTGTCATGAACAGTAAAGGATACCTGGGATGAAAGGGTTAAATATTTCCTTTTGAAATTAAAACTTGGATGATATAAAACTTTGTATTACATACTACATTTTAATTCTAAACTTAACATACATGGATAATGAAATTTAATTAAATTTTGAAAATGTAAAAAAAAAAAAAATTGTCACATGGACACATTGACCCTCCTGTGTAGTGTTAAAAATAATAATGAATATATAGAGTTTTTCTTAGCAGATTGCAAAGTAAAAGTCTCAGAAAAATATTTCTTTTAAAAATGTTGAAGAGGTAAGAATAATACATTCATGATTATGAATTACAAATGTATTAACAATTAAATTCTAAAGTTTTAGTAACAAACTGCAAAAGTGATAGGTAATATTCAGTAGCATGTACTGTAAACCTTAAACTGATCTATACTGTTTCATATAATTAAGCTCAAAAGCACATTAATAGAAAAGCGCCTGCTGCTCAATCCCAAGTATGTTTTCATTTTACCTAACCTAACCTAAAAAGTTTCTTATTTTTACAGTTTAGATACTTTTATAATAAAGAAAGAACAGAAATGAAAAACAAGAAATAAATTACATACCTTACTTTTAAAACTAATGGGACAACTGCTCAAAAATGTTTTTTTTAAATTACATAATGCAACAAAGAACACAAATAACACACTAAAAAAGCAGGCAATGTTCCATAATTGTCACAATTTTTCTTGCTCTTTAACTTCATAACAAGAGCACACAAAAATTCAGCTAATTTTAAGGTGTTTCCCATAGGAATAAAGTTTGGAATTGGAAGTGAAAGATAATTCTCTGTACAGAAAACAATATAATACACAGTTTGATAGATTAAAACCACAGCTTTCTGTTAATTATAAATAGTACACTATTAAATTTGAGAGAGAACTACTGGCAATTCCTGAAAAACAGGAATGTGACAAGTGAAATCTCATTTTCTATTTGATGGCTCCATAACCAAATATGAATGAAGGCTAGAAATATTAGACTTTACCTGAGTGATGACAACATTATAACAAATAATTTTCATTAAATGTTATACTTGTTCAAGTGGTAATAATGTCATTAGAAAAGAGAGGATACCTTTAGAAATGTCACATTTCTCAAATTAGAAAAATTTTGGTTTTTTTACTATTGCCTTATAAAATTAAGAACTTCACAATTATATAAAGCTAACATTTGGATTATTAGCTATGTTTTTGCCACATTTATTTATATATTATGACAGAAATATTTAAATTTCTGACAGAAGCATAAAATAACGCCTGTTCTGAAACAGTTAAGTAAAAAAAAATGCTACAACAGGCCTTACTTGGCTCTGGTCAAGGCAACATTAAGCCGTCGGGGATCACTCAAAAAACCAATTCCTTGGTGTTCATTTGAACGCACACAAGACATGATAATCAAGTCTTTTTCTCTTCCTTGAAAGGCATCAACACTTGCCACCTCAATTTCCTTAAAAACAAAAACAAAAATAGAAAAACACATGCATAATCACAAAGAAATATTAAAATACAGAATAGTTTTTCTTACTACCTAGAACAAAATATCAGACGAGATTTTCAAAATGAAACAATGATGGATATAATATTCATTTTTACCTGGTTCAAATCAAAGACAAATGCATTACTATCAATTTCTTCAACAACAGAACACTATAAATCAGTATTCTTCAGGGATCTCTATTTTGAAATAAGTATTTTCAGAGAAAATAAAATGAATGACTCAAAAAAACAAGACTAAACATGCATTATAAAGAAATTTTAATGAAATTTAAAGATGCATTTATTTATAGCAGCTAACAACCATTAATACAACTTGTGCTACTTTAATATAGAAACTTGTATTCCGGTACAAGTACGACAAGCTTAAATCTTAAACAAATCTAAACTACCAAGCAACTGGCAGATCCTTGACTTTGTTCATTGCTAGGCCAATAATGACAAATCACACAAAAGGTAAACAAAAATAAAATCATAATTACAATTACTGCAAGGCCCCCTATCTATTTCATATAGAAAATGAGTGACTTAATTTTTTATTTTTTTTTTCCTATACTGAAAATGTATTTCTGATAGGTACTTACCTCCTCTCAAATGATTAACTATTCTTGTTCAGTACTGCCTTCTATATGCAAACTTTTCTTTACACGTGGGACTTATGGAAATACATTTTCAGTATACAAAAATAACTTCCAATATAATACATGTTCCCTCACACCAATCCCTCTTCCTTCTCAGTGTGGTATTCCAGTTAATCTTGTGAGAAGAGGCCCCTGACCATAAAAGAAAGAAGTTGAAGATAAAAGAAGGGGCTCCACACCACTTCTCAGCCAGATATTCTCTTTACCCATGTGGAAATTTATGAAACACAAAGGCAGAAATCACGAAGTGCAAGAGTGGCTAGGGCATGTCGGATCATACTCGGCAAGTCAACTACATCCAGAACAACCTCTATGGAGTACTGAGATCCATGTCAGGGTAAGTTGAGAACCATACCAACATTCACCTCAAAACCAAGAACTGGGTAATAAGATCCACACCAATTCCTATGTACTACAGCAATCCAGAATTGGTCATCTGGCATCAAAAAGATGAATTGAACTTGTGGGAGGGCTTATCTTGATTTGTCCACACAAATTCAAAACCTCAATACGGGGAACTTGTGTGCACATGAAGGAACAAGGGCTCCCTGTCAAAAGAGTTGAACTAGATATGCAATGGATCAACTGCAGGTATTAAGGAGTGTGTAACAGAGGCCTTGTCAACCTGAAAGCTATGTATAAACTCAACTGTATGTGTAAATGAACAGCAGCAGACATCAACCAGTTCAGTAATGGATCAGTTCAGCAGTGTATTTAATACAAGAAGTCTATGTCAGCTTGTAAGATAATGGATTAACTGCAGTGGATGTGGATATTTTTAAATATGTAACTAGTATAAGAAGGACAAGTTACCCAAGAATATGTCAGATAAACTGTGATACCGTAAAGTCGTATCAACAGGTCACATCCACCAGTGATGGGACAGATCAGCTAAAATGGAAGCCACATCAAACCTACACCAACAGGACTCCACAGCCCTACTCTGAATGGTAACAACAAACTTTTAGTCAAAACTATTCAGGAGGAAATACCTCCACAATCCACTCCTCCAGCAGATCTGAACTTGAAAATAGTAAGGATTCCCGTACTCCACTTAAAGGGGGTGAAAATGCATTGGAAAGTCAGAATGACTATCATAACCAGAAACAGTGCAAGAGGTGACCACAATACACTATTTTGAAAAGCAGATCTTACAGAGTTCTTCACTCAAGGCATGGCAAGGATGGATATCTATTCCCTTCTGTTTTATCCATGTAGTCATGCGGGTGGAATGGTTTGGAGCCGGTAAATTTGTGAAGCAACCACTGGGAGGCAGTTAACCTTCCAGTGATTTGGTGGAAACACCACGTCTCTATGCAGAGCCATAGATGAAAGTAAATGTGTCAACATGGTATATGGTGTAGATTTTGTTGTTAGAGAATACCTTATAAGATACCACTATGCCACAGAGTGAGATCCATACAAAAAAGAGGGAATAAAGAAAGGCCCTTGAGAAAAGAACAAAACTTACCAGTTATTGCTGCACCAAAGTCTGCAGCACAGCCACAGATGAAAGACAAAAGCTTAACATCTTAACACCAACGAAAGCTCCATGAGATGAACATAAAGTGAGATGAACATGCTGGGCATGGTACATATACCAGCTTGAAAAATCTCCTCCAACAGAACATGAAAATAGGAAGCATGGAAAAATGTGAGAAAACATTTGGAAGGACACATGGCATAAGGTATGGGATGAAGAAGGTAGCAGAGAAGTATTCCAAACAGACCAACAGAAAATTCAACTTTTGAAGATAGAAGGGGAAAGATCAAAAAAGGGAGGCATGGAATGGAAAGACGGATGCACCCTAGAAAGTAGTTGTGTGTGCAACACAACACCATAAGGCCCTGACAAGACACAGCAGTTTAGATGGGTCCAGACAAAGGCAAAGATGGGAGATAAAAGGTAGTGAAAAAGGAGGAACAACCTTCTCAAGCTGCTGCTGTTTTAGGAAGAAAAAATTATCATGATAAAGGAAAGGATAGGTAGGATGATAAAAGAGTATGGAAAACAACAACAAATAAATCACATCTGTAATGTCAGCAGAATAAATGCACAATGAACATGAGAAAAGTCATTCAAAGAAAGAAGTCAGGGCACAGAGGACCACATAAATGCCTGGGAGACAAATGAATGCAGAAGGAATGCATCAGCATATGGAGGCAGATGAACTAAAAACCCTACAGTATCTGGGGAAACAAAGCACAGGAGAGGAAAGTCCTATATCTAAAAATCTAAGAGACTGAATACCTATGGTCAAAGATCCAAATGAGAAACTCTGCCACCTGACCCACCAAAGGCCTGGTAGCAAGGAACTCCTCCCCCCATCAGCAAGACCAACAGCAGAAAAAAATCATTTGCACTGGTAAACTTCCATGGGAGATGAACAAATGGAAGTAGCTAACAGGGATCCTTGCTAATGCATGAAGATGCAGGACAGAGAATGGGATGAATAGTGGGGTATCAAGGTTGATGCACAAGGGAGGAAAACAGAGAACAAAGGACTTGCCGTGAAAAAGAGTATACTTTGGAGCCTTGGAAAACAAAGCAGTCCTGATCAATGGGATGCAATCAAAATGTCCTGATATGGGGTGGAGTGTACCAGAAAAATCACCTGATAAAACAAATGGATGGGAGGATACACATACACCTGTGGATGTGGAATGGCACCAAAATGGTGGCAACTGGGTATTAAGATCCCTAATAAATTACATTCAATTGGAGTGGACCACAAAAAAAAGCATATGTCTCTGAAAATGATTTAATATCCATGGAATAGATTAGTTCCAGACTTGTAAGAAAGGGTCTGTAACCACACTGGAAGTAGTTGGCACATGACACACAAGAAAATGAATGTGATGTGCATGGGCCCAGTATAGAAAACTCAAGGTCTACAAACAAAGATCTCTAGATTGAGTGCTATTTTGGTAGTTAATATTGGCCAGCACTGTAGAGTTAGTTGTCGGAATGATGGGTGAGGTAAATGTGAAATAATGCCCAACAAACTGCCAGAAGTTCAAGAATGTTGGTATGTACGATGAGTTCATCTGCAGACCAATGGCCCAAATCTTTGTGAGGATCAACCCAAGCCCCATCCCTGAAAGGAAATGTACATGAACAGATGGACATTCAGGCACTAGGGAGGCAATGACATACCTGCTGATGTATGGACTTCATTGAGTCTTCACAGCAGTTCTACTGTCAGGGGAAGGAGAAATGAAAATGGTGACAGAAAGAGAACCCCATACATGGTTCCATCTCTGGCAAAGTATCCATTGCAGGGATCTTGTGTGGGCACAACAGAAGGGGACCAATGAGGTTACAAAAGACCCCAAAACAACAGAACCTCTCATCTTATCCAGCAAGTAACCAAGCAAAGAGGGCACAGTAAACTAACAGTGCTCTAGAACTAACGTGTAAAACAGGGAGAACTCAAATGATGTTGGTGTCGAAGATGACCTCCAGATTCATCAAACATTGGGTGGGCTGAAGGAACGATTTCTCCAACTTTATCAACCAGCCAACTCAAAGTACCACAGAAAGGAGATAGTGAGTGCGACTGGTCGACTCCTGCTTGAAATGAGCTAGAAATAGCCAGTCATCCATGTAATGATGAAACTGCAACCGTAGAATATGAATATGGCAAACAAAGGTTAAAACCTTGTGACAAAACACAGAGCTGAGGTAAGTCCAAAGGAAAGATGCCTAAATTGTTAAATCACCCTGAGATGAAAAAAAAGTCAGAAGCAAAAGATTATTGAGATGTGTAGATAAACATAGGAGACATCCATTTCTTTCCATCCATAATCCCTGGAAAACTCCTATCTCAGGGTGAGAAAGAACTCCATAGTGAACTTTGAGAATGCAATGAAGTGGCTGAGATGTGACAAGTTGATTACCAGTCACCTTTGTACTCCACTTATCATTGACAAAAAGTAGCTAGAGGAAGAATATGCAACAATTAAGTTTCCACTGGCTCCAAATATCAGGAAAGGGAGGAAAAATCAAAAAGGGTTGAACAAAAATAATTACATATCAAAGAAAGATGAAGGGGAAAAGAAATTGGAAAAAGAGACAAAACATTGCAAATCTGAAATACGAAATCCAAGCTAGGCCTACCAGATTCTTCAGGCTAGAACCAAAAAGGAACAGAATACTCGAGAGAATGAAAATATGTCATGCTATTGAAGAATGTGAGCCAAATAAGGAGTTCAAGCAATTTCAGGAAACGAAGGGTGTCCCAAGTATCAGCCTACTGATAAAATAAGAAAGATTCACCATCATATCACCCACATCTAAGGCCTGAGACATAAGATTTGATAATGGTATGACCCCAAAAATTGTGTACGTTGACTTCAGAATGTATAACTTAATAAATTGCACAAAAAGACTAGTGCAGAAAAATAATGACAATAAACTGGGAGAAAAGTGGTTACATAGAATCAAAAATAACACCACTTCATGTAAAATTGGGAAACTACAAAACACAGAAGAAAATGGCTGTACTAGAAAGCTGCCAAATGAAAATTGAAGGTTTGGTAGAAAAATGTAGAAGGAGTCATGTGTGACATGTGAGCATATTGTGCAACTATTGGTTAACAGTATGAGATACAATGATTTGCATGAGACACACATTGGAATATACTAATTCCAACAAAAAGAGGACAGCACTGAACAAGAACAGCTAATCTTGCATATCAGAAAGAATGTAATATGCAGAACCTTTTGTTACTGACTGGTATAAGATCATTTTAGTAATATGAAAGTTAACACTTTTTACAATGTAACCAAATTCATCCTTTATGTGTAGTAATACTAGTAGTTATTCTGAGGCATAAGCTTGTTCTTATTTTCTGGCAGGGGAATTGTGTATTTATCCAAGTAAATCATACTAAAGGATCTTAAGATGAAAGAAAGAAAAACTATTCTTAAATTGTGTAAAAGTCTTGCTCTACTGGTTTATTTTTCATTCAAAAAAATGTTAAGGTATACTAAATAGTTAATTTTTGTGTTCAGTCACAACGTGAAGTAAACTTTCAGTATTATAAGTGTATAAGATTGACACACAAAATGAAACTGACCTTCTTGGACTATCTTTATGGCAAACACATTTTCTATCAGTTTCTTTAACAACTAATGTTTGTTCACATAATAACTAGTTTTGTGATACCAAAAAAAAAGTATTTTTAGTTTGCACTAAATGCAATGAGACTATACTTACAAAATCCTTTCCTTCTAGTTTAAATAAATTTATGTTAAAAAAGTATATAAATATTTTTCTAAAAAGGAACACACACACATGCATATCTTGGTGTGTGAATGTATTTAAAAAAATTCTCTGCACTTCTTTTTGTAAAATTTGTTCCATAATTTCTTTTCAGAGTAAACGTTCAATGAGGTAGGTGCAAATTTCAACTTCAAGCAAGAATTAATAAGTTAAAAATTATTCTCAAAGTAAATAGGAAGCATAAAAGAGTTACAAGCAAATAAAAACTGTAAATAAACATATGAAATAATTTTCATTTATTCACCTGATAAAGTTTAGCATGAAGGGAGCCATTATACTGCATGTACTGGACGAGGTAAGCTCGCTGACCTTCGTAAGGAGTGACAACTCCTATTTGTTCTGGTTTCAGGCCTGATTTCAGAAACCTAGTTGTAAGTTTTTCTACCAGAGATGCCTCAGTTCTGTAAATTAAAAGCAACTTATTTCAAGAACTAAGTCTAAATTCAGCAATAGAAATATATTAAAAAGAAAAATCTGTTTAGATTTAATTTAAAAACCTTTAAACAAAATTTTACTACTGTTTCCCTCAACGTCCATAACCACTTGCAAATATCAATGATATCCTGATAACTAATACATAAACAATAATACCTAAATAATAATTGAAACTAAATACATATACTTTGACAGAAATCTCTGATAAGTTATCTTTAAATCTGCAAATGGTAAAAAGTCATTAATTTCCTGATGTTAGTAAAAGGAAAATGTTCATGATAATGAATTTATTCTCTCCTTAAGCATATGTACAGTGTAAAATAGAGGAAAAGAAAAATGCTTTGGGTCTTTCAAAGTAACAGCAATTTTTAAATGATTTCAACTTTGTAACGTACAAAATTGAAAAACAAATTTTGTTTATTTTAATTATTAAATACTTTTATCTTTTAAAGTATTAATGGAAGATTTTATCAAATAATGAACTATTTTTATTTAAATATTCATTGGTAAAATGTCTATTTGAAAAAATATTACTGCTAATGAAGTGGCACATTTATACACAGCAACTGTGAAACTATATATTTTATCTTGATGAGAAAAATGTCAAATTTTACCCGACGTTTTGCTTTTCAAAATGAATGCACTTTGTTTGTTGTGAAACTTACAATGCAATATTTAAATTGTTGATTTTGTTTTAAAAATTCATAACAGTTAATTTAGTACAACTACAATTTTTTCTAGGATGTGAAATTTCAAAATTTTTTTGGGAAACAGTTCAGAAAAAAATTTGAAAATACTACCTTTCACCATAAAAAATCAATTTCTTTAAGCAACAGATTAGAAAGAATCATTTTTAAACATATCACTCTCAAATATATTCATAAACTCTGAGACTTGGTTTTGCTAACTGAAGCGGCTAACATTTTCAGCTCAACCATAAAAAAACATGACAATAAAGTATCACACATCTAGGAACCAATCTTTTAAAACAGAGTTATCACTGTCTTTCTTAGAGTAGGTACTGTGCCAATAATATTCATGGTAGAGAAATTTAAATCTTATAACAATATAATAGTTTGTTTTCAATCAGTAATTCATAATTTTATTTGAAATTGTTGTTTGAATACTATAAATTTAACAACAGGATATAACAAGAAAATTCACCTGAATAGTTTTCCATTGTTTACCATACTCTTTAAATCTAATTAAACTTAAATGTTAAATTCATGTAGCTTTCAGATATAATTAAACACAGAAACATTTCCAAAAATAAAAAAACTCTACAGAAACTATAAAAAATCTTCAGATCTAAGATTTGTTCCTAATTGTTCTTAACTTCAGATTTTTTTTCTTCATCTCCAGAGAAACATTAAGTAGTCAATAGCTAGCTATAGATACTGTATTTACTACTCAAACCACTGTATTTTTACTCTATGGTGAAGTAACTTGTAATCTAAAAGGGTAGCAAGGAACTGTAGTAAAAAAGCCACTAACAGATAAGAGAAAAATTAATAAGAAATTAGGCATGAGTCATGAAATTTGAGAAGGGATAATAGCTTCTTACAAATAGGAACCTGCACTATGGGATGAGCAGAAAAAGTCTGAAATAATCAATACTACTGAAATTAACTTTAGAAAGTTAACTTTTTTTCTTTCTTCTTTTCCTTTGCAAGTCATTAAATATTATATATATATAACAAGTAAATATCAGTTCTAAGATGGTTTGGGGTAAAATAATTGTAGAAATAGTGTTAGAATTATATTTTTAACTTCTGAATTTTTATATGCATGTACACACTCCACATACGAAAAGCATACCCTAACTTTACACTGTTAAGAAAGGATGTTTTAAAGTGTAAAATTCAAAATGCTTATGAAATTAAAAATCTTGTACAAATATTAAAATACTTGTGGGAAATTCACCTGTTTAAATATGAAGTACCAGAGCCAGCTATCTCTTCTTGTCCTTGACAAGCATAAAAGAACATGGGTTTGTCAGGCTGAGGCCATGGAAAATCAACTCCTTTCATTTTTCTTTCATCTACATCAAATTAAATTAAAAATGGAGTATCTTTAAAATTAAAGTAACATACCTAGATTGTTATGTAATTTAAAAACAAAAAACATCAAATAAAGTAGCTGAAGAAAGGAAATATTCATGAGTATAATATTAAACAAAAAAGAAAAAATGTTGTACCAAACATTGCAATCCAGAGCTAGCACAAAACATTATCTTAATTCATGCGGTATAACCTAGTTCCCTTTTTCTAGATTTGTGTTAATTAGAAAACTAAGCAGCTTTCAACATAAGTAAAATGGTTGTGATATAACAACAGAAGAATCCATACATAAAACTTTTATATACATAAACCTACCAGCATACACTCCATTCTGAAGGGAACCCTCATAGAAAAAATTTGATGGGAATTTGCTTAACTGAGGATGCATACGATACTGAACTTCAAGTCGTAGAGGACGAATACCTAGTACAACAAGTCTTTCAAACAGGGATTGTGAAAATCCTGCTCGAGCAGCTTTTTTACACATAACTACGGGACCCAGTTGGCAGTGGTCTCCAACTAAGACTAACTGAAATGGAAGATTAAAAATAAGTCTCCTTTTTAAAATATTAGGCATTTAAAGTTCCTAATATACCAAATGTCTAATTAATTTTTCAACAAATATCTAATTCTCCTAGAGAAAATTAAAACTATGTAACTATTATGTCAAATATTCAACAACATATCTTGAGGAAAACATATTAAAGGTTAAACCAACACTAAAATAAAAATATTTTATTATTATCTTAATATTATGTTAAAAGAAGCAAGAATGAACCAAAACTGTTATTTCTTGTTTGTAAACAGAAGTCAGTGAATCATAAAAACCATTTATATGTAATAGTATTGAACATTATCATTTAGATGAAATTAGCATTTCAGTGAATAACACAATATTTAAATGATTTCTTTTTACTAAATATTTGGATTTTGTCTAATTTTTCTACCCTAATTTTAAAGAAGTTTGGTCAATTTCAATGACTTTATAAGCACAAAAAAAATCAAAACAAATCTAAATTACCATTTATTTATTTCTACAATGACTTCAAATTGTAATATAAAACTACATTTGTTTATCCTAAATAACTTTAAACTGATAACAATATACATCTATTTATAATTAAATGTTTTGTTTTTGCACTCTGAGCCACGTCTAATTACTATTCCTGCCATTATAAGTTGTAAATCATTTGGCAAACATGTATCTCATTATGCTACCAAATCACATTATACACAACCAAACTTGTGAGCATACCTCTTGAAAAGTTTGTTACATTATTATTTATTTCACGTAATCTTTGTTTCTGAATTTTGTGCAAATCTACATGAGGGCTATCTATGCTAGCCATCCTAATTTAGTAGTGTGTCTTTATAATTTCAACTAAGCTCAATGTGTTTCCAATAGGAAACAAGCTTGAACTGAAAAGGAAAAATGATTTATGTAACGTAATAACCCACCAAAAAACTGTTTCCATAGGAATCATGCTTAAACTGAAATGAAATTGACTATTCTCTTTAAAGAAACCAGCTAAATATAATAATACACTTGATAAATATGAACCTTAACTTTCTGTTGGTTATAACTACTGTGATATTCAACAATTTCTGAAAGACAGGATATGACAGGTAGAAGACATGGCAGGGGGGGGGGGTTTCTGGTCATTTATTTCATGGCTTTGTAACCAGATATGATTGAAAAAGACAAAAATTATGCTTTGCACAAGCGATAATGATTTTATAAGTAATTTATATTAAATTTTGATCTTTTTGGAAGGGTAGTGAATATAATTAAAGAAGAGGGGATGCCTAGAGAGCAAATGTCAAAATTATCACACAAGCAGAAATTCTAGATTTTTTTTAAATATTGCCTATAAAAGTAAGAACTTAAAAATTACATATTAATAAAATATGGATTATTAGCTTTATTTTTATATTACTTTTATTGATATAACAATATTAAAAAACATTTAATAAAATTATGAAAGCAACTCATTTAAAGTTCATGACATGCACAGATAAAGATGTTAAGGTTAAGGAAAATGAAATGGGACTTCATAAAATTTTAAAAGCATCAATGCATTTATGAATCAGTATTACCAGCCATTCAAAACAAAAATCACATTTACTCTTTGGATCTGTGAATTTTAAACCATGAATGTACCCCTTTCTGTATTCTGTTATTCATTTGCTTATTTCATTCTTATGTGAGTGTATATAGTTATGTGCTCTTCCCACTAGCTTTTACTAAACACAGATTCTTTCTGGTAAAACACTATGTATAGGTTAAAATATACAGAGCTAGCAATACAGGTAAATACATGCAAATTACTTAGCACTTATCAATACACAAAGGCACTAAACTATGTTATATTAGTCAAGATACTTATCTATCATATTTTAGTATGTATATTTTCATTTCTATTAAAAGTATGAATAGTTTTACCTACCTGTTTTGCCCCTAGAACAACAGGTACCATACATTCTGGTTCAGTAGCTTGCATGCTCTCATCAATCAAAATGGAATGGAATTTGAAGCGTGCCAACCTTGGATCTCCTGCACCCACACAGGTGCAGCATATGACATCTGCAGCCTAGACAAAATGTAAAAAGGTTATATACATGTCCATGTGTCTATCTATAAATGAACAAATTTCTTTCATGAGAAGAATACTTTGGAGGTTTAACAAAAGGTTCAGAAGTACTGCTTTCTTGCAAAACAGAAAAATAAATATTTATACCTCCAAGAGTTCTTTTTCACAGGCTTTCTTCAGCATTCGATAGCGCTTCTCATCAGCTGATGAAAGTTCTCCTGTCTCGTCTTTTAGCTGCTGTAGTTTGTGTAACTCTGAGTGGCTAAAAATATAGATGGAAAACTTAAGACAAAAATATTGCAATAGAAGTACTAAACATACACATACAAACTCAAAACATCACACATCAAATCATATAACTGTTAAGTTGAAGAAATAAATATTTCTCTATTTCTAAAACTACAGACCACAGTAATCAAATATGAATAAAATGTTACAACATATATATTTGTACAAACATCCTCATAAGAGAACCAGTAACTGTACACAGATTTAGAGAATTATATTTATCAATGAAATCAAAACAACATTCTAACAAGTTTAAAAGAACTAATAACAAATATAAAATATCTATTATCACACTTAAAGTTCATCAATAGGAATCAAGCTTGAACTGAAAGCAAAAACTAGTAAAACTATTTACAGAAAACATTGTCATATAGAATGCCATTTGGTAAGTAAATACTTTGGCTTTCTGTTTGTTATCCCAGAGAACTACTGAACAAAAGGATTTGACAGGTATCATAGCAACATGGGTCTGACTGTCTATTGCATGGACTCCTAACCTAACAAGACTGAAGGCTATGAAAATTGGGTTTTACCTAAGCAATGGAAATAATAAAATATGTACATTAAATTTTATACTTCTTGGAGGGATCTTAAGTAACTTAAAGTGAAGAAGATACCTAAAGAGCAATGTTAACATTCCTTAGCTGAAAAGATATTTCCAATAATACCTCTCTTACAATATAGCTGTTCTCCAACATCAGCTCTGCCTGTCTAAGCATTGGTCTTGCATGCTCCAGTCTTTTGTACTCTACTTAAATGCCCTTGGTGATACCAAATTTGCAAGCCTGTCTACCCTCATCAATGTACCCTCTATCTTGGTACCAAATATAAACACCTCATTTAGATAATGTGATCATTTGTGTTGAGACTTACACTAGCTCTTAGTAAAGAAGCAGAGCAGTAAAATATCAATGGAGGTAACTACCATTGGAAATATAATTTCAATTTGGGAAAATTTTAATTTACCATTCACTGACAATACAGCTAGCATCCCACAATAAAAAGGTGAAGGGGGCCAGTGTGGGTATGATCCTTACTAAAAGCATCTGCATAGAACAGTGGTGTACCAAGATAAAAGTAGTACAGATGGGGTGGAACCATATTACATCCAAAACAGGTATGCTCTTTACCTCATACTAAGTTCCTGTATCAAGGGTGGAATAGCACGAGTAATTATCATTACCATACTAAGCTGGCTGAATTTCCACAACTTGGGGTTGGAATCAAGGGGTCTTGGTCTCTATATCCTCACTGATGGCTAGCACTGTTAGACTGCAATGTCATAGATATATGTAAACTTTTGATAGGATACTAACCTGCAGCCATAGAGAAATGTGTTTTGCACCACTGGAATCACAAGAAAGTAAGCAACAATGAAGTGGAACACTTTCTTCGCCATCTGGAGAAGTCCAAAAGGCAACACCCCAGGCTTGAAATGAGAAAATCATGTATATCATACTCAGCCAAAGGAACAGAACTCATATGGAGTTTATGAACTTTGATCCTCACTTCTCAACCTAGTTAGCAAAGAGCATTCCATTGCTCCCTGGAATTATGGAGAAGACTTCAAGCCTGTGCTCAATCAAGAGCCTAGGATGAGACCACTACGCATTTGGAAATATGAGGTGAACCAAGTTCCATACCTTTTTAAAAACAAACTGACCAAGATTTATTCAATCTGATGATCAGCAGGGACAACAGGAAAAATCCCCTTTAGCTTTACTTATGATAGTCCATAAGCAGCAGTCCACAATAATATGGTGGTACCATCTGGTAAGCACCTAGATGGTCTTGTGGAATACTTTATTTCTATAAAACCTCTTGTAAATAATAATAACCAAATTGGTTGCTAGTGTGTATCTGGATTGAGAGAAGCACACATGTCTGGAATATAATGAAAGCAAATTGGAAGGAACCCCAAAACACAGACTAGATTGTCACAAAAATACCCCCTCCTCCTTATAATCCACCAAATGTTGTTAAAAACTCTAGAAGAAAGCTGCCTAAACATGTAAAGAATGTGATAGAAAAGCACCGGGAAAAGCCTGAATATCTGAATAAACAAAATGGGCAGCAGAAGACAAATTACTAAATCTGATAAAATGTCACTCAGAAAATACCTCACCTGTAAAGACAAAAATATATAGATTGGATATTCAGGAATCCACCTCTAAAAAAATGGGGAACATCAAGAGAAACTGAAGGATCCCATTGAATACATAATTAATACTATCACCACAAAAAAAAAGTTAAAGTGGGTCACATAATACTTCCAGGCCTGACAGGCCAAAACAAATTCAGTTTATAATCAATTGCACATGCAAGAAACAGATAGCTAAAGAACTGCAGAGATAGATGTATCCCCTTCCCTAATTGCCAAGGAGTTAGAAAGAAATGACCTATCAGAATATAGCAGGACTTAAAGGGGAGAAAGTCCTACAAACATGCCAACAACTCCAGGTAATGACATAACATGTCAGCAGCCAAAAAACATACTTCCACTAGGAGACATAAAAGGCAAGCAAACAAACAGAGAAGGATAAAAGGTCTATCTATCCCATCACATAATAAAACAGTAAATCTCATGGTCTAAGCCAGAAATTCAAGGATGAGGTGAAACTAATTAGTTCATGCTCACCACCATCAACAAGGTAGGAGTAAACTCACATAGGACAAAGAAAAGTCTCAAAACCTCATATAAATCCAAATTACTAATTGAAGAAAAGGAATATAAGACAAATCAGGCTCACAAGAAGCCAACTTAATATAGCAAAGTGTCAGAAAACAGAATCCCATTTCTCCCTTGGACCAACAAAAAGACAACTTCAGAAGCCATAGGAAGCCAAATTAATGTCTCTACATCTCAATGGATTAAAAAAAATGGATATTACCAGTTGAAAGTCCTATCAGTGTGCCAAATTTAAAAAAAAAAAAAAAAATCAATAAAAGTATGTATATCTTTTTAATAAAAATTCCATACTTTTAGTGCAAAGGGAAAAAAATTTAAATCAAAATTGGAGATTTTATATCTCGTATTTCTTAATAGATTAATTCTTGAAAATATGTGAGTTTTAATTACCACAATTCAAGCTAAAGAAAGAGGCAAATTAATAAACTATTATTCCTGTTAACAATAATGCACTGTATACTGAAGGTTGTTTAGGCCACACAACTCACAGCATGTTTTGATTCAGGTCTTCTTTTTTGTCTTATTAATAACCTGTGAGACACACACATACATTATCAAATATATACTGACAGATGTGTTTACTAAAAAAAATTAGAAAGAAACAGCTAATTAGCTTAAACCAAATGTTCTCTCATATTAAAACAAAAAAATCCTACCCTTCCATGTTCCTGATTTGGTTATGCAGAGCAAGAAATGAAACTGGTGAATTGATAGCTTCACGGCTCTTTGCACATAAACGGATAACCTAAAATTATATATACATACATTTAAATAAAACTTTGAAAACTGAATCAAACCATGAATTGTTACAATTTAAGTTTCCAAATGGAAATAATAAGTGTTCTTCAGTAAAAATAAAATCTGAAGACATAACATTAGAAGGATTAGGGCAACATTCCTAAAATGATAACGGGTTTGACCAGCAACTTGTCAGATTATAAAAACAATTTTTAATACACACTCTATGAACTAAGAATGGTCCAAACTTAAATTAAAAATGACACAATATGAGCATTACACACACACACACACACACACACAATTATAACTACCACCAATGACATGTACACATTTTAATCAGTAGAAATCTGATATCACACTACAAATTTTATATAAATTTATGAAAATCATATCACCTTTATTTAAATGAACGTTTTTTCAGCTTTCAATTTATTCACATTTAACTATATTAAGAATGTTTGCATGTGATTTCAAAACTTAAAAAGTATTCTAGAAGAAATTGGAATAGTTTTTCAGCATTTTATTTATTTTTACATAATAAAATTTTCTGTGGTAGTTATAAACAGCTCTTGACAGTGAGTCCAAGGCCTTGTTGACATACTATCATAATGCAAAATTTTACACATAACAAAATGTATCCAATTTATGTATTTCATTGAAATTTTACATGTATCAGAACATATTTTTACAATTAAATCACCCAAGTTTAAATGCCAAAAGAAACTAAAGCACCCAAACCAACAGGCCTGAGTTTTGCAATAAAAACTATCAGAGTTAAAATCAAAAATTTATTTCAAGTATTATCATTAATTAAGACTAATAACAATCAAAATATATATGATGAAATTACTTATCTTCATTCTTAATGTAAAATTCACCTTGCACTCAGACTAGTCAAAATCAAACTACCTTAGTAATTTCAAGCAACCTTTCTTTAAAACTGATTTGTGTGTGTACAAAACATCCATAATGTTTGCTAACTACCTACCAAATTTCATGATGATACACTAAACAAATTTGGAATTATAACAATCATTGCTAAGCGTAGCTTCACACATACAAAGGTTGACGAAAAACCATCAAGACAATGTCCTTAAGGTTATCTCTCTAAATACAGACTCAGTCAATTTGACCTAAATCTTGACTCAAAATTAACTTCATTAATTACCTCACTACAACTTATGTTACTTATCTTCAGAAAATTTTTCAAGCTTTCAGTAAGCACTACAAGTTTTTAATACACAAAAATTCTGAATTTTTTAAATGTTTTTTTATTAAAAATATATCTATCAATATATATATATAAAGGCAATGTATTGACTCTATCAAGTACAGTCTTTCATGTTAAGATTAATAAATACTTTTCTTCATCTTCTAATTGTACAATTTCATTTGTAATCTCTAAAACCTCTTAAATAAATTAAACTTTTTTTAATAAAAACTTTTAATTTTATTTTCTCTACATTAACTCTAAACTGGATTAGTCAATTTTGACTGAACTCAAACACTAGAGAGAAAAAAAGAAATAATTCTAAACTACACTTTTTTCTTTCTAGAATTGACTTAAATTTGTAAACTAGACTCAATTATCCAAAACTGATTAAAGCTACTAACAGTACACACCTGTTTCTACTTAAATATTTTTATTGCCAATTGAGCCCTATATAACTAATAATGCCATCATACAAGTTTTGAATCAGTTAGCAAACATGTAGCTCACATAACCATACTGAATTATGTAACAAGTTATTCATGAGCACACCCCATAAACAATGTTTATTTCCTTTATCCTACCTAATCTGAAATAATAAGTTTCTAATTTTTAAATTTTAGTTACTTTTATAATAAATAATACACATGAAAAACAAGAAATATAATAGTTACTCAGGTCTTTTTTTTTTTTTTCAGTTGACTGTTGATGAAACTCGACCCCACATTTATATACTAATGGTATTACTACACTAAATAAATTTCTTTACTTAACTAAATAAAGCACTAAAGAACATAAATCAATAAAAAGTGAAGAATATCTTGTAAAAATCACAATTTTTCCAACTTTCTAATTATGTGATAAGAGCAGTTAAAAATTCAGTTAAGCTCACTGATATGTTTCCCCATTGGAATAAAGTTTGACCTTGAAGCAAAACAGATAATTATATGTACAGAATAATAAAGAAAACTAACTTTCTATTAGTTAAAATACAGTATTAATTGTCAGAGGGAACTGGTAATTTCTGAAGGGGCAAGTAGACACAGCAAAAGAAGTCTAATTTTCTATTTTAAGGCTCTGTGAACAAATAAGATTGAAGGATATAAAAACTATGCTTTACCTAATGATGATGACAGTATAGAAAGTCACTTATGTTAAATTTCATACTTCTTGGATGAGTGGTAAGTAAAGAAGAAGAAAGTCCTACAGAACAAATGTGAATTCTCATACTAGAATGAGATTGAGGATTTTTTTAAATATCTCTTTATGAAATGAAGAACACAAGACTTGTATAATGTTAAAACTTGATTTATTTATAGCATTTTTATACTGAGTATAATATGATAACAAAGCAGTTTGATTAAATTTTGAATATAACTCTAAAAAGTCATGACATGCACACTTTGGCCTGCCCTTAGTACTAAGAGGTTAATTGGGTAATATTTCAACAATATATATTAATTTTCAATCATGAAAAGGAAATGGTAATATCTGAATATTACTTTATGTTACCAAAAAATTGCAACAAAGGGTTTACAATCCAAAATTAAATTACCATAAGTGTTTCGTCTTTATCATGAAAAGTTCATACAATTTTAAAAAATGTTTTTAAGGACTCCAAAGAATATTAAAATCTAGACATTAAAAAATGTTTCAAGCATACATGAAATCTCTAAATATCCTTTATTTTTCCAACAAATGACTAAAAGAAGCAGAATTATTTTTATTTATCATCACAGATCAATACTTTGTATTAGTGTACTTTCATATCTTATATATTTATTTACTAAGAGCTAACACTACCTTAAAATAATAACAAACATCTTTTTTAAAAAAAAGGATAACCTTTAATCCTGTGAAATGGATCTTTTCTGTTAGTTGATCGACAGCTATGTTACTAGGAGCACATACCAAAACAGGACCATTGTTTTGTCTCATCAAGTGGTAAACAATAGTAGCAGAAGTAACAGTTTTACCTGTACCTGGTGGTCCCTATGTCATAGAAATGGAATATATTTAATGTCAGATATATGTATATATTTCTATTATTCTTTTGTTTACAGAAGTACTATATTAAAGCATTGGTTCAGTGTAAGATTTATAACTTAAAAACCTTGAAACATAAGAAACGATCTTTAAATATAAAATTCATTACTAAAGTAATACCACTGTTGTTTGAATCCCCATAGATTTCATGACTTTAAAAAAATATAATTTCATCAAAATATCTCAAAACTCTCTAAATTAATTTTTGCATACATTACTTAGTGAAATGACAGAGCCTTCTCCTTTTTAACCTATAGAGGCTTCCTAAGTGATTTTACCAAAATATGGTGAACCCCATTCAACAAGACTAGCACCACACACATAAATGTAACTTTCACACCATTATTGGGTATTTCAAAAACTGCTAAATAAATAATTATATGTACATCATGAATACATTTTATACATAAGAGTGAGGTAAGTACTATCTGTACTAAGTAATTTTGATGAACAAAGTTGCCTAACTTATGGTCCTTATATTAACCATTCATACATGCATCAGACAACACTATCAGTTAGTCGTCAATCAAAGCATGCAAAATAGCACAGTAAATAGTTAAGTTAAAAAGGTTATATTATGAATTATAAGTTCACCCAAAAATTAATTACATTTCAAAAATAAAATTAAATTTTAAGCACATTTGAACTCTAGTTTAAAATTGTCTATTATAAAATACACTAACCACTTAACTGGGGATACAACCAGTGGTTAGTCTCATTCAATGGAGAATTATTTTAACCAAATACTGTCAAATTTAGTATAGTTAATTGGCTTGTGCATATTTAATTTCTCCTGGGAAAGACAAGTTAACTAGTCGTGATGTCGTTTGACCTTTTTTTGAAATGGGGAGGTAGTTTTATCTTCTCTGAGCATTATTTGTTCTTTTATATCTATTCTATGTTGTTTATTAGATGTTTGGTCATATCACTGTGTTCTGGTAGTGTAATTTACCAGTTTTTTACTGTTGAAATAATAATAAAAAGACATTGTAAGTGAACACTGCATCACTTTTTACTGAAATTTTAGCTAGGGACAATTCATAGTCATAATCAGATTATGAAATTGATACCAAATCTGAGTTTGATGTTGATAGTTTAAAAGGCAAAAACAGAGTAAAGGGAATATACAATTTCAGTAAATTACAAAAACTTTCCAGTAAAATTAAAATAGCAATATAGAGCTGTATGTAATCAGTTAACCAACCTCAGTAAAAGTGTTTATAGACTTTCCAACACGAACATGCTAGATTGTATTAAGAACTAAGAGTAAAATGAGAGTATTAAAAGAAATCATAATTAAGATAACTCAGTTTTAAATAACTTATGAGAATTTATGTTCAAAAATGTGGCTAAGCAATCTAAAACTATACAAGATCCCCAAAATATCTTCAACCGGCTTATAAACATCACATTCTGTTTAACTAAAATGTCAGCAAGTATAAACTAATACATGAACAGCCAAAAATTCAAAACTTAATTATGTGTAATCACAACAAATGAACAAGACTTACAAACCAATGTCACCAATGTTTTTCTGAATAGATTCAATGAGCTTGGTAAATTTTTAAAACACAAAAATGAGACTCCCTCAACAGTATTTAAAAATATAAAATTTTCAACTCACTTGAATTAAGGAAAGAGGTCGTTGAAGTGAATGTTTTACTGCATATACTTGGGAACGGTTCAGTTCGGGTAAATTTGGAGCAGAAAAATGTTTCGGCAATTGGCAACGCAAGATTACATCCTCTACTTCATGTCCCAAAAGTTTATGGTAGACATATGCAGATACACAGGTCTCATCCACAGCAAATTTTCTTAAAGCTGCTTGCATTCTAGAACAAAAATCATTATATTTAAATACTAGCATATTCAAAGCTTCTTTCTCAACTCATTTCTCAACTGTTTTAAAAAACACCTTGGGAAGACAAATATTTAACAGCTTTCTTATACACACACTAATGTTGTGGTTTCAGAGTTGTTTTTTATAAAAAGCCATAGAGAATATCTACATTAATTCCTTTCCAGATTACCTTTCATTTTTTCAACAACAGGCACAATAAAAAAGAAGACAAAAGGTAAAAGGCAGGAGTATAAAATAGACCTATGTGACATTTTACATCATAAAATATTGAATAGAATTAAAAGGTCTGTGCACCATAAACTATAAATTTAATCAATTTGGAAATACAATTATTGTCATTGACACTTTTCAATTTCAATAGAATATTTTAACATACTGTAGGCAGCTCATGAGTTTACTTGTGTTTAGTGCAGAGCATCAAAGTAGTTTTTATTTTATTTTGTGCTGGACAGCTATTATTTCTCATTTTTGCTTATAGTACCCATAGTTTTATAACTGGATTCTCAAAGAAAACATGTTAAGTGAAGTTGAGATATGTACTGAACTATTTGATGATAATTTGCCAGATCTTCCTATCGAAGGTGAAAATTCTGATGTGGATGTGTTTGTGGATCATTCTGACAGTGACTTACAATAGTGATGTTAGACCTACAATAATGTGTAAAGTTGCTGTGCTTTCAACCGATTACAAATCAGAAAATGATGATTCTACAAATGTTCCTATAATTTATTTTCCTGTTGTGATAATGATAACTGGTCAAAAATAAATATTCCATCAAACCTAGAAAAGTTTGAAGGAAATTCAAGGGTTAATGTAACTCTACCTGAGCCTGAAAGTATAACTGCTGTTACAAGTCTGTTTATAGATGACTTGTTAGAAATGTTTTTGTTAAGAATGTTGCCATCCATAATCAAATTTCAGAAAAACAAAAAAGCATCTAAACGACTTCAGTGGTCTGAAGTTACACCTACAAATGTGAGGAAATTCCTAGGTCTTGTTCTACTAATGGGACAAAAAAGAAAATACAACTTGAATGATTATTGATCAACAGTTCCTTTTAATTAGACTAATATTCTTAAAAACAGAGAATGAGTCAAAACAGATTTGAAAATATTTGGATATCTTGGCATTTTAATGATAATCAAAAAATGGATATCTTCAGGCAGGTTCTTCAAAATTTAATGTGTTGGATTATTTCCTCAATAAATTTAGGACACTATATAAATCTAAACAACAGTCATCATTGGATGAGAGCATGATTACATGGTGCAGGAGAGAATGTTTAAGATTCCAAACATAGAACCCTGTAAAAAATGTAAAATATTACCTTGCT
The DNA here is from genome assembly GCF_004210375.1 of Tachypleus tridentatus. Taxonomy (NCBI): domain Eukaryota; kingdom Metazoa; phylum Arthropoda; class Merostomata; order Xiphosura; family Limulidae; genus Tachypleus; species Tachypleus tridentatus. The sequence continues at coordinate 71,562,605 of NC_134828.1, read as the reverse complement.
GGTGAGAATGGTGTGTAAGAGTGATACAGGTTACATTCACAACATGAAGATTTATAATGGTGAGGGGAAACATTTGGAGGAAACTATTTTTTAAATTCTTTCTCCCAACCTTGGATTGCAACACCACATAAATTTAAAGAGCAAAATTTAAGAACACAAAAAATACAGCAAGTCAAGCAGGTTGTATAAAATAAAGACAAAAGTTTTGAGCATAGCCTGAATGGAAGTTTCAGTACATAATCTTATTATACTCATCACATTTTTAAACTGGTATTGTTTTTTGAGCATTCTTAAAAAGAAACTATCAAGGAATAAATAGGTATCAAAGAAAAAAATATTTTCATGATATATAAGAATATTTTGAATAAATGTAGCATAACATGAAAACTAGAGGTGACCTGTAATTTTCAACATGATTTTTAGAATCAGTGTCATTAAATTACTTAGACACAATTGCATTTTGTCTAATAACAAAGAAACATTTTTTTTACTGCCAAGTGCTATCAATTCATTTAACTAAGATCAGAACAATGGGTATTACAGCACATCTTGCAACAAACAAAATAAGTCATCTCTACTTTAGGAATTCTATAAAAAATAAATATGCATAGTTAAATCCAAAGGCAATAAAGATACAGAAACTAAATATCTTGACAAATATTCAAATTTTAATATTACTGTTTTTATAAGATGACATTTTGAGATGGTGTTCATCATACCATAAAGCTATAATTGATAATAATGGTAATGATGTGCAACTTTATGACCTCATAAGTGTTAGCTCAAAACATCATATTTCAGAAATCTAAATATACAAACCCTGGTGATTCTGTAACCTTTTCTTTAACCTGTTCAGTGCCGTAGACGAGATAACTTGTCCAAGCTGATCGGTAACACTGTGCCACGAACAAGTTAATTCGTTCTCAATAATACCTAACTTCAACGCTATTTGTCAGCACCATACATGCATTTGATCTACTTACAAATTGTTTCACTTTTGATCCAAAATGGCATCACAAAAAGTTACAAAATGAAGAAGCATTAGAGTTGTATTGTAGCAGCTGAAATATTTGGCAGTCAACAGGTTAATTCTGACATTAGATTCATCTACTATATTTTCAGATTATGGTTTTAAAATATTTGTGTAGAACAATATTTTGGAAAACATTTTTTTTAGAATCATAACCTCAAAATTTATTACTGGTTAATCAAATACTTGCAGCACCCATCACATATTCCATGTTCCTGTTGGTGATCTTGAGATACATATACTAGCAGCCCTTAATGTTAATGTCTCATGTTTACTGACATTTTTATAGTAAACAATACTACTCACTAATCATATGTTATCATTTTGTCACCAGTTTCCAAAAATCCCTTGCGTGTATTAACTTTACTGGCAGTTTCATGATACCAACTGAGAACAAGCAAGAATTCATTTTTTGGAAATATTAGGATATAAAGTGTATGGGATATAAAATTTACTTGGGACACTCAAGTTGAGATCTGAAGGTTGACTGATTGGATAAAGTAAACAACTGCATGTAATGTCATGAGGAAACTATACACCTTAATGAGATACTAATTCAACAAGGTCACAATAATCCTTGTCAAAATGATCTGTACATGAAATTTATTGTCACTAAGCAGCTTGACAAGCAAAGACTCCTGGTCAATTGAGTCTCTGGGCAGAACACAGCAAAAGACAACCAATGCTTGATGACCTGCATATATGAGCCTTAAAATATAATTAAAATGGTGGTGGCACTAAATATTATAGTGTTTAAATGAAAGCAAAATGTAAGCAACTGTGACTTGAGTGGCACACTTTTCTCATATTATGGGAGTGGGAGGGCACTGCCTTCACAAAGAAACATGTAACAAACCTTTGGTCAATGTACAACCTCAAACAGACAACTTCAACCCCAATTCCCATAAAAAGTAGCTACCAAACACTGATAACAGATGTTATTTGAAAAACATGTTCAGATATTGTTCAACACAAATTAACTACTAACTAGTATGAAGCCTTGTCTTGATGATAGATTGGCAATTTATATAACAAATGGGTAAAGATGTTATGTTGTTAGTTAAGGTCAATGTGGCCGGTTTCAGAAAGCTCTTTCCTCCTTTTACCAATATGGCCAGGAATCAAAAAAAGTAAATATGACAATGACAAAGTGGACTAGTTGTTTCTGAATATCAAAGTGAACTGATAAGAAAAACTAAGACCTTCAAATATACAAGTAAATATACAACTGGTAGAGACAATGCATTTAGTGTAATACTTAGCTTCCATATGATCCAGAGCAAATTAGACTGCATACAAATCAGCAGTGAACAAAGAATTTGAAAAGTCAATCCTGTAAGCAACAAGACTTGCAGCTTCTCATGAAAAAGTCACCATATGTAAACCCATTTCTAAAAATTTATGTAAAAGAATGACTTTAGGTATTCACTAACCCTTTTACAATGGGCTTGGTATAATGTACGAGTTCATCTACATGTTTGCACATGTTTAGCATTTGCACTATAACTTTTGATATAGCAAATGTGTATTCACAAAATTTGGTAGACTTTTAGTAAAGATTACAAGTATTTTGTAAACAAAAATATTTGTTAATGAAATATATTTACTAAATATTTGTATTTATTTGTGAAAATAGTGTTTCATTACTAGTCTGAGTGCAAAGTGATTTCATGTTATAATTAAAAAACTATTCTTTGTCCCAAAAATCTCGTAGTATTCACATAATTTCTAAAAAATATCCTAAATACATTTCAAATGTTTGTTTTCAATAAGACTTTATATTTTAATTTCTGTACTCCAACTAGGTGGGGTTCTGTCCCTTGACCCTCATAATCATCATAAAACAAACTATAAAATATAATTTTTTTTGTGCTAGAATAACTACACATTGTAACATGAAAATACAAATGCTTAGTCTAACAAGCTTACATCTCATAACACCATATATTTACCTATATATTTATTATTTTTTATTTTACTGACCTACCAGTCATGACTAGCCAACATTACATAACTTCCACTGATGTGGTGCATGAGCAGGTCATACAAAGTATCCAGTAATTTAAAACTGATATAAGCCATATCTCAGCAAAATAAAAAGATACAAGGTTCTTATTTTATAAGCTGGCTTGATAATATTAGTAAGTTGAATACGTAATTTGTACAAAACTACAGACAATATTTTGATATCACAAACACCTAATTTTAAACAGTGCTGCATTCAACATAACATGATTCACTAAAATTTATATTTGGATTGATTCTTTTAATATTTACTTTTAAGTTTAGAAATTAACTCATAATATTCAAGTTTGATTATAATCTACAACTTGATTCCAAACTTACTGACAAATTCATAAAATAGTAGTTCAATAAAATTTAGAATGCAAGTCAACAAAAGTGCCTTTGGCCTGTGACCTATTTTGAAAGGGTTAAAAGAGCTTGGTAATTCAAGTTGAGTACTAAACTCCTTCAGATGAATCTACAAAAGATCACACTAAGTGATCATAAAATGCTATGGCAAGATGGCCCAATAATCAGATTTAAGTTTCATCTAGTGTCAGACCCATCTCATTCATTTTACTTAGACACAAAAACTAAAAGCAGGGACAGTAAACATGATTGCAAAAGGTATGGCCACTGATGCAACAACACAGTGCAAGGTGGAATGTTGTGGAAGTGATCAGAGCTTTGCAAAGAAATGTCTAAATACTGACTGTGAAAGTAGCAGAACTACGTAAAAACTCTACACTAAGAGAGTGTGGAAAGCCCATGTGCAGAGCCAAAGCTCTTGATACATAGGGTCAAACATTTTTTATGTGCAGTCTCTGGAAGAGACAGACCAGAAACCCATAGTTCAACTTAAATCAAACAAGGGCATGATAGATATTGAGCACAATACCATTAACTTACCAAGAGGTAATAAAAAAAAAGAGAGCAGAGGACACTCAGCACCCTTGTACATTTGATTTTAAGCAACTTCACATAATAGAGTTACTTTAACAACAAAAGAAAGAAGCCCACAAAATTTTGTTTGTGCCACCACAAGAATTTTTCCACTACCAAGATGAAACTTAGATTCAGGATGTAATATCCACTGGTACCATAAATGGATGGGAAAAAGTAAATTGTTTGTAATAGTTCACACAATGTATTGAGATTAGTTTGAAGTTACTACTTTATGGAGCTTATATCTAATAAGGAATATGGAAGTTATTAAAATAAAGGATGGTTGTAACTGTAGAAGAAAGATGTTCAACAATTTCATTTCAATGTTAATAAACATAACACTTAAAACACAGCCATGAGGCACTCCAAGTTCTTAAATGGCAGATTGGGATACTGTTGGTCTCACACAAGCCTGTAACAGGCAAGTGACCATAAAATCCACAAAAATGAAAGACACATAGCATACCCAACCTTATATGGTATCAATAATGTGAAATTATTTTAGTCCATGTCAAGATAGTCAAAAAGGCAGGAGGATCAGACTGGAGTGATGGGAGAAAGCACTCTCCAAGAATATTGCCAGTTCCTGTAAATCAGCTACATTTTGCCAACCAAGTTACATGATGGCAGGTTGTATATTTTTCCAATCATCTTTTAAATCTTGTTCAAGACAACCTTGGAAGATCATAGAGGAGATGCTGGAAGTTAATGTAATCCAGGATTCTTCTGGCTTTGACATTTGATTTGTAAGCTCTCTGAAAGACTGTGAGGTTGGTTACAGTTTTATATCTATAAAAAATATCCCTGGCACATTCCAAAGCCTACTGTGCTCTTTGGCAGTTAGATATCCATCATGGACAAGGATACTGTGGAAGAAATGTACATGATTTAAGGATGATAGGTAAAATTACCTGGACAATATGATCAATTACTGCCTCTGTGTTGCTATTCAAAATTAAGTTAGTAATGTCAAAATCCACCTATACAAGAGTGGTGAAAAAAGTCAAGTTCGTATTTTCAAATACCCACTAGGAAACTTGAAAGGATAGCATCATCTGAAGCCATTCCCCTTTCAGAAGATGAAAAAATTAACAGTTAAAAAATACATATATATTGTTTGTATTTTATATATTAATTTTTTATAACCTACAAACATGCCAAAACAAAAATAAATTTAAAAAATAATAAACTGATAGACAGTGTATCCCCACCAAAATGTGGATCCTACTTCCACAGTCACCTTCACAACCTAAGGTACATTTTATATCCCACATTATATCTTGTACCCTGGGAACTTTTTTCATTAGTGCAGCATTTTTCATTATTATTTTTTTGTTTTGGCTTTTTTCGGTTAAAAAAATTAATATAATTAGTCAAAGGTTTGGATTTACTGTTTTCAAGGAAGACTTTTGTGATTTTGTTTACTTAACTTTATCAGTATTAATTTTCTCTAATATATATAAAATATTTTGAAAAAAAGATACTAAACTGATCAACATTTCCCATCAAATGTCTTCACTACCCCAGAGTGGACTGCCTCCATTTAAGTGTCCCAGGACTAACTATCCATAATAAGATGATACAACTAATGAAGATACAGATAGCAATGGCCTCAAAAGGTGTAATAAGAGGAACAGTCATGGAAGAACTTTGATGATCAATCATCAATGCTACTCCTCCATTAACTCCTTGATCACATAACTGTCCTTAATAATAACTACTACTAAATGGCAACTGTTATCAGCAGTTTTCAGGATGAAAAAATTCATACCTTCAAAGCTTTGACAGTTCCTGAGCATTAGCATGACCATTTTAACCTAAATTTCTTAGCTTTTTGACCATTTTTAACCTTAGTCAAAAGATCTACTGATCTCCATGGACTTCCCTGAATCAAAGTAGTCAGATCCTCAATAAATGAATGAGATTTTTGGTTGAGTGAAGGTGAGACCAAATAATTGTCCTGCACATTGAGGCAGATGAAACTGATTCCTAACTTTTGACTTGTAAGAAAATGGGATAGATGTCTACCCATTTGTTTGTTTATGGAGAGCAAAAAAAAACAACTTAAATTGATTAAAGAAAAGAGTGTAGTCAGAGCAGAGGTATGTTTTTGCACTTCCACCATATCATTGGAAGAAAGGGCAGCAGCATAATTGGATTTTGGAAAAGCACCAAATTTCTCAAATAACTTCTGGATATTACATACATTATTCAAGATTCCTTGCATCCCTTTCTTCTTAATCGATTTAATGCATGATCCAATGTATGAAAGGGTGGAAACCAGAAAAACTGACACAATGTGACTTGACTCCTGTATTTATCCTGTTATTTGCCATCTCAATAAGCACTGGTTATGACTGGTTAAACCAGAGAGAATTTCTAATTCAGAAACTTCAAAGAGATCACCCTCACCAATAACTCCTTGGAGGCATTTAAATAACTGTAGGGAATTTACCCCAAAAAGCATTTCCCCAATGTTTGTTTTACTTTAAGTTCATTGTCCTGTGATTGTAATGTTCCAACCAGCTGGTCCCAAGATTTTACTTTCCTTACTTACATTTGAGAGCTAGAAAGACCTTCAAAGCCCTTTCAGATAAAATTGAGACATTTTAGAAAGTAAAATTTATAATAAAAATGTAAGTACACTATTATCATGGAGAGTACAAGACAATTTACTACACTGCCAAATCTCAAAACCTTCAGGATAGTGCAGAAACAAGTTTCATAGGCACTATCTGTGGATATCAAATACTGGAACTCAGTTGACTGCAGATGGCTAGCCCCAAGAAACAACCCAAAGGCTTCCCATGTAGTCAAATTTAAGGCAAAAGTAATGTACTGTAGTGACTTAGGCACCATTTGAGTACCAAGATCCTCTCCTCCTTTTCACAGGTCAAAGATCACTTGAGGATAAGTTGTAATCCCTCAAATACAAACCTTACTGAGCATACAGTTTAAAAATTTACACAACTTTCCTATGAGCCATTCTAATACACATACCTTTAATAATGCTTATGCTCTTTACATCCCACAGAAGCATTAAAATGACTAGTATAAATTTTGATTTCATATTCTCACCAGTTCCAAACATACAAACTGAATGCTTGAAATGTTCAAAATACATTTTTACATGTAAGGGATACAGGAAGTTAGAAAACTATTACAGCTAAAATAGTGGTTTTAATTATAACAGAAATGTTTTATTGATCAACAGCTTTCAGACCTAAACTTGTACAGATGATGAGCTTTTAAACTGAAGGAAAACAAAAGAGGCAGAGAAGGATGTGATTGATAAGAACTTATAGGCAATTTTTTGACAAGGCATGTGGTTAGTTTGTGGAGTAAGCATGGAGAAAAAATTAAATTATGCTACTTAGAAGCATGGGAAGATATAACTAACAAAGCAAGACATAATAAAGGGAGCTAGCAATGACGCAGTTTTTTTGGAAAATTAGGGTCTAATTTTGTAGGGAAAGGTAATTCAGAGGAGCTAACTGATATGGAGAGAGGTTAATAAAGAAAAATGCCACAAATTAAATGTCTCAAACAAACAAACAAGATTTAATTGTGGAAATGAAATTATAAGCAATTCCCTGGGGCTGAACATTAGGCTTGGGTTAATAATGTACAGATGAGCAGTTTGACTAGCTGAATTTGTGGGATGAATTTAATAAAAGAAGAGAGTTTTCTGGGATGTATGGTTTACATTTAAATAAGATAGGGGCTGGCTTTTTTGCAAGGGCTATTAACACAGTTGAAAGGGAAGTTATAAACTAGAATAAGGCAGTGGTGAGGACTAGAATACACAAAATTCAAAAACAACAAGATGTATAGAAGTGTTTAGAACATTAAATGAGTACAGATGTAGTTCTAAAAATAGGCTTAATTCTTACTATTGTAATACTAGAAGTATAAGAAATAAAATAGATGACTTTCGGGCACTTAGGAATGGAAGATTTTGATGAAACTTCTTCGAAATAATGATTCAGATTATTTAATTAGGATAGAGAGATAGATATGATTTTATACATAAAATGCGAGTTACATCCACTTAAAGTTGAGTATATCAAAGATAATAGCACAGAGAGAAAATCCATTTGGGTTTCTGTTAGCAAATATAAAAAGAAAAGGCTTCTAATAGGAATTTGTTACAGATCACTAGGTAATACTGTTGAAATTTATGAAAAGCTTTAGAGTGAGATTATGACTGCACATGTAAATGTCATAATTATAGGTGGTTTTAGTTTCCAACATTTACATTCAGAAAGGAATAAAATTTCTTGAAACAGTTCAGGATGATTTTCTTCCCCAGTTGTTCAAGAAACAGAAACAATTCTACTTGAGATTTATTATTAGCTTCTAATATAGACATGGTTGAGATGATGGAAATTGGAGGAGATATGTGTGCAAGTGATTACTGTTCTATTATGTTCAATAGCCATCCTAATAAGCAAATTTTCCTTTGTGAATTAAGAAAATTTATAAACACATTTCAAATACAGAAATATATTTTAAGGATGAATGTTTTAAATATTTAAGATAAGCATATTCCTTACAGAAAGAAAAGAATGGCCAGAAGTAATAAACCAAACTGGCTCAAAGAGTATAAGGGATACAATTAAAGAATTTAAGAAATCTAAATTGATCAGTATGATAGGAGATTTAGAAAATTTAAAAAAGTATACTAAAACACCAAATCAATTAGTTACCTGTCAAAGGATGTTGATTTCCAAACAAAATCCACTACAAAGTTTGAAGTACATTCAGAAGGGAGTCCTAAGTTTGTTTTCATCTCAATCCCAACTTCTTCACTGTAATCTTTAGGTAAGCCAGTAAAGGAACACAAACAACCTTTTATTTACAAACTTTTAGCCTAAATACTTTAATAACTTGTTTGTCTGAATAAGTTATTTATCATATAAAAATTTAAAGCTGCAATTTTATCTTCACTGAATTTTGAATACTTCTGCTATTCATTCACATCAAAAATATACCTGACCAAAGTTACAAATACATGTACTAAAGCAGAGATATTTTCATTTATTGTAAGTTCAAAACAAAATTTTATAACATATTGCAACACTTTTTAAAAGATACTGTCTGGAATCTTGATTACATGCCCAACACCAGACCACGGCTTATGAAGTTCTCCAAGATAGCGCAGTCTCAGCTCATCACCATGCATCAATCTCATGTCTAAAATTTAAAAAAAAGAAAATACAAAAGATAATTCATTTTTGTAACATTTACCTGCTAAGAAACTTATTACACAATTTAAATACACATATCTAAAATGTTAGATTTATTAAAAGGAATTAACCTGATCAGTACTTGCTTTGTGATTAACACCAACCATAAATTTGTGAATTTGTACAAAACAACCAAAAAACCTATTACCTATAGATTTCTGTCATTACACATACATGTTGACTGAAAGAATTAAAGCATATGTACAACTCAACTAGCTGCACTTCCAATACATCAACATATATGTGTATAAAAATAGCATTTCCAATCCAGCTTGTCTGTCACAAGTCACTTAAACCTTTAATGGACAAACTGAGAAATATATAAAACATTTTAATTGATTGATTGATTGATTTAGTGTTTTATGGCACAAAGCAGCAAGGCAATCTGCGCCAGACATTCGGTAAAAATGTAAAAAAAAAATAAATGTAGTAACAGACATAAATGGAAATGAAGGTAAAACAAAAAAGTATAAAACCAATGTTGACACCTAGTCTACAATGTTAAGATAGAAGGCAGAGTATAAGAAGTTGTAAGGTATTTACTCTAGCAAAAAGGTAATGATCATAACCCGCCAGGAAGACTAACAGGTAAGTTCAAGAACCACCGTCAGTCACCTGAAGTTGGTCTTTCCAGTCCTGGTTCCGGGTTATGTGTCATAGCAACCAGTATCAAAATGTAAAAGAATAGAAGTTTTAAAAGATACATAGCAAAATTGTAACAATGAGTAGCCAAATGTCCAGTAAAAAGATAAAAGTCAAGTAAATGGAGTAAAATCTGTAAAAGTAATTGAAGATAAAAGCAAAACAGCAATTAAAACAGAAAATGGTGTAAAACCAATGTTGACATCCAGTCAACAAAGTTGTAAAGGACTACCTGTAGCAGAATGGTAATGATCATAACCCGCCAGGAAGACTAACAGGTAAGTATAAAAACCACCGTCAGTCACCTGAAGTTGGTCTTTCCAGTCCTGGTTCTGGTTATCGAGTCAATATGGCCAGTACTAAAAAGTAAAGTAGTAAAAGTGTGAAATAATATGCAGCAAAAGTATAATAACAACTTCGCCAGGATGACTAACGAGTAGTTCAAACATAGTTCAAACAGTAGCGTTAGTCACCTGAAGTTGGCCTTTCCAGTCCTGGTGTCGAAGTTATTTAATGTTCTGGCCATTTTCCAATGTCAAATTGAATGAGAGAGATTAAAACTGTAAAAAAGGAACCACAATTAAAAAGGTGTAATGAATAAATATGCAACACTTAAATGAGATTAAAAAGATTAATGGCCATTAAAAAATTAAAATCATTATCAAGGTGGACAGAGTCACCATCACCAATAACTCTGTCCAATGTTACAGACTGACCCTAGGAAAAAATATGTTTAAAATATTGGCGTCTTGGAGAATTGTAACGATGGCAAGAAAGTAAAACGTGGCTGATAGTGATTTGAGTGTTACACAAACTACACATTGGTGCATCAGTTCCAGATAAAAGAAAACGATGAGTTAAAAAACTGTGACCAATGCGTAGCCTAGTGAGAACAACTTCCTCCTTCCAAACTTTACGGAAGCTAGATGGCCAAAGTCCAATTTTGGGTTTGATTTGAAAAAGTTTGTTGTAGCGTTGCTCACTCCAAGTGAACTGCCAGCTGGCATGGAGCCGAGCCTTGAAGACAACACCATAGTCCATGTACAGAATAGGCATAGGAGTGATGGTGCTGAAGCAGACATATTTAGCTGCCATGTCTGCAAGCTCGTTCCCGCGAATACCAACATTGCCTGGTATCCAGAAAAACTGGATTGAAGTAGCTGTTAATAAGAAATGGGCCAGTCGGTTTCAAATATCAGCAAGAATAGGATGTGAGCTAACGTGTAGCGATTCCAAGGCAAGTATAGAACTAAGCGAATCAGTATAAATAGTGCAGTTGGAGTATTGCTCAGCTGCAATATGATCCAGGGCACAAGATATGGCATACAGTTCAGCAGTGAACACAGAAGCTGTAGAAGGGATACTGCGTGCAACTACTGACCCATAGCAAACCACAGCAGAGCCCACTGAATTACCTGATTTGGAACCATCTGTATAAATGGGAACTGAATGATTGTTTGAAAGATATTCATTGAATAAAAGACGGTACTTCCAATCTGGAGTATCTGCCTTTTTTAGGTGACTGAAAGAAAGGTCACATTTGGGAGCTGTAATAAGTCATAGTGGGATGGGCCGACCTGTGGAATCTGCAATGTTATCCAAGGACAGACCCAATTCATCCAATTGGGCCCGGATGCGAAGGCCAAACGGAGTAATGACAGATCATCTGTTCTGAAAAAGTACTGCCCACCGAGGAAGGAAAACACATTTCCAGGTGGGATGCTGCAATGTTATCAGGACAGACCCAATTCATCCAATTGTTCCAAACGGAGTAATGACAGATCGTCTGTTCTGAAAAAGTACTGCCCACCGAGGAAGGAAAACACATTTCCAGGTGGGATGCTTTGGTGAGGAATGAAGTTTCAAAGTATATTGTAAAGATAGTTGCAAACAGCAAAGGTGTAGAGAAGGTTCATGAGATTCAATGTATATACTTTGAACTGGAGAGGTACGGAAAGACCCAGTGCAGAGTCAAAGTCCTTGGTGATGAATGGGGTCCAGCGTCTTTAAGGCCGAGGGTCTGGCAGAGCCATAGACCATTGATCCATAATTGAGTTTCGATCTAATAAGAGCAGGATATACCTTTAACATAGAACATCGATCTGCTCCCCAACTGGTAGAAGAGAGAACACGGAAGATGTTTAGTGCCCTTGTACATTTGACCCGAAGATGCTTTAATTGTGGTATAAAAGTTAATTTACTATCACAGATAAGCCCCAAGAACTTGGTCTCCGGGACCACTGGCAGCAAAACTTCACCGATATGAAGTTCAGGATCAGGACCGTCGATGGCAAAAGTGCATGCATACAGTTTTGGAGAGAGAGAAATTAAAGCCGTTAGCCATAGTCCACTTCTGTACACAATTGAAGGTGGTTTATAGTTGCTGCTCAATATATCTCATGTTTGACGACTGACATGAGATGTGAAAGTCGTCGACATACAGCCCATTCGCAACAGTGAGAGGGAGTTGTTCAGTGATGGTATTTATCTTTATACTGAAGAGTGTAACACTCAATGCACAGCCTTGAGGGACTCCAAGTTCCTGTACAAAAGAACGGGAAAGTGTCGAACCCACACAAACTTGGAATCTCCTGTCCATTAAAAATTTTTAATAAACATGGGTAGATGGCCACGTAACCCATATGTATGGAGGTCTAGCAAAACGCCATACCTCCATGTTGTGTCGTAAGCCTTTTCTTTGTCAAAGAATATTGATACAAAATGTTGGCGGTTGAGTTAGGCTTCTCTGATAGATGTTTCAAGACGAATTAGGTGGTCTGTGGTGGAGTGCTGTCGACGGAACCCACACTGGGTGGGCGAGAGGAGGTTGTTTGATTCAAGGAACCAAACAAGGCGAGCATTAACCATCCTTTCTAACGTCTTACAGAGACAGCTCGTCAAAGCAATTGGACGGTAGTTTGAAGGAATCTTGGAATCTTTCCCTGGCTTAGAGAAAGGTAAAATAATAGCCTGGCACCAGGCATCAGGAAAAACATTCTCCTGCCAGATCTGGTTGAAAACAATCAGAAGGACATCAAGAGAAGCAGGAGATAGATGGTGCAGCACGTCATAATGAATATCATCGGGTCCAACAGACGTACTGGCAGACCGATGAAGGGCCATTTTTAGTTCCACCAGGGTAAAGGGACAATTATAGTCAAAGAAACAGTCAGTTCGAAAGGAAAGAGGTGATCGCTCTGCCCAAGTCTTGATGGCCAGGAAGGTGGAGGAACAAGCAGAAGTGCTAGATACCCGGCAAAAGCTTTCACCTAGAGTGTTAGCGATGTTCGAACATCAGTCACCTCCTGACCATCAGAGAGTAAGATCGAGAGGGGGACAGAATTGTAGTGCCCATTAACCTTTTGAATCCTGTCCCATATGATCTTGGAACTGGTGGTAGAAGATATGCTGGTTGTGAACTTAATCCAAGATTCCTTCTGGCTTTGACGTCTTACCCACCTAGCATGTGCACGGGCCCGTTGGAAAGCAACCCAGTTTGAAAATGTGGGATATCTACAAAAAGTATCCCAGGCCCGCTTTTGAGCCTTCCGTGCTAAGTGGCAAGCAGGATTCCACCACGGATGAGGATATCGTGGAAAACGTGTCGAGGTTTTAGGAATACACTGAGCAGCTGCATGTGTAATACAGTCAGTTACCGCTGCTACACAGTCGTCTGTTGATGGCTGATTTATGATGGCAGGATCAAGAGAGCAGTGAAAGTGGACCAGCCTGCCTGATCCAGCTTCCACCTGGGCACGCGGGTAGGGTGGCATCGACCACGGCAAGTCTCTCTCAAAAGGATCGGAAAATGATCACTGCCTGGTGGATTACTGTCAACCCTCCATGATAAATGGGAGAATAATGAAGGGGAGCAAACTGAGAGATCAATAGCGGTAAAGGACTGACTAGGTGCATGAAAGTAAGTGGAAGAACCAGTATTGAAAAGAGAAAGATTGTGATCAGAGAGCATCCGCTCTACAGATCGCCCCTCCCATCAATAATAGCACTTCCCAGAGGGATGATGTCCATTAAAATCCCTAGGATTAGAAATGGAGATGGCAACTGTTCAACGAGAGCATCAAGATCTGATTGATCATATGTCTCTCCAGGGTACAGGTACAGAGAACAAACAGTGATGGTATGACCCAAGGAAACACTGATGGCTACAGCCTCCAAGGGTGTGTTGAGTGACAAAGACAGGGTGGGCACGCGTGTTGATCAACCAACAGTGCCACCCCTCCATGTAATTGACCATCACACAACCTGTCATTTCTGTACAGAGAAAACTGCCGAATGGAGACAGTATCAGCAGTTTTGAGAAATGTTTCTTGTAAAGAAAGACAAACAGGATGGTAGGAAGCAATCAGCGTTTTGATATCATCCAGATTAGAACGTAAACCTCGACAGTTCCATTGTTTCAAGGTGGCCATTTTTAAGAACGGATAGGTGAAGTGGCTGGAGAACCCTTCGGTTTACGACCACGTCTTTTTTCTTTACTGTCTTTAGTCAGAGGAGGTCTATCAACCTTCATGGATCCTGCTCTGGGTCGGGTGGGCAGGTTTTTGTTATTGGAAGGGGAATCCAGTGACTGAGGATGCGAACAAATAATTGTTTTGTCTCTTGTGGTGGGAGAAAAGATGTATCAGAAGAAATGCCTGTATTTGAAACTGAAGGGCGTGGATCTTGAGGTTTGTTGGAAGGTATGGGAGGAACAGAGATGGGTGTGGAAGTCGATTCATCAACCTTTTAACCACGGAGGTCAAAAGGCTTTTCATTTGTTTTGAAAACGATTCTCTTGGAGGCACAGAGAGATCTGTCTGCACTCCCACTGTAGTTGTGGAATGAAGTGCAGCAGCATATGTCGAGATGGAGTTGTGGACAGCAATTTCCGAGCCTCAGGATAACTAATGTTATGTGTCGTTTTCAAACGCTGCACCTCTTTTCCTCCAACCATTTTGGGCAAGAATGAAAGTAAGAGGGTGAGAACCATTGCAGTTTACGCAATGTGGGTTCATGTCACAGTCATAGGCATCGTGGTCCTTGCCTCAACAATGAGCACATGTCAGGGAACCACGACAAGATGTCTTTGAGTGTCGAATCTCTGACATTGGAAACATCGAAGAGGGTTTGGTATATATGGCGAACCCTGCAAATGAGATAACCTGCCTTGATGGTGGCAGGTGCACGTGGTGAAGTAAATGTTAAACGAGGGTATTTGTTGGCAGTGTAACTCCATCTTTGTGAGTGGAGATGCGCTTCACTGCAGAAACTCCTTGAGTGGAGAAACCAGCGAGAATCTACGACTCGGGAACGTTCTTCAAATCCCTTTCAACAATAACTCCTCACGAAGAATTCAAAATAGCATGAGGTGTAACCTCAATAGGTATATCCCCAATTGCCTTTGAATTCAAGAGGAGTTCACTGTGTTGGGATGTGGATGTTTCAACCAATATGTCACCAGATCGAAGTTTCTTTACTGACTTTGGAGAGCCAGCAAGTCCCTCTAGTCCCTTTTGAATAAAAAAGGGGACATTTGCTTTAAAGGTTTTTCCGAAAGACAATGTAATATAAGAAAATGAGGTACGTGTGTTACTGATGTTGAAGATTGCTGTTCTGAGTATTCAAGGCGTGGTCGCTACCCATTGACTGTTTTTTACAATTTTATTTAAATTTTTTGGAGGATCCATAGGAAAAAGAAAAAAATTTCGGTACCCACTGACCCCACCCACCATGGAGCCCTACAAGGGGCGCACTACAAAGTCATGCAAGGACAATGCAGCAACGCCAGGGTTTCGTGAGCACTATACCCAAACACCAGCATCAGGCACAATGTCCACAACACCTGTTGAGAACTTCCAACACTGGTACTTGGTTGATTCTAGCCCAAGTGGACCAGCCGATTGACCAAGGAGGGCACCCAAAGGCCGCCCATCTACAGGAATTCAAGGCCAAAGTGGTGTGTTAGGGTTGGACCCCTCAACCACCAGGATCCTCTCCTCCCCTTCACGGGTCGCCACGCACAGCAAACACGTGGGTAGATGTTCAGATCCCAGAGAAGGTAACCAGATAGAACAGAACCTTCCCTGGGAGGTCCCCTCACCACGTACAGGAATCCACACCGAGGGAAACATTTTAATGAAGCATGAGTATTATCATGTATGTTTAACCCTCTCACCCTGGGTATTCTTTACTATGCATGTTGCAAAGTTTTAGTGTTTCATGTTAAAAGTTTTGCTAAACTACTTAAGTTATATCAATTAGTATAGCACAAAATCCTAGCTAATAAGTTATATTGTTTTAACAGTATACAAGTTTTAAGTTCTTAATTTTACAATGCAATATTAAAAGAAATTCTAAATTTCTCCTACTGTAATGCACAACATTTTCTCTAGTCATCTTCTCCATTATATCTACTACCCTTTTAAAGAGTAAAATTAAACACAGACTCCTCACTATAAAATAATCATAGCTCAAACAAACCATAATTTTTATAACCTTTAATTTTGTTTCATTACAGAGCTATCAAATAAACAATCAGAACTCTCCTGCCACACACTCTCTTTTAGGATCAGTTAATAGTTTTTCTATTGTGTAATTATATATAACAAATAACCAATAGAAAGGCATGGCTTACATATATCAAATGACTTATTGCATTATGTTCTGAACAGATGAGTGTCAAATTCACTTGTAAAAGAACCAAGTTCCCCACAGGAATCACAATTGCTCTTGTTTATAAATATGTAATGGCTTTTGTTTCATAATTAGAAAGTCATAAAACTGTAATTGTTAGAGTAAATTATCTGCTTTCTCCATATTATTAATCTACATTCTTTGATGAATTATCTGAAGATTTAGTGCCTTATTACTATCAGTATGAAAAAAATAGGCTTACACTTCACCAACAATCAACATCAAGAGAGAAGAAGTTTGGGTATGTACTTTATTTCTTATCATGTTTATACTTTATTATAAAAGTAACCAAAATGAAAACAAGTTTTTTTTTGAGTTAATTAAGATTAGATTAGGTAAAATACATTATAAAAATATTTCACAGTGCATGCACGAGCAGCTTGCAGTAGTTCATGGGTAATGTAATTCAATAACTAAAGTGAGTTGCATGTATTCCAAGTTAGACAAACTATTGTCTGGGCCATTATAAGTTGTAAATCCAGAGTTCAAAGAGCAATAAAACAAAATTTAATGATAAATAAATGTTTACTCTTACAAGACACTGAGAATAAATGTAGTTTCATATTACAATCTGAAAGCATTCTAGAAGAAAAGAGGAGCATTTTATGATTACTTCAATTTTTTTGGCAATTATGAGGTCAGTCAAATTCACCGATCCTATTTTGAGAGAGAGAGAGAGAATATAACAGATAAAATATGAAGTTTTACCGAAAATTTATTTACAAGATACCAAATTTTGTGAGGATGTACATTATACACTGAAAGTTAGAAGCTTTACATCTAAGACTTCAAATTAACCAAGCCCATGTTTAGAGTGTCAGTAGGTCTACAAATATTGCACGTCTGAAAGACCAAGCTTTGCTAATTTGAAAGTTCAAGCTCATTTCATGATAGCAAAGTTTAAGGACAAAATGGAAATAATATTGTAAAAACATCACTATCTGACTATGTCTTACCAGCCTATTGTGAAAAGTGACAAAGTTTCTGTAAAAAGCAGTTAACCCTGTTAAACTTCATTATTAATATTTGTCTATAAATTTGGCATCATAGTTTACATTTCAATCTTTCTTTTACCAAACTTTTAGTTTCATAGTTTCAAACAAAATAGTTAAAACAATTCTCATTCTTCACTTATGTTGTTACATGATGTGTATGCTCTCTTAAGTTTAACTTTAGCAGTCTGTCTCCTACAGTCCAGTTAACATATAAAGATATAAATAATGAAGAGGTCAAATATTCACTTTTAACATCCTATCTTCTCCAATATAATATTTTCCATCCATGACAAAAGTCCTGCCAATTTATCCTTAACTTTTAATTACATGTTTGTATTTGACACACGTATATAACCATCAGAAAGATTTTTTCCAACATGAAGGTTAAATCATCCTTTTGAAGAAACAGTTGACAGGTCTAAATAATGTTGTCACTCATGGTAGTAACTGAATTTCCCCCCTATTTATGGCTTAGTTAGAAAGCCACTTAAACGAATTTTAGAACATTCTATTCTAGTGACAGGTATATTCATGTTATAAAATGCATATTTGAAGGAAACCTGAATTTTCTATTGTGCAACTAAACATATTTCACCACACATCTAAGTACACATACTTCCCTATGCTCAGTATGTCTGTATGAAAATGTATTCTCACGATGTCTGGTAAAGGTATTAAACACTTTAGTTTTAATTCCCATATCAGCAATTTTAAGAATATACATTTTTACTTCAAATGGATTTCTTGTCATCACAAATTATTACACCACATGAAAACTTGCTAATGTATTGCTGCTGTGTTCATAAATGTTTGGTTTGGTTTTATTTTTGCATAAAGCTACCTGAGGACTATCTATGCTAGCCAACCTTAATTTGGGAGTTAAAGGTAGCTAGTCATCACCAATTGCCATCAACTCTTGAGCTACATCTTTACTAATGAACAACAGGATTGATTGTCAAACAATACTGACCCCACAACTGAAAATGTGAGCATGGTTAGTAGGAGAGGAATCAAACCAGTGACCCAGAGATCATGCAATCCAACCAACTGGTCATGCCATACCTTTTATAGACAAGTAAACTACTTATGTTAGTAATTTACTGATTTTTTTTCTAATTTCAAATATTCAGTTAAGAACACAATAGTAATACTCAAATAATACAGTATCTTATAACTATTATAATTTAACTAGCTTCCTAACTATATGTGTTAAAACACTTCCCTAACTTGAATAAAATGAACTAGGTAAAAGTAACTAAAATACTTTAGCAATGGCATCTTTTTTTTTGTATGCATGTCACAAGGTATGAGCGAGTTACATTCAAAATCTAGTTTACTTCCTCATCATGGTTTACATATAAATTTGGCATAAAAGCATGGCTAATTATCAAAATGTTAATAAGTTTAAGTTCTTAATTTTATAAGGCAAGAGAAACAAAAATCCTCAATTTCGTTTAGCAAGAGAATTGTGACATTTGTTCTCTAGGTATCCCCTCTCTTCTAATTTATTTATTACCTTTCAAGAAGTATGAAATTTAATGTAAATTACTCATTGTTACCATTGCTCAGGTAGAGCATAATCTGTACTTGATTACAGAGCTCTCTTGTCAAAATTACATTTCACACCTTATCTTTCAAAAAGTGTCCACAGTTCTCAGATGTTTAATATAGTATTACTTATAATCAACAGAAAACCATGATTTTAATCTATCAAATAACACATTATGTTGTCCTCTGTACAGAGAACTGTTCACTTGGCTTCCAGTTCAATGGAAAAATACCAACAAAGTTTAGATGAATTTCTAACTGCACTTGTCACATAGTTAAAAAGTCAGAAAATCGATAGTTATGGGACACTGTCTGCTTTTTAGCATATTATGCAGTGTTTCTGGTGCATTATATAGTTAAATAATAAATTACTTTGTGCAGTATAAAAAAAAAAAATCAAGGTTACATTTCATCAATGGTACACATGAAAAAAAAAATCCAGGGAAATACATTTCTTGTTTTTTTATGTGTATTCTTTAGTTATTATAAAAGTATTAAAACATAAAAATAAGAAGTTAATTTAAAAAGGAAAGATTAAGTAAAATAGTTTAACAGAATACACTTGTGACAAGTTCACAAATATCCCTTGAATTATGTAATACAGTAGGGTAACGTGAGTTACATGTTTACTGAGTGATTTATACCTTAGGTGGCACAGATACTGGACACAGTTCAATTACAATACAAGAATAAAATTTTAGTATAAACAGATGTAGAGTTCAAAGTCATTCTATAAAAGAAAAAAAAGGATAATTTACTTTTTTTTTGGTGGTTACAAGGTAGGTCCAAAGAGATAAACTTCATATAGTTTGTTTTGCTTGTTTTTTAATTTTCTGCAAAGCTACATTAGGGCTATATGTGCTAGTCATCCCTAATTTAGCAGCATAAGACTAGAAGTAAGGCAACTAGTCATCATCAACCATCACCAACTCTTGGGCTACTCTTACCAACAAATAGTGGAATTGACCGTTAAGTTTAAACACTACCACAGCTGAGAGGACGAGCATGTTTGGTGTGATAAGGGTTCAAACCTGAGACCCTCAGATTACAGGTTGAGCTCCCTAACCACCTGGTCATGCCAGGTCACTTTGTATAGTGTTAGCATAAAAAGAATAACTCATAAAACATATTTCACTGGGAAAAAACGTTTGAAGTCTTTAGTGAAAATACTTCATTATAATGAAGTACGAAAGTCAAACTTTTGTGAAGATACACAAAACATTTGAGCTACACTGAGCCTGTAGTGAGAAATTTCAAGTTGGGTATGTTGAAACTAACCCAAATTAATGACGGATGGCTTCAAAAGGGCACTGCTTACCATTTTACTGCTTTTGATATGATATACATATTAATAAAATAGAGACTTTTTTTCCTTAAAATAAAGCATTCTATCAAATTCATTAACTTGTTACATAGCATAAACCTAGGTTTAAGATCTTTTTACTTTCATACAGTATAATTCTTTCTCACTGACAAATATAAAAATAAAATTCAGTTGTCAACATTTTTATCAATGTAATCTTAAATAAAGAAATAAAGGAGCATTTTACAGATCACAGCAATACACTAAGGATTATACCATAAACACTACCTACATTCATATGCAAATGAGTTTGGGTTGGTAGGTTAACCTGGTGGTATATAACAGGCATCTAATTATCAACTCTTAAGAAGCATTTGCTAAATTAAGTTTAAATAACAATACCTGTATCAGACTTGGCAATGGTAAAATAAGCAATGATCTTCTTATTTAGTCCAATGTCCCACCTCACTTCAATGTTATCTTGAGTCTGGGATTCTTTTAACTTCTTGTCATAATCTGCCTCCATCTTCACAAGTGGCCCAAAAATGTTTTGATACTGATAACCATCTTCATATCTAAAAATAAGTATTTTTAAATGCTGTTCAAGTACAAAAACTCGTATATTTTACCACTTTATAGATTTTGAATCATTGAAACCCACTGGCTTTTTTTTTTCCCTTACAATGAAAATATTTAACCAAATTTCATTATACTTAATATAACATACTAAATTACACCTAGCTTCAGGAGATTTAGCTTAGTATTTCTATCAATTTTTAGAATGTAAAATTTTCAAATCTATGTTGTAAGACACTGTTTTATAGGCAACAATAAAAATACTTCCTTTTACTTTATACATGATTAGAAAGTTAAATTTTATATATACAGTCGGTTGTTAATGAATATTAAAAAAATTTGAACATCTCT
The DNA here is from genome assembly GCF_004210375.1 of Tachypleus tridentatus. NCBI lineage: Eukaryota > Metazoa > Arthropoda > Merostomata > Xiphosura > Limulidae > Tachypleus > Tachypleus tridentatus. The sequence goes on along the minus strand of NC_134828.1, from coordinate 71,541,269 downwards.
TTTTTTAATACATTACCTTGCTGACTGAAACAATCATTTCTAGTCATAAACCACAAGAAAACTAGACAAAACCTAATCTTTCAAAATGGCATTACTATGTCAGACTAGATGGTAGTATTTTGGTTGAAATAAATTTTTATCTAATAAATTAATTTCTTTATAATACTAGTAGGTTACTTTATGTCATCAAATTATTTTTCTGCCACCTACAACATTCACTTACACCTGATATGATAAAGATTTTATTAACTTTCAAATAGATATAATTTAAAATTAAGCAATTTTCAGTAACAAAACCAAAGTCTAAAAAGTATAACAAAAAATCCAGACCTGTGATTTATTCTTAAGCCTTCCAAACTTACCATGATGTTCTTTTGTTCAGTACTGCAAGAGATCTTACTTTCTCATGAAATCAGAAGTTTCTGCTGTATCATTTGATTTACTTTACAATAAATAATTTATAATTATTTTATCCAATGATATTTGAACTTTCCATGTCCACAGAAGTCACCATGAAATGTTTTGGACAGTTTTCAATTTCCTTTGCAAATTATGCAAAATAAATGTTACAATGTGACAAGTTCTACAACACTTGAGTTAAACATTAAAATTATCAGAATTATTATTTTACTTATATTCTGAAATTTAATACTCAAACATGCATTTGCCACAGCTATACACCAGTCATAATATAAACAAAAAGGATATTAAAAAAAATGGAGAAAAGAATCTGAGTACAGTTTCATAAGCTTAATTTCTACATTGACCATGTAGAATGTTCAATGTTCAAAAGCACACTTTTGAGAAGTATTACTGGTGACAAAAAATTACATGGCTTAATCTGAATTAATTGAGTCTGAATATTTATATCTAGACACTGAATTTAATCAAAAGTAATCTTAGTACCAAACACCATTCCCCAAATCTGTTATATAAAATAGTGGTTTTAATACAATACCTCAAAAGAACTTGCTGTGGTTCTTCATCAACACCTGGTTTTTCCAAGTCTTGAAAGGTAGCATCAACATTTTCCTAATATAATCCATTAAAAAAATTCATTTTAAAATATTTAATTTATTAAAGTGTTTCAAATTTTATGTATACACTACTGGTACTTTAACATCCATTACAAAAGAACAGTAAAAGATAGTGATGAAACAATGTTGTTTTATTACCTTCCATAGCTCTTCCAACTTATTTATCTGTTGAGCTGTAATCTGACGTGCTCGAAGTTGTTCCTGCTCTTGAGGAACTTTAACCAGCCAAGTAAGGAAGGTACGGTCATTAATAAGAGGTTTCCACTGATCTGGGTCCCTAGAAGAATTTAATACATTAGAAATTTGTTTATTTTGTTGAATTTCACACAAAGCTGTCCCAAGTTTTGAAGAGACAGAATAAACTGAAGGTAGGTTGTCAATACCACTCACCAACAAATCTTGGGTTACTCTTTACCAACACAATGAGAATGACCATATTATTACCTATACACACAAAAAAATACAGTTGAAAATGCAACCTGATAGACTAAAATATTGGATTTTGTGTTGGCAAAAATAATACAGTATAAAATCTAAGACAGAACTACTGGCAACTTGTCAAAGAGAAGATGTAACAGGTGGACATGGCAAGTGGGTCTGATTTTACAATTGGTGGCTTTATAAACAAACAAGACTGCAGGCTATGAAACTATCAATTGCCTGAGTAATAACTATATTATGAAAAGTAATTTACTCTAAATTTCACACTTTTTGCAGGAATGGTAAATAAATTAGGGAGAAGACTTCACACTGGAGAAGACAACATTTTTTGCATTTCCTTATAAAATTAACATTAAACTTAAGAACTTAAAACTTATATAAAATTAAGATTTGATTTAACTGTGTTTTGATGCAAAGTTTATTCATTAACCATGATAATAAAGTAACTTAATTAAAAACTAGCAATGACCCAGATATTGCTGTAGACAATAGACAGCAACACACAAAATTTTGTAAACATTTTCATTTATCTTTTAGGGTATGTATTCCTAAGTGGAAATATAAAAAAAAAAGTTATCTGACTACGACTCACAATGGTTGTTATAAAAGCAGTAAACTGCAATTTACTTTATCCAATTATTTATCACTGTAACCATTATACATTTACATGCCTTATACCTATAGAATTTTATGAAAACCATAATACACTAATTCATGTTACGAAGCTAAGTTATTTTAAAAGAAAGTCACTATCACTAGAAATTTAACTTTTTATTCAACTGCATTTTTTCATGCAAAAAAAGGAAAACAACTTTTTTGCTTGAAAAAATACAGTAATGGAGGAAAGTTACATGAATAACCTATAAATCTCCCTTTTATTGGACTTATTGTAACAAATTAATGTTAAACAGCATTTTAATAATGCAGTAGACACTATTTAATAAAATAGTCTGTAAACTTTGCTTTTTTTGCAGACTCATTTGCATTATTTCTTATAAATGTACTTATCTTCCTAGTTCTGTATTCTCCATTAACCATTAAAACTAATATCTAACAGAAGATTACATGTCTTTAAGTTGAAAAACTTTTAAAACAAATAATTACAGATAATATTCTGCACAATTAAATATACTTCTGCAACAAATTTGTTCAAAATACTATATCAAATTATAATTAAACAAACATGCAAGAAAATGTTAATCATAGTTCAAATACAATGGTACATGAAACAAACTAGTTAATAAAAACCCTTTAAGGTAAAAGATATGGTGAAAAATCACAAAAGAATGATTATTTTAATCACATCAACCCCTACTAGCCCAAAACATTTCCAATAAAATATGATTATATAAGAACATTTAACCAATATGTTGGATGCCACTATAAGAGGGCTATTTCACTTAGTATCAAATCATAGATTAAGAGGTGGGTGAGTAACAAAACACAAAATATTAGTTGAATTACTATATTTTTCTACAAAAATTTCATAGTCCTACCAATTCATGTCTTTGAGGCTGCTTTGAGCTGCACAAGGCTGACGACATAGAAGCACCACAACTGAATCAGCTTTTGCTGGGATGAATCCAAGAACAAATACATTACGGCAACCACAACTGTAGCACTCAAGAACAGTTTCTCCCAAAGGCCCATCCTTATGAAGAGTCACTTCTTTATGTTTTGCACGAACCAAATGATTGATAATATGACTGCAAAAGAAAACATTATGCATAAAATAAAAGAAATGCCAGTTTACATATATTTAACAAACATTTCAAAACCAATGTGCAATACTCTCCAGAAAACATCCACAAATATTTACATACACAAAGATATTTTAAAAATTGACTGGCATATTACAATAAAATAAGAATTAACATTTTCAACCATGTAGACATTTTCAAATTCATTTCTACATTGGTACTGCATTATATTCAAAACTTAATTAAACAATTTTACTATCAATGTATATTAATATTACTATTACTGAGTATAATTTAAACTTCTATATTACCCAAGTTTTATTCCTTTACTTTAACCCTATCATCATGGGTGTCACCAATGCCATTTTTAAACCCCTTCTGTGTATGTTACCAAGTTATGTTCAAAATTTAATTGTTCCACCTTAATATGAATGTGTTTAATGGAATTACTGTTATTAAGTGCATTATAACTTCAAGTTTTTTATATTATCTAAGTTTTCATTCCTCTATTTTAAAAGGAAACTTTAAAACTGTAGGTTTTTGCTGTCATGATCCACTCACTGTAGTAAGTCTAAATTTTATGATGCTATTATACACAACACTGAGAATATCATAAAGACTGCTGGCATAAAAGGTCTAAGCTCCACCTGTCATTCATTGGAATATGAAAAATTTCCAAGAACTTATCAATGGAGTTTCACATTCTAATGCTTTTAAACTTAAAGTCAGCCTTGCCCACTTGCAAAATCAAAGCTGTGTTGCCAGGTGACAGTTTGCAGTCAAATGGCATGCTCACAACCAATAGAGAGATTTTGCACTATTCAGTTATAGATTGAAGAAACCTCTAACATTACAGATTTATAACATGAGATAAAGAAGTTTAGTTCAGTGTTTTCTTGAGGTTTTCCTAATGCTTGGCAAGTGATTCTCCTCTTATATGTATTAGTTTGCTAAACAGTTAGATTGCATTTAGTTTTCACATTCATATTTTAATTAGTTATGTATAATTTTTCATAAAAACATCTGTAAATTTTATGATTGTATAACATTTAACTTTTTTTTTTTTACTGGAAATGTCAAAGCAAAATGACATAATTTGTGTGAACAAGTATTAGTAAATGAATTTGTGGACAGCCTTTGCCCTACAATAATTATAGAACACTGCGAGGTCACATTGGCAAGAACAGGTTGGTGTATCTGCATCAAGAATAAAAGACAGAATTGGAAGGAAAAGCTTAAAAACTATAAGTGAAAAGAAAAATAGGAAATTATGCATGTGCAAGAAAAAAATTAAAAAGTATCACAGGAACATTTAAAAGATGTGCATATTTCCACTTCTTAAATTTAATCATTTCATTGGACTGGAAATTGATGATAATATCTAAAATTAATGGTACAACAGAAAAAATGGAAAATAAAATATAAATATTTACTTTAAAATTTTTTTAATATTCATTATGATACTCTAGAGATTATGCAAATGAAATACGAAAACTGAAAGAAAAAAATAGTATTTTTGTACTTCATATAAAAATCACATTGCTCATGAACTATTCAGAGTGCAAGTGCAAATAACTACATTAAAAAATGACTTATTGTATATGGTAGAAAAAATAAAAATTAAATATTTTACTTCTCTGAGACTCCATACTTTTAGGAAGGTTCTTGTCAATTTTCAAACAATTTCACCCACTCGTTTTATTTTTTGGAATGAAATGTAATGATACAGATGTCAAGTTACAATTCATAGCATGCAGTTAACAAAAGGTCAATTCCCATGTATGTGTATATGTGCAAAAACATTATTTGGGTAGTTTTCAAACCATTTCTTGAAAGTGCAAGTCATTTGTTTACCAAAAGAAATGTTAATTCGACCTCACTTTCTGGTACACTTGTATGTTTCTTCATTAAGTGAACAGAGAAGCATATACAGGTACGTAATCAAAGTGAGCAAACTATGGCATATCAAAAAATAATAATTAGCCATCTGCTTTTCTGTTAAATTAACTTAAAGATATTGTTACAGCAGTAATATTAAACTCTGCATGATATACTCAGAAATGCTACTTAACACTTCTTGGAGTGCAACATACATGTTCAAAATGTTTATCTTTGATAATCTTTCTTAATACATTGAGCCAGGATCAATTTGACTGACCTTGTAACCATCATGTAATAAAAAACTCTAAATAATATAATTCTGAAGGTAATAACTATATCTTTACAAAATTTAGCAACCTTTTATTAAATATAGCAAGTGTGTTGCAAACAAAAAAAGTTTTGTTAAGCATGTTTGAAAAAGATATCTGTGGATTTAGGAAGTCTTTATTGAATCTGACTGACTAAAAGGTAGTTTTCATGCTAAAAAGAAAAATACTTCAACCTAAAGTTTTCATAGTTGACTGGCATAATCTCTAGCATTGTCTAAACAAATATCACAATATCTTTTTCAGTAAAACATCATACTTTGTCTCATTTTCTCTACCCTAACACTAACTGTAGTGAAATCATCAATGGACAATGAAACGTAAAGTGAAAACACTTAAAATAAAATAATAAATTATTTCTTGAAAGACTGCAAATTATATTAAAATTCAATTACCTATCCTAATAGCTTCAGCTTTTCACCTTTACAACTGCTTGCTTTTAGTTTTATTTCACACTATACTTTTAGCCATTTTGAAAAGAGTTTATGCAAAATACACAAGCCTGTCTGGGGAAGAATACAAGTGAAAAAATACACAAGGTAACTTTGGGCTTTCTTCACTCTTTCAGAGCATGCATAATTTTGTGCACATGTTAAGAGGTTTCAGTGAATAACATTCAAACTTTAATTACTTTATTATCATGCTACATAAATTTGACATAAAAGCATGGTTACTAATCCAAATTTTAATATTACACAAGTTCTTAATTTTATAAGGAAATATTTTACTTTAAATCTCAATTTCCTCTAGTGTGAGAATTACAACATTTCTTCTCTAGGTATTCCTTCTTTTCTAATTCATTTAGCATCCTGTCAAGAAGTATGAAATTTAGCTTACATTACTCATTAAAATGCTGTCATCACCCAGACAAAACAATATTTGTAGCTTTCAAATTTGTGTTACAAAGCTATTAAATATAAAAGGACCCCTCCATTTGTCACATCTCTCAGAAATTGCCAACAGTTCTCTCCAACATCTAATACATTATTTATAACCAACATAAAACCAAAGTTTTAATCTATCAAATATTTCATATTACATCGTTTTCTCTAGGGATAATTACCTCATAAGCTTCTCATAAATTAAGCTGAATTTTTAACAGCTATGTCATAGTTAAAAAGCCAGCAAAATTGTAATTCTTATACTTTCATTTTACATGTTCTTTGGAGCATTACTTAACTGAATAAAACATTTATTGCACTAGTACCATTAGTGTAAAAAGTAAGGTTAATCAACAGTCAACAGAAAAAGAGGGACCCAGGTAAGTACTTTATTTCTTCTTTAATAACTTATTTCTAAGTAGTAATAATCGATATATAATGTTGTGTAATGCTGACCAGGCATGACTAGAATGTCACGATAATAATAAAATAGTATGTAACATTGAGACTTAACCTATTGGGCTTAAAAATTTATATTTTTGTGTTATAATCTGTAGTTGTTCTAGAACACAAAAAGCAATCTATATTTCCTAATTATTTTTTGTGGTTAAATGATTGGTCAAATTGACAGGCCCAAAAGAATAAATAAAATAGCAAAATATAGTCTTACTGAAAACAAACATTTGAAATATGCTTGGAAAATTTTAGAGATTATACAAATAATATTTGAAATTTTGGGGACAATAGTTTTATTTTTTAAATCATAACATGAAAATCACCTCTCACTCATACTAGTAACAAAACATACTCAATATTATCACAAAAGTCTTTGGTAAAAATACTTCACAAAGATTCTGATTTTTTGTGTATAAAACATTTGCAATCTTTATTAAAAGCCTTCCAAATTTTCTGTAAGTACTGCAACAAAAGTTACATTATAAATAGTTAATGTGTGCAAATGTGTATACAAACATGTGTATATTATAGTGACCATCATAAATGTTAATACATGCCATGAGAGTTAGAAAGAATAAAGTTATGGAAAGATAAGGGAAGCCTAGTTTGTAGGTTAGACAACTTCCCATCTCAGTAAATCAAGAAAATAAAAAGTTCTTATTTCATTTTTCAGCCTCTCATTATCTATACTGAGGGTTTCTAAAGGGTTAGATAATCTAAAATCCATAAAAGGGATGAAAATATCTAAAGGAAAAAAAGAGTGCCAAACTTATCACAGGTCACAGAGAAGATTAAACATTTAAATATTTCCTTTTGAAATAAAAGAAATAAATCTTAGTTAATGCAAAAATTTAAACTAAATATACCTTCCAATTTCTAGTTAAGATGCAGAATTATCATAAATGCATTTAAGTTTTGAATGCAACCCTGTAAGAAAAAGACAGAAAAGAAAAAGTTAACATTCAAACTTTAACCTACCTGTGTGCATGGAATCTGTGTGATATATGAGAATTGGAGGACAATACACAAAATGAAATTTGTAATCATAACTACATTTAGAAATTTTCTTGCTTTCACTTTACAAATATTTCATTCATAGTGGCAATCATTTACAGCTACTGATATCATTCAAACCTAAAGTATTTTAAAAACAGTGGAATATTCCCAGTATATTAGAACTATACAAGAAAATATCCTAATAATACACATGTAAAACCCATTCACCCTACAAGATATATAAATATTACTCTTTCAAAATGTACATGTAATTTTAATTAAATAAATTATTATTTAGGGACTCCAGCCCATTTCAATATCATCCAATAATAAATTTCTTACTTATAAATAAACTTACCTTCCAGATGTGTTGCCTCTTCCATTACAAAACCACCTCTTGCAAACATTACATTGCACAACACAGCTTGGATCATGTATCCCACAATACCTAAAAAAAAAAAAAAAAAAAAACTAACTAAGCCATTACTGAATAAAAACAAATTGTAGGACACAGCATTCAGCAATTGGTCATGCTGGCTTGTATAATATTAACATTGCTAAATGTTAAACAGTTTTGATAATTATCTTTCAACTTGTATTTCAACACATGATCAAATGAAACATCACTTCAAACAATACATAAAATGTGACTACATGCATCAAAAAGGTATGAAGATACAACACATCTAATATTATCAAAGACTGCTTATGTAACTCTCTCTGTGTACCTCATTGCAAAACACTGGCCCATAACTTATTAACTAATGTAAAAACTTTACAGCCCACAAAGAGAATCTTTAAATTACAAATTATATTACTTGTTAACTATTATTTATTGAAAAAATATATGTGAAAGGAACTTGCAAGGAAAAAAATTATTAAATTTCCCATGAAAACATTAAACATGCAGCAAATCATCTAAGAGTTGTACATCAATGAAAAATTAATACTTAATTTTGTTGAATGAACATAATATGCTTTTGTGACTGCTCTTCAATATGAGCATATTCAGTGATATATGCAGTCACTTTAAATTGATCAACATTCTTAATTAAACTGAGATAACTTAAACTTACAATGAACTAAGTTTTCCCATGTTCAATACTTAAACAATACTTAATAAATCTCCAATCGTTTGGTCAAATATTATTACATTTCTGACTAAGAAACATTTCATAACCATATAAACTTCATAAAATTTGTAATACAAATAATACATAAACCACAGACCACCATGTCATATCCAAGCCAACCTGATGAGCTATGGCACTAGGCAAAAGGGCTCATCAGCACTAGATATAGCAGATACATAACAGTTAACATACTATCACATGTTCTTCCTTGCTTTTACTCATAAGTTCCCTACATAACTAATGCAGTTTTCTCACACTAACATTCTGGGATCAAATAAACAAGATGTCACTGTCTTGCAATAAATTCTAAGTGACAGCAAGTAGAAATAACAGTAATGAATAAATAATTTTATTAATCATTACCCAGTTCAGATTTGTAATTAGGTTAAATTTAATTTATAATAACTCTTCTCACTTACTTAATCTAATTCATACCATATAGTTGATGTTTATGTAACATTACATAAATAGCACCTGTATCATTACTATGTCTGGTTAGATTTGATATGGGGCAAAAGGTTTCATCAGTACTGAATACTGCTGAAATATGGTGAAAAACATTGTTATAAGTTCTTCCTTGCTTTCACTCAAGTTCTAAGAACTAATACTACCATGTACTTTACATCATGTCAATCATGTAGCAGTGATGAATATTACGAAAATGTTTCTATCTAGCACATAAACACCAACTTTATTTTTGAATTTTCAAAACATTTTTAAAGAAAAGATTGTTAGCATAAGTGAGCAGGCTTTGACTCATTAAAATTATAATAAAATACAGTAACAAAAGAATGGTAGTCCCTGATATCCCTTGTTTCCCCATATGAATTTATTTGTTTTAACCAATATCTACACACAAGTTTTATGCAGCTTAGCCACTGAAAATAAAGGTAAAAATTATATAATGAAATACTGGACAAACAACTTCTAACTAAGCACTCACTTCAACATGTCTGAGCTTTAAAAACACTCATATGTTACACAGATAAGGAAAGAAACCAGATTTGCATTTTTCACTCCCATTCCTTCCTACACACAAGCTAAACCTGAGCCAATCCCTATTCCTGACTGTCAAAATCTACTAACATTAACATTGTTTCTCCTTTTGATCTCTCTTACACTTACAATTTCAGTAGCAGCTTTAGTTCAACTTATAAAGCTTCATTATGCTGGTAATATATTCTGAATTTACCTATTGTGACTAGTTCTAACCATATTAGTGGTCATTCTCATTCAAATTTAAGAGACTATAACATCGAGTAGTACTTGGCTCATCACTGAAGAACACTGGTTGTCAACAATCTTACACAACATCTAGCATTATAGTCATTTCCTCCCCTAGGCATAAAAAATATTATCTACATAAAATAAAGGAATAAAAATAGCTAGAACAAAATCAGTTTCTTAGCTACATGTTAGGTTAAAACTACACAGTCTTGAATTAAAACACATTGGTAAAGTCAAACAATTAAAAGGTGTGGAAATTGTCAACTAGTACAATAACTAAAGTAGGACAAAAAAATTCCTAATACACACTACAACTTTACTTGACATGTCTGTTCTCCCCCACCATATTAAAATAGGATGTTTGGATTGAAATTATAGTAAACATTATTATATTGCATAATTTAACCATTTATCTAAATATATCTTAAAACATACTATAACAGCCATTTTTCCACTTTACTATCTTCAATTCATAATTTCTGGTAATATGTTTCTATAATACATACTGATTACATTTACTTACTTGCAAGCATGATCAGGAAGGTCTTTTGTATAATATTGGTCTTCTTCATCTTCTTCAAATGTTAATTCACCAAAACCTTGAGTAGCAGCAGCAACATCTCTATCAAGCCCATTTTGAAGAGGAATTTCTGGCCCATTTAACTGAAAAGAAATGAGAAATTACAACTATAGCTAGAAATTTAGTCAGTGCAATGTTTCAGAAATGACATGACAAAATGGATATACTTCCAGAAAACAAAAGAAAATCCATGAATTTTTGTAAAATATACAAACTCGTATGAAACTATAGCGAATTTAATACTGGAAACAGAGAAATGAACAAATTAAATGAGTCTGTACATAATTGTTCCTTGCAGAACTTCTGAAAATAATTCAAATAAGAGTGCATGCAAAGTAGTACACAGCAAACCCAGGTATGTAACAACTAAGCAATTAGTTTAGGTAATGTGATATTACTCTATCAAATACTTTATATACATTTTGACATCACTGTGTCTTACCAAATTTCATTTCATATTTACCTACAAAAAATTACTTAATCCAGTTTGCAATAAGAGTTGCTTATATGTTACATACTTTCATGTTTTAATCAACTGTGATCTATTTAGCATAAGAACAAAACTGTGAATGTTTCTATGCACATTACATTGTAATTTTATTAGTGTTTTATGCATAGTTTGCTTCAATATACAATGAATTAAGAAGCTGGATTTTTCCCAAGAATTGTTACGAAAAACCAAGGTCCTATTTATTTTAAATGGTAATTACTGCTTTGCAAATGAACAGTTATTTTCATCCCTACTATGATGTCATTACAATTACTTTGGTTGTTTATAATTGTAATTTAGATTCCCAAAAGGTTTTGGTACACCAATGGCTAGTCTAAACACAAGGGCCTCAGTTATTTCCTTATAATCTAGATGGTGACCTAAATGAGAACTTCAACCAAGAACTGAGTCAGTTCAAACTTCTTTTATAAAATTGCAATTGTATGTTCATAAAAGTAAGGACACTTGTTAAAGTGTATTTATTCTAGACAGTAGTGGACTATTACAGCATAATCCAAATGTCCTACAAAGTTCTGCATAAAGAAAACTATTACATTTGAGTTTTGTTTGTTTGTTTTTTGTCTTTTTGCCCAAAATACCGAGATCTATAGTTTATGTTTATTTAAAATATACATTTGCTCCATAGGTGTACGATTTTAAAAACTTTTCAGGTCCTAATTTCAAGTGAAATTCAGCATTAAATCTCAGGATAAAGTAAGGTAGAAATCAGTGAATTTCAAATGACTAATACATTAAATTTTGATTGTAGGTTATAGTACTCGGTGTTGTTCACTGATGAACCAGTGCTGCAAGTCTGCATCAAAATTAAGGATTTAAAATTTGTGAAGATACAGAAAATTAGATGTATTGTAAATTTGTTAGCAAACTGTATTTGGATGCTAAAAATAACAAAATTCAAACTAAATGAAAACAGCATCTTCAACTTTTAAACAAATATTTGCAATTAAGCCTATGTATTTATGCTTGCTTAATATCTTTATCAAAATGATGGTTTTGTAAAGCTCTGTTGAAACTAATATTTAATAAATTTTAGTTAAAAGACTATAATTTGTAAACAAGTACTTGCAATTAAGCCTAGGTATTTACATTTATTTACTCTATTATTTAAATAGCAGATATTTGTAGAGTTCTCTTGAAATCAATATTTACTCAATTTTTATTTTTACATCTATAGAAAACTATAATTTAAAAATCTCAAAATATTGGTGTGAGAAGTTTAAATATTGATATTTGTATTCTTGATTGCAATGAAAAGTAATATGCACAAAGTCTCACAAGTTTAAGGAAGATAAAAATACAGACATTCACCAACAGATGGTAAAATAAAAACTTGCAGGACATTATATAACAAACAGATCACAAAGAAAACCTTGGCCCTTCAAGGTTTTTCTTTCAACAGCCTTCCATGTCCAACTTACCAACTAATTCAAGTCATCGTGGAATATTTCATCATCCTCAATACTGCTAGTAATACACATTCATGAGTCTGATGCCGTAAGTACACTATTAAATATTCCCCCCACTGTTATTATGTAAGCAAGAAAATGCCCAACCACTAACCTCAGACTCAAATGTCTGATTTAGACAGAACTTCACCTTGTAATTCACTCAACACAAAGCAAGCAATCCAACCAAGTAACAGTTTGAACTGGAAAATTTGAGCATGCTCTAGTTCCTAAACTCAATCTTAAATCTACTTTTACAAAACAAGTTTCTAATATTTACAGTATAATTAGTTTGATAAAAAATATATATAAAAACATACTGAAACAAGAAGTTTAGCACTTAAGCTAGACATTGAGGTCCATTTGCTCTCAGATCCCAAACTGTTAACCATTCTATACTCATTAATAGTAGGGTACTAAATAATATTACAGGTGGACAAATTGCAAATTTATAATAGTACAGAGTAGGGGGTGGATATTGGAGGGTTTTTCCTCCATACTTCATGTCGTGATCTTCCAGGAGACTTGCAACTGAAATCCAAGGGAATAAAAACTTGCACATACTTTTTTCAATTGAATCTTCACTGATAATAAAATAAATACACTGTAATGATGGTTTTATCAACCATCTAATCAAATTGGCTAATTACAGATTGGTAACCTGCTATCTTCCCATACATTCAGTGGAAATGCTTCTACTTTTGAGTTTTAAATAGGCCAAAGCCAATACACTGCTTTCTGATACAGCTCTCAATAGGTCACAGAGTGCTGTAAGTAGACAGCCTAACCCATATTTGCTTGATTCATGCATGACTAATGTAAGTGATACTTGCTTCTCTTTTCTCCAGATGAGACGTGGATTGGACAAGATTTCTCTCAAGTAAGCAATACCAGCAGACTTCCCTGCCTTGTTAACAAAAATTTAATAATTGTACAGTCCCAAATAAGTATCATATAGGGTGGAATAGAGCTTGAAAATAAATAATCACACATGCACAATTATTCAGAACTCTAATTTTTCTGTGTTGGTTGCCCACAAAAGTTATGTAGCTTTCAAAAATTCATCTTAAAACAAAAATATATATGGCACTAGAATAAGATGTCTCAAAACTATTGTGATTTATCTGGCTTTCAAACTAAGCTATGAATAAGTATCACTAAATTCCATTACTGCTAGAAGCAACAATTTTACACACTGCCTGTCAAGCTGTTCTTAAAAAGTTTCTTTTACCCATCAAATACAAGTATCCCTCAATTTACAAACAATCCATTTACTTTTGTTGCCAGAACATAATTAACTTCTGCAGGTATAAATTTCAATCTGCATTATCATTGTTTTTGCTGGAGCAAAAACTTGTGTAAAAATCATAAGAAAATTTTGCCTACTCCAAAACAATTTTTCACTATTATGAAATTCAAGTTAAGTGAAGTGTTATTACTAACATTTCAAACAACACACCATTCTTCCAGTTGCCTTGACAAGCAATGCAAGATGACCTAAGAAGATTGAAACATTGTTCTCTGCTTTATTAGTAAAAGTGTTAATACCAGCCATCCTGAGATATATTTTATATAAAATACTTTATCAATACCACAGAACTAAGCTGAATTTGGATCTAAAAAAATATGATATTTCAAGCTCACTAACATCTTACTGTTTGGAACCTACAACAAAAAGAAAGTGTTTTGTTTTTTTACATAAAAACTTCAGAGAGGCTGAAAAAACCACCAGAGGAACATTTTGAACTTTCAAATGGTTATACTCATGTCATTGAGCAAAATAGGCATAGTTAAAAAAGTATTTTCGAAAATAAGAGAGATAGGTGGGGCTACCTTTGTTGATTCACTAAATAAAGTAATATTTCAGAAAGCAGAAAATATGGAAGGTTCTCTTATATTCTAACTAGTCAATATCAGTATTTGAATTTCTAATTTGTAAGAAATTATAGGACTTTGTATTTGGACATTATAATCTTCCCATTTAATACCAAACTTAATGGCACATTCATAAAATAGTTTAATAAAGTTTTAAATGTTAATCTATAAATATAATTATATTGCCTTTCACCTGTGACCAAAGGAAGACCAATACAGATAGGAATAATTGAAGTGCACAGGAATGCTCACTATAGCTCCAAATTTACAAGCTTTTGGTAGCACCCACAAGTTTGTTAAACTAAAAAAATTATATGTTTTACATAAGTATTTGTAATCAAGATGTCTAACTTGCCAACATAAGTCTGACTCAAGTTTTGAGAAGTCAATGTGCAAGGTGACATTTACAAAAATAAAAATACTTTTGTCCATTGTAATTTCCATAGACTCTAGAATCTCTGAAATGCATATCTGCAATTTTTGCAAAAACTGCTGAAATAAGTATTGTAGTACTTAATAGTAAAGATCACAATGAAAAATATGGTGGCCCTAAAAAAACTTAAAACATCTGAATATTATCAATGACTACTTATAGTATTGTGCTTATAAAGCCTCATTAATTGTTATATACAGGTTTGTTGAATGAATCAAAATTTCATTATTTTTACTAATTTTCCTTTCAGTAAAAAAAATGGCTTTTCCAGTTACGTGTACAAAAAAGAAAGAAAGAAACCTTATCACTAATTCTTTCACAGAACTCTTTTCATCTTGGATACCAATGATTCCATTCTTGTATCAAAAAGGATATTTATATATATATATAAAATGGATGATGTGCTACTTTAGGAATGTAATTAGATTTGAAGGTAGGTTGCTAAAGAGCCTTGTGAACAATAAAACAGAGAGAAGTATACATACACATCTCTCTCTCTCTCTTAGTATTGCTGGCACACAAAAATATAGCTCATAAAAATGAAACGAGTATACTAATTTTTTTTTTATTTCATAAAGACAAGTAGGGATAGCTACATACATAACAAAAACTACAGTAATATAGAAAGTTTTAATGATGTAAAAAATGTTCAATGAGAAATTCAAAACTGCAAAAACTTAGTTACTTAAAAGTTGAAAAATGTTACCCCTCTCCAGCTTAGACTAATATAATTAGTGATTTGCCAAAATGTAATTTTAAATAACTCAGTTTCTGCACTTTAAGCTTTCATGTTTTGAAACATTCTGTAGCATTAATACTTTCTATATTATCATAGCTAGCTAGGTTATGTATGTTTTAAACCTTGCCTGTCTTAATTAAATCTAATTTTTTTAATGTATGTCCTTTACCACAAACTGTCACTAAATCACCATTGTAGCATAATATTAATGTTTGATAAGCAACATAAAATGCACAATACCATGTTAAATGGCACTCTATAATGTAGAATGCAATATCTGGATCCATCTGTGTACATACCGTTGATATACTTAGAATTATTTCTAATGAACATGGATGTCAATTACTCTGTTGTACATCTCAAATTGCAGCACAAAAGTGTTTACATGTATTTTTATAAATGTATAGCCTATGGCTCTCAATTTTTAGTTTTTTTCTTGGTACAGCAACATAAAACTGGCAGATACTTTGGTTTAAGTATCTCTGTCCCCACTGCTTAGAAATAGAGATAACTAAAGGTGTTCAGAAAATTTCTTTCTTCACCCCACACGAGATTTGTTTTTTGTTCAAGCTACGCAAAAAAAAAAAATTATGAGCACAAATAACTATTAGTTAAAGAAAGCTGATGACAGATACTAAGTGATGAGTGTGATTATCACACACAAAATCAATGACCAATATGGGACTTATAGTCCACTACAGGAGCAGGAATCCATAGATCCTATGCCAATTTTTGTTGTGGGGGAAACAGGAAAACCCACTTTCACTAGACCAATAAAGTAAGATAGTGCCTATTAGGTGAACGTGTATTAAATGGAAGGGGTGGCATTTGAAATGACTTAACTGCTGCTCCTGGTGAATACAATAGGCTTAAAGCGTACGAGATTCTGTGTCATGGCTCAATGCAAATTTGACGAGCATAAAGCAATGACCTTTTCTTTGTAATATGACTTCTTTGTCTTTTATCAATTTTTATCTAATTCCACGCAACTTTTTTATTGAAATTTAACTTCGTAGCTTTTTTGTGTTATAGATCCTAATATATCACTGTGCTACTATTACAATAACTGTGTAATAGAGAACCACAACTATTCCAGAAATAATCTAGTTTCATCTGTAGCACACTAACAAAAACACCAGACAAATGTTTTTGGTGAAATTGTTTCTTTTGATTGGCTTTATACTTTTTTTGTTCAAAATACAGGTTTATAGGTATTTTATAAAGGTAATTATATTTTACCAAAGTTTTTTTTTCAGTATTTTAGTAATTTCTCATTAAGAAAAACATCTGAAAAGTAAATAAAAAATTTAGTTTCATAACTTCCTGAAAAACATTTGCAAGTAATCTTATCCTCAGGATCAGTGTATTGTTACAATAATCAAAATAAAATGAGAACACTTATCAAGGCTCATGTGCTTATGCCATGTTAATAAAAAACTGTTTATCCTTGAGAAATTATTTTGATACTGATTCTTCAGATATCAGAAAACTTTGCCCTCCCACAATGCAATGCCCATTTAGCCACTAAGGTGAAGATACAAATTTCATTTATTCTGTATACTTGCCTACTGTCTAGTCTTGTATTTGTAATGCCTATTTATAATGAGCTTTTGTTGTTCCAAACCTAAAACACAGAAGAGTTATGTATTCAATTGCATAAATAACAAAACAAGTTGAAAAGACATGAACTTTCCTCCTATTTTATACCCAGTCCTTCAGATCACCACAATAGGAAGCATAACACACACATCTGTGGGATTTTATTCCTAGCCTAGGATAATATTGTGACTGAAAGCTACCAACCACAAAAAAAATAAAAAAGTAATAGGAAGGTTAAGGGAGTCCAACTATGTTCAGCTCATTTTATATCATGTAAATGTATTCAATTTCTTTTTAGCACATGATTTTTACAAGTCTAGATATTGCACACTGGGCCATTCTGTGCAGTCTTTGATCCATGAATCAGCAAGGTGCTGGATGCAAGAAGAACCAAGCCCGATTAATTGTAACTTTGCTCATTATCTTACTAATGCCAAAGCTGACCACTTCTTCACACATTGATAATAAACTGAAACTAATAGTTTAACAATCAAACAATAATACATGAATGATAATTGAAGAATTTCCACAACAGCTTCAGCACATCTCTATAAAATGCATACATGCAGCTGTACTCAATTTACTAATGTTTGCCCCTTGATCAAGATAATGATCATGTTACCAAACAAAATCAAATGACTGTGACAAAAGAATGAAAAATGGGACAAAAGAACAGAATAAATTTATTTTATGGCCTGACTAAATTAACTACATTTCGTTTTGTATATACAAATAAAAATTTCATGTTCCAAATCACATTTTATTACATTTAACTTCAAGTGTAAATTATAATAATAAATCCAAGTTACACTGAATTTAACTTTAAGACTTATGAGTAAAATCTTTCCACCAATATTATAATTTATATTACCTAAGTTAACAATCAGCGACAAAATTACTTTCTCGATGTTATATTTAACGAGGTATGCGACTAACACTGATTGATATTTGTAACGACAATGACTATAGATCACACTATTGCCATTACGCACTGAACTTTTTAGGCTTAACAATAAATGGACTACGCAAACTAGTGAACTACAAAAGCAATGTACTGTAGTGCGTATCATAAATCGTTACAATTGAGAAAAATATAATAAAAACAATTTAATATTACTTTATTTACCTGACTTCGTGATTGAACCTGAGGATGCTCTAGTTGAGAAGTTTGAGTTTGTGAAGGAAGGGTGAAATCGGTGAAATCAAATTCTGAGCCTTGAGTATCAGCACCTAAAAGATCAGCCCCTTCTTCCGTGTCAAGAAAAGTCAAGGTTTGGGAACTAGGTCCATAAGCATCAACACTCATATTTTATAATTTTGAAAATGAAATTAACCCAAAAGATAGTAATCAAGTTTATACAACGTTCTAATACAACCTTAAACGGTAACAAGACACTGATGTTATTACGTAATGTTAACGTTAAATTTACTATAATTTGACTAAGACTAAAATCCATAACCATACGCCATTCCACTCGTGCAATTGGTTTCACCTAACTGCTGTGACGTTATTGATGACGTAATATAACGCCAAAGTAAAGTAGTATTTAAATAAAAGTAGTATATTAAAATAAAAAATAAAAACAAAACGATATTCGTGATTAAATATTTTATAAATGGTAGCAATTAGATTAAAATTTTAAATCATTATATTTTTAAGCGTAAAAAACAATGTGTCTAACATTTATATCCTTGAATGATGTGGGCCTAGCCATATTGAATATTTGTCGTTAGATAATTATCGTGCTTACGAATGTTTTTATGAATATTCGAATCGTCGAAAACGCATCGTGTTAAGTTGGAGGGTTAACAAGGTTCAAATACGGATATATGTCTTTATCGATGTCTTAACCCATGCACTCGTTGCTTGGTTGAATACGATTGAACCATATCGTTATCAAATGTTACAGTTCTACAAACTGCAAAGAAAGATAATATTCGTGAACGACAGGAAATATTTCATTTCCTCATTGAATAAAATATTTATTTTTAGTAAAATTTCATTTAAAATATTATTACTTTACTTTTTCCTATATTCAACCACAATTATCTAAAACACGTGTTCTCATACCATCGTAGTGTTGAACTTATTTTGTCATAACAATCCAGTTTAGACTTCGTTTTGAAGGCATAAACGCATCATCCGTTAGATTAATTATAACATAACAATATACACGTCTAACAATCATATAAAAAGTTCCAAACTATCAGTTTTATTTCGATTTCACAATTTACTTTTCGGGTTGGCTGTCAAACGTTCATTTGTAATATGTTGACATGCCATCTGTTTCCTTCACACTATATAATAGTCCAGAATTATCCAAAACTTTCTGTTATTTTAGTTTCTGTACTGTCATGTTATCAATACTTGATCTAGAAAGATGCTAGCAATACTTTGCTTTAGTTACTTTGATTTATTTAGTTGGTGACGTCTCCTCTGCTCATATCCTCTGGATATTTCAACATAAGATAAAAGTTATGGTTGAATATGCTAGAATTAGAATATTCTTGTTTGGCCGATTATGAAGTTGAAAGAAAGTAACAGACAATCAACGCTTCCAGTGAATAGAAGTAATGAGTTGACACTATTCACTTGAAAAAGAATGAGTGATAATAATCTAGACCTCATCACACTTTCTTAGTTTAGTTCTCCATTTCAGTCTACATGGAAAAACTCGCTTTGTTTTTGGAGGATTATTGTGTTTAGTTCTGGGGCATTCAGAGAGAGAGAAGCAACAAGTTTAACTAAGGGTTTGTTTTGTTTTGAATTTTAAGCGAAGCAAACGAGGGCTACTTGGACTAGCTATCTTTAATTTAGCAGTGATAAATTAGATGGAAGGCAACTAGTCAACACTAAACACCACCAACTTTTGAGCTATACTTTTCCTAGTGAATAGTAGGATTGACCACAACATATAACGCTTAAGTGTCTGAAAGGGCTATCATGTTTGATGTGGTGGAGAAACGAATCCGTGACCCACAGATTGCAAGTCAAGCACCCTAACTGCCAAGCCTTTTCGGTAAACAATTTTATTATTTTTTACCACAGGAAGAGTAAAAATGCTTCAATATTATTAATGTTTATTACTAACGTTAACATGCAATTTTTTTATGAAAAGAGCTTCCACATGTATCAACTTAAAATCTAATTTTGCTGTTTAAATATATATTAATGACTTGAAGATATTAAAGGTTTTCTTTTTCTTTTTTCAGCTTGAAACTCCAATTGAAGAATGTCTTAACAATATAAACATTAGTCTGTGGCACAAAACAAGAAATTCAAATAATAGAGAGTATATGTACATTCTGAAAGTATAAGATAAACATTTTTTGTTGTTTTTGAAAGAAAAAAAGTGACGATCAGCACAAAGCTTTCCATTCATGGTTTAAATTTTTCTATAATGAAAATGTAGTTCCGATAGGCACATATACATCTATTCTTGTTCAATACTGCTCTTTATTTGCAAAAATGCTTGCATGCCACAAACTTTGCACTCTCAGGTACCCTACAGTAATCATGGTTCGACTGCACCTCCATTCAAATCATCCAATAACTCTTCACCAATAGAAGTGCAACACACCCTCCTGACCCATGTAACTTGCTTTATTCAATTCTACTGAATTATAACTTCGATTTTAGGCAGAAAAGGAAGCATCGGTTTTCAGTTGGCAGAACAGGTGAAAGTGTGAAAGGAGGTAAGTACTGTTTGGAAATATATTTTCAATACTGGAAAACTATAAATTCCTACACAGTATATTACTTCCTATCACATGTGTACCTAGAATCCTACATTGAAGATCTGGAGATATAAAGAAGCATCTTTAAAAAGCGTCCTAAGAACATCATGTATTGATGACATTCTTAATGGAAAATCATATGTGGGAGACTGTACCACTTCTTTACTATTTATACTCTTCACAAAGTGCAAAAAAGAAGTGTTGCAAGCACTGACACAAAATGTGCAGGAGCACAATAAAAATGTTAGAAAGACAGTTGAATTGGAATCCACATCATATTTTATCATTATTTCAATAACACTGAAGAGAGGCTGCAGATGAATCCTCTAAAGACTGTAATGTGTTGTAAAGCAAAGCTGGATGTGCTTTAAGGTGTAGAGTGGCTAGGACACAATTGGCTGTACACAGCAAGTCAACTGTAGTCAAGAACCAAGCAGAATCAGAAATATACCTTTGATCCATGTTGTGAAGAGAGTCTAAACCGTGTTCATCTCAAATTCAGTAGAACGGAAGTATATATGTACAAACCACTTCACGAGACTGAAACATGTGCATAATAGACCATTACTCAGACATCCAGAAACTTGGCATCAAAATCGCGGCAGTTGGAGATGTGCCCTTGTACTTACACTCAATCTGATAAGCATCTCACTACACAACAGCAACCTTAGATCGTAAGAGAAACTCCATGAGGTAGAGCACGTAAGGGAAAACAATTTTCTCCTTCAACATTATCCTGTCTTTTTGTAATCACGAGACAAAGTGAGTGAGGAATAGAAAAAACCCAGGCAACACATGTGCAAGGATTTGTGTCAATTGGTTCTGCTCTAATTTCAACACCAGACACCTGGGTATTGACATTTATGCGATGGTAGGATAAGGGATCCCAAAAAAAGAGATGAATTACAGTGTGATAGACTGACTCCAAAACAACATCATTGTAGTGCATCATTAGCTTCCGAGTACCACTGCAAAAATTGGACTGCCTCTTTAAATGATGCACGACTGTACTCTCTAGATAATTAGAGAAGCTAGGTGCAACATCAACCCTTGAAGTCCACTATACAAAGATGAAGCACGTGCATGGAAGAACAGCATCATCAACACCAGTAGAACACCACCACCATACTCTCAATTTAATGAGTGTTGTATATTGACTCCTTACCACGAGATCACTTTCAGAATAATAACACTATAGTCAACCACAACAGCAGCTACAAATGGAAGGATAGCTTAAAGAGGATTATATATGTCCTCCTTTCTTGTAGATAAGACCTTTAACCTCTCATAAATCATCACAATGGATTGGTACGCCTGATAATGCTATTTTTAGACATAATTAAGCTATTTAGTCATTATGATCTAGTTCTAATGGACATTGTAGAGAAAATTGTAGAATCTCACTGAAATGATTGTTTGTTTTGAATTTCACGTAAAGCTACACGAGAGCTATCTTCGCTAGCCGTCCTCATTTGGCAATGTTAGGCTAGAAGAAAGGCAGCTAGTCATCATCACCCACTGCCTACTCTTGGGCTACTCTTTTACCAATGAATAGTGGGACTGACCGTCACATTATAACGCCCCCACGGCTGAAAGGGCGAGCATGTTTGGTGTGACAGGGATTCGAACCCGCGACTCTCGGATTACGATTCGAGTGTCTTAACCACCTGGCCATGTTAGACAAACAGATAATGAAATCACTACTTGTCAGGTGAATTCCAAAGTGAATTCGTGGCCACTTTTGCTCAGCATATAGTGTTATTATTTTAGAGGAAAGACTTCCACCAAAATACTTTGCTATTATAGTAGAAGCAACAGTTGATTTATTTTATCAAGAACGGACAATTTTAATCCCGAATTATGTATCCAAGCCATCAGAATGTTCTTCCTTTGTCATTCAAAAATGTTTCTAAGATTTACCGATTGCAATAAAAGCCCAGAGTTGGTATTTCTAATCTAATAGCTGGTTACTTAGCTGATAATGAAAATAAACAGTAATGGATTACAGATCTCAAACGGCTGGTCAGTGTAATGGTACTCAAGCTCTATTACTAAAAGTTAAACCCCTGGCTAAAGTATTACTATGTTTTTGTCATAGTCTCAATCTTTGTGGAGCTTAAACAAAAAGTTGCACAGGGACTTAGACATTTTTTGAAATGAAATAAAAGCTTTACAATCTATTTACTCGTAACCTACAACGATGGACAAACAGAATGTATATTGTCAAGCCTTTGGCAGATCATTCTCCTGGGATTCTGGAGACACTATAAGAAATTCTTTAATACAATCTTGCATCCAAAACAAAAACTGAAGTCGAATGGATAATCGACTATTTGCAGTTATTTTCTTGCATCTTGATGCCTGAAATCTAGTTAAGGTTCTTGTGATTATCGATCAGCGCAATCAAGTATTGGCGCGAGCAGCACAGAAAGCCTTCTGATTGATTAAATACACTACATGAACATTGTAGTTCGTTTTTAATAAAGCCGAATTGATTCCAAATAAGAAGAATCTTCTGTCACAACTGTGTGTAAAGTGGAAAACAGTTTCCAAGTATTTTCATGATGAGAATAAACATTATCCATTTCCTAATTGTGAAGAAAATTAGTCTATAGAGTAAACAAAATTCAGAAAACAGATTTCATAAGATCCTAGATTCTGTTGTTACTGGTTCACTAAATGTAGAGCAGCTACAAATATTAGTCAAAGTTTTTCTTTTTCTGAAAAATATCTGTATATATGAAAGAGAGATATACATCCAAAAAATAGAGATTTTGTTTCAAGTATAGGTCTGATGTGTCAGAATAATTAAAAAAAGAAATGAAACATCAGTAATGCTATCCATAAAACTAACTTTGGCGATGCTGCATTAAATCCTTTAGATCTTCTGAACAAATAGCAAAAATTCAAGCTAAGTATTTTTTGTGATCCTTCGTATTTTCTGCACATTTACAATCATAACTGTAGGAGGGGAGAGATATTTTAGAAGCTAAAATTGATAAAAAAATTATCTCCTCTCCACCATTGTTCAAGAAAAATTGCCATATCTGAGAATCCTTGCAACTGAAAATCAGTTCTTTGTATTTCAGCAAAATCAGTAATTACTCGCCAGACAGAAGGTAAGAAAAGTCTACTTCTAAGAATGACAATTATACGGTAAGCAGTTGTCTGGCCTATTGATGATAAACTGACTTATTCATAAAATAGAAGATTTTGTTTGTTTGTTTGGGAATTTCGCACAAAGCTACTCGAGGGCTATCTGTGCTAGCCGTCCCTAATTTAGCAATGTAAGACTAGAGGGAAGGCAGCTAGTCATCACCACCCACCACCAACTCTTGGGCTACTCTTTTACCAACGAATAGTGGGATTGACCGTCACATTATACACCCCCACGGCTGGGAGGGCGAGCATGTTTAGCGCGACGCGGGCACGAACCCGCGACCCTCGGATTACGAGTCGCACGCCTTACGCGCTAGGCCATACCGGGCCTTAAAAATAGAAGAAAACTAAAATCTGATTTGTATCCCACTAGTTTTATTTTATTTTGCTGTTAAATAACTTATATGATTAAGTCTAATTAAGTATTGCATTCATATGCTCACTGTATTAAACAAACGTGAAACTTATTACATCATCATTTTTTTCTTTTATTAATTGTGTTTTTTATTTAATTAAATTCTTTAATCAGTAACGTGTGATTTGCTTTTAGGCAGCAATGTATATGATGTATGTGATGACGCATTTGTCAGTTGTATGGTGATAGAATTCAATTAAGGCAATGTAGCAACTGACAAAACAATGCTAACACTATTGATAACCAATTGTAAAAATTGTAACAAAATATAATAGGTTAGCAAGATACATATGTTATGGTAAATCTATCACTATGGTGTGTAGCAGTGAAATCTTTTAATTCAAGATTGGATAAATTATCTTATTAAAGAAAGACAAATTTCAGTTTGTTGACAGTCAATTTGTACATGCATATCTGTGTCAGGGGGAGGGAAGGCTGCATTTAGAATCCATGGCAGCTGTTTATGGTAGTTTATTTATAAAGTAAATTTGGTATAATAAACTATTAATTATTTGTATTATGTATTTCATGGATGATAACACACTTATTTCTTTCATGCTTCATCCGAAAATGCTTTCTGGCTGTAAGAACTCTAGTTGTTTCAATCAAGCAACCAACCAATCATTCGATTCATTGTATTTATTGACTGATTGGATAGTTAGCTGGATGGCACGTGTATATTTTTTGTGAGATTATTTATATTTTCTGGCTAACAAACAAAAAAGGACCTGGGCCAGTTCTGACTTAGAAGCAGAAAAAAAATTGACATAAAATAAAAAATTATAGGTGATCACCACTAACAATACCAACTGGTTTCTAAAAATTGTTAGTTTATATCTTACAGCTATATCAAAAGTAAAAAAAAAAGAAGAATTAATACAAACTGTAAATTAAGTTGTTAATAAGATTAAGTTATTATGTAATAAAACTTAAATTTATGGATGATTCAGTATGTTCTAAAAAATCTATTATTGCATCCATTCTGATGTGCTGGTACATAAGCTGTTTGGAGCATAAACTCAGGCCCGTTGAGTGTCAACTAAGGTGCATTCAGCTTGTTAAAATATACTGTCTATTTTACATGCATTGGGAATAAAGACCATGATTTTGTGGAAGGGCACCTTTAAAAAGGGCACCGTTACGATCACACGTTACTTTTATGATGGGAAACAATAAAAAACAGGGGCGTTTGAGTTTCAAAATTTTTGACTCCCTCCCCGTTCATAAATTATGGTCATATTTTTCTAAACATGAAATATGACTGCAACCTGCTGTTGTCAATGGATGAAAGAAACGCTTTAACTTACATACAGTATAAACTGGTCGTATGTCGCAAAACGCACCACCTTACGACCCACCTTAAATAAACAAAATAGTAAGGTAACCCCACCATTATTTTTTTGAAACACCAAATTTAAGCACTTCTAGAGTAAGCTCCTCCCCAACACTTTACTGATAACTGGCAGGTCCAGCATAACGTGCTACCTTTCACCCTTAAGAAAAAACAAAAAACGTAGGGGTTTTCTCTGTAGCCGGGTCCTTATGATCTCTTCCCTTAATCTCTTACCAGTTAAAGGGCCTTTGATCCCTACTTGCACCAAGTCTTTCCATCCATGATGTATAGATGTTTAATCAGCACTGTGTTATGTCATCCCCTTTCTGTTTTTTCTACAGAAAAGTTACATTCGACTACTTTCTTGGTCCATCGAGGGAAATCGAGCCCCTGATTTTTAGCGAAGTAAATTCAAAAACTTATTGTTGTTCCAGCGGGGCTACCAAGGGGAATCGAACTCCTATTTTAGCAATAATCTGGAACAGCGATATGTCTTTGGATTTACGACGCTAATATTAGTGCGAATTGTGAGATAATCTCCTCCAATATTTTGAAACACCAAAGTTCAAATACTTTTAATACAGTCCCATCTTTCAATCCTTCACTTTTTGGCCCGGCATGGCCAGGTTGGTTAAGGCATTCGACTTGTAATCCGAGGGTCGTGGGTTCGAGTCCCCGTCACACCAAACAGCTCGCCCTTTCAGCCGTAGGGACGTTATAATGTTATATTTAATCCCACTATTTGCTGGTAAAAGAGTAGCCCAAGAGTTGGCGGTGGGTGGTGATGACTAGCTGCCTTCCCTCTAGTCTTACACTGTTAAATTAGGGACGGCTAGCCCTCGAGTAGCTTTGCGCCAAATTCAAAAACAAACAAACCTTTACTTTTTAATAGCTTTATTGTGCATTTTATTTATGTTACAAATCTTGCTCTACTATAATCATTACATTATTTTAAGGGATGGAAATCTATTGTCTGCTTATTTCTTTTAATACAGCTGTTTCGTATTTAGTGGTTGCACTAACTGAAAGAACTTTTTTCTTTAATTAATTATTTTTAATGGTGCGTGCATGTGATCTTACCATCCGGTTACGATTCAAATTTCGAATATTGTAAATTATATCACGTATTCTTTTGCACAACATAACTGTATTTTTGATTTTAGGCTTTTGTTAATCGTTATGCCATTGTGATGTGAAACGTTTGATTGAAGAGTTATTAGTCAGGGCAAGTAAGAAAATTTTTATAAATGTATTTTATGAAAATGTATCTGTGTATGCAGTGCTATGTGATCAGGCTTAAGAAATGTGAAACTTTAAGGACTTGAGCATTCATAAACATACAGAAATAAACTGAATACCTTCTAATTACTTCAACAGTACATTCTGGATTTTAAATAGCTGCATTGAAAAAATTATTTAGAATATTCAGTTACAAAGATGTACTGACAGTTTTGTATCATAGAGTTAGGCTGTGTATAGGGATGGCTGAGGTACTTAAAAGGTATAATACAAATATGCACACAAAACATCAATAATAACAGAGACTTTTACTTTAAAAGATGACTACCATTCACTTTCATCTCTTACTTTACCCAACACGCCCCAAAACAATGTAAGAAGCTGCTGCTATGATACCAAACAAGAAAGTGATGAAATCACCAAATTATTAATCTTTCTTCTTGTTTCAGTTGAGATAACTTTACAAATATTACATCATTTATGTCACTTTAAATCTAAATCTAATCTTTGTGTTCATGAGCAGTTAAGAGCTAGTTGTAATTGAAAAAAAAAATCATAATTCTATTGCAAGAGATGTTATCATTACTGCTTTAAATTAGATTTTTTCTCCAGAAATCTGATGTTCATTTAAAACACAAGTACAGGTTGAAATAGGAATTACCAGCCACTAATGAATAAACATTAAATGCCTGTAACATGTAGAATACTCAATACTTTGTAGACTATACAGTTTGTGTCTTTAGATAACCAACATGTTTACTATATATAAAGTGAAATAAGAGTGAAACAAAATTAATACACATTAAATCTTAATATACACACTCATAGAATACGTTTAGTCAGGGGAAAAATATCACAAAGTAATGATAAATAAAACATTTTGTAAATCCAAAATGAAGAAGGAAGGGCGGTTCCAGAAATAATTTCAATGACAATAAATATAGGGATGATACAGCTATGCATGGATCATCTCTACATGGCTTCCAATACCAAAAGTTTAATGTTACACTGTAAAATGCATATGTAATTTTGATATTACTGCAGTTGGATGTTGTATATTCTTGATTGTTTGTGTGGAGTTTATTATAATATTATGATCATGTCAGTGTAGACATCAGTGTACTGTAGCTAAGAGCTTAGGATTTGTGTGTACAAGATAAACCAAGTTGAGTTGAAGCATGAACTAATTATTATAGATTCTCACTAAAAGGTTGGTAGAATTGACTGATCTCATAACCATTTTGCCCTTGTACATTTTATAGTGAAATATCAAATTTTAAGTTAATCTCACTATTTATTGGTAAGAGAATAGCCTAAAAGTTGGCAATGAATAGTGATGACTAGCTACCTTTCTTCTAGCCTTATACTGCTAAATTTAGGATGGCTAGCATAGATAACCCTCGTGTAGCTTCACGTAAAAGTTCAAAACAAGTAAGGACAATATTTTTGTAGCTGTATCACCCCTATATTCTTATTTGCATTCTTTTTGGTAATGCTATCCCAACATCATTTTATATTTAGAAAATGTTTTTTATTACTTGTGAGATAACTGAATAAGAATCATAAACCATTGGGAAAAACAACAGAAACAGCTGTTAATGGTCATTCCAACCTATAAATTGTTGAAAACATAAAACCACTAGTCCTGTATAGCATTAACTAACTGAGAAATAATAAAAATTTTTCTCAAAAAATTTTTATTCAACTCTTTTGCAATGGGCTCTGTAATATACACAAATTTGTCTACACAATTGCACGTATTAAGTATTTGGGCTATAAGATTTGATACAACGTGTATTTTCACAAACTTTGGTAAATTTTAGTAAATATTGTAATTTTTTGTACACTAACAATCAGATTTTTTTAATGAAATATTTTTCCAAAGATTTGTTTATGAAAATATCGAGTCTGTTTTGTTAATAATCTTAGTGCAAAGTGATTTCATACTATGAATGAAAATACAGTCCTTCAATCCAAATATGTCAAATATTATTTGTGTAATCTCTTAAACTTCCTAGATACATTTCAAACTTTTCTTTTCAGTAATATTTTATATTTTGTTGTTTTCTATATTCTTACTATGTGGGGTCTTTCATTTGACCAACCTTCTAACCATCATAAAAAATTGGGAAATAAATATAAATTCTGCTTTTTTCATGTTAGAATGACTACATGTTATAACACGAAATACAAATGTTTAGTCTAAGTAGCTTAAGTCTGTTAATGCTGTATATTTATTATTTTTTTCATTATAAGTCAATATAATTACATTACATACCTTTCATTGATACAGAGTACATGGACTTGTGTTACATATCCTGTAATATAAAACTGATATTTAGTCTGTCTCTGCTGGGTGTTAGGGGACTGGTATATTGGAATATACAGACACATTTCAATATATATGTAAAACGGCTCGTTTAGGTTGAAAAAGTTTTTTACGTAGAGGAGCAAACGTTTCAACCTTCTTTGGTCATTGTCAGGTTCACAAAGAGAGGAAGATGTAACTGACTAGAAGCTGACCACATGTTTGAAAGGGGTTGTGTAGATGAATTTTATATCTAAGCATGCCCTCTACATTACAACACTCAGTTACACAACCCCTTTCAAACATGTGGTCAGCTTCCAGTCAGTTACCTCTTCCTTTTTTTGTGAACCTGATGATGAGGAAAGAAGGTGGAAACATTGTTCACTCCTCTACGTAAAAAATTTTCTCAACCCAAATGAGCCATTTTTACATATATATTTTTCTCTACAAGTGGGTTTTCTCGACATCACAGACACATTGCAATTATTATACATTCTGTGTGTATATAGATTATTACTAATTAGAAATATATTATTAAACGTAATTTTCTTAAAATATAAAACAGTAAATAAAGAAATAAAATTAAATATCTCTTCTAGCTATGACCTTTGAACTCAGTTGCTGCTGGACATAGAATACCAAGCCTTGTAAAATTTTTTATGTGGAGGATATCAAAAAAATTGTTTGTTTTATATATACAGTTAAATAACCAAAAACTCTTAAATAACTATGGTGATATCATAGAAATTCATTATAATTTTTTAAGCTTGGTAACTAATACGTATTTAGGTCTAAAAAATATTAAACTTAGAGCAGACTGAAGACAAGACACAACCTTCCTTCTTGAAATTTTGGTTCAAAAGAATGTGGTAGCCTTTTCACAGATTAAAATTGCTGAGGAAATCACTAGGGGGACATTTTGAGTTGTCAATTGGTTATTCACATGCCATATATTGAAGAAGGTATGCGAAGGACCAATTGGAAATAGGTAAATGGGGCCACTGTGTTTGATTCAGTACATAAGCCATATCTCAGCAAAATAAAAAGATATGAGGTTATTATTTTATATTTTAGCTTGTTAATATTGGTAATTTGATTTATTACTTTGTACAAAATTACAGACTTAGCATTTTGACATCAAAAACATCTAATTCTGAACATTGCTACATTAGACATATCATGTGACACACTAAAATCTATATTTTGGTGTGTTCTTTTAATATTTACTTTTTAAGTCAAGAAATTAGCCCATATATAATATTAGAGTTTAAATTATGATATGCAGTTTGATTCCAAATTTTGACATAAATTCATAAAATAGAAATTCAGTAAAATTTTGAAAGTAAGTCAAGAAATGTGATGACATGGCCTTTGACCCATGATCCATTGCAAAAGGGTTAATAGCATTATCCAGGTTGTAAGGAACTATTTATAAAACTAGTTGTAACACCTGGTTGAGTAGGTAGTTATTCAAGAAAAATCATGCACCGTATTTTCCGCCTAATGAGCCGGAATTTCTGGCCCTAAATTTTGGACCTGATTTTTGGGGGCTGGCTTGTTGGCCGATCACTCCTTTCGGAAATTTCTTCTTCTTAGGAAATGTTTTTCTTTTGAAAATTATCATAGGCGGTAATTTTGTCCCATCAGCAAAGCATGTTAAGACTACAGTGAAACATTGTTTCTGGAATTTCATTGGTTACCTAATTACAGTGAGTGGAGCCAATAACGAATGACATATTGATTCCATCTCTGTCTCAATACGACACGTTCTGCTTTACTACAGAACGCCAGTGATCACACACAACATGCATGCTGATGCTGAAACGAGACTAAGAAATCATTTTGAAGAAACTTGTCACTTCTTAAAAATGGCTTCGGCTTATTGGGCGGTAATAAGCAAAAACCCTCATTTTCAGAGCTGAAAACTGGCCTCGGCTTATTCGGCGATTCGGCTTATTAACCGGAAAATACGGTATGTAATATTACTAAGTAAGACTACTATAATAATACTTACAAAATTATCCAGCCTTCAACTGCTCATTTAGGACTATAAATAGTCATATTGATAAAAAACTATCTTCAACACTTGGTTTTGAGGGTATAAGCTAAATGAAAAATTTTAACTCCTATATTTTTATCATATCCTCTGGAAAATATTCACTTTTTTAAGTACCATAGGAATAACATGACACATTGTGTCAAAATAAATTTACAGCAATAAAATGGCTTAAACTTACTTCTGATGTTGGAAATTTTTTGAAATAAAGTTACCCTTTCCTTCAGTTATACTTAATGCATTTCATGTTTGTATGTTAAGACTATATTATTTCAACAGTGTTGCATTCACCTGTGTACTAATGATCTTATGGCTATATCTACACTAAAGGGAGCACTGCAGTTAGTGTTTATTTATTCATCAATAAATTTGCTTGCATGCTTCACTTAGTTTATTTATTTTAATGGTACATTCTTGACCCACAGCAACCATGAATTTGAAAGAAACAGTCTAAAATTTCATGACCTGCTCATTGTTTTGGTTGCTTAATATTGAGAGGGAGAGAATAGTGCTGTATTTAGTCAATCAATATTTATCCTTTTGTCTAGGAAAAAATAACAGCAAAAAAATGTTCTGGTAACTTGTTATTTAACTACTGTACAAATAATGTTTCTTTTGTTTGATGCTCAGAAGTTAGGACAAAAAGGACATAGTTTTACAGGAAAAAACCAAAAAACCTGTCAATTTGTGATTCTTTTAGGTGGCATTTCTGTTCTACTCTACATTTTAAATAAAGTTGTTTTTATCAAGGTGCAATAGCACATTATATGTATCTGTAGAGTAATGTTGTCATTTCCTGTAAATTGTGACCACAGTTCTTAGAAAGAAGGAATAAATTCTTCACACCATGATATTGATCTCAATAGCAAAGCTGGCAGATCATTAGTACTTTTTCACAACATGGTAATATCACTCTGAGTTTAGAAATAAATTTAAATAAAGACAAAATAAATAATATAGTTAAATGTAGTCTAAATATAATGAGAATTGTTATTGTTTTGTTTTTTAGTTATTTTTGTTTGTGGGTTTTATATATAAGAAAGATAAAAGAGTGAATATTTCAAAGAGTATACTTGCCTCTCAGTGTGAAAAATTTAATGTTTTCTCAAAACAGTTTTTGATTTCTCTGAAAAAGATAATTGTATCTTGTTACTGCTGCTACAAATCATTTGGCATGGATATCTAATTTATTGATTCTTCATAATAAAACATTGTAAAACGTTTGGAGATTTACATGTATTTACAGTACTGTTAGATAATATTTTTTTAAAATGGTTTTTATCAGAGATTTCCCAAGAAGCTTGTTTGAAAGCTGTTGTAAGAATCATTGCAATATCTGATTCTGGTCTAATGCCTGATACTATAATCAATGAAGAGCAGAAAGACATTACAATGACAAACACACAAGAAGGTGGAATAAGACCAAACAAGAAAGAATGTTTGTCCTCCTGTACATTTTACATATTCAATCAAGAGAACCATAACTTTTGAGCATTTCTCAAACTGCAAAAATTCTCATCTAAGTTCCATGGGAATATGTAACAGGTTATCCACTTATGACGTTACAGTGCACAATATTTTCATTAATGTTTAAACTTAAGAAATGAAATCTCTCTTAGACAACAATTGGTTGAGTAAACACTGTAGTTGAGGTATTTTTACACACTTGATCATCCCCGGAGAATGTCTGACACAGATGCTGATGCATGTATTTTTAGTCTGTTAATAATTCACTTTGAGTTAAAAGGGCACATTTCAATTGTGCACAACTTTGTCTTGAAGTTGGATATTATGAAAAAGGGCATGTGGATGATTCCTACCAGTTCTCCCACCAAATCAGTTAATACTTATTTTTGTTTTTGTGAAAAAAAAGAGAATTATGTATCTTGGTTCAAACAAAAGCCTGTCATAAATGTATTGACATGCTTCTAACATCTATAAATGTTCAGATGGTTTCAGATTGATTGGTTTGAGTGGATCGTTCAGGCACTTTTTGACACTGGAGTTCAGAAAGATTCATCCAACTGTGGAATTTTTGGATGCCTCTACATGTATTATGTAGTGGATCAGTGATACCATTTCCTGCCAACATGACTTTTGTATTTCAATGGATTATGATTGAATTACTTTTAGAAAGAACATTTATTTTTACACTAGTGATGAAAAAATACAGCATACCAAAGAAAGAATTTAATGAAATATCAAGAGTTATTTTGGTGAATCTGTTTCCAGAAACACATCCAGGAATGCACTGCTGACCAGTTTTTAAATGAGCATTGTTTTTTGGTTTGCCTAACATGTTGCAAAACAGCATGAATGATCTCAAGACATGTTTGTCTTTTCACTTTGTAAACTTTCTCCTGTCCTCTAAATTCTGTTAATACTGCGTCTTTTACTCTTCGCACAACTTAAGAACAGTGTTCTAAGAAATTTTAAGTATAGCTATTATCACCCAGAATGGTTTGGTTGCTTTTTTTTTTAAGTGCACATTCACATTGCTATTTTAGTTATGCTTTAATAAATGTTTGAGTCCATTTTTATGTTCTCTTGTTGCTCTATTTAGGGTTTTTTATTGCTTAATCACTGTTTTGATAATAAAGCATAATTGTTTTCCTTATGATGCATTCATTTTCTGTATCACACAACAAATCATATTTAGCTGGTCATGGAATCAATAAGGCATGAGCAAAAATAAATAAATGAAACAAATATATGAAGGACATAAAAAATAAACAAACAAATGAATGAATTAATAAATAACTACTAACCACTGATTCCTCTAATATAAATATTTGAATAAGCTCAATGACACATTGTTGCAGCCATACAGCCTTGATAGGAAAAAATGGTACATCTAACAAATTTTAAATGTAGCTGAAATGATGTGTAATGTATCAAAAATTTCCAGCAATCAGAAATTAACTTAAGCTCTCTTTATTTGTGCAAGTTATTTAATAATGAATGCATCACATTAGTTTGAGTGAGTAACAAGCTGAAGGATTTGATAAAAATATTGGAATAGTGTTATTTTACATTCAGGTATGTCTTACATATTTTCCTTTACTCTATGTCTTTGAAAAGAAATGTTCTGAGAAGATGTGTGAAAAAACTGTTGATAGTCTGGAATGGGTGGTTGACCATATATGGGGAAAGATTTTGCATCATCACGCTGTAACTCTTGTGTGTTTGAAACCAAGTGTTCCATGCCATTTTATGGGTTAAAAGATTGGTTTTGGGCCAGGATAGGTTAGTCATGTAAATTATAAATCAGTTTTCCATACTAAAATATTCTCATTTGTATGCTGCTTTTCACAGTAGTTTTCAGAAAGAGTTTTTACTTCAATGTGTTGTTCTGGCTTTTACTTTGTGTTACATAATAAGTCTTCTTAAGAATGAGAGGCTTGAGTGAGAAATTCACAAAGTGTTTTGAATATCAAAAGTGACTGATTTTTAAGCTTTGTGAGATATAAGCTAAATTATTTTGAAGTTAAATGAAACTGTATGTATGACACAACAACAAAACTGAGTACTTGTGTAGACAAATGGATAATTTTTGCTACTGGATTAGTGATTAGATCTGCAACTCTTTCTCTCAAGATAGATCTTTGTGGAACTAGCCACAATGAAAACCATGTAAACTGAGACAATAAGTTACGATTTAAGAAAAACTTTGTACATTTTCTCTTGCTATAGCATCATCATGTGCTGTGATCACTCTCTCACAGCATTTGTCCTCTAATCACTCAGCCACCAAAATGATACTGTAGCATCTTGCAAGCAGATTTGGGGCCATCTGCTGTAAGAACAACAAAGCAAAGTAGAACTCAGCAGTTTCAACAGTTTTGGTGCCTCTTGCTTATGTCAAACTGCATAGTAACAAACTAAGCAAAAAATGTATTCATTTATAAAGAAATTCTTTGGTAGGCCCTCATGTCACAGTATCACTATGTACAATAATTACTGCAATTTATATTTTGCAAACTTAAAAAAAATGAGTATAAAGGTTGTATGAACTAATAAAATCTAAATTTTAAACTTTAAAAATCCTACTACATTTGCAACTTTGTATATAAAATTTAAGGTTTCCAGCAACTGTATGCATGAGTGACATCAGTATAAACTTATCATTTATTACTTTATGGACAATAAACTGTGAATAAGAATCATTTGGTCCTTCAATGCTGCACATGTATGCACCCTTTAAACTTCAGGAAATAATCATTTTCCCTTTTCATAAACTCCTAAAGTATTGGTCTCCACTGTTGTCAGTGGCAACTCATTCCTTAAATCAGTCACCTTATTATAAAAATAAAACTTAACTGAGCCTATCATGTCTTTTTGAAATCCTAAACTTATGTCTTTTCATCCCATTGTAGTCAAAATATAGCACAAAGAAAATAAAGGCCTCATTTCTCTTGTAAATTTCAGTAAGATACTTCTTACACATCTTTCTCAAGAGAAAGTTTTATATTAGTTTAGGATATTTTATACCATATTTGGAGTTAAACTGTTAATTTAGTTTATATAGATCTTAGCTAAATTTATTATGAAGTGAAAAAGTATATGTATATATATCAAAATATTTTATAAGAACAGTGGAAGTAAAACTATGTTAGTTTTATACATTTTTTATATGAAAAGTAATGATAATCAGACTTTAAATTATGTAAGCAAATTACAAAATCACTGAATGGTCAACATAGAATATACCAAGCTATGTTTCAACATATCAGATGTGGTAATAGTTCAATTAGTATAGTAACAAGATATATATATATATATTTTTCTTTAACAGGTATCATAGACTATTTATTTTTGTTGACTGTTGATCAAGCATCACTCTCAAGAAAACTGGTTTGTTTCTTCAAGTATGTTTAGTGGAATATTTTATGTTCTGTAAAGTTTTTACAGTTAATTTACATTCCATCTATGATGAATACTCAACATCGTGTTTCACATTGTGTGCCTACTATAAATGATTCAGATATTAAACCTCGAAGCATTCTACATCTGGCCCATGCTCAGCGTTTTAAAAGAAACAGTGACTTGCATAACAGCAATACTTGTAGTGGAGTATATTGTCAGTCTCCCACTCTGAATACCAGCAGAGCAAACTTGCTGGCAGAAGATAAAAGATATTTGAAGACTGTACTTCCAGGGAAAGGCATAAAGTAAGTGTAACTAATTTTTGTTTCATACATCATGGAGGTATAAAAAGTGATTTATCATTGATGGACCCTTCAGTAAGTGTAATGTTATAACATAAAATTAGTTTATGTAAAACATTTTAAATATGTATTTTTAATATTTTATAATGTAGAAATCATCACATACAATGGGCTTCTCCAGTTAGATATTTTTAGCTTGGGCAAAGATTAAAGAAGGATATTAATTGATCAAAAGAGGGTAAGCTGATATATAACAACATTAAGGACAACAAGACAACTGTTGGTTCATCAAAGCTGTCCCATCTACTAAATTAAACTTTTAAAAAAAACATCAAATTCATTAAGCCTATAATTAAACTTTTTAGATTAAACTGCATGCACCATATATCAAGACAATCCATTCCAAAGGTCAACTACTATAATGATCTGTGTTTGTTTTTATGTTTATCAAACTATAGATTAATGATTACAAAAAATGTAATTAATATACTGATTCTTTGTTGGATTTTATCCAATGCTGTCCTTAGGTTAAAAAAGAATTGTCAATTTTTTGTCAGCCTCTTTCTTTTTTCTTTCCCATATTATTTTTGACTTGTGGATGACAGTCTGTTTCATACTAGTTAATCTAGGACATTGAGAGCAGCTTGAGCTAGCTCGATAGTGAATATAGTACAAATGATATTTAAATGCTGAATGGTGAATCTATTTAAGCACTGATAGATTAAAACCTATATAATAATTTCTGTAGAAGTGATAGTAATGAAAACTACCAACCCCATCTCATCTCTTAACTTTGGAGTAAAATATTTATATACTGCAGCTAAACATTCTATGTCACAATTCAATCAATAATTAACACCTTTTACAAAGTAGTGTAATTGTTGGGTTATGTTATACATTGTAGTTGAGACTTAACCAAGGTTGTACGAAATGTAAGTACGTAACATTTAAGCTAATAAAAGGTATGTGTGTAATATAATAATTATAGTAATATATGTAATTATTATGTGTTAACAGATGTCTGCATCTAAAGGGAGAAATAATGATAAGGTAATTCCCAACAAGTGCCATAAATTATTTTTTGATTAGTTTAGAAACTTTGGGCTAACTATCTCTCAAATTTATGATACGAGAATTCTTGTTATCCAAGTAATGTTATTCAACGAGGTAATATTTGCTCCCTTTTATACATGGTAATAAAGAAGAATGTTATAATACTTAAATCACTAACTGTATAAGGCTTGTTTCCTGTATAACTCTGTTAAGAACATTTTGACACTCTGTTATTTTGGTAATGCTCAACAATATACATCATCACTTAGCAATAAAACTATCTTATTGTTCTTAAGCAAGTTATGGTGTTTATATTGATATGTAATGTTCATGTTGATTTGTTAGAAAGGTTTCTTCTCTATTTCTTTTTATAACTTCAGTGATATAACAGCAGAATAGTTTAAATTCAGAGGTTTTATAACATTGAGTTGTAGCCAAAAGCAAAATAAAATTTATGAAGTAGTGTTTCAGCTGCTTCTTATGTATTAGGCCTAATGGTTAAATTAGACCACAAATAGACTACTGTTACTAATATTAGTCAGTGTTTTAAAAGTTTTAAGTGGGGACTAAATGTTAATTAATAAATATTCTTTTGATATTATATTTCATATACTATCTACTTATCTTTAAAATATAAAGAAAAATAAATATTTATAACTACCAAATGTTTTTTATCTTTTATACAGTTGAAAGAGTTCAACATTTGTGTTGGAATGTTTGCACTGTTTTTTGGTTTTTTTTTACTTCCTGACCTACAATACAGTATTACAGTGAGAATGCTCAAGAGTGCCGCTTAAAGTTTCTTTTAAAGTACACAAGTAGTTTTGTTCATGATAACATTTCATTTTTTTGTATAGATTTTACAAAATATTTGTGATTCACCTTTTCATGATGGATCACAGGTCAAAGGCCATGTCATTATGTTTGTTCACTTGCATTCAAAATTCTATTGAACTACTATTTTATAAATTTATGTCAATAAGTTTGGAATCAAATAACAGAT
This sequence comes from Tachypleus tridentatus, assembly GCF_004210375.1. Taxonomy (NCBI): domain Eukaryota; kingdom Metazoa; phylum Arthropoda; class Merostomata; order Xiphosura; family Limulidae; genus Tachypleus; species Tachypleus tridentatus. The sequence goes on along the minus strand of NC_134828.1, from coordinate 71,502,537 downwards.
TATAATTCAAACTTTAATATTATATTTGTGTTAATATCTTAATTTACAATAAAATATCAAAAGAAATAGATTCAAATATAGTTTTTGGTGAGTCATGTTGTATGTTGAATGCATCACTTTTTTAAATTAAATTTTTGTGATGTCAAAATACTAAGTCTATAGTTTTGTACAAATTAGGAACTCAAATTACTACTATTAACAAACTACAGTATAAAATAAGAACCTCATCGTTTGTTGAGATATGGCTTACATATTGAATCAAACACAGTCGCCCCATTCACCTCTTTCTATTTTTGGAAACAACCCCCTTATATACCCTTACTTCAATATATGACATGTGAATAACCAGTTAGTAGCTTAGAATGTCCCTAGAATGGTATTTTCCTCATTTTAAGTTTTGAAAAGGCTACCCTGCTCTTTCAGTCGAAGATTTCTGTGAGGTAGGTTGTGTCTTTTGTCTACTTGAAGTTTCATATTTTTTAAATCTAAGTATATCTTAGTTACTAAGCTTAATAAATTAGAGTGGAATTCTATAATATCAATGTAGTTATTTATGATTTTTTGGTTATTTAACTGTGTATGTAAAACCTAAAAAAGTTTGATATCTTCCATTTGCAAATTTAAAAGGCTTAGCAACCTATGTCCAGCGGCAAACGAATTCAAAAATTGTATCGAGAAGAGATAATTGTTTGCTTTATGTCTTGATTATAGTTTCATATTTTAAGAAAAATAAGTTATATTGAGTATTTCTGAATAGTAATAATTTATATATATAATGTATAATAATTGAAATGTGCTTGTATATTACAAAATACTAGTCCACTAACACACAGCCAAGATAGAAAAGACTAATTATTAGTTTTATATTGTAGGATACATAATATGAGTGCATGCACACCAAGTCAATCCAAGTTATGTAAAGTTAGCTAGGCATTTCTGTGAAGTCAGTATAATAGAAAATAATAAATGTGTGGAAATATATAACGTTATGAGAGTTAAACTACTTAAACATTTGTATTTTCATGTTATAATATGTAGTCATTCTAGCATGAAAAAAGCATAATTTATATTTCCTAATTTTTTTATGATGGTTACAAAGTTGGTCAAGTGAAAGACCCCACACAGAGTACAGAAAATAACATAAAATATATAATCTTACTGAAAACAAACATTTTAAATGTATTTAGGAGGTTTTAGAGATTATGCAAATATTTGAGATTTTTGGGATGAAGAATAGGTTTTTAGTCATAATATGAAATCATTTTGCACTCAAACCTGTAATGAAACAGACTCTATTTTCACAAACAAATCTTCAGTAAAAATACTTTATTAAAAATCAATTTTTGGTATACAGAATATTTGGAATCTGTACTAAAATTCTATCGTATTTTGTGAAGATACATTTTATGTATTAAACATTATAGTGCAAATACTTAACATGTGCAAATGTGTAGACGAATTTGTGTATGTTATACCGAGCTCGTAGCAAAAGGGTTAAAGAATCACTTTGAGACTGATGAAATGAGTGTAGAGTAGGTGTTAAATTTATAATTTTCATCAGTCATTCAATAGTGGTTTCTTGTAATTTCTAATGAGCTTTCATACTAGTAATAATACTAATAAAAATAGCATTAACTTGTTTCATATAAAAGAATTAGTTATTCAAAATTAAGATTAAATCAATTATCATGATTTATGTCATACACATAAATTGCCAAAAATAATCAACTAATCAAAATTAGTATTTTTAATTATTACTGTTCAAGATTATTTTTAATTAACCATGTAACTGAAATATATTAATGGTTTATTCTTATGTTTTATTAATTCAGTTTGTTCACTGGATTTTTAGTATTAAATAAATTGAAAATCCTGTCTTCTGTTATTCCAACTGTTTAATATTGAAATGATTAAAGTATTGCCACATTAATTTCTTGTTAATTCATATTTATTCAGCTGAATCTGTTAGTGTTACTACTCACAAGAATTATCAAGTAATCAAAATTACAATGGTCACTTATTATGAGTTTCAATATTGCCAAATATCTAAGGAATCAAAATATTGTTATTATGATTTCTTATTTTTCTTATTTAATTAGGTTCATTCAGCTTTGGGTCAGGACAACTCAGTTATTAGGGGGTTGCCTAAGGTCTTAGGTTTGATTCCTGTTGATACTAATCATGCTTCCCCTTTTAGCCATGAGGGAGTATTTGTTTCTTTGTTTCTGAGAAATATCAAAGCTACTAAAGATATCTACCACTAATTGTGAACTGCTAATCAGAATGAGTGCAATTTGCTAGTACTCACTGTCAATTCTTGAAGTAACCTTTTTCAAATTATTTGTGGAATTGACTGTGACTTTACAATGCCCTCTTGGCTTAGAGTTGGCAGTGAGTATTGGCAGCCAATTGCTTTCTCTGTTTCTAGTAGTTCAAAGCCAGTGACAACAGCAAATTGCCTTAATAGTATTGCTATAACTCAAACAAATTTGTCTGACTTCAGATACACCAACTATTTTTTAGGATTTATCTGCCAGGGATAGAGGTAGGAAAAATGTTATAAAATGCCACTAAGTCCAAAATGGTTTTACCTCCTCTCACCCAAAACTATTTCAGTTCTGGACTGCACTCTAAGCATCACTAACAGCATGCTAGTATTTTATACCACATCAGTTTCTCATCATTTCAAAATATACTGATCATGTGACTACCCTCCACCAATCATGCTGCACCATCTGTATGAGTACAGTTAGCTCTCTATTGTTGTAGTACAATCATCACTTCCTTGATTGACATTAGTATCTTGATGTCTGTTTAATTTGCTCTACATGTGATTACGACAATTTTGTTTATGATTATTCAATTTCAACCTTAGTTTTTGCTTTAGCTTATTTCATTTCATTTTCAGAGGTTTATTATTTATTGAATTCCACTTTGTGATGGGAATTCTAACTTTAATGTGGCAGGTGATGACATTTCCTCAAATGTTGAAGTTGGTAATGACACTAGTCTCTAGCACTGAAAGTAGATGATACCTGCTAAGGGAGTTCATGCTTTAATTTGGAGGGAGTTAGAAGTTTATGTGTAGCCTTCAATGGCTTTTTCTGTTCATCCTGAACATGCTTTTGAGGAAGAATTAATCGAGGTAAAGACAATTTGGAATATGTTTTTTGTTTTTTTTTGGTTGATCATATAATGCTTACAGTCGAGATAGTTTACCAACCTCACTTTTCCTGCAACTTATTGATCAGGTATGTCAAGCTGTATGTGTTTCACTTTCAGTCCTTCATTCGTTGCCTTCATTGTCAGGTAATGAATTTTGCTCAAAATATCATGTTTTTCCTCCGTCACTAAACATATGAGTTGATGCTCAATGGTTTGTTGAGCAGTTGCTTTAGGGGTGTGTGTATGCCTTGTCCTCCTTGGTTGATGGACCAGTATTTATTAGTTCGTATCTTAGATTCACTTTTGGATTCCTAGTGTTTGGATCCTCATCCTTTTCTGTGGAGCTCAAATCCAAGGGCTTTGATGCATTTTAATAAACCCCAGTTTTCTAGGATTCATCTTGTCCTGACCTCCTCACAGTTGTTGTTTCAAGCCCTTTACCAGTCATCTGATAAATTTTCTGATGAACTCAGGACCTTCCTGTGGTATATCATAGTTCATTTGTTGGCATAGCATTATCCTTCAATGCCTGGGTGTTTTGTTTGAATTTGGAAAGACTAAAGATCAGTTATATATTATTGGATATGGTAACATGAGTGCTGTGCCATTGAAACATTTTTTATGTTAGCTCAGCATAGGTGAAAGGTCAGTCAGACATACATAGATGTCTAATGCTATGAGATTTAAGCTATTTAGGATAAACATTTATGTTTTCTTGTTATAATTTGTATTCATTCTAAAATGAAAAAATGCATAATTTGTATTTATTTTCTAGTTTTTATGGTGGTTAAAAGGTCATTGAAATTGCCCCAATCTGTAAAGATACAATGGTGAAAATAACAGAATATGAAGTATTTGCTAAAAGAACATTTGATAATTATCTGGAGGTTATAAATATTTCACATGTGAAATTTAAAAATTTTCTTTTGCATAATAGTATTTTTAATGTCAAAATCAAAATTACTTTTCTTGTTGGATAGTCAACATTTAGACATTATAAAGCCATGAGAAAAACATTAGTTAAGAAATCTAACTAAATTAACATTTAATAAAAATATATCTTTTATATCAAAGCCTGATAATGTTTACTAATAACACACAAAATTTCATGAAGATATGCTTACTAATGTAAAAGTTGCACCAGTAAGTGCAAAATGGTTATGAAATTGATCGCTGGGACAAAGCTTATGGTGAAAGAGTTAATCGAAGAGTTAAGCTTGTGCCAGTGAATAAATGAATAGGTTATGCTTATCTTATAATCTAAATGAACATATAAGTTATGTGAGTAATATTAGAAAAAATTTACTCTTTGTCAAGCAGCAAACAATGTTAGGAACAGGAAGGAATAAAGGATGTGCAGTGTAACTGAATTTTATTAGTAATTTTGGTGTTGATTTGAATCTATAGGCTTTCATTCCATAGTCTTGAGAATGAGGTAATATTGTGAAGAGAATACAGTGCCAAAGTATTTGTTATTGTACATAGAAATAAACAATTTTTATTTATAATAAACAGCATTATGTTAAAACATAAAATGAAAATATTGCAAAAGTGCCAAACATGTGGGTTAGAAGGGTTGCCAGACCATAACCTTTCTTTCCACTTTTTTCTGTTTACTGTATTGTATTCTCTTATTAACAACTATGTTATATTTATTTAGCTCTCCACAATTTCCAATAAAGTTAGACATTGACTCTTGAATAGTGTACTAGTTTAATGCAGTAACCCTGTTAATACAAACGTGTTTGTTTAGAGTAACATTATGCCAGTTACAGTAACCCCTGCAAGTAAGATTGTGCATTATCATGGGGGAGTGTTATAATTTAGCTATAAACATTTCAGATGTTTTATCAGCAGGTGTAATTCTGTGTGTGTGTGTGTGTGTGTATATGAAGTGTTCTGTATGCACAATTAGAAGTTAACAGAAGAAAATATTTTCTTTAATCTGATTTATCAATGAATATATATGTATATGATCAGATTAATACAAAGATTTTGATACTTACAATATAGATTAAGTTACTTCACATAGTTTCAAAGCATGTGTGAAAATAATATAGTGTGCTCTGGATCCATGAATAATTTTTTAACCCTAGTGTGATGGGTTACAGTTCAAAATTTTATTCAACAACTATTTTATGATTTTATGTCATTAAGTTTTGTAATAAATTGTATATTATAATTGAGATTTTAATATTATAACCAACCAAAGGCTTAGAATGTCTCCTGGTGGTTTTCTCAGCCATTTTAATCTCTTAGAAAGCTACTTAGTTCTTTCAAACCAAGATTTCAAGAAGGTTGGTTGCATCTTTAGTTTGCCTGAAATTTCATATTTTTTGAAATATAAGTGCAGCTTTGTTACTAAGCTTGATAAGTTATAGTGGAATTTTATGGTATCTATCAGTATAGTAATTTATGATTTTTTTCAGTTCCTCAACTGTGTATATATGTATAAAATATGAAGAAAAAATTGTTTTATACACTGTGTGTGCAAAATTTTAAAAGGCTTGGCAACTTACATCCAGCAGTAACCAAGTTTAAAGTTTGTAGCTGGAAGAGATAATTTTTTGCTTTACTTCTTTATTTACTGTTCTATAGTTTGAGAAAAATGAGTTTAATAACATATTTCTAAATAGTTAGAATTATGCATGTATAATGTATAGTAATTGAAATGTGACCATATATTACAAAATATCACAATACTATAAAACAGTGGCATTTATAAAGACTGAAGGTCAGTTTAATATTAGTGAATGCAGTAACGTGAGTGCAGGTGCATTGAGTCAAAGCAACTTCTGTAATGCTGGCCAGGTATGACTAGAAGGTCAATTTAATAAAAAAATAACAAATATATAACATTATGAAACTTAACCTATTTGGACTAAACATTTGTATTTTTGTGTTGTAATTTGTAGTTATTCTAGAATGAATAAAAAGCATACCTTATATTTGTTTTCTAATTTTTATGGTGGTTAGTCAAACTGGCAGATCCCACATAGTTAGGGGAGATAAAATAAAAGATAAAATGTAGTCTTATTGAAAATAAATGTTTGATATATGTTTTAGAGGTTTTAAAGATTACACAAATAATATATTTGAGATTTTTGGGATGAAGATTCATTTTCAGTCATAACATAAAAAATCACCTTGCACTTGGACTAGTACTGTAACAAACTCAGCATTTTTAAAAACAAAATATTGCTTCAATAAATATCTAATATATGAGAAAAGTTTGTGTTAAAAATATTTTATTTTATAACATCATGAAATATTATTTTAAAAAATGTTTGACATATGAGAAGGGTTCTTGTTAAACAATATTCTTTAGTGTTGTTTTTAATGTAATAATTTTTGTGATTGAAATTAATAAGTATTAATTAGTGTTATCAGTCTGCAGACTCATTAACATATGGATAAATTGCCACTAATTTGTGAGTCTTATAAGTATCAGTGTGAGGACTGCATGAATGATCATTTATATTGAAGATGACATTTAAGCAAACTGACTTAGCATGTAACCTGTCTTGTCTTTATTAAATAATGCATGAATAATGAATAATGTTCTGCAATATGATGTATTATAGATTATAGTTCTGTGATAAATTACGACCTGCTTTTGTGTACTTTTTAATTTTTTTGAACAGTATTTCATATCTTCAGATTAGAAAAATTATGTATCATCAGTCACTTTCAACACAAGTATGATATACTTTCTAGGAAATGTTTATGTGCTACAGTAATTTGCATGTAATAAACTAATTTAGTAAAATTCTTGTAAAAATCATTATCCTGATAATGAATTCTGGATTTAAACTTGCACTCTTCTACTTGACAGAAGGCATTTAGAAGTTCCTTCCATTCCTTCAACTAGCAGTGAAAACAACGAAAGCTTGGATTTATGTCCTAAGCGTAAATTCTCATTGTCAAAAAATATTTCAAATGAGCTGCATCACCCAGAACTTCAGAATAAAAAAGTGTGGGATAAGGTAAAGCAGATTTGTTTTTATTCATGTCAGTTGTAATAGTAAATGAATAATTATGTCCTTTAACTAGATAAGATGGTTATAGATTTAGTTTTGTGTGCAATGGGATACCTCTGTGTTGAGGAATAATCACTAGTTGAATGATTTATTCTAGTAATACTGACAAGGTACCTTACTTACACTTATATATATGGTTATTCTCGTTCAGTGCTTCCTTCTGTTTTGCAAGTATTTTTTGTATACCATAAGCCTCTTACTCTCATATTCCCCTTGATTCATGTGGTTTAACTGATTCTTACATGCAAACTATCGTGTGGTGAACCTCCACCAGTAGAAGCACCACATGCCCACATGAATCATGTGACTCTGTTGTATTCTACCTAACTATCACTTCTCACTTGGCTGTGCTTGTTTTAAGATGTTTAGTTTGTGCTCTTTACAAGTTTTTTTAAATCATTGTATCAGTTTACTTTTGCTGAGTTTGTGCTGTATTATCCATGTTACTGATTTGTAACTTATTGTGAACATGAATTATTTTACATTTTTACCTAGTTATGGAATTTAGTCATTTGCTACAAACTTTTTCATGCCCATTTTTGTTTTTTTACCAATACAGCTGTGCTTGGTTATTCATGTTTAGTTATGAATTGCAAAGTTTGAGTTACTACTGTGGAGGTTGTACCTTCTACAAGCACATTTACATAGACTTTTTGTGAGAGTCCTTGACTGTGAAATTATTGGCAATTATTTGTCAAGAGATTGATCATTATGTGAATTAACCTTCTTCTCCTGATATTGCCAATTTTCCTTCTGAACAAACTGAACTTGTTTAAGACAAGATATCATTTGACAGCCAGCTTATTTCCTCTACCTGAATTTTCTGTCTTCCCATGTTCTTACTGCAGGATTAACTAGGCATCATATGGCTTTTTTTTTGGATATGTATGTTCTGTTTTATCTCTCTCCCTTCCTTGTTTCATGATACTTCTTCCTCCCATTATTTTATGTTTTCCCTGTCCCCTGATATTAGGGTCCATGATGAGTGTTTTGCATTTGTCTTACATGCGGGTGCTGTCACACCTCACCTTCCACGAGCTTCATGTTAGTTTTTTTTATCTTTCCATCAGGCTGATTTTCTGTTTTTTGGTTATTCTGTTCATTTATTACCTGCCCAAGTCTTAACCTACATCTTACCCTGATATCTCTTTTATGGTACTTGTCTACTATCTATCTCTTCTTTGTGGCAATTACTCGTGATCCTGAACCTTTATTACATCAGTGTTTGCACATTTGTCAACCTTGGCTCTCTTTTTTCAGATGTTTCATCTGTTGTCAGGATCTTTTGGAAAGAGATAGTATTGTCCCAAGGTCATTTACCATGCACCTCACCCCTTTTTTCCATAAGGTCTATTTGAGGATCTTCTGGTAACTTTAGAATCAGAGTGGAATCAGTGAAACAGTAATTGACTCTTTCCTTCTCAGTTTGATATTTTTCTCAGTCTGAGCCTCATTCATCTTTTATTTCCATTTCCCATTAGAATTCTTCCATTTTTAAATGCTCTTTCCTCCAGGGAATCTTTCTTTTATTATTTTACCCAGATGCATTCTGTTAAGATTGGACAGATAAATCATTTTATGTGTACTTACTCGTCCAGCTTCTTTTCCAGGTGATTTTTTATCATCCACACTATTCTGTGTTAAATCCTTCTGATTGCCCCTTATTGGTCAGCCCAGCCATGGTTTCCATGAGTGATCTAGATCCAATTTGCTTCAGCATGGCTCCTTCCCATAATTCCATCCCTTTAATGGCAACTTCAGCTTCAAGTAATTCATCCATTTGTTTTTACCTTTTGTCTTTATTCCTGATTTTTATTTGGTTATTAGTGAGGAGATCTAGTTTGTCACGGTGAGTAGGTTCACTTTTTGTATGTTCCATTTACCCTTCTTGCATGGAGAGTTACCAACATAAGTGGAACATTTTTTGTCATTGGTCTTTGGGTTTTCTCCTGTTTCAATGTTCCTATTGTTATAGATTTCTTGATCAAGGAACTTCTGTCTCCTTGATCATGGGTTATCAGGCTGCCTTATCTCACACTTTTCTTTTTTTACTGGGATCATAAAGTTTTAACATTCATATCTTATCACTGTTGTTGCATTCCTTCCAGATCATTTGTTCTTCAAGGCATGCAGTCCTTCTGAATTGGGATGTTAATGTGGTGTTGCACTGCCTTACTTTGCCTCCATTTGAACGTTTGTCATCTTGTTCCTTATTTCATTTATCTCGTAAGGTGCATTTCCTTTTGGCTTATGGACATTGTTGGTCCAAATTGCTTGCCATCAATATTGCACGAATATTAAACAATTCCACTGTTGCCTGATTGACCTTTTCATCCTAAAACTTTGGTGGCACAGGAGAGTAATTTCTCCTTGTGACCAATGTTCCTTCCTTCCATTTCCCACCTCTATTCCTGATAGGCCTGGATAGATTCCTTTGTTACATTCATGTTCTTTGTTGTTATACTGCCTGCATAGCTTTCTCCTGTAATAACTGTTCTCACCTTTTCTTTCCTTGGCAGCTATCATCTGCTCATGATGTCTCTCCTTTTACCTTTACCACTTGTGTTAAGCTTATTATTCAAATAGTGTATTCTTCCTTGTTTCCTTCTTCTTATACTTTGCTCCAGGTGTTTCCCATCAGATTTAGCACTTTTATCTTTCCTTGGTGTCTCTTCTCTGTCATCAATTGAGGAAATTCTTCAAGCAGGCGTGTGTACCATTCCACATTTTCATCTCTTTCTGTCTGCATAATATTGCTGTTTCTTCCTCTTCAGGTTTTCATATTTCAACTGTTGGCATTTTTCATATTTTGATGTGACTTTACCTGAGTAAATTTTGTCTTTTTTTTTAATACATTATTTTCAAGTGCCTGTTCCATGTTTCGACCATGATCTCTCCCTGTGGTAAGTGGTGTCTGTCTAGGTATACTACAATTTCTTACAATTGTACAAACAAAACCTGTACTGTAGTGCCATATTGACTTAATTTTAAAAATTTCTATGGCTACAAAATACATACTGTTAATTTCAATCACATAAATCAGAGACTAGGTGTTCCACAATATTGCTAGTAGGTTTTTCCTCATGATATACTTACTTTTTAAATATGCTTATATCAGGCCATACTAATCCATGCATTTCATGGGAAAAGCAAAAAGGGATTGTTGTCCATCATTACCATTCTTTAAATTGAATAAATTGGGTTTGGTTTGTTTTTCAGTATAGAGTTTGTGGCCACCTATTGCACTGTCTCCAATGTGAATTTTCCTTCGGATTCTCCACTGCATTCCTCCTTTCCCATTTCTTCCAGTGAAGTACAAGAGTCGTTGTCACTTTTTGTTTCAAGCCACTGGGGTGGTGAACCATGACGATATCCTTCTGAATGAGAGATATACAATATAAGCAATAAAAATTTGAGAGTAAGGTGGTGGAGTTTTGCTGGTGTAGATGGAAAAAATGTTCTACAAATGGATTCTGCATGTCTGTGTTTGAGGGTATGTAGCTTTAGAGTGAGCCATCATAATAATTGTGATCCGTCATCCTAACTCTGCATGGATGTCAGTTTCTGGCAGTTGAGTTTTGACCTTGTAGCTGAACCAATTAAAATCATGGCCTCACACGTGTAGTGTGATTGGGATATTTCATCTTACCCCTCCTTGGATATCAATTACCAGCTATTGAGCTTTGGATTTAGAGCTGTACCAATCAACGTAAATTTTTTACATCTGTTCAGGTTGTCTGTTGTCCCTCAATAAATTTGCCTTGAGTGGATTACCCTGTTGTTGTGAGTCACAGCGGGTGTATGTGTTTGTTGCTCTGCTTTTTTCTCTTGCACTACTCCTTGATGTTTTTATGCCAAAGATGTTACTGTGTTTGGGGTATGTCAGGTCTGTTTGATTTAATTGGGACATAACACATTATAGGGACATCTTTTTTTGTTTCTGTTCATCCATATTTCTCCCTGTGATTGGCTGAATATGAGATGAAGATTGTATAATCTACTTTCATACCCATATATGGATGTTGGTTCCTGGCAGTCAAGTTTGAATACAGTTGGCTTACTTTGCATGGGACCATCTTGCACTGGCTACTCTAAACTTTGGAACACATCCCTTAATTTATCCATGCTCTATTCATCAGAGAGATTGAAATTATTTTATTTTGCAGTTTGGATCACTGCCTAATTTATGTTCTCTTACATTGGAATGTGCTTCTCACAATTTTCCACTCAGATATGCCACACTATTCCATATCTGGTTAAAGAGTACACCTGATACAGAAGTGATACAGACTTCACATAATCCTCTTATTTAGAGGGTCCCCTCATTAGGGTGTACTTTGGACTGGTCTCACTCCCTATTTAGTGTGTGATTCTAGCTATGTGTGTGAGTAGAAGTAAGATATGTTGTCAAAAGGTGTAATTTTCATGTACTGAAAATGTATTTCTGAATAAGAACTATAAAGTTCATAATGAGATTAAAATAATCATATTTAAAAGTTCAGAAATTAGACCTAGATGGGAATCTTCTAATTTTATACTGTACAGGTATAAGTTTCTGTTTCAGAAAAATATGGTTTAAAATATGATGTTTTTTACTTCTGTAATATCTTATCATTATTTTTATAATATGCTTATTAGGAATAAAAGTAATTGCAGGGCTTAGAATTTCTGATATTTCGAACTAATACTCTGATTATTATTTGAAGAAAAAGAAAAAATTGATGGTAATAAATAGATTGTTTATTTCTTTTTGAATTTTGCACAAAGTATATGAGGAATATTTGAGCTAGCCATTTCTAATTTAGCAGTGTAAGACTAGAGGGAAGGCAGCTAGTCATCAACACCTACAGACAACTCTTGGGCTACTCTTTTACTAATGAATAGTGGGATTGACTGTTGTATTATAGCATACCCACAGCTGAAAAAGTGAGTGCATTTGGTGTGATGGGGGTTTGAACCCACAACCTTCAGATTTTGAGTCAAGTGCCTTAACCATCTGGCCATGCTGGGCCAGGTAATAAATAGAAGTATGGCATATTTTTATATATATATAATTTTTTTATGAGATTGTTTTCTTTATCGCTGTAGATGTATATTAATAAATAACAAAGCAGTAACCATGATATATGCTGGTTTTTCAAGTATCCAATTTTAGCAATTTATGTAATCCAAATGATTGTTCATAAATCAGACCTATTACTTGGATTTTTTGTTTACCCAGTCATAATCGTAGTAAAATTTGTTGCTTATTTATTCTTTAAATTTTCATAGATAAGTTAAAAGGTTTTTATTTATATATATTTTCTGTTTTTAAGGAAAATATAAACTGGACTGATTTAGAGAGAAGGATTTTCTTGCAGTTGTTTTAGAATCCATGCTTGGGACTTTCTGTAAACATTCATTTTAACCACTTTTGATTTATAATTCATAGCTATCAAATCAAGTATGGGACTATTTTGTTAATCAGCAACAGTCTAAAGAAAAATACAGAAGTAAAATGGATCTTAAAGAGAGGCTTTCAAGTTTACTAAAAGACAAGTTGCCAAGTGAGTGCTATTTGTGGGGTTTTTGTGTTTACATACTAAGAATGACCCTTTTTCAGTTTTGAATATACATGACATATAAATACTTAAGTGCCATTATTTCGAAAATCTTTCTGTGTTTGAAGTGTATAGATGTTTTGTAGAATTACACTGAATAAACACATTTGTTTATTTAGCAAAAAGTTTTATTGCAAGCACCTATATTTGTTCTCAGTGTTTTGTATTGCGACAAATTTTCAGTTTTGGTAAAACTTTGAGCGTAGGCATAAAGCACAAAGCACAAATATGTAGGGTAAATTAATTATTCATAAAACATATGTCATATATTTACTCGTCTCTGTACATATAATGGGTTATTAATGTATCTTTATGCAGATCGTAATGATTAAAATAAATTTAGTCAATCTGAATTTCAAATCTATATTCTTCCAATTCTACTTATTTATAGCTATGCTAATGTTTTTATTATTTTTAATATTTAGATTGTGAATTATTTATTGTTGTTTTCATGTAGTTTCAACTTATTAAGTAAGAATTTTAGTGTCCATATTCCTAATCTAAACACTTAAACCAAACATAATATTTTTATTATTAATTATGATTTGTACTGTAACAGTATACCATAACATAATTGCTAATAAAGCTTTAATTGTGACTTAAAATGTTTGCATAAAAAAACTGTTTCCTGATTAGGAAGTGAAGAATAGGCACAGCAGAGACAAGTTATTTGACTTAGCATAAGTTGATTGCAGTTGAATGAAATTATAGCCCTGTATATCACATGCCTCGCTTGTCAAAAAAAGTCACTGGCTACCAAGTCTAAATGATCTGGGCAAGAACTATTAATTTATGCAGATGGCTCATTTAGTGTTTCAGAATTTCTCAACCTTATTCTGCTCATTTAAGTCATTCACGACTATATGCTAATGTTTAGTCGTTGTTTTTTTTTTCTGTTTAAGATCTAGATTTTGAATTAGTTGTTGTTGGATCATCTGTGAATGGACTGGGCAGTAACAGAAGTGACATGGATGTGTGTTTAGTGCTTCCACATGAGAAGGTAGAAAAAAATTCACTATGAAATGGAATAAGTAGAAATACAGTTTTTAAAAATAATATACATGTTTTTACATTAACACAAATACTTCAATAATTTGTAATAAATTAACCACACTACTCTTAATTTTTTTGTGAATGATGGTGTGTAAGAGTGCAAGTTGAGTTGTTCTTTTTATGTTTAACTATGAACTCAATGTCTGTTGTTAAGATAATATGATTCAGAAAACTTTCTACATGTTTATCAACTTTAAATATAATAAATTTATCATTTATAAATCTTTTAGTGTCAGTGACTTGGACATTATTAGTTTGTTTGTCCCTATATTTATCACAATATTGAATAACATTAATTTATATACCAGGAAGACCTAAGCTGATGTTGTTAACCAACTATGCCTGCTGTAAAAACAACAACAACAAAAAATGGTTGCAGTCACTTTATTCTGTATAGTTCTTTCCAAACATAAAACAAAAAATTAAGGTGAAGTGATTGAGTTATTTTGTTGTTTTATATTCCAACTTTCATACTTCTAAAATTAACAGTGTGTTCAGACAGCAAGCACCATAGAGTATATATAAATTCAACTATTATGAGTTTTAGTGTCAGGACATTCTTATTATAGTGAAGAATGGAAAGTTTGGTTGTTTAGTGGGTTCATTGTTTCAGTAAAGTGTATTGAAGGCATAGCATATAAGATGTAAGAAGGTTCCATGTATTTCAGGCTGAAGTGTTACTGCTACTGTATTTTGTTTTGCTGTTTACCTACAATTATTTTTATCTGTTCGTGGTACTTTTATTTAAAGCATATGTTTACTTAATAAATTATGTTAAAGCAAATGTGACTGATGATAACTCTCTCTCTCTCTTGTAACTTGCTGTTAAAATAAAGTTCTGTATTTATTTGTTAATTCAAACATGTAGTATTACTGTGTTCTCTCTTGCTCTTTTCAGTTATGTTTATTAAATAAGTTTGATCATTCAAGAAATTTATGATAAAAAGACTATGACTATTGAACCTTTTTAGAATGGTGACTGTTAAGTAAAGATTTGTTTTGCTTAAGTCAGCTACAGTTCCATACAATAGGATACTTTTTTAATGCAAGTTTGCTGCATGGTGCATGAAATACATGTGTATAAACAGCATATTTTTAAACTACGTCTGAATGTTTTATTTCTTTATATGGTAAAATAGAAGGGTTATCTCTCAAGTTCAAAATAGTAGTTATGGTGATATCATTGATAAATTATGCAAATTATCACCATCAAAGGTTCAAACTTTTATTCGGTTTTATGTTCTAAACCTTTAAGAGTCAAAATCTACCCTTCATTACATAATTCTACTAGTTTACATACAAGAAAATCCAAGTGTAAAATCTACATAATTTTTAACGTTTAGTAACCAGGCATTCAATAATTTCAATGAACCTATAAAGAGCAGACAATTTAAAGTTCTTCCAAATGAAAATAATGAATAGGAACTGTACATAAATGAAGTCTTTTGGTAAACAGATTTAAGGTGAACTAAATGAACAGAGTAGTGAAGTTCATTTATTACTAAATGCAAATGTTTTTGAAGTTGGATTTCAAACAAGTTAACAATTGTATACAGCTTATAAAAAAAAATCTAACATAACAAATAACTGCAATTTTCAGATTTATAGATACATTACTGCTAATTTTATTGAATAATTTTTACCATTACTTATGTGAATAGAACTGACATCAAAGCGTAGTTCATAATTCAAATGCTAAATGTTACTTTTTTATGTCACATAACACTCCTATGATGTTATTACTCCATTTACAATTCATTACACCTATTACACACATGCAGTTTTTAATTCAAACTGGAGATATTGAAAGTTATAATGAAAATTAAGATCTCCCTACCTCTTTGATTTGCAAAAAGAAATAAAAAAAATAGAGCTTCTCATCCAGGATGTCTGAAATTAAATTCCTCCATTAATTTAGTCCAGGATTACAACAGTATGGATCAGTTTTAAAAGGTCGTGCCATTTGAATTAGTTATTGTAATACAAAAAAGGAAAAAAATAACTGAAATCCAAACAAGATTTGTCATAGTAAGGGCATTTTTTTCTGTAAACACAAATACCAATTATTGTACAAGTTGGAAGTGATTAGTTTCAAGGCTGAAAATGTTTAAATTTCTGTTTTGTCAACAATTTGAAAAACCATGGTGGTGTAGGTTGCTTACAAATTGAATTAGAAAATGAAAACATGAGCTGTAAATAAAAACACATTAATTTTTGTGTGATAAACATTCATTTTTTTCAGTTATATACAGTTGGATTAATGTAACATATAATTTTTTATTATTTAACTAAGGCTTAATTGTGAAAAAGATATTCTTGTTTGCTACCACTAATCATATTTTTTTAAAAAAGTAATGCAGACGTGCTTGTAAATGAATGGAAGCATTGATGGAAGTCACAAAGCACTGAATTTGCTACATAAACTGAAAGTGATTAAAATAATACAAAAAATTCAATGCTATTACTACATTTTATATAATAAACGTTTTTTTAACTTAAATTGTTTGATATATGGTTTTGGCCTTGTTATTGAAAAGGTTCTGTTGTGTTATGTATTTATATTTTCTTACTTTAGACAAATATTGCTTTTGATTTTCCTCACAGGTTGAGCAAGAGTCTAATTCCTTGAGCATACTGATGCAAATTTTACGGAAAATTAGAGAATGCCGTAAGTTTTGAACATGCATTTGTTTTATTAGAAGTTGCAAATATTTGATGTTCTAAGGTTATGGTTTGTTGCATAACTTTTAATTTCAAAAGTAATGATGCTAAAATTGAGTGCACTTCATAGTATTTTAATGTTGACCTCTCTGCTTGTTGCTAAGCTTTTGAAATTTTTTTAAAATGTGATTTTCATAAAGATTTGTGTTAGTCTAAAGTGTGAAATGTGGAGTTTGAAGGTTACTACTTTGTAAGATAAAGATTAGCAGAAATTTTTAGATGTTTGAAAATGGTGAGAATAACAAGTTTGTTCCAATGATATGAATATTCTCTAAATTCACAAGTCATAATTAAGGATAAAAACTGTACAGCTCATACTTTTGTATATTATGTAAAGTTAAGACAGGAAGTTCTTGGTCTGTTTGTTTATTCTAGGTACTTTCTAGAAATTACTCTGGACTTTTAGAAACTTGCCTCCATAAGAAAAAAATGAAATGTGTGTAATAAATATAGTCCTACAGAAATATAAAGTCTGACCTGCTATTCTATGTATAAACTCGTATATGTAAAAACGGCTGGTTTGGGTTGAGAAATGTTTTATGTGGAACCTGACGATGACCGAAGAAGGTCGAATCATTGTTCACTCCTCCACAAATTTCTCAACCCAAACCAGCCATTTTTATGTATATTCTCTACAAGTGGGTTTTCTTGTCATCACTGATTATGTATAAACTTAATTTAAAACTCATCTTTTTGGTAATGTTCTCTAATAGACACACATATCAATTTGGATTTCTCGTAACCACAAGATCATCTGTTTTTATGCAACTGAAAGAAACAACTTATTGATTTCTAAGAATAATTTTTTGTGCTTGATGGAATTGCAAAGTTAGATTTGTGACTTAGAAAGTTTATATTTGAAAATAATGAATATTTGTGTAAAATTTTTTTATGTTTTAACTGTTTCAGCTTAGTATTGATTTGTCTTTATGACACTTGCAGGCTTCTGTGCATGTATTTTAATAAAAAAATACAGAATTTTCTTATTATTACATGAGTAGTGACTTGATTGAGTTATATGAAATGTAATTTAAGAATTTTATGAAGCAGAATAATACAGTTGGCTTTAATAGTTAATGACTAGAAGTGTTGCACACTGATCAATAGTACTGATGTGTATTTATGTATTAATAACAATGGAGGATCAATATAGTTACATTTAAATGAGCAAAGTGCTTATTGTTGTAACAATAATTTTCACACATTAAGTGTAAGAGCTTTTGTCGTTATATATAGCAGAGACATGGGTAATAAACAAATCTTACACATTAAACATGGTGTATAATTTTTTTGTGTATAAACAGAATGTTTTTACATTTACATGATCGCTGCCATACTGATGTATGTTGACATTTATAAGGAGAATATCAAACAAGCTTGTATGTTAAATGTATTTTGAATTTTGGAAAGTATAAAAATCAGTGCATGATAAGCATTACTTTTTCTTTACATTGATAGATTTTATTAAAAAACCTGAAGTCATAAGAGCAAAAGTACCTATATTGAAATTCACTGACAGAATAAGGTATGTTAAGTTATATCATCATTTGAATTTAAGATCTGAGTGAGAACATGAATAAAATCACTTTTTTTAATCTGATTTACACAGATACTATTGGTTCATTTGTAAAACATATTGATAGATTAATTAGTTAATTATGTCTATCTGTTTGTAAGTCAAATATTCTGTGAACTGCATGTATTTAAGACTAATTAAAAAGTTTAAAAACAAGTATCTTATTCATATAATTAAGGGAGAGTAATACTTATTTCAATAAGTCTGATGTTACATCATAGAACAACATTATAAGTATTTATTGATAGTATTAAATATGGTAAAGTTTAGCCCTAACTAAACTAAAGCAAAAAATGTACACAGATAATAATATTAATTTATATTTTTATCAGATATAATCCTTAGTTAATAAAGGCTTAACTGCTGTTAGGCCTAAGTCAAGTGAACTTACAGATTTCAGTGTCTGTGATTAGGCATCTTTCTAAACATCCTATATTTAAAGAAGTACTATTGCAAATGTTTTGCAGGTCTTTGCTAGTATGTTAAATATAATGGTTGTATTTTAAAGTGATGTTTCTCATGTTTTTATTCTTTCCTTCTGTTACTTTGTAAGTTAGCTTGAAAATTAAATAAAGATAAGTACTGGGAGCCTCTAATATGATGTTTAAATGTATTTTTGTTTTCCAAACAATTACTATTTTCAGTGGCATTGAAGTTGACCTGAACATCAACAATACAGTAGGAGTTCGTAATACCCAGCTTTTGAACTACTATTCCAGAAGTAAGTTATTACAAACAAGATGTTCAGAACTTAAAAAATCAAGATATATTATGGCTGAATCTAATTTGTTGTAAGGTGTATAAACAAGACTGAAAAAACAAGTAATTGTGTTGACATTTTTTTATTATAAGGTCAACGTGTTAAGAACACTAGCCATCATTAAATAAGTTTGGGAGTATGGTGTCTGAAGGCTGATAGAAAAAGTAATTTAATTGTGTTCTTTAAAAAAAAAAAAATTGATTGCTTATTAAGTGAAGAGAGCTTTCATTTCTGAAATAAGTTGAGATACCCAGTAAGGACATCCATTCAGTAAAATAACTTTTTTCTGATAACATAAGAAACTGAACTATAAAGTTTGTTAAGTGTTAACATACTAGAAGAAAAAAAGACAAAATTCAGGGAAAGACCTAGTTTTATTAATTTGCATAAATTAACTTTAAGATACAAGGGGAATCAAATTTAAATTTGCATATCAAAAAAGAAAAAGACGGAAACTGTGATTTAAATGATACTGCTTTTCAAATGTTATTTTCCTGAATGTATGAGTTTTATATTGACTTTTTTATTTAAACTTTTATTACATTTAAAATTAGTTCATAGCAAAATATTAAAAGAAAAAAAGAGCCTTAAACTCAGAAAGAAAATTTGTTTAATGCTATATGTTATTGTAGCAGGTGAAAATTTTAAAGGTTGAAACAACAAGTTTGATTTTCTCAGTCCATGTTTAATTTTTCATGTGATATAACCCAGTGCTTAAAGTTTTGTGATTGAAGAAATGTTTTTTCTGAGTTTAGGCTTTTTTTTTCATAAAACATATCTTATTCTTTTGCACACATTTTTTTAAAAAGAAATTGTAGGGTAGAATCACGGAAAAGACTTATCAAAGTTTGTTAGGTAAAGGTTTTAGTAACAGGTGAATAATTTCCTCTTCACTTAACATTTTAGTTAACTGCTAAGTTGTTATGTGTGTTCTGTATCATAATTCCACTCTTAAGTGTGATTGTTACTTTCTTCTAAAGGAAATCATGTTTATTTGATTGAAGGCTTGAGAAAAAAATGTTGTGAAACTTTTTTTCTCATTGCTTTTAATTTTCATTCTGATTTCCAGTACATTCTCTGTTTTCACAGCAACAGTTTATTTTGATATTACTGTTTTACTTTGCTTTCAATAAAAAGAAACTTAGAAGGCTGTGTGTACAATGCAGTTTTTATATTATGTTTTGTGAATTAGTTTATTTTCAGTGATTAGAAAAATTATCTAACAAATTAATAATTTTGTTATGTAATACAGAACTTATAAATCATTGTTGTTGACAGTTTTATTAACATTTCTGACATAAAAAGGAAAGTAAATGCTTGATATGAAACTTTTCAGAATTATATATAGTTCATTTTTTAAGGTTTTACAAAATACTGTTAGGGTGATAGAAACAATAAAGGATCATCTGTTTCATGTTGGCTTTTGAGCTATTGAATTGTTTCTTAAAGTAGGCTTTCAAATATTCCTAAAAAGCTCTTATTTCTTTGGATTCCCTAAATTTTGTGTCTTACTGAGAAACAGGTATGTAAAGTAAATCAAACTTTGTTTTGCATGTTTCTATTTAAATATCTACTTAATCAATGTTTTCTTGTTGCATATTATGTAGATTTTGTTTTAACACTGTTTCCAGTGAATTCTCATCTTCAGCTACATTATCAGCATACTTCAAAAATCAACATTCCTAATCATGAGAGTTCTATATCACCTTTTTATTATAGTAAGTTGTAATAAGTTACAGATATTCCTGTTACATTTCTAACAAAAACTACTGAGAGTATATAATGTTTCATTCACTTGTATTTGTGTATTAATAGAAAAATTGCAGGACATTGTTTAAATTTTATTGTTTTATTGCCTTTTGAACTGTTTCTACTTAATAATCCTGCCACATAAATTGTAAATCACTTGGTGAACATGTAACTTAGATTAACCTAACAAATTATGTAACGCCATAACCTACTTGTGAGTATACCCCATGGAAATTTATTATTATTATTTTTTTATTTCATCTAATATAACCTTACAAGTTTCTAATTTTTTCATTTTAGTTACTTTTAGGAAAAACAAAATTTAGTACTTACCTGTTTTTTATTTTAATTTTTGCTACTAATGAATCGTAACTATCTTTTTATACTAATAGTGCATTTACGTTAAACAAATTTTCATATAATTAAGTAATGCATCTAAGAACACAGAATAATAATGCATAAAAATCAGACGATATCTTATGACTATTAACTATGCAATAAGAGCTGACAAAAAATTCATCTTAGCTCATCAATGTATTTCTTGTGGGAATAAAGTTTGAACTGGTTGTGAAATAGACAATTCTCTATTAAACAGAAACACTTGTATTACTTTTCATTGGTTCCAAGTAATGTATTAAATGTTGGAGACATTTATTGGCAATTTTTGAAAGAGGGGATTTGACATATGGTTGTGGCAAGTGGGTCTGTAAAAAGATGAGAATGAAGACTATAAAAATTGTGCTTGCTTGAGTAATAGCTGTTATAATGAGTAATTTATGTTAAATTCCATACTTTTCCAAAGAGTGGTAGATAAATTAAAGAAGGAAGACATAAAGATCAAATGTTACAGTTGTGATACTAGGAAAGATTGAGAATTTTTTAAAATATTATAACATTAAAAAGTTCAAACATAAGTTAATATTTGGTTTATTAACTATGTTTTAATGCAAAGTTTATTTGTATACCATGATAAAGTAGTTTAATAAAAATTTCAATTTCACTCTTAAAAAGATTCACATGTGCTCTTTGACTGGTCTGTGGTTAGAGGGTTAATTAGTTAGGCTGTAGAAATGTTTACATAAAATGACACATCAATGACAATGATTAAAGCTAGTTGGTTGTAGTAAAATGATTCATAAAAATTATAATTGTGGCAAAGGTGATGTATCTTCAGTAAAATAATTTTGCATGCACTGAAAAATTTTGTTGTTGACATCTCTGAATTTAAGCAAGGTATTGAATTACTAGCTATGATTCCCATACCCTGGATGGAAGTTATGTAAATTCATGATTAATGATAGGTTATCTTAGGACATCAAAAGTTATTTCCTTTATACATAATTGAAAAAAAAACACCTGAAACACCCATAAAAACAGCAAAACACAAAATGTGAAACTGTAAGTATGCATGTATCTCCTCATGGACCCAAGAAACTTTCATGTTAAATTTAGTGAAAATCCATCAACAGGAGCAAACTAGTGGTAAAACAAACAACAGCAAAAACTTATAAAAATTGAAAATTTGAAAATCATCATCCTCTATACCAGTCTTGGTAAAGATTCATCCACACTGTGTGAAGTACTTACATGGACATACAACAGACAGTACTATTATGTTTATATAGATGGGACCAGTGCATTACGTCAGTGTGTGACGTATTTGTAATGTCATAGCTGCACCTTGAAAGTGGAGAAAAATAAAGTTTTCTGTAATGGGAAATGTAGATGAATTGGGAAAATCATGACCTTTATTGCAAATATACATGCACACAAGATAACAATTTTGTGAAGTTGGAAGTTGCACATTGCATAATAAAAATTTTTTTCAGTATCACATAAGCAAGAGTTCCATTATAGTATGATGTGCTCTGAAGCACTTTAATATCAGGTCACAGAAACATTTCATTTTGAAATTCCTGTTTGATGCCTATAGCAGTATTAGCATTAGTGAAACACAATGTTCATCAGGAAATATGCTAGAGAGCTGTAAGTTCTTTGGAGGATGAAAGCATTTATTTCTTCTCTTTATATGATGGCATTGAGAGCTGTGTGTTTCCAAGAACTCTTTATTGAGTACTAACTTGCTTTCGAAAGACCTTGAGTAAAAGGATCCAGCATTTGTTGTACAGTGTAATGAAACTAGTAACTGTAGTAATTAGTAGTTTAATACTTGAGAGTACTGATGTTGGAGATGCAAAGGGTGCAGATGTTCCTTAGAAAGTCATCATCAAAGACATCATTAACATTGACCCACTTTACTTTCATCTGAATTTGAAGTCTGTTTTATATACTTCTGAAGATATTTCTGTCCTTTAGTCCATATTATATATTCAGAAATGTCAGGTGTGGTCTAGTCTTTTATGCTCAAATATTTGAAAATCACAGTGATCTCACACGACATAGGAAAAAATTCCTATTGATATTGAAAAATAGGAAGTCAATTAGGCAACATAGGCATTGGAGAATCTACTTCATTACTGAAGCAAGAGAAGTCTATATTTTAGAACTTGGTGTGGTGAACATAATTTTTTTTTATATATTGTTACCAAGAGTATTCAAAAGAAACTAACTATTTATTGACTTTGATCTTCAGATGAGTGTTTCCTGATTTAATACTTTAATTCTGGAGGATTAGTGCTAAAATATCATGATTATTGCTTTAATAAATGTTCCAGATAATTCAGGATCATAGAACTGCATAGTTGACAGATAAGTGGAAAATATATTAAATAGAAGGTACACCAGAAAGCTGCATAAAACAAATGACTAATGGAGCTGTCAGATACAACATTCTGGTCAAACTTATGAAAATTCTGTTGTGTCCTGTTTTGCTCATGGCAATACTGAAGTTGAAAGCAGCATGTCTGAAAAGAAGAAAATGTTTACAAAGTTTTTGGATAATTCTATCAAAGGATGCAGTAGAAGTTGATTGAGAGGAAAATTGTACTTGTAACAAAGACTACTATAAGCAGTACATGCTCATAACATGTCCAGCTAAAGGCTTAAAGGTGAAGAAAATAATTGGAGAAGGCTATATAAAGCAAAGTAAAAAGGATGAGAAAACAGATCTCGAAACTAGCAGAAGGCTGGAAGGAAGGAAAAGCTGAGTTATAAATTAATGTATGACAGAAGAGAATAAACAGAATTTAAACTAATATCAGCAGAGAAATTTTTGGGAGAAGCTATTGAAACATATCAAAAGCTTTAAAAGACAAGAAATTAGGTGAAGCCAGTGATGTTTAAAGACTTATTGAGATAGCAAAAAAAAAAAAAACACAATAAAAGAAACATGGCAACAAATAGAAAAGAACAAAAAGTGAAAGACTCAACTTAATACAAAAAGAAAGAGAATGTTGGATGGATTTTCAAAGACCCTAAAGAAAACTGCTCTTATCAACAAAAGACATATCTTATTATTTCTAGTTATTTAACCCTTCACCTGTGGTTGACATCATATGATGATAAGTACGGCATGTCCAAGTGGTTAAGGTACTTGACTTGTAACTGAGGGTCATGGGTTCAAATTCATATCTCACTGAATTTGGGGGCACTATAATGTGACAGCCAATCCCACTATTCATTGATAAAGGGTGGCCCAAGAGTGGGCAGTGGGTGGTGATGAATAACAGCCTTCCATCTAGTCTTTCACCGTCAAATTAGGGATTGCTAGCTCAGACAGCCCACATGTAGCTTTGCATGAAATTCAAAAACAAAGAGATATTTTATAGTTTTAGCATAAGTGACTGCAGTTGACATCATATAATGCAGACATTTTGTGTGCAACATTTTGAATTGTCTGCCACAGAAATTTGTAAATCTTTGCACATGGGTTGGTAGGCAGATTTGCAGAAGCTGCAAATGATGAGTGATAAGACCAACTTTTAAAGCTTGCATCATTGCATAGTTAATGATATTAGTTGTCCCCTTTAATTCCTGATTTGTTCTTGCTTTATTTAAGCTTCTTCTTTGGAAGAGAGTTCAGTTGGATTTATGGCCTTCCAATTGATATATTTTTCAACAGCTCACTAATCAAGAGCAAATAGCTGTTTAGTTTTCATGTTTTCTAACAAGAATATGGTTTTAACATTTTATTGATAAGAAATGCAATTGTGAGTGTACTAATTTATTATGTTAATCAAAGCTTTGGTGTATAAGATATATAGCAATACTAACTGAACTGGATGGTTTCTAGATAAGTGAAAATGATTTTATTTTAGTAAGAGTTTACTTGTTTACAAGTATACAGTGGCAGCCTACTGTAGTTATTTACTTTTTACAACCAGCTAGTGATATAATTCCATCATAAATCTTTTTTTTTTAATTTTTCTTTTCAACTTTTATGAAAGATAAAACGTTTAGTTGATGTGGTAGAAACAGTTCTAAGCTCACATTTTGACAAGTTTAATGTAATAAAATTTGATAAATAATCAGATCCTAATGAGTTTTCTTTTTGTGTTTTTCAAGTATGAAGTATGCACTGGTAACTAATGCTGAAGACTGGAATTCAGTGGAAAAAGTAGTTAAGAAGCAAAATAAGCCATGTATGTGAATTTGTGTACTGTTTTTTTGTTTGAAGAAAAATAGGTTTCTGATGCAGATTTTTGGAATGAATATCCTAATGAATCATAAGTGTTTCTGAAAATTCTGAAATTTACTTCCAAGTTAATAAAAGGCTTACATTGTAATCTTTAAAATTAGCTAAAACTGTATCTTTTATTTTAATAACTGTCTTTCAGTGGATTGGAGAGTTAAACCACTGGTTCTTATAACCAAAAGGTGGGCCAAAGATAATGGCATCAATGATGCTAAGAATAGGACACTTTCCAGTTATTCACTTGTTTTAATGGTGATCCATTACTTACAATGTAAGTTGTATTTATTAGATGTAATATTGAGGATAAAAAAAAAAGACATTTCTTCTTTACAAAAATCTTTTTTTTCACATTTTCAAATGAAAGGTTGTACTTGTGTTGAATCTTGTATGATCTTACAAATTCATGTTCTAATTTCTTCTGAAATTTTATATTGTGTATTAAGTATATGATTCCTTTTAGGTAAAAGTTGGAAAATTTAGTTACTGTGTGAATTTAAATTGAAGTGCTTTGGACTTTTCAAAGAAAATATGTATGCATTTTCATAAATTATATGAAATGCTTTTGTTAAACCTATCTTAACTAGTTCATATATTTAACTCAACCCTGTAACAGCAATGTAACCATGAAGATATATGTATCATAACATTGAAATTACTTTAGGTGCAGCTTTAAAACATTTGGCCAGCTTTCAGAAATATTACAGTCTTTAGTAGAAAAAATGAAAGCAGAATTTGTAATTAAGTAACATCTTGTTCATAAATATATGGAGTCAGAGTATTGACTTCCCTGAGTACAGAGTGATTTTCATGTTAAGATTAAAAATAGTTCTTTATCTGAAAGTTTTCAAATTTCATTTATGTGAATACCAATCATTATTTTTTTTTAATAAAAACTATACATGTCATTTTCTCTAGCATAACTAACAAATACAGGCTTGGTTGATTTGACAAATCTCGTGACATCATATAAAATTTGGAAATAAATTTAAATTCCCCTTTTGAGTGCATGTTGTAACAGAAAACCATTGTTCTTTATCTTAAATAGCTAAAAGCCAGCAACAGTATACATCTGTTTCTACTTACATATTATTTTCTTTTACATTTGTGTCTGACTAAAGTTCTTGTAACACATGTTGCAAGTCACTTGGCAAAAGTAGTTTGTCACCCAATTGAATTATGTAATGCACAAGCTACTCATGAGCATACCCAATGAAAAATTTTTATTAGTTGTAATTTTGTCTTTACCTTAATATAACCTAATAAGTTTTATATTTTAGTTACTTTTATAATAATCAGTAAAGCAAAAATGAAAAACAAGAAATATGATAGTAATAAATTGGGTCTTTGTTTTTCTTTACTATCAATGTTGATAAAATGTAACCCTATTTTTTATACGAGTGGTACTAATACCCTAAATAATGTTTTTCAAATTAAATAATGCATTTAATAACATAGAATAATATCACATTAAAAAGTTACCAGGCTTTTAACTATCATAATTTTTCTGGCTTTCCAACCGTGCAATAAGAGACTAAAAGTTCAGCTATTCTTATGAATTTGATTATCATGAGAAAAAAAATTTAAACCAGTGAATGATGAAGTAAACAATGCTCTGTACAGAAAACAAGTAATATAATATATCATTTGATAGATTGAAATTTTCACTTTTTATTGGTTATAAATAAAATAGTATTAAATGTCAGAAAGAATGATTAGCAATTTGGGAAAGAGATGTGACAGGTAAGCATTGCAAGTTGATATAATTTTCTAGTTTTAGATTCCATAAATATATAAGGTTGAAGGCTATAAAATTTTGCTTTATCTGAATAATATCTGCATTATAATAAATTAGAGAAGAGGGATTACCTACAGAGCAAATTCTCATACTATGGAAGATTGAGAACTTTCTAATACAGTCTAACCTTTTCTCATGCAAAGCCATCTTGGTTTTCTTTCTGCCCTTAAATATTCCTAAAAATATTTTTGTACTTAATGTACCAGTCTATATAACTCCAACACTTTCACATTATTGTTAAGCATGTAACTATCATGTAACTACTTTATACTGATAGTATTGAACTACCTGTACTGGTACAGCTAGCTCCTTCTGCTATTCCTTATCAATCCTGACTATCTCAGTTGGCATAACATTGTTTAGATGTGTTATTTTTTTGTAGTGACTAACGGTGTGCTTTTTTTGACACTTAACATTTTTTCAATACTTTTATTTCACTGTGCTTGCATTCAGTTGTTTCAATATTTTTTTTATTTTGTTTCTTGTTACCAAATTATAATTGATCATAGTATGAATTTATGAGTCAGTCTATCATCTGTGGGAATGACTGTCACAATCAAAATTACTATTGGTATGACTTCCCACAAATTGGGTTCAACTTTACTATCTGCAAAAGAGTATAAGCCTTAATTTGGAGGGAACTAGGTTTATATGTTTTGCTGACAGTTTCTTCTTCTTTTCAACTTCACAATATTTCTGAGGAAGGTACAATCAAAGAGAAGACTTTTTACACTCTTTTTTTTTTTTTTTCTAATACTTTCTATTTTTGTCCCCCTCGATGTGGATTCCTGTACGTGGTGAGGGGACCTCCCAGGGAAGATTCTGCTCTTTCAGTTTACCTCCTCTGGGATCTAAACATCCACTCACATGTTTGCCATGCATTACAACCCATGAAGAGGAGGAGAGGATCCTGGTGATTGAGGGTTCCAACCCTAACACACCACTTTGGCCTTGAATTCCTGTACACAGGCAGCCTTGGGATGGCCCCCTTGGGTCAGTCGGCTGGTTCACTCAGGCTAGGGTCAACCAAGTACCAGTGTTGGATGTTCTCAACAGGTTTTCTGAACATTATATCTGATGCTGGTCTTTGGGTATAGTGTTCATGAAATCCTGGCATTGCTGCAGTGTTCTTGTTTGACATTGTAGTGCATCCCCCCATAGGGCTTCATGGTGGGTGGGGTCAGAAGGCACTGAAATTTCCCTTTCTTTATTATGGATATCCAATTAAAAATCTTAATAAAATAGTGAAAAAACAATCTATAGATAAATGACCACACCTTGAAGATTCTGAGCAGCAATCCTCACCATTTGTACCACCTGTTGTACCTCATTTTCTTCTATTGCACTCACTTTTAGACAAACCTTTAGGACAAATATCTCCCTTTTTCATGCTTGCTCTCCAAAGTCAGTAAAAAAGCTTCAATCTGGTGACATATTGGTGGAAACATCTACATCTCAACACAGTAAACTCCTGTTGCATTCAAAGGCAATTGGGGATATAACTATAAAGGTTGCACCTCATGCTACTTTGAATTCATCATGAGGAGTTATTGTTGAGAGGGATTTGAAGAACATCCCAGAGTCAGAGATTCTTGTTGGTTTCTCCACCAAAAGAGTTTCTGCAGTGAGACGTATCTCCACTCACAAAGATGAAATTATTGTGCCGATCAATGTCCTCATTCTGACATTTTCGTCACCATGTCCGCCTGCCACCATCAAAGCAGGTTGGTTATCTTAATTGCAGAGTACGGCCATACATTCCAAATCCTCTCCAGTGTTTCCAGTGTCAATGGTTTGGTCACTTGAAGACATCATGTCATGGTTCCTTGACGTGTGCTCTTTGTGGTGGCAAGCACCATGATGCCTGTGAGTGTAAAATGGACCCTCATTGCATTAATTGCAGTAGCTCTCACCTGTCCTGCTTTTGTTCTTGCCCTAAATGGTTGGGAGAAAAAGAGATGCAGCATTTGAAAACAATTCATAACATTACCTATCCTGAGGCTTGAAAATTGCTGTCCACCACCTCATCTTGGACGTATGCTTCTGCACTTCATTCCACAGTTACTGTGGGAGTGCAGACAGATCTCTCTGTGCTTCATAAAGAATCATTCTCCAAACAAATGAAAAGTCTGTTGACCTCCATGGTTAAAAAAGTTGATGAATCAACTTCGACACCTACCTCTGTCCCTGATATGCATTCCACCAAACCCCAAGATCCACATCCTTTGGTTCCAGGTACAGGCATTTCCTCAGATTCACCTTCCTTTCTTACCCCAAGATGCAAAACAATCATTCGTTCACGTTCTCAGTCTCTGGTAACCCCTTGCAACAGCAAAGACCTGCCCAATTGACCCAGGGCAGGATCCATGGAGGTTGATAGACTTCTCTCAAATAAGGAAAGTAAGGAAAAAAGATGTGGTCATAAACAGAAGGGTTCTCCACCCAATTCGCCTACACATAAATAAAAATGGCCACCCTGATACAATGGAACTGTTGAGGTTTACATTTTAATCTGGATGACATCAAAACACTGATTGCTTCTTACCATCCTGTTTGTCTCTCCTTACAGGAAACATTTCCAAAACCTGCTGATACAGTCACCTTTTGGCAGTTTTCTTTATACAGAAATGACAGGCAGTGTGATGGACGAGCGCATAGAGGGGTGGCACTGTTGGTTGATCAGCATGTGCCCACCCTGTCTTTGCCACCCAACACACCCTCAGAGGCTGTAGTCATCCGTGTTTTTTTGGGTCATACCATCACTGTTTGTTCTCTCTATCTGTCACCTGGAGAGACACTTGATCAATCAAACCTTGATGCTCTCATTGAACAGTTGCCATCTCCCTTTTTCATCCTGGGAGGAACTTTAATGGACATCATCCTCTCTGGGAAGTGCTGATATTGTAGAGCGTATGTTCTCTGATCACAACCTTTCTCTTTTCAGTACTGGTTCTTCTACTTATTTCCATGTGCCTATTCAGTCCTTTACTGCTATTGATCTGTCAGTTTGCTCCCCTTCATTATTTTACCATTTTTCATGGAGGGTTGACAATAATCCACTAAGCAGTGATCATTCTCCTATAATCTTGAGAGAGACTGGCTGTAGTTGATGCCACCTGACTAGTGTGCCCCTGTGGAAGCTGGATCAGGCAAACTGGCTCTCTTTCACTGCTCTTGCAGAACTTGATCATGCCATTGTCTGTATGCCATCAATAGGTGACTGTGTAGCAGCTGTAATTGACTGTATTATACAAGTAGCTGCTCAATGTATTCCTAAAACCTTGACATGTTTTCTACTATATCCTCGTTTATAGCCTCAGCTCTTTTAGAGTTTTGCCAGTTGGTACAAACTCTTACCCAACATAATTGTAAAGTGAAGACTTGATAGGCTTTTGCACTCATCATTACATGGAAGATTGACTCCTGCTTGCTTCTTTCCTATGGTGGGATTCCTGATGAAAGGGAGAAGTCCATTGTCATCACACTCAGTTGTCCACTCCTTTGGTGATTTTCTTCATTCCTATAATTAGGTCCAGCCTTCTCTTTATCTTTGGGAAATGGAACAAGCAATTTACAAGGCCATCACCTCACATACTCTCACAGCTTGAATGGTTCTGTCTCTTTTTCTGGGGGATTTGGGCTTCCTTGGAAACTTCCATTCCCATTGTTTGGATTCATATGTGTTCCTGTGTGTTGGAACCCTTAGATCAATGGAACTTCTACTTGGATCTCTTGTATAACCCTTTTACACTTTGTTTCCCAATTAAAGCCAGTCTGGCTTGGTCATTAGATAGAGACCAGACCACAGCATGTTGCCATTTCCTCTGCCTCATCCAGATTTACATATTTTCACTGAATTATATGTAAAGGGTTGGGGTTATTACCTCATCTCTTTGGAGATTTCTAATTTCTGGTTGATCAAAAAGTATTCTCTCTGTGTCACTATACTGGAGTTTATGGTGAATCGTCATGCTTTATCCCACTTCCTTTTTCTTCTGTGTGGGAAGGTGATTTTGGTACACTCTGAAAACTCCACAGTGGTCACATATATCACCAAGTATGGGTGGATCAATAAAATTTTGAATCTCATTTTCTGAGCTCACCATCATTACATTGTGGTTTTCATTTGGCACATTCCTGGTGCTCTGAAACTGGCTTTAGATAGATTATTTCATCCCAACAAGATTCTCCTCATTGAGTGGTCCCTTGATCCATGGGTCTTTCAGTGGGTGTTACCAGATGGGGACACCTCATTTTTGCCTTTGCCACCCACTGGTACACCAAAGTTCCTCCTTTTAATTTCCCATTCTACAACTTCTGACTATGAGTGTTGGTGCATTCTTTCTATATTAGAGGGGTCTTCTTCTTTATGTTTACCCTCCTATTTAACTCCTCTTCAGAGATCTATCCATAAATTAACCACCCTGTGTTTAGTTCTACTGTTGGTTTCATATTGGCAGGCACAACCATGGCTCCCACTGCTCTGACCTTTACTTGTACATCCTCCCCTGTCCTTACCTCTGTTACAGTCTGTACTCCATCAGCCTTGGTCAGAAATTGCTCATTCAAATGCCACTTTTGTCCTTCTTCATGCATAAATTTTTTATGTTCAGTGCCTCAGCACAGATTGGCTCCATTTATTGCTCTTTTTCTTTACTGTTCCATCAGACCTTTGTCCATGTCTGTTTATCAAAGGCAATAATATACCCTCTGCCTTGGGTCCCTTTGACATGGTTTCAGTCCTTCCTACCCTTCCTTTCCTCATGTTTCCCAGTTATTCTCTTGGTTGTTTGACAAAGACTTTAGCCACTCTTGAACAGCTTTGTCAGACACCTTTTGTTTCTCTAAGTTTTATGAGGTTTTTTTTCTTTCTCAGTCATTATGCCCCTTTTCCACTCATTTTATCTGTGTGTTTCACATATCATCTCTTATGCAGTACTAATTTCCTTCTCCTTCTTGCTTGTGAACATTGTCAATCAGTTATTTATGCTACTTTTATCCTCTTCCTTTCACCTGTGTCATCCTTAATCCTGACCAACCCTTCCTCCCTAAGACCTCAGTTGTCCACAAAGGAGGTTTCTCTTTACCTTCCACTCTCACCTTTACTCCAATTCTGATCCTGATCAGCTTCTTTACCTGGCTTGCTCCTTATGGTATTATGTAGCATGTTCTGCTCTTTTTGTAGTTCATGTTCCAAACGTTTTATTTCCTGGAGCTCTTCCATTTCCTGTGGTCTCTTCCCTGTCACTTTAATTGATTGGGTTTGCCAACTCATTAGGCTGGCATATTAAGACTTATTCATGGAAGATTGCTATCTTCACAGTGTTTTTCTTCTCACCAAACTCTTCCTATCACTTTGTCTTTCAATGATCACCTTCACTGTCCTTTGGGGGAGATTATTCAAGTCAGAATGTGGACATTTCTCAATACCTTCATCACTCATTATCTATACAATATAGTTGTATCTTTTTTAGGTGGATATCTTCTCCTTCCCACTTTCATTCCCCTTTAAGTATGTCTCTTTCTTTCATTTATGTTTTCATTTCAGAAACCCCCACCCTTTTTTTTTCGTCAATTTAAATGGAATCCCATGCTTTGCTTTGTACTTACACTATTTCCTGATTGCAATATAACACTCACTGTAGAGATGGGATATTCTCCAAGATCACTGGTGGCATACCCAGTGGTGTATATCAACATTTGTAAATTTGACTCAGTGTTAAACCATCACACATGAACTTCATGAGCAAAGGGTTGGTCTGTTTTCAGAATAGGAATTTGTTGATACCTTCAGCAATTTCTCTGGTTTCACATTCCTTTGAATTTTACATCATATTTACTTCCCACTTTTTTTCTTCCACTAGAACGGGGCAGTCCTTACCAGTTTCCATTCACTTCCTCCTGAGTGTGTTGTAGAATTTTATGTTAACATGCATACTCACGATTATTCATTTAATGAAAAAAGGGCAAAGCTGGTTTCCCTCCTCCTATTTTATTCTGATTACCCTTTTCCAGGTGTACAGCTGTTGGTTG
This sequence comes from Tachypleus tridentatus, assembly GCF_004210375.1. Lineage (NCBI taxonomy): Eukaryota > Metazoa > Arthropoda > Merostomata > Xiphosura > Limulidae > Tachypleus > Tachypleus tridentatus. The sequence continues at coordinate 71,469,451 of NC_134828.1, read as the reverse complement.
GAGCAGGACCAGCCTGTGCAGGATCCTCCTCGTAATATTGGGTTTGGGATAATTCTGACTTGTTTCTGTAGTTACACCACAATCTTGTAATGCTGGGTTTGGTTTGTTGTACTATTTTGCTCCTATGGGTATTTTAGGAATTTATTTTGATTCCAAGTTGCTCTTGTGCACATCTTTTTTACCTGTTCATATCAGTTTAATTTTCTCTTTCAAGGGCAAGAACATAACTATTCTGGATGTAGTGTAGTACCTTACATGTGCACTTTTAATTTGTTTTGTAGCAAACAAATTCATTCTAGTTGATTTGTATCCCCTTGATTTTAATGGGGAGCACTTACACCAGCCCTTCCTCCTTTCCATTGTAGGATTTTATCTTTATGTGAGATAAGGTAAGATCATATCAGAATTTAATATTTTTCTTAAGCTGAAAATGTATTTCCAGTAGGTACTTACCACTTCTCACACAATTTCTGCCCTTCCTCCCGATTATTCTTTTTTGAGCCTTCCAATTCTCTAAAGTGAAGATTTAGGGGGAATAGTAGAAGAAGAAACTACTTGTGCCAATATAGGTGATGCAGTGTAATGGTGGAGAGTAGTCATGTGAAATCTACATGTTCAAAAATGGAGTGAAATTGATGGGCTATATAGATTGGGGTTGCTGAGCATGAAAATATTGTTACTAATGCTTAGAGGACAGAAAGAAGATCGAGATAGCTTTGTTTGAGACAAGGTAAACACCTGTTGGAAATACATTTTCAGTGAAAGAAAAATGTAAACTTTTAAAATATTTCCTTAGAAAATTAAGAACTTAAAATATATATTAAAATTTGATTTTTTAGCTACGTTTTGAACCCAAGTTTATTCATATACGTTGATCATAATATTTAGTTGCATTTTGAATGTAAGTGTAAAAGGTTATGACATGCCCACTTTGGCCTACCTGATGGGAAGGGGTTAGAGTTTGTCACATATGAACCTATGCTGTGTACATTATTTTTACAGACTTACTTATTTACGTTCTATTAGTTTTGCAAAGGAAACTAAAAATGATATACATTTGGTGTCATTCAAGACTTTTATATCATTTGTCCTGAACAGAAATAACAGGGTGATCTAATGAGATACCCCACTGCTTTCGTATGGAAGGAATATAATACGGTAACAATACAAATGTAAAACATTGAAATAGACCTTTGGTTTGCAAAAAATATAGCAATTAGAATACCTGGCTTTTAACAATGTCAGTTTTAAGCTTCTATACATCTTCCAGCATCTTAATTACACTTTACAAATATGGTAAATGTTTCATGGTACACTCTTTCCAATATCTCAGGGATTACCTTTCTGAAGCACTGGATAATTCTATTCTTGAATTGATTGATAGTCTATGGGCTTTTGGATTGTACTATGTCCTTAAAGTAAAGAATTTCATGATTTTATATTGTAAAGAGATTAAGCACTTTGGCATCATTGTTCATTGTACCAATAAAAAACAAAATACTGGAAGAAGCTTTGTTGGAAAGTTGTGTTATAAGCTGTAAGGTCTTGTATATTATTACTGAATTTGAGCTGCTTAAATCAAGTTGCAATATGAATGTGTGCTTTGTATGTCTAATGTGACTATTGTTAGGTGCTCACTGCTCAAGTTATTATTAAAAGTGAAAACATAATTGCTTTTAAAAGATTCTTGGAAACTAAGTTTCCATTTGCATAAAAAGAGAGAACATGTAATACCAAGTAGAGCTAAAGTTATATATGACAATTTTTTCCTGTGTTATGTAGCAGAAAATGTTTCTTATGATCTAAAAATAACATGTTAAGAGTGATTTTTTCTTTTTTTTACCACTGCAGATGGTTGTTCTACTCCAGTTCTCCCCTGTCTTCAAAGTATAGTAAAGGTATGTTTTAAAGTAATATATTTGATGAAGGAAGTAATACTGTGAATATATTATTTGAATTCATTTAATAAATTTTAAGAAAATTTTGTGAAAAGTTTCTTTTATCCTCCTTCTAAAGGAATAAAGGTATTTTTCTAAAACATTTATAAGGCTAAATGCAATATTCTGAATATTATCCTTTTTTGAATATGTGAACAAGTCACTAATTTGATTAATAATTTGCTTTTATCAACAGTTAGGCTTAAATCTTTTCAGGAAGGTGTGCTGTTTCCAAGAGATACAAATTTTCATGAATGATTCTTACATAGGGATAAAATACATTAAACTTTTTGTTGACTTATTTTGGTCTTTTCATCAATATTAAATTGGTTTGGAGTAACATCTCTTTTTGGATTGTAGAGAGAGGGAAGAAATTTATACCTTAAAAAACATATAAGCCTTACTTCAGGGCTAGCTTTCAATCAGTTTGAAAGGTTGTTGACTAACTGACAGAAGCTTATATCTCAGAGACTTTTACACTTATATCTTTGTTTAAAAATGTAAGAAAAATATTGTATAAACAGTACAATTGTGCCATCTTGTGTGTAATAATATTGAAACTATATATATGTTAAAAATATTTAATACTTATTATCATTGTTTTTTCCTGTTCCTGTTTTTTAACTCATTTTTTACCCAGTTAAAAGTTGATTTATGTTCATTGTTTTGAAATGACTGTATTATACAATAAAATCTGCTCTTTTTTTTTATAATTCTGTGAAACTTGGTTACTTATTCCTGTTGTCATGAAAATAATGCAATAATGCTTACTTTTAATTATGTGTTAGTCTCCTGCAGGTATGATAATTTCTTCATTGATCTTATTTGATTATTGGGGGTGGGGGATGGATCATGGACTTGGAACATTTCTGGACTGTGTTGTTATTTCCAACTTTGCCATGCTTACAGGTTCTTAATTTTCAGAATATCCAGCTAATTACAAATTAACTGTAGGGTACAAAAGTCAAGTTTCAGTAAAAATTAAGTTATTTTGGTATTCCCATGAGACAAAATATAACTGATGACACTTTTGCAAGTGTAACAGGTTCTCTCATCATTCCATAGGTGGTTGGAAAGTATGTGTTCAAGTTAACAGATTAAGAAACAGATTAAAACAAAATTCAGAGTTAAAAGAAACGGAGAAAGGTGTAAAAATTTCTTTCACTGTAAGCCTTTCATATTTTTTCTATTATCTTGAAAATCCATGAGATTCGGGAGGCTTTGTTTTCTTCATTGTTACCATCTCCACTGGGCTCTCCCTGGATTTGGCCCTGAAGCCCCTAGACCTCTAACTTTTAAATCTTTTTTTTCTCTGCCTCTTCACGTACCTACTTTGGTTTTGGTTTACAAAAAATATTATTGCCATTGTTCTTCTCCTATTTAGAAGAATTGAAAACTGTATGTATAATTAAAGATGATGATGATAAAGTTTGTGAAAAGCTTCTGAGTTTGGTCTCGATTCATAATTATTAAATATTCTCTTCATCCAAGTCTTAATGGTTGGTATATTGACAGTTGCTGCCACTTATTATCAGGCTAACTAGAGAATAATGTTTTATTACCTAGATGTTTTTGTACCTCACATCTTATTATAATAGAGCAATGATATGGCCATTGCTTTATCTGTGTAAGTGACTGAAATAATAAATAAAGTGGTGCCATCTTTTATGCTAAAATACAACAAGATCTCAATGCCAGAAATGATGATTGAGGCTTGTGAAGTGTGGCACTCTCTGTTGAATGGTTACAGAAACAAAAATCTACAAATAATTTCACACTTTGGGTGTTCAAGCATTAAACAATTAGAAACAACTATGGTATGTGCAACAACCATTTCTTTGTAACAGAACATAATTATAAATAAAAGTACTCTCCTCTCAACTTTTGCTAGGACTACACACAAGAGTTTGATTGTGTCTTTACTGATGTGATGTTTAAATGTTGTACTAAAAAACTGGCTTTCTTAAAAACATTTTTTCAGTAAATGGTGGCACTTTTAATATATAAAAAATTACAGTTAATATCGGTAAAATATATTAAAAAAATCTTTAGAATTGCACATTGAATCATTTTGGTGTAATCAGTTGTGTAGGGCTGAAGAACACAATCTGAACACTTTTCTCTTGCAGTACTTCCTACAAAAATTACTTTTGTAGAAAATGTCTACTTTTTCTAAATTGTTTGCAGTAAGAATTGAATACTATGATTAGTAATTACTAACACAAAGAATATGTATAACCATTTGTAAGGCAGAGTTCCTATAAACAATTAAAAACTTATTATTTTTTGTAGTTTTAACAGCTGGAAGTTTATACAGATATTTTGTTTATTAGTGTGCTTTAGTTGCAACCAAATTCTGATTTTGATGTTTTTATATTTTTGACTGTTTACATGGGTCTTTATGTTCCACTCATTTTTTCTCCTTTTGTCTAGAATATATAGGTGGTATGTAACAGGTCTTTGTGAATCATGTCTATTTTGTACTTTTTGTAATTGAAGATCTTGAGGTCTTTTTCTCACTCGTCATGTCCAGTTATATTTCATTTCATTTCCTTTTTATGATGTGATTTTAATTTTGTTTTTTGTCCACCAATGTCCTGCAGTTTATAGTACTTATCCATACTATAAAATATTGCTTTATTTAGCTTTTGTGCATTTAGTATCAAAATATTAGTTTCCAGTGGCACAACAGTAAGTTTGAAAGCTTGTGATGCTAAAAACCAAGTTTTGTTACCCCTTTTTGGCACAGTACAGATATTTATTGAATAACTTTGTGCTTAATAACAAATAAACCAAAATCCTTTGCCTACATAGTGATCCAAAAGTAATATTACTCATGTGTCATAAAGTAAAACATTATTTTTCAGTAACAGCACAGGAAAGTGGTAACAGCAGTTCTGACAATGAAACAAATGTATCTGTATTGATATATTTAGTTCTTATGTGTGCATATGTTTACAGTGTGATATTGAGATAGAGATTGTTGGCAGAACAAAATGTATTTTCTATCCATCTCTAGCCATCCTGTATAATAATGTTAACTATATTCTTAGTGAACTGAATTAATAATAGAATCTCCATATCACTAACCAAAGCTATTTACACAAGGAGGTGCATTTTTCCAGTGTTAAATGATTTGTTAATCAGTTGAAGAATGATTGATCTGTGTTTGTGTCTTTGACTATGTTTTAAATTGATCCTACTTTCAGAGTTCAGCTTTTCCTGTTTATTTTAATTTTTCTGATTTTCATAATTTTTTGAACATTCAAGTTAACTTTGTTTATTTCCTTTTTGTCTAGGGCTGGTGCATAAAAACATAAATGCTGTTAATATTTGCTTAAGCTTGCAAGAAAAGACATCAACTCCATTGAGTGTATTTTACTCTTGTTTCACTAAAGAAAAATCGATGACATGTAAAAAGTGGCTGTTTTTGAATATCCCCGTTTATTCTAAAGTTGTAATCAGTTTGATAAATGAGACTGAAGTCAACATTGGATGCTGTGTAAAAGTATGGTATACATAGTTCTTGTCTTTTTGATAGGACTTACATGATTATCTTTCTTTTCGTTTGTAACGCTGAAGATAAGTTTTGTTAAAATACCATATTTTTAAATCAGTCTTCAATTGGTAATTCCTTGTTGAGTTTCAAGCATTTATTAAGCTACGTGAAATTTGTTGTACTTAAGTGCAGTACGTTTCTCGACGTGAATGGCACATCCTTTAATGCACAGAAGCTGTTTGTTAATTAGTTACATTCTTATTTGTTTAATCTTGATGCAGCTTGCATTACCTACTCAGTAACTGCTTCAACAGAGTCATTTGTTGTTAGAAGTTCCTTCTGGGTTGAATTCATCTGTGATTTGTGATGAATGATTTTACTCAACCATGTTTTTAGTTCAGATGTTCTTCTTTGTTTGATATATATCTTTGAAACTATAGTACTTACGTGCCTTATACATGTCTGTAAATGCACTCTCCATTCTTTACTGCCTTTGATATAGTCAATGGTTGAAAGCTGATACTGAGATTTTTATTCAGTGATGTTGAGAAAACCCACTTGTAGAGAAATATATATGTAAAAATAGCTTGTTTGGGTTGAAAATATTTTACATAGAGGAGCAAACAACGTTTCGACCTTCTTCGGTCATCATCAAATTCACAGGTGACAATGACCGAAGAAAGTCGAAACGTTGTTCACTCCTCTACGTAAAATATTTTCAACCTAAACGAGCAATTTTTACACATATATATTGAGATTTTTATTACTTTCTGAACTAGTTTACATGTAGATTGAACTTTTGTTTTTCTACTTAACTTGTAGGATAAGTTTCTTCTTCATTCAGATGTGAGATCTTTGAAAATGCAGGAAGAAATCCCTAAGTGGAACTCACAAAATAACCAAACTTTGGGAGAATTGTTTGTGGGCTTCCTAAATTATTACAGTTATATGTTTGAGTAAGTAAATAGTCTTTTAACTACAGAATATACAGTTTATTTGAATATACAGCGTAAGTTTTAAGTCAATTTTGACCATTCAATAATGTAGTGTCACCACAGATAGACTTAAGGTTGAAAGAGACTATATGGCAGCCTTTTCCAAAGAAAAATATTTATGTAACAAGATTATTAAATAATACAGAACCAAAGTACATGTTCATGTCAAGGCAGGGATTAATCAGTGTTCTCTGGAGAAGCAGAAGACCTCACTACATTTCAAAACTATACAACAAACAAGAGTAAACCCTCATTCATAAACCATAAAAACCATTGCTATGATGTTAAAAGTATTTCCTGTTAATATTAACATGACAACAAGTACTTGAAGCTGTTGAAGGTAAAACATTTATAAACTTCTAGCAACAAATCCAAATCAACAGTTTCTGTTTTTTTTCATTTGAAGGACATTGCTAAAGAAACTGATATCTCATTATTCCTGTGAACAAACATACCTTTCAAGTCATTGTAATGGACTGTTATACTTTTCAATAACTTAAGTGGAGATTTTGAAATCAGTGTCCATGTAGAATGGAGACTTTGTGGAAAGTTTGTCAAGACGTGTGATCTATGAAATAATTCACTATTCTCAAAAGAAGCTAGTTGCAATGGAATTGCAACAATAAGTAATTTTGCATAATCACAACCATCAAGTTTATTATGGATAATGATAAGAGGAAGTACAGCCAAGGACATTACGCGACCTATATCATGATTATTATAAAAATATAATTAACTTTTTGTAGATATTATAAAAGTGAATTAGTTTTTTATGTTTAATAAACTTATCTAAAGACTTGGTAACTACGGAAATTATTAAAGTAAACATAATTGTTTCATCCTTTACATTATTAAATGGAATTGTATTTATCAATAAAATTTTAAGATAATTTGAAGAAGTGCATAAAATCTTTTGATATTAAGGTTTCCAGTAAGTCTCAATTCATTTGAGTACTTGGTGTTGATCCAGTTTGATATAATCAGCTGAAATGCCAATAGTAATTGAAATATCAGAATTTGATAATAACTTTTTATTAAAATTGACATGTAAATATTTTTCCTTTTTCATGTATTACTTAACATTAAATTGTGTTGTATTGTGTCCATTGTACTTAATATCTTCCTGTACAAGTATTGATATTAGTTGTGAAATAACTTTTAATGTTGTAGCAGCAGTTGCATATGTTAACATTTGTAGTAAAACAGTTGTCAAATACTTTTAAATAAAGAGATGTATGAATAAGTTTTCATGTAATTTTAAGTTGAACTTTCTCATTTTCAATGTTTATAGCTTCAGTAAGAAGGCCATTTCTGTTCGACTTGGTTGCACTGTACCAAAGCATGTGGTTATGTGTAATAAATCTCCAAAAAACAATGCAGGACAGTGGAAATTCATATGTATAGAAGGTAAGGATATAATATTACAGTCCTAGGGTATAGTAGTACACATTTATTTAGCTCTCTCACCATGGGCAGGTCTAAATGCATGTGGAAACATTTTTAGAGCTACTTTCAAAATTTAATTACACTACTTTATTATCATGAGATATTAATAAATTGGCATGAAAAAGTAGTTGATAAACCAAATTTTAATATGAGTTTGAAGTTAATGTTATAAGGAAATATTTAATATTTGTTTTATGGGAAAATAAGACTTGCATCTGTCCACCTTTTTGAAGCAGACAACAAATTTTACAAGAATATATGAAGTATAAACCCTCTATCTATGAATTCAAGGATCTCTCCTGAAAATAATAAAACCATACCATTCGTCTAAATGATTGTTACATGACCCCCTCTTAACAATATTGGCCAAAAGTAGGTGGATGAGCTTTGATTTCTGTTAACTGCAGTATATATGCAGTGTCGTTTTTACATTTTTAACAAATTTTCTCAAAAAAAAAGAAAGAACTTAAACATTTAGATTGGAGTTTCTGTAAGTTTTGATTTGATCTTGATGTTCAGAACACAAGTATTTTGTTAAAGGATGCAGCTAGTTGTCATCAAGAGAAGAATTATGCTTATATTTTATTAGAGTATCAGTGCACAGGAAAGTGTATTGGCTAAATCTGAAGTATATGATTATCAATGTGTCAGAATAGGCTGTTGAAAATCCTGGGATTAACCCTTAGCTTCATAATAGAAGATAAGAATGATCTTTGTCTATATTTTAGTTTTATTTAAAAAAAGTGAATACACTGTATACATACCTTAAGGAATAAAGCACAACTAAAAGTTAAAGATCTTTACAGCCCATTAAATAGAAACATTAATCAGTGTTTCATACTAGTTTGTCATCTTTTTTTTATATATTAAATCATGATCATATATGGATCTTTTTACTGTTATGGCATGTACACATTACAGCTACATGTGCATTGGAGAAAGCTGTATTTAAATACTCTTTAGTATAGACATAAAATTAACTGGAAGAACAAAATGCTGGAACTACCTTGCTTTGTATTGACACTTTTAATAATTTTTTTAGTGATTGAGAAGTATTAAGAAATGGGAGGAAGAGCAGACAAATAGAAAATCCTAATTCCAGAATCTGTACTTAGACTACAAAATCACTTACAACATTTATTTATAATATTATAATCTAACATTGTAGGGTTTTTATTCACTTGTTAGATCACAATATTACAAATCATTACAAAACCATAATCAAATCGCATGTGAAGTACAGAAATATATCTTTGCCCATCCTGCGGTTTGTATACTGTATTTGCCTAACATCTACATCCTCTAAATACATATTACATTTTTTTTTCTGTATCCTGATATGTCACATTTACTATATTAGCAATGTAGGGTAAAATGAATGGTCTATTCGATAACTGATATCAAATGTATAATTATATGTTTAATGGCACTGTAAAAACTTGTGGAATGTGCACTTGTACTTCTACATATAGGATTAAAAAACTTGCATATATTAATTTGTATCATGCAGTGTATTACCTCATGAAAATAATGATTATAATACTTCGTTTCTTGTAATAACATTTAACAATTGAATAAAATAGGTTGTCTTGACAATACTTAAGGGTATTTATTTAGTATAATTAAATATTTTACTTTTACAAATATTGTTGTCAGTACACACTGAATGTCTTTTATGATAAAATGTGTTACTTTGTGTATTTCATCTTTACAGAGCCTTTTGACCAAACTAACACAGCTAGATCAGTTTATGTCCAGCTAGCATTCAACAAAATTCTAAATGCATTCAGAACTGGTCTTCAAATTATTTTGAAAAGGAAAGATATCTCTTTACTTATAGATGTTTGAAGTATGAAACCCTCTAGCCAGACAGTTTTCTTTTTAATGTCTTTTTCTTGTCATATCTGTAATTTGTATGAAACTGTGTGCCTTGTAATTTTTATTTTTCTGAAACAACCACTACATTTAAAAAATGTTTATGTAAAGATAGTAATGACTCAACATAAGATTGTTTTTATTACCCTGGTGTCACAAAATATAATTTTAAAGTGAGAACCAGTAGAAATGTTATTAATTAAAATAAAATAAAAAGAAGTATTATTCCTAAAATATAATTGTTCTTTTTACAAGTAAACCTATAACTATATTCATTTAACCTGAGTGAAATTTGGGAAACATGTTTAAACAAAGAGCATTAATGATCCTTCTATTCATATATTTATTAATTTAAATTTTTAAAAAGCTCAATTAGATGAAATTTATTTTCTTTTCTTAAAACTGTACAAGTACAATTTTTGATCCCATATATACACTAAAGTAAGTGCTTTAGGGAAGAAAAGGTTTCATGGAATATATTTTAGCTTATTAGAAGTAACATTGATAAGATTGTGACTTTTCTGGTTTATTATTTTATAAAGAATTGACTAGAAAAAGGTTTCAAGAAGTTTATTCAATATTTTTTTTATCCATTAATGTATGTACAATTGTTTCTTAAAAAGCATGAAATACATTGAATATTTTCTGTATATTTATTTTTAACAATCCAGATACTGAAGACTTTTTGTAATAACGAGTCATGTGATAGTGATTCTCTCATCTTTGTGTGTTTGTGTGATGAAATTTTCATTTCTTTCCGTTGGTATTACAAAGTTTTTAGGACTTATTGACATTATTCACAGATTTTCTTGCACATAGTAATGGAATCCAATAATTATAGATTTATACAAAAATCTTTTCACACATTGAAGGATTGGTCTTAGAGGGTTTTTTATTTGTCTGTATCAGTTAAATTCTTGATGGCTCTGATTTTTTATCTTTAACTAATCATTCTAGGCTTATTGTAAATTTAAATTTATCCTAGAGAATATTCATAAATAGACAGAAAATATATTTAATTATAAGAAAAGGAGCAATTTACGAGTTGAACTGACTTTTTTTTCAACCTCAGCTTATGAATGAGTATACTAATGTACAGAGCCTTTGTTCATCATTAGCCCTGGTTAAAATCTTAATATAATTTAAATAGATGACTGCTTAAATTCACTTGGGCTTTGCTTCAATACACTTTCTTAAATTTGCATTCTTTTTCACTCATGTCAGCAACATTCTTGCAGTGGAAGCAATTCCATTTTGCTTGCTACAAGGACAAATAAATTGATAAACCATATTTGTCCAATTTACCTGGAAAGGATCATTTGGGTTTGCATCTAAATTCTTTAGAAGTTTTTACAGAATGAATGACAGTTTGTTCAGTTTACTGTTGATTATTCTACACCAAATTGCTGCCATCCTCTGTTTTACAGTATTAGCTGGCCCTTAGGTACTTGATTTTCCATGAACCTCTCTATCTGCTTCATAACTAGTAATATGTAATACATTTTTTTAGAAATTTTCTATAATAGATTTCAATTTGATTTAAATCCTTATAACCTTATATATCTAAAAGATATAGAAGTGCTGAAACATTTAGTTTAAGAAACAGTTCACAGTGAACATCTCTGGATACATGCGGTTTCTTTGTTTGTACTAACATGTTGAAAACAGCTTTTCTTGTCTGATTAACTTTCTTGAGAATTCCTTCTCTAAAATTACTATTATAATTAAATGTAACACCTAAATATATGTATTAATCAACCACTTGTGGGGTCATATCCCCCCCAAAAAGTGTTCTTTTTTAACTTTTTCCATAACATATGAGTGACTTTAGTTCTGCTGGTGTTGATGGTAAACTTTCATTGTTTACAATAATTGAACACAGACTGTAAAGCATTTTCATCTCATTAGGGAAACTCAGCTATGACAATTGTATCATTAAAGTAAAATAATACAAAATTTTAAATACATTTCAATACCTTCATCACTGAGATGTTCATTCTTGTCTTCTGACAATACATTTAGTTTGTAATACCAGCTAAAAGAAATCAGTCATTTAAATAAATTGCAAACAGTATTAAATATAAAAAAAATCTGACTTTTTACTGTTGAATAAATACATGATTTTAAATTTTCATTCATAACTTTTAATTATTTTACCATTCACACCATAGCTTATAAGCATTATTCACTAGATCAAAATATTTCTTGTAATCATTGAAAGCACAATACATTTTTTTGTTTTCTATACAAATAAATGTTAATAGAATCAAGTACAAAAGTATGATTTATGAGAGAAAATTATTTCTAAAGCATGCTTATTCATCACCAAATGTACCCATGGTCTCTAAGAAGTTTGTAATTCTGTAGTTAAGAGTTGTCATAAAAGTTTATCTAAGCATCTTAAGTTATACCTTTATGACTTTTTTGGGTTATTTTCTTAACTTTATTTTTTTAAATAAAGAAACAAAGTTAAGAGACTAACCTGTTGATATTAAACCAGTATCTTGCCTAACCTATTCCATTATTATTATATATATATTGTTTTTATTATATATTTTTATTTCATCTGCTGTCTTAAGTTTTACTTTGACATCATGGTTAATTTGTTTTTTGATTTTTCTTTAACTTTCTTAACTTGTACACATATATTCCATGCATTCAATTTCATAACCTTCATCAAACCATGGTTTGAAAAAAAATTTGTTTGGTTTATTATTTTTGATTTTCTCCTTTTTATTACAGAACTCTCACTTCTTTATTTGAATTTATAAATGAATTTCTGAGATTCCTGCTTAGAACATTGAAATTAACTTGACTAAGATTTACCTTTAGAAATTCTAAACATGTGATAAGATTTTCTGTATCAATTTCATTTAATTGTAAATTTATAAAATTCTGATTTAACAGCATCCCACCTAAACACAGTCATTTTTTGTACACACTGTATCAATTACTTTAAATTCTCAAGTATCACTTCAGTAACAGTTTGACTATTTTGAAGAATTAAAGAAATTGTGCAATGTACATATGACAAACAAGTATCTGGAACATGAGCACAAAAGTTTTATATTTAAGAAAATGATAAATAAGATAGAATTGCATAATCAATACAACTGTGGTCCAGCATGTCCAGGTGGTTAGCAAGCTCGACTTGTAATCTGAGGGTCACAGGTTAGAATCCCTGTCACACCAATCATCCTTGCCCTTTCAGCTTTGGGACATTATAATGTAATGGTTGATCTCACTATTCATTGGTAAAACCCCTCTTTGACTTCCTTTTGCTTTTTAAGTTATTTTCAACATGAAGGATGTTAGTTTCCACATCTCTTTTTATGAATTTAGCTACTATTGTTCTTGGCTTGTCTGGGTCTTCCATTTTAATATGTGACTAGTGCTAATGCCCCAATGATTCATACCCCCACTGATTTCTTTAGCTATTTCTGCCGCAATATTGTTGGCAGGCTCCCTATCTTCTTTACCTGCCTCTGCTAATTATATTCTTTCTTTTTAAATGCTGCTTTTGTTTATCAAACTAGTATTCATAATTCTGAATGATGTTTGTAGCAATGAGTGGCCATGTGTTTAAATTACTTAGTTTTGTAATCACAGGAATCACCACTGCTACAATAACACCATATCTTTTGTGAAGTGACTATTTGCCTGACATCATTATCAATACACCATTGCATCCTTGATCAATTCATCCACTTTAAAACTTATTTCATTGTCAGATGCCATGTCAAATTCACACTAAGCTGACTAGTAAAGTCACATTATACTCACTAAACCTAATCTAACTTTTGTAAAATTTATGCCATAAAGTTCTAACTTAAATATTACTATTATTATTTACCAGTCTTATTCATATTATCTGACCGTAAGTTTGTTAACACAGATTACTACAATATAAATATTAGATGGTTCCTAAACAGATTTAAATAAAATGTTTCAAAAACTTTAAAATGTCTTCACTTCTAATGACAATATTGCTATTTTTAAAATTTTTAATACTGATAAATTTTACTTTCTTACATTTAAAAGTAGGTGAAATTATTAAAAGAATTCAATAGCTATTCTAATATTTTGTAGAATGGGCAGCAACTGCCTGTTGTGGAGACCCAAGTGCAGAGGATGATGTTTTGAAAGTCTTCTGCCTTCAAGTTGGTGTGTGTGTAGGTGCTGTTGGTCTTTTATAGTGTCCTGGTGGAAAAGACCGACAACACCTATACACACACTGACTTGAAGATGAAAGGCAGAAAACTTTTAAAATGTCATCCTCTACACATGTCTCCACAACAGGCAGTTGCCATCCATTCTACAAAGTTTCATCATGAATACTCTGCCTAAACAATCTATCAAAGAATAGCTATTCTAATAGTTTGAGTTTCTAATATTACTGAAAAAGTGTTCAAATTAGACCAAAATGATATAGACAAAAACTAAAAAACTGTTTAAAGTGTTGAAAATAATTTTATTAGATACATTAAACCAAGGACAACCCTCCCTCTCAATGCCTCAACAATAAGCCTTGAAGGTATAAAACCCTAAAAATTAGCTTTTGATACCCTTGGTGAGCACAGTACAAGTGAATCTTTGTACAGTTCTGTGATTATCAACAAACAATTCAATGAAGAACTAAGAGCTTTTTTTTAATCTTGCTCAAACTAGAATGATAACAAAAGTCTCTGATGTCTTGAAAATAAGTTGAACTAAATACTGCAACTTAACAAAAATTCTTAATTGTAATTTTATGATGAAAAGAAAATATTAAGTTGTCTTTATTTTATTTTTACAAGTTACTTATCAATTGTGTTTAAATAAAATGGTTAAGATTTTAGATTATTATGCATATAAAATGAATGCTTTATAAACATTTGACAATATCAAGAAATTCTTATTGAAAAATGGCTTTTCTATTTATTTTATTAATTTCATAAATTTGTAAACATTTGAACAAGTGAAACTAGTGAATTATAAATCCTTCCATTAGTTTAATTTCATTTACAGCTGAGATCATACATTTTAAAACCAGGATATTGTTTACAGTATTTTTTTCAGATATAAAGATCACATATTTTACTGGAAATATCAAATATAGTTTATCCATCAAGGTAGCATAGATTATATTAAAAGAAAGCCACTAACATGAGTGAAAAAAGCACGAATTTAAGAATGCTGAATGAATCATGTTTATTGGAGTACACCCTAGATGAGTGTGATGTAGTCATCCATTCAAATTACTTTAAAAATCTTAACAAGGGCCAATCATGTACAAAGCTTTCATATTAAAAACAGCTTGGTTATATGTTGCAGTAAAATAATTACTCAAATCAGTTCAAGATAGCTAATAAAATTCTTATTAATTACTTTGTATTTGGTGTGTTAAGAAAGAAACTCATGAACATGTAAATTTGTTTCTCTTTGTGGCAAGCACACACATTTTGATACTTCAGTTTCATTGTCTGTACAAACATCACTGTGTGTAAAAAGAGTATATATTGGAATGGTGGGTTGTTTTACAAAACTGTAACATTACCCAGTAGTATCTAAAGTTCTCATGGATGGATGTTGTAGAACCATTTCAGATTAATTTTTTTTCTTACATTGTGTTTCATTATTTAATTCAAAATGTTTTAAAACATCATATTTTTTTTTATGTGATATAGAACATTTATCATTATCTTAATTGTTCTCTCATTAAAATGTTTAAAGGGTTTATTATTTTATGATGTAAGTGATGATTTAGTAATTTTTAAAAATGTTTCTACACAAAATTTGGTTACCATGTGTAACTGTATTAACTTGTTTTATAAACTAAAATTGTCCTCCAGTGAATTAGTTGGTATGTTTATAGACAAAATGCAAATAGCATGTTACATTGCTTTGTGCTAAAACAACTACATAAAATGAATCTAGTGGACTTTTGTAACTGAGTAGAAATTACATAATATTTTAACTCTTTAAAATCTAAGCTTTAAACATTTAATTTTTTCTGAATTTAATGAAAATATTACAGACAAGTTGACTAATTGGTTAAGTAACTAGATCTGTGATCAAAATTTGAGTTAATTACTAATGAGTAAAGTAGGAATAATTGTATCTGTGTATTGTTGTCACCAAAATGGCACGTTTATAGAGTATAAACTATTTGTAGGTCACAATTCACCATTCTGTTGGATCCCAAATTAGTAGAAGGAAAATTAGATTATTTTATGTTACTACTTATTCAATCAATTATAAAGATCAATTTTAAAGTATGTGGTTTGTGTATCTTATAAAGAATTTTGTTAACTTTGTTAAACAACATTTGGTGAAAAAAAAAGTAAGATTTATATACTTCAATGAATACAGTAGAATAAACTGAATACCTATCTTATTTCTAGATATTCTATCCAAAAGCTAACCTACTCACAACTCACCATTGGTTGGACTCTCATAATCCTTGTGGACTGATTCAGACTCTATATTAATGTTAAACAAAGTTATAGTATGAATATATTGCATTACCACTATATGTTTACAACTACATCTGAAGCAACAGAAAACATTTTGATATTTCCATAAACAAACTGTTATTATGAGACTTATCATTGTGATTAAACCCAGCTGTACGAAAGAATGAGTTCTTATGACAAGTAAGCATTTTTCTATGTAATATTTAGAATACTTACAAGACTGATTTTTTTTATTATAATGACTTATCATAAAGATACATGTGACAAATGAAGAAGAATTAAACTGACAATTGTTGCTTCGGTCTTTTTGTATACAACCATACTACTCGGCATGTGATTTGTATACTAGTGGCATTTAAATAGATACAAAAGTTTAAATTTATAAGGCTAAAGCAATTTATAAGTTTAACTGACTTAGTTATGTTTTTAGTCTGAGCTCATGAGTGAGATCTCTTTTTATACAAAGGTTTTGTTCATCATTGGACCTTGTTTAGATATTAAAATAATTTCAGAGTACAGCTACATCACACACACCTGTGGTCTGCTTCAACACACCTGCTTTATTTGACTCTCTTTCATTTACAGCTTATTTCACTCATATCATCATGTCAGCAGTTTTATTACATGTACATTAGATGCACTGTAAAAAAGGACACGTAGATTGATAAATTCCTTTTTATGTTTTCAGTTGAAAAATACAGTCATTATACCTGAAGAAATATTTCAGATGACATCCTGTTTTTTTTTATCTGTTTATAATTTTTCATATCTTAATCAGTGCTATTCAAGATAACATTGTTAACTTTTGACTAAAGAAAAGCAGAATTAACTTTAATCAAAGTGATCATGAACTTGGAAGAATCAGGGAATTTGAAAAAGGGCTCAAAGATTCAAGGAAAATATTAACAAGAAAAAATTGTTCAAAGTCTAGAAAAATTGTGAGCTTTCAATTTTTTCTTGTATCTCAGAACCTACACATGTACACACACCATGGTAATAAGCATGGAGTGAGGTCTATTTTATCAGAATGCTATGCAGGTTCCTAAGAAAATGCATTCACACCTGAAACTTATTGTTGATGTATAAGCACAGGACATTATTACATGGAATGCACTTGGTTTTCCAACTACTGTATTAAAAAAATTGAAATGGAAGATATCCATGATCACAATTAAGGAATCACTGCAATACCTTGCAAGAAAATTGTCCTGGAAGCAGAAGTAGATAATGTAGCGTGTCCAAAGGTAAGGAGTCCAAGACTGAACCCAGTACTCTTAATGTGGTCTAACCAGACACCTATACAAAGTTTTGCTGTGATGAATTTGTATTATACAGGCCACATATTTCAGATGTTTAGACTAAAGACTTTAGCATTAATTATATGATTAAATAGACTTAAAGTGAATCAGGAATGCTATCTTCATAATGGATTATAACCTAAGATCCATAGGTCACGATGTGTGTGTCTGCAGACTTATAATGCTATAAACTGGATTTCGATACCTACCCTGAGCATAACACGAATAGTCAGTGTGTAGCTTTTTGCTTAACTTCAAACAAATACCTTTACACATATCAACTACTGATACTTTAATTTCAACAAATCTCAGATTTATTATCATTTCTAAATTATTTTGGTAGAATATTATGTACAACCAATGAAAATGTGACAGTAGCGTTTTTTGTTTTTCTCTTAATGCAATGAAATATTCTATTAGTTTAATGCACGTAAACTATTAATCTTCAATTACACGAAAACTTAAAATATTTCTGAGGGAAAAAATTAAATAATTCAAGCCGAACGTTTCTCAGTGGTTAGTGAATATGGAAAATATTAAAAGTTAACATTTCAATTACACAGAACATTCTATATAACTTTGAGTAACAAAGTATCTGAAGGTCTAAGGTTCACGTCACGTTAACATATTAAAACAAAACCACTCTCTGAATTTCGGGAACGTTGATGCATTATAAGAGTAATGGCCAAATACTATTTTTCAGTGAGGATGTCAACTAGTGGCCTTTTTTCTAGCCAGTCGGTTTAAAATTAGGGATAAACAATTAGAAAATTCATTGTATTTAATTTATATTTGTTACTGACATTACTCACTCACTGCCTGGTATGGCCAGGCGGGTTAAGGCGTTTGATTCGTAATGTGAAGATCGCGGGTTCGATTCCCCGTCGTACCAAACATGCTCGCCCTGGGAGCGTTGTAATGTTTCAATCAATCCCATTATTTCGTTGGTAAAAGAGTTGGCAGTAGGTGGTAATGACTAGCTGTCTTTCTTCTAGTCTTACAGTGCTACATTAGGGACGGCTGGCGCAGATAGCTCTCGTGTAGCTTTGCACGAAATTCGAAAAACAAACAAACAATATTCACTCACCTCAAAAGCTGAATTAGTATTTGCTGTCGGATAATTGAATCAGAAAGAATGAAACTTGTTTCAAAAGGTGCTACTTATTATTGTAACTACTGAAAGTTACTTTAATAATAAAACTATATAATTTGCAAGGATCTTAATGAAGACTGACGTTAAGTTCAATCCCATTTTTTGATGGTAAAAAGAAAGTATAGTGAGTGTGTTTTCTTATAGCAAAGCCACATTGGTCTATCTTCTGAGTTCACCGAGGGAATCGAACCTCTGATTTTAACGTCGTAAATCCGTAGACTCGGGAGCAGAAAGTACAATTCAAAAGCTAACTGTGCGTATAGTGTAGACTAAGTACCTTCATTCTAAGCAAATCCGTTTTAACTAAAAAAAACTTTAAAAACTATTTTATTCTGAAGATAAAGCAACTTATATGGTTTCGTTCAGTAAATAGATACAGAATTATAGTACACTGAAAAACAAAAACATTTATGAATATTTTAAAGGTCACGACTGAGAAGTATGTGTGCAAGGCAAAGTTAACGTAGTTTTAAAACAAGAAATTAAACTTCGTTACGAAACGAAATATTCCGACGTGAATAAGTTATATTAATATGTTGGCGAAATGAACTGATTTACAACGAAACATTCTTAATTTAAAGGAGTATGTATTGTTATTACTCCTAATTCTCTTCCTTTTAGTTTTAAAGCGTGTAGCCGCCCAGCAAACAATGCATGCTAGACTTCTGTGGATTATAATTTCGCAAATATTTCAGACTTCGTTTGTTTTGTTTTGAATTTCGCACAAAGCTACACAAGGGCTATTTGCGATAGCCATCCCTAATGTGGCAATGTGAGACTAGAGAGAAGGCAGCTAATCATCACCACCCATCGCCAACTCTTGGGCTACACTTTTACCAACGAATAGTAGGATAGACCACACTTTATAACGCCAACACGACTGAAAGAGCGAGCATGTTTGGTGTGACGGGGAACTTATATAAACAGAAAACAGTTATTATATTTAATAAAGCTCCACTTATATCAATAAATTTTAAATTACTGCAATGTAATAAATATTAACCTCGTTTTTATTTTTTTTTTCGGCATACATTTTACACGGTTTAAAATTACCTTTTATTCAAAGTTTTTTTTTTTAAATTACATTTATTAACCAGTTATTGTTTGTTTTTTGAATTTCGCACAAAGCTACTCGAGGGCTATCTGTGCTAGCCGTTCCTAATTTAGTAGTTTAAGACAAGAGGGAAGGCAGCTAGTCATCATCGTCAACTCTTGGGCTACTCTTTTACCAACGAATAGTGGGATTGACCGTCACATTATAACGCCCCTACAGCTGAAAGGGCGAGCATGTTTGGCGCGAAGGAGGTGCGAACCCGCGACCCTCAGATTACAAGTCGCACGCCTTAACACGCTTAGCCATGCCGGGCCCTTAACCAGTTATACGCTTTGCTGTTCTCAGAATTAACAACAACAATAAAAAGCATAAAAACTACAATAACACGAGTGTTTACGAAAATTGGACTTTGTTTTTGCAAAGGTAAAGGCTAATAGTGTTATAACTATGAATGTTTGTTTACAGAGACGAATTCAAATCCCCCAGTGATATGTCTGTGGGCTCATGTCGCTAAAAACCGGGTTTCGATATCTGTGGTGATGGAGCGCAGATAGCCCATTGTGTAGCTTTGTGCTTAATTCTAAAGAAAAACAAACATAGATTCAGTTACTTTGTCAAATTTATTTACTGTTCAAATTACTAATTTGTCTATTTTGTTGTTATTGTTCACAAATTTTCTACCAAAATTAGCATTGACAGAAAACTACTATTCATGAAAAGACTGCATTATTTTAATTGCTCAGTTTACATTACATAAAGCTACAGTTAATTTGTAAAGCCTTTTATTTTGTATATGTGTTTGTAAGTTCGATAGTAACAACTGATAAAACATGTCATTTCGGATCATAATCAAAATGGAATACTAACTTATTTGCTTCTACCTCTCCTCCATACCTCATTGAAAAAGTATAGAATTATTATATTATTTCTATTGGTAAAGAATTGAGTTCTTTTTGTACTGTTTTTTGCACTGGGCCAGTTATTGCATCAGCAATAGTCATCTTGAGTGAATTTGTAATGAGATTAACAATTATCTGGAGAACTAAATCCATTGTCCCTAAACCTTGCACATCTACCCAAAGATGGCGGATTTTTGCGATTTTAAACGCTTTAATAATTGGTTTGCTACCGGTTTGAAACTCTTGTCTAACTTGCAGATATACTGAAATAGAACGAATCGAGAGGGAAGCATGCCCATTAGGACCAATACCCATGAGCTTAGCTGACCAATCATAACCTCCTGTGAGATTGCTAAAACCTATATTGACTTCAACAATAACAGCATTATCTTCATAGGTTATCAATACGTCTCCTGTCCGATGAAGAGTGGACAAGCCACTCAAAATACCATTAAAGATTCGAGCCTCGCCATGGAGGAGAAAAAAGAGTAACTTTTTCCGAAAAACTTCTTTGTGATCCGGAAGATTAAAGGGGTCCATATTATTTTGCTTTAAGTGCATGGAAACTCGCTTCAGTGTGTCATCAAATATGGTGGTTGACCCAGAATTGATAAAACCCTCTGGAATTTGATGTAACTGTGTATTCAGTTCCTTGCGTAGACTCTCCCTTACTTCTTCCAGTATTGATTGTTTCACCTGATCAAAAATCATCCCACTGAGCTGGTTAAGAAGACTATTGCTGATACTTGACCAAGTTCTTCCTCCAAAAAGATTATCGAAATGTAGTTGAATATCGGACACTTCGATATCAATATGAACAGAATCCACTTCTAAACTTTGGTTTCCAGTTACAATCTTCAATTTTACCCGCCCAAGAGCAACAATGTCTGAAATATTCATCCAAAATCCTCCACCACCTCCATCAATTGAGAAAAATGTTATTGACCCATCTAACACATATTCTCCTTCCAACTTCAATGCATGTACAAACATCTTTACGCTTGCTTCCATAGTAGCCAGGTTAACTCGACCCCTCTGCAGTATCAACTCTTTCAGTCCATGCAGTTTCATATCCCACAGTTGACCGTTTACGGAATAAAACATTGTGTCGCTGCTAACATTAAAATTTGGAATCTGAAGTGGATCGTGAATAAATTTTTGTATAATCTGGCTAGGGTTGAACGTACCATCTTCATTTTCTCGAGTTCTACCTAAAAATTCTTGAAGACGGGAACTCAGTACTTCTTCCACTTGCCTCCGGTATCGACTTCGTTCAGATCCATTTGAAATTTCATCTGTTTGAAAAGGAAAACACATTTTTTACCTCTATGTATTTTGTTATGTCTCAGACACTTGGTGGCAGGGCATGTATGTCCGATACAAATTGCGAAAACGACAATGTATATTGTAATTAGCGTAACAACCTTCAGGATCATAATTCGTGTTTCACAAAATACTATGATTTGTTAACTTATTTGCAGAAACGGATATATGGAAATAAGATACAATTAAACTGTACAAAGGCTGCTTTGAAAACAAACCTAACACCTATAGGGGATCCGCAGATATTTTTTCAGGGTGTAAAGTAGTGTGAAATTGTTAAGTTAATAATAATAATAATAATAAAACTTTGTAAATTCGTATACCTATCTTGAATGAATAGATAATTATGTTTCTAATTTTCTGTGGGAAGGGGGAGGTCCAATGCCAGAAAGCAGATTCTGATACCCCTGGTGAGCAGAGCCCAGGTGACCCATTATGTAGCTTTGTACTTCTAAATGTTTTAAATTGAATGTTTAGGATAATAAACTCCCATTTTTGTTTAACTTAATAGAAATGTATTTGTAGAAGTTACTGCACTCTAACGTTATTCAGAAACTTAAAAAAAAAGTTATAAAAGGAGGATCAAATATAACACATAACTTTAAAATAATGTAATATGGCTATAAAAACTAACATGTCAACGAGAATGGAGACTACAACCAAGTGGGAAATTTTGTGTCTGACAGAGAATATATGATATATAGAGATAGGGGTTTCTTTTAACGAAATTGATAAGTGGAATGCAACTCTTACTTTAGAGATGGACCCATAATTGATGTATAATTTATTCCATTTTGTTCTAAATATATTCAGTTGTAATATCGAGATATAAATACTATATGCAAACATAATATTAAATAAATACTTGAAATAAGTTACTAGATACTATATATATACAAAATTTTCCTGAACAACTTAGTACCAAGCAACACTTACCCGAAAACTGTAAAGCTTTACATATTCTTCCAAAGCCAAGAATAACGAGGAAAAAGCACATATGTCTCATTCTTTTATATATATGATTTTTATTAGTTTGTAAGATGGATAAATTGTTTGCGAAATAAATTTTAATATATTTACAGAAGCACGAAACCTTTCCTTCTTTATCGATACAAATTTCCAAACGAACTGATCATCTAATAAGGATGTCCTACTTGTGCAGTACAGATCGGGGGTTTGAAAAGGGAACGTCATGACGTAATTAACCCTCGAACCCCCTGTTATTTCTCAACCAATAAACGCAGTAACGTAAATCAACATCAATAAACGTGAACATCTTGATAATTTACGACAAGTTATAAGTGACCATGTTTTCGACGAGAAATTTATTATTGTGTCTTTAAAGACACGTCATAAGTAAAAAGAGAACTGGCCATTATAACGCACAACAGTAAAGTTTTAATTTTTTAAACTTGATATTAATACTTCACTTTTACTTACCAAAGCTTACATTACTTTTTATTTGCGAATAATGATATTTTTCCCAATATGTTTAAGAAATATATCAGTGAAAAATGAAATATATTTTTGTTTTATATTTTTAACATTTGAGTTTGTTTGTTTTTTTAAATTTCGCGCGAAGCTACTCGAGGGCTATCTGCGCTAGCCGCCCCTAATTTAGTAGTGTAAGACAAGAGGAAAGGCAGCTAAAAAATTTAAAGCTTTAGATTCAACTGTGATAATTTGTTTTTAACACATATATTTAACTTGTTTTCAGCATATTATTTAAAACAAGTGGATTATGTGGTGTCTGTCTGATGTCGAAAGTTATTGCGAACGAATCACGAACTAATAAAATTTTGTCATGTGTAGTTACAGTATCGGGCGTCGATTTTCAACATTATTTTTTTATTGGTTCGTTATTTCGAGGTTAAGCACAAAGTTAAACTATGAGCTATTTGTGCTCTTTTCGAAGTAAGATTTATAGCATTGTAAGTCTGCAGATATATTGCTGTGCCACTGGGGGAATTTTATTTTATTAAATGAACATTTATATAGAGATAGGAGGTTAAGCCATTTAATCATTTTATTCTGCCTATCCCTGATCACCACATATTGACAACTGAACACATCAATTGTAAAAATGAGTCAAACAGGAAAAATGACCTTAACCAAGTGAAACGAGGATTACTTTTCTTATTTAATAAGACTGTGAAAGTATTCTTGTTGTCTAATATATATTTGATAGCCATTCTTTGCTTATTTTTGAAAATAAACTCATGCTTTTTCTATAAATTGAGAAAAACTCGTCAACATGCGTTTTGTAAACAACAATACCAGAACTTGACACCGACTGTTGTGTTTTCACTGGTCATCTGTTCCAAAGGGAAGTTTACTCATTTTGGTTAGTTAGGTGCATTTAAGTCGTGGTGAATCAGGAGTAATAAATCAATATTGAACTTGACCCTCCCTGGTCCAGACATGGACTAAAAACCGATGTAGAACCAGGCTGATAAATCAGTCGGGGGCGTTGACTTACTTGGGTTGTTTTAACTTAAGTTCGTGATTGAAAACAGATAAGATCATACACACTCATAGGCCTGCATGACCTAGTTGTTTGGGTGCTACAGTCATAATCTGCAGATTGTTAACAGAAAATAATAAAAAAAGTTGTATAATTTATAATACTTGTTCCAACTACCATTCATCTAATCATTCTGATTCACCTTGATCCTGACCTTATTAACTCTTGGGTGAATCATTCACGAAGTTGAAAAACACTGATCTAGGGAAATCATTAAATTAGTTCTTTTTTCGAGTTATCTATGTTACTTTGCTGTTTAAGTTGGTAATACCTGTTACCAAACTTGGAAAAGTTTGCTTATAATGATGTAGTTTCAAATACCAGTGTTCTTTTATCTGATAAAACTACAGGGTATTTTCAGTTTACCTGAGAATACCGTAGCGTCGATAAGCAACAACATTTTGGTTTACCCTGTCCATGGGATATTACATATTGTGTAATTTGCTATTAGCTTGATAACTGAAAGAAAATATTGTTCCTTGCTTTCTGAGATAACTAGTGTACTGATAATTTGCTAGACTGAATAGAAGATAATCAAGTGTTTGATTGTTTGTTTTTGAATTTCGCGCAAAGCTACTCAAGGGCTATTTGTGCTAGCCGTCCCTAATTTAGCAGTGTAAGACTAAAGGGAAAGCAGCTAGTCATCACCACCCACCGCCAAGTCTTAGGCTACTCTTTTACCAACGAATACTGGGATTGACCATCACATTATAACGCCCCCACGGCTGAAAAGGCGAGCATGTGTGGTGCGACAGGGATTAGAACGCGCGACCCTCAGATTATGAGTCGAACGTCTTAACCCACCTGGCCATGCTGGGCCTCAAGTATTTGATAACAGAGTTGAAATGGGTGTGTGACATTTGCTTTCTGAGCCAGCAGTGATTTTCTCCAATGTTTTATACAACATTTTGAGACAATAACATGATCTAGCAGAGTAGCAAAAATCTGGATAGAATCCTGTTAGAACTTTAGCTAGGTGTTGTTGTTGTTGTTGTTGAGGAAAAGGGAACTTCTTCTTACGGAGTGATGGAATTCTATTCTTATTTTTATGTATAATGATACACAGTGTAGTGACGATACATGTAATTGTTTTATTCAATTGTTCTTCACCCCATCAGTGTGTGCATGTGTGTGAATACGTATATATTTTAAAAAATGTTTCATTATACATATATGTGTATACTTATTTTTATAGTGTTTTTGTTTTAGTTTGCTATAAAGGGCGTTAATATGCTTACATAATTTGTTGAAGTTTTTGTGAGTATTGAAACATTATAATATTTTGTTTTATGAATGGTTTATGTTGCATCGTGTGGAAGTTATGATTATGACCTGTTTGTTAAAGGACTCTGATATACACGTAAGTAATTTATCAATCTTTGTGTAATGTCTTACAAAGGACTGTACTAGGTTATATCTTGTGTGTAACTGTGAGAAGTTCATCGCATTAAAGGGTTTCACTTTTGTTTTATTTTATATGCTTACACTATGTTTTAGACTATACCATTCTAAAGGGGAATGATCAGTGTTAAGGGATCAATTAAATGTAATTCCTTTGCTAAAGGTCATTATATATGTTTCTATTTGGATTCAGTATTAACGGATAGATTTTTAAATATTTGTATTGGATGTTTGTTAAAAGGGTTTACTTTAAATTTTATAATTGTATCTTTCTTTGTTATGTATACTGATATAAGTGTATTACATTGATTGTAAGGTATTTTAAATTATTTCTTGTAAAATGAAGGTGCTACATTTACCACTATGAATTATTTGTAAATCAAGTTCGAAGGATTACTTTCATGTATAAATTTATTCTTTAAGGATATTTTTGCAGTTTTATATTTTATTATTTAAGGATTGTGATGTCTGTGAGATGTGTACGTGTTTGGAAGCTAGAAAGGGTTAACACATTTATTGATTTCAAAGTTTATTGGTTGTAAAAATAATTATCAGCTTGGAGAAAGCATAAGTTAAAGAAGACTGGAAATATGGTATAGGAATATACCACAGGTTTCTGTTGCATTAATATTCATTCTGACGTTTTTCTTTGTTAGTTATATGTTTAGATTTTCACATCACACGTGGTCAAGAAAATCGTCAAGTTTACCATGTCTCAGCTTATCTGTATTTCTTCGTTATTTTCAAAGTCGGTACTCTCTGTTATCCTTGTTTAGAATAACCTTGTTTCAGGACATCGACGACAATGTATTATAATGGTTGTACAGTAGTAACTAGAGGTTATGGCCCACCTATGTGAAATGAGAATGACCAATTACAAGGTAGTTCAAACACACTAGGTAAATGCAAGTTTTCGTTAAGTAGAAGTCTCGCATTTATTTTGTTTTACTCAAGTATGACCCGACCCTCATAGAGAAGTTACCGTTTGTGGTCAAGCAGGCACATCGTTTTCATGTTTAATGTGTTATTAAAAACTGCTCATTTTGTTTATCTCCTTTTGTCTACTCTTTCATTTAGCATAGTTTTAGTTAGTAAGCATTTTTAATATTATTCCATAATCCATTATCCAAAATAGCTCAAAAGTATTTTCAGTTCATCTAAGAGTACAACGGCATATATACATTATTTTCTATGGTGACTCAGTGGTAACTCTGAGAACTTACAACGCTAAAAATCAGACTTCAACACCAGGGATGAGTAGAGCTCAGTTACCTCATTATGTTTGAATGAGAATGACCAGTCACGTAGATAGCGCTAGTGGTATTGAATAAATATAGCATTACCGATTAAATTAAGTCATGTGAAATTTAAACAATCTGAAACATCATATTGAATTAGTAAATCAGTTTTAAAAAATAATTATTAAAAGAGAAGAATAGATTCAGCTTACTTTACAATTCCAGTAAAGGTGATTGTCTAGCGTATAACACATGCATACACACTGTTGTTGTGATATCAGTAAAGACTGTGTTTTCATTGTGTATCACATTTTGTGTTCAGTTCATTTATTTTTTGCCATACTTATTTAGTTTCAAGGAAATTTAGAAATACTTCTGAATTTATCTTGCCAAACCTCCTATTATATAGTGTACCTAATATCCTCTTTCGGGAAATCAACTTAGCTGAATGGTTTGGTTTGTTTTGAATTTTGCGCTAAGCTACACGAGGGCTATCTGCGTTAGCCGTCCCTAACTTTGCAGTGTAAGACTAAATGGAAGGCAGCTAGTCATCACCACCCACTGTCAGCTTTTGGGCTATTCTTTTACCAATGAGTAGTGAGATTCACCATCACATTATAGCGTACCCATGGCTGAAAGGGCGAGAATGTTTGGTGTGGCGGGGATATGAACCAGCGACCCTCGGATTACTAGTCGAATGCCTTAACCACCTGGCCATGCTGGGCCCTTAGCTGAATGAAAATACCACAATGCCAAGTATGGAAAAGCTAGCTTCCTTTTTAAACACTGAAGGTTTTTGAACAAAGAATAAATGGATATTTCTGTTTTCTTTCTCATTACTGGTCTACACTTCATTAAACATATGTTTATATGAAAAATATCAAGCTTACTGTTTTTTTCTATGTATGATGCAGGATTTTGAAAGATCTATGAATGTGGAAAATGGGAAAAAAAATCTCCTCTATAAACCATTTTATCACACCACTGTATGATGTGCTTGATTCGTTATTATTTTTCCACTTTTAACGTTTTAATAACTAGACAACATTAACAAGGGTATTTTTTCAACAATTATAAGGTTCCTTAGTACACGATTAGCTACAATGTTCTTCATTTTAAAAATTTATTTCGGGTACTTTCAAATTGATGTAATTTCTTTCGTTAGTAATACAAAATAATTATCTTTAATAAGTGTTTTCAAAAACTGACTTCGAATGTCCCCTTCCCCCAAAGGATAGTATATACGTGTGCGAGAAAGTAAAATAAGGTAACTACTGGTAACTTCCTTTCATCATAACATTTTTATAAACATATTCTTGGAAGGGTTATTACATTTTTTATTATATTCAGGAACATATGACATTTCTACCACTTTACAGAACTTTTTAGATAAGTTAACGCCTACTTGTTCAGTAGCTACATGAACTGGAAATGCATTGGAAGTTTCACACGTTATATGGTACCTTGTTTTATAATTTTCGTACAAAGCTACATAAAAGTTATACGTAGAAGTTTAATTTCTAACCTTTCTCAGCACAAGACTTCTCAGAACATTCCACATCTAGACTGATGTCCCCCACTTAATGAATCTGTAGATACTGAGAACCAATTTCCTGTGGCCACCAGTTTGAAAAACCCAGGAAAGATCGCTTGTAAACAGGACCCAACCTCATCTTGTGCGCCATCTATTTCTAATCAAGTAACGAAATTTGACAATCACTCTTATAGTGTACTCAGCCTCAATATATGGAGATCGAACCATGAACTTTCTAATTTACAAGCATACTAACCACTGAGCCACTCCTTGTCTGATTCGTTAGAATAAAACCTTGTTAAGCTTGATCATTCTACCACCATCCTTCTGCATAAATTGAGTACATTACATTACAGTAATCTGGTACTTCGGTACATTGTTACAGTTTGGTCATACTCTTCCTGTTGACCTTAAATTTTGAGAACAGCTGTTCAACATAGTTTCCATTGCAAATAGTTCTATCATACGGCTGCCATGTTCAAAACACCACGAAGATTTTTTATAATCAATGCACTGTATGGATTATAGTTTCCCAGAATCAATTTTAATAGTGTATTGCAAAAACACATACTTTATTTGACCAGTATGTTTTCATATGGTATAGTACTTCTTGGGATATGCAACAGTTGAACTAATGTGGTAGAAGCAACTTGAGTACACGTGACTTGAGTCATATTTTCATACAGAGATTTTTAAAAATTATATTGCATACTGTAGCCTGGGGCACGTGGACAACTTTTGGTTTTGATCATTGTGTTTATGAATTCCCACCTGTTACAAGACGCTACACTTTGTTGTTTACTACTGTTGGGATATGACTGGTAGCAGGTCTTTTTCTGATGACGTAAAGGAGGAAATATCCCAGTCTTAAAATTATAAATTCTCGATACGAACACATTTTTATAATGCGTGTGTAAGAATGTTTTGCAACAAAAAGTGCTGTCACATTCTCAAAAGTGATCATTTTTGTGGAATCATACAACCGACATGCTGTTTCACTAAGACGTTACATTTACTTTTATTATCATGTGACTTGCCGATCTGCATATTCAAAGTCAATTTAACTTATCGTGCTAAAGCCAATATGAGCATTTAAAAAGTGTTTCAGATTTTCAATGTTCCCAGTAATAACTGCTGTTGTTGGACAAGATTTGCGGCTGATATGAATTTGAATTTTTGATGTGCGACAAAACTTTCTCAGAGCATCGTAGTAATCACACATTGTCAATAATTTTTAGGTTCCACTTTCGTAACTGGTTGGTGGATATTTTCTGAATGGTTATTCCCTATAGATGATATGGGCTGGGAAACCAGTCATTGTTTTATAGCTTCATTTGTAACTGAAGCTACAATAACATTTTGACAATATAATTCAAATTGTGATTAAGGATTACTGCAGTTGATTTATATTATCTTTACTTGGCTTCAGTTTAAAGATGTGTACTATTATCATATAAGTTCAATATTTAAACATATAATATTACATTGTAACGTGTTTTTTTCACTCTGAAATAAAACAATGCTTAACGACACAAAAATTTTACTTTGGATATATTTTTTCGTGTTACAGTGTAATAATATTCAGGGCCCCCGGTGGCACAGTGGTATGTCTGCGGACTTACACACTAAAAACCGGGTTTCGATACCCGTGGTGGGCAGAGCACAAATAGTCCCATTGTGTAGCTTTGTGCTTAATTCAAAAGAAACAAACAAACAAACAAAAGCAATATTCAGTTTGTTTGTTTGTCATTAAGTTCAAAGCTACACATTGAGCAATCTGTTCTCTGCACATAGTGGATTTCCAAACTCGACTTGTAAGCCATTGAGTCACCGGGGTGGGAGTTCTTCAGGTTGTTTATTTTATGTAGTGGGTACAAATATAAACATAGTGTATATCAATGGCATCGGCAGAAGTTAACCATTATCAAATTAAACAAAACATTTATTTGCATGTGATTCATTGCATTTGTAGCACGTATGTAAATGAAACTGTGATACTAGTTTACGATCTGAAGATATTATGCAAGTGAATCTCGTGCCATTATGTTACGTTGGTTCAATTTTCTGTACTTTCAACTCTGTCACTTTCTTCAAGTGGTACACAATGACAGTCCTCTTCGGCACGACAGCTGCACGCTTCAATATATGGTCCGTTTTCTTTGCTACATGAATATAACCCCCACCTGAGAAGCTCAAGTACAATTTTTTAGGTTGCTTAACAGAACCTATCATGAGGATTGGTGTGCAAAACAGCCAAGCTTGACCTGAAAGGAATTCACATCCGTTATGTGAAGAGATTTCTACAAACATTAGAACATTTTAACTTTTTGTGTACATTTTCTAGCATTATATAGTGTTGTTCCCCAGATATTTCAGTCAAGAATAGCAATTAATATTCTGAAATCAGGCGTTTCCAGAACTGTCTCTTGCACCTTACTCTCAAGAAACCAGTACTGTCAAAGCCAGTCAGACTATGAAATGCCAGTATTGTTTTGGATATTTTCTAAGCAAGTTGCTGTAAAGTGCTATTAATGCGAATAATATCATAACAGTCTGTTAGCAGAGCCCTATCCACGCTGAAGAATTGACTATCACTGTTATGATGCACTCACAGCTTAAAGTGCGAGGAATATTTTGTGGTATCGCAAGCACTGAAATTCAGAACTCTATCGCACAGACAACCCATGTTAGGACTATTCTCATCTTACACTGGCGTCTGATCCTCAGTCTTGTAACGTCTTCTCGCCTCTACAGTGCAAAGTGCGTTTTTTTTTTTTTTTTTTTTGCTTTGCGTAAACAGGATTAAGCTACAGATTCCTAGTCCAGTACGCTAACCATTGAGCTCAGCCCTGAAATGAAATCCAGATAAATTTGAAAAAAAGTTGGAATGTGCATTTTATAAAACATCAAGAATGTCATTTATGTATATCGATGTCAATATGTAAACATGTATATATAAAGAATGTCATTTATGTATATCGATATCAGTATGTAAACATGTATATATGAAGAATGTCATTTATGTATATCGATGTCAGTATGTAAACATGTATATATAAAGAATGTCATTTATGTATATCGATGTCAGTATGTAAACATGTACATATAAAGAATGTCATTTATGTATATCGATGTCAGTATGTAAACATGTATATATAAAATGAAAGTAACCGTGCATGCAAAATTGCCAATTTTATCATTTATCACATCACAACGAATTATACCATTAGTTAGGTTTCATTAAGATCTTTGTGTTGATATATAATTTTTTATAATCAGTTGAAAACTGACCATTGGCTTTTGGCAATGCTTCGTAATCGCAATTTATTTAAACTAAGATCTCACTGCGATACCATTTAGAAATAAGGATATAAATAACTGGTACTGCTGACCAGCTCCTCTTTACAAATTCTATACAGGGCATAGCCAATCAGAAAAAAACAACACATATACCATATATGGGAGGAGCACCTGAACATATCCCAAAAATATGACCCCTTTTTTTGAAGGGTCAGGTCCTGGATATACATTAAGCTTATTTCAACATAAATATAACCGTTATTTTCTGATGATACAAGTTATTTGTTTTCTGAACCCCACGCTAAAATGGTTTTCATCACACAACAACAGAAGGTTTTGTATCGTACTAAAAATATCGACAATCTCTGCAAAAGCTGTTATCTAACGGAACTTTCTTTTCCATAATCTTTTTCATTTGGTGTCAGTACTAATAATCTAGAACACAATGAAAAATTGTATACTTTATCAATTAAGTTATTCTGTGTGAAATGAAATTTTAAATAACAATTTATGATAACTTTGATGAAATATCAACAAGAAACGGTTTAAAAACTTTTATTATGAAACTTTCATCAAATGTTTTACAAAAATACCAATACACGTTATGTTCAGTTAACTGAAAATATGGCATACAGTCCTGAAAGTATTCATATACAATATTTATTAAACATACATATTCAAATAACAAAGTAATCCAAAAGAATAATAATACACCCAATAATGCATACATTCCAAGTACAAATATAAGTATAGTATGAAAAAATATTAGAAATTAAAACATACAAAATAAAATATACAGGAAATATGATGCGCAAAATGTTAGAATATAAAAATATACGTATTTTGTTAACGTTTTCACAACAGGAATGAGAAAAAAATTATGGTATATCAAGACTTACGATACTGATTTTTAATTATTCATACAGAAAAGTAGCCATAAACATGTAAACTGTTTTATGCAATTGTAGGAACAACTGGAATATAATGCTCGTTCTTGGACTCCTGTATATATCTGAATCATATTCAATGAATATAATTTCACGTCTCCCTACATCTTGTAAAACACAGCCCACGGGTTAAGGGAAAAAACAAGTTTCTGCGAGGAGAGCGTATCTCTTTTCGATACGACTACGTGAGCATAACAAACACACGAATTTCGCTGATCTGGCAATTCTAGCATGTTGCGCAAATCGAGACTTTCAAAAATGGTTTAGGTTTCATATTAATGTGGATCTCTGGTATTAATTTCTGATGTAACTCAACAACCCATACTAATACGTATTTTATCTGTGTTAGATTGGTGCATCAAATTGTGAAAATCGAATCTATCTATCTTACGATAATGAAACTAACTCTCGCAAGCTACTAAACATAGCTTAAAAGAGTAATAAACAAAAGCGAATTGTCATGGAAAGAAATATGTAAAGACGTAAGCTGTGGTACTTAAGATATGAAATAAAACCATATAAAAATAGTACAAAGTATTTTTATGGTTTAATAATATTTTAAAGTAATATATATTAAGCGTACATATATCAAGATCTTAGGTAATACCAATGTTTTCACACAAAATTTTGCACTAATGGCGTTTGTTCATAAATTGCAATTAAACATACAGAACTAAAACTATAATCCAAAATTAGTAAAAACAAACTACGTTAGATAATCGTAACTAAATTACTAATGTACAGATATGAGTAACTGATAAAATGACTTTTCAACGTATTGCCATATAGAAATGTTTTACAACAACGCTGTAACTTACAGTATTATGTTTACTTAAAACCACAGGGCAGAACAAAATGTTCAGCTGCTATTATGATAACCATGAAACACTTTCCTAAGGCTTAAGCCGGATTAAACCTCAAGTTTTAAGAGGTGGCTATACAAGACGATCATAACTGGCTGAATTAAAAAATAAACATAAACGTCTTTTGTAACTTCAGTACTTCCTCAGCCTATCCATAATTTCAAACAGGTGCAGTACAAGAATTATTGTAGTTAATTATATTTAATAAAAGACTAACCGACTAAGAACACAAAATCTTTTCATTCTAAGTGGTGCTTGTGTTTTCTACTGAGAAATATTTAACTATTTTATTATTAATAGTAATTTCAATAATAGTACAGGAATGTACGTTTAGAGGTTGCACATCATATGACCTGTTTAGCACAAAGATAAAGGGTAAAATCATCCTAGTTTATATTTACACGTACAAACTAAGGGCAACAAGGGATCTGTTGGTCCATCTAGACCATCCCATCCAATATACTAACCTCTAAAATAAGAGCAAAGTATTCAAAGCCAGTCCTTATCACTCAAATATTTATGAACCTTTTCCTTAAACCATTTTAAATTAATTGCATCTTCCACAGCATAAAACTATCCACTCCAAAGGCCAACCACCATGTTAGAAAAATAAAATTGTCTTAGCTAAGATGACTCCTACTCCACCAGATCTTCTCCAATGCTTTGTTTTCAAGAGAAAACAGCTGCAGAGAACTTACCTAGCCTTGTATCACAACCTATCTATTTCCTGTGTTATCCTATAAACATTTTCCCAACTATCCGATGTCCTTTTTAAGATAAGAAGTCAAAGATTGAACATTCTACTCCAAATATGGTCTAATAAATGATCTATATAATGACATTATGACACATTTAGACTTGTATTCAATATTGCTGTAGCTAATAACCTAAATTTCTATTTGTACTATCACTAGCAACATTACGTTGCTTGGACGGTTTATGAGACTGCCAAGATTGCCAGAATGCCAAGATTGTCTCCTTTCACTACATTTTCACCTAAATAAGCATTAACCTCTGTAAAGAATGTAAAAGGATCAACAAGGCAAGGTTTTCCCTTAGTAAAAATATGTTGACTATTTAACAAAGTTTTACAGTTTTTAAATAACTTTTCATGCCATCTTTTATCAGACCTTCAAAAACTTTTCCAGCTACTGATGTATGACTAAAGTGGATAAATACTAGGCCACTTTTTATAACTTCTTTTGAAATAAGGAGTAACATTAGTCATCTTATCATCTTCTGGCATCGGCCTACTAATCAGTGACTTAGAGAAATTAGTAGCTCCATATCAAATCCTTAAACACCTTTAAAACCCTCGGAGAGGAATCATTTATCATTCTCTAAACTTCTGTATTTTTAAGCTAAAAATTAATGTGGTCATCTTGTAACTATTCAGGATAATAAATATGTCTTAAATCTTCATTAGGAAACATTGAAAAAATTAAAATTCAATAACAGCCATCCCATAATTATGAGATATCAGCATTTCAGTGTCATTCTCCATAGCCCCTACTCCCATTCTAACATTTTGCTTGCTCTTAATGTATTGAAAGAAATCCTTACTATTTATTTTTTTATATTTTTAGCCAATATTTTTTCATTTTTTTTATTTCCTAATTTCTCCCTAAATGGTTTGTAAAACCCTTCTCCCTCATGACTTGACTCAAGCATTTCCTAATCTATATGCCAAAAATTAAAAATCTCCCATAATTATAGTCTCATTAGCAGCTATGTTCTTCATTTCACAGTAGTGTTAATTTAATCAGTTGACATGTAACAAATTTCAACTAAACATGTTATTTCTTTATAGCCACTAACAGAATCCCAAAGAGATTCAACCTCATTGCTTAGTTTGAGCAGAATGTAACCCACATGACCCCCAAATCCTTTCTTTTGACATAAATATTGTTATAATTTGTTCAGTTATTACGTTGTCGAATTTTCTTAAAACTACACTGTTGACATCATAACCCTTGCTACATTATAGAAATATAGTGTTTAAATTAATAATTTTGGCCATACTTACATTTATGAAAACAAAATCCATATGGTAATGTACTTTAAAAAAATAACTTTCACATTACAGATATTTTTGATTATATCATATTTTTCTATAATCTGTATACAACAAATACCTATAAAGTTTTTTTTACAAAAATCAGTTTTTATACAGTGAAACTTCTCAGCACAAATAAAGTTTTGTCACTTTATTCAAAATTTCTTTGATAAACATACAGCTGGAACAGAATTTATTTTAAACTGGTACAGTCATTATAACTTAAATGTTTCTAATTAATTACATCAAAATGCTATTACTTATATTTTAACCGTTTTATTATCATTCATAATAACATAAGGTGTTTTGCTATCTACAGACTGTACATCATACAGTCTGTTTTGTCTGAGGATGGAAAATGTGAATCTTCACAGTTTAGATGCCCCTTTCAGCTGATACTGCCTATAGACAAAATTAGTTTAAAAATATCAAAACATATTCTTATAACTTGAATATTTATTAAAGAACTTTTGTATTTTCTTAAAACCTAATACACCGTTGACACCACCATCTTTAGAGAGTTATACAAATATGGTGTTTACTGTTAATTTTGACCATATGTTCTTTTTATGAAAATAAAATCTACACAATAATGTACTTTAAAATAATCTTCCATATTATAGGTATTTCTAAGTAAGTCATAACTGTCTGCAATCCATACATACCTAATATCTATGGATCTTTAAAAAAAAAGTTTTCATACAATGAAACTTATTGGTAAAAATTAAAGTTCTGAAACTATATTCAACATTTCTTTGATGAAGGCACAGCTGCAGAATGATTTAAAAAACAGCACAGTCATGATAACTCAAATATTTCTAATCCAATACTTCAGAACACTAAGTTACACAAGTTTAAAAGGATCTTAGTTTTATGATGCACTACTAGAAAACATAAGATTATAGCTAAGTTATTGGTAATATTATAAATGAGTGTTGAGATAAAATATAGATGACTGGTGCATAGGAAATCAGACTAAAACACAAGTGACCTTTAAAAAATTCTAATTAAGAGACTGGTTACTGCATCCCTTTCTTTAAACTTTATTTACCATTCCAGACACTTCATAAAATGTAAATATATACTTATTTTATTAATTCATTAAAACACTTAATGTTTAGAACTCACAACTGGAGAGCAGGAAGGATATTTCCTGTGCATGATCCAAATCCCACATGATAACCATCTCCCTGAGAATAACCAGGAATGATAACTTCATTTCTATCTGAAATAGTATTTACCATTCCAGACACTTCACAAAATGCAAATATATATGTATTTTATTAATTCTCAGGCAAAAATATTTTATTATACACCAACCACCACACTTTTCATAAACATTTCCATTAAAACACTTAACACCTTTGAAACTTACAACTAGAGAGCAGGAAGGATTTTTCCTTGCATGATCCAAACCCCACATGATAACTATCTCCATCTTAAACTTTATTTACCATTCCAGACACTTCACAAAATGCAAATATATATGTATTTTACTAATTCTCATGCAAAAATATTTTATTATAACATCAACCACCACACCTTCTCTAAACTTTATTTCCATTCCAGACACTTCACAAAATGCAAATATATATGTATTTTATTAATTCATTAAAACACTTAACATGTTTGGAACTCACAACTGGAGAGCAGGAAGAATTTTTCCTGTGCATGATCCAAACCCCACATGATAACTATCTCCATCTTAAACTTTATTTCCCATTCCAGACACTTCACAAAATGCAAATATATATGTATTTTATTAATTCTCATGCAAAAATATTTTATTATACACCAACCACCACACTTTTCATAAACATTTCCATTAAAACACTTAACACCTTTGAAACTTACAACTGGAGAGCAGGAAGGATTTTTCCTGTGCATGATCCAAACCCCACATGATAACTATCTCCATCTTAAACTTTATTTCCCATTCCAGACACTTCACAAAATGCAAATATATATGTATTTTATTAATTCTCATGCAAAAATATTTTATTATACACCAACCACCACACTTTTCATAAACATTTCCATTAAAACACTTAACACCTTTGAAACTTACAACTGGAGAGCAGGAAGGATTTTTCCTGTGCATGATCCAAATCCCACACGATAACCATCTCCCTGAGAATAACCAGTAATGATAACTTCATCCCCATCTTTGAGAAACTTCCGAGTACTTCCATCTTCCAATGTTAAAGGTTTGGTGCCTCTCCACGTCAACTCTAGTAAGGATCCATATGAGCCTGGAATTGGTCCACTAATGGTTCCTGAACCCAAAAGGTCTCCAGAATTTATGTTACAACCTGTAATTGTATGGTGTGCTAGTTGTTGTTTCATGGTCCAATACAAATACATAAAGTTAGACTGACAAATAACAGTTTGTGTTTCTGAGTCCTCTGGCTTTATGGCTACTTGCAAACTGATATCAAAATTGTATGGATCACTATGCTGCAAATAAGGAAGAGGTTTAGGATCTTGATTGACATTGACACAACAAAATGGTTTAAGAGCTTCCATTGAAACCACCCATGGACTGATTGATGTTCCAAAATTTTTGCCTAAGAATGGACCTAAAGGTACATACTCCCACTTCTGAATATCTCGTGCACTCCAGTCATTCATCAATACCATTCCAAAAATATAATCTTGGGCTTGATTTATTGGAATGGGTACACCAAGTTTAGTCGATGGCCCAGTAAAAAAGGCCATTTCAAGTTCAATGTCTAGTAGCTTGGATGGACCAAATATTGGGGGTTCTAAATCATTTGGTCGTGTTTGTCCATTAGGTCTTCGAATTGGTGTACCAGATACAACAACTGACGATGCTCTTCCATGATAACCAACAGGGAGATACTTCCAATTTGGCATTAAAGCATTTTCTTTTCCGCGGAACATTATTCCAACATTTGTAGCATGATCAATAGATGAATAAAAGTCAGTATAATCACCAACTGTTGCCGGTAAATGCATCGTGGCATCATTTTGAGAAACAAATGCATGCTTACGCAAAGCTAGGTCATCTCGTAAAGTTGGAACACTTAAAGACAATAATTCAGTAATTTTAGCACGTATTTCTTGCCACGCTACTTTACCCAGTGCCATTAAAGGATTTAAGACTGAAGCTTCAAAAACATGTTGTTTATCACGCATCAGTGGCCCGTCAAAAAGATGTTTCACAACACTCAAGTCTAGAATCTGGTCACCAATAGCAACTCCAATTCTATGGCGTGGGTCATTTGAAGTTGAAAATACTCCATATGGTAAATTCTGGATAGGAAAATGGCAGTCTGGAGTAACGCTGATAAACGATTTCATAATGAAAAAAATATGTGGGTCTGCTTTTACTACAATAAACTCTTTTTCAAAATTTCTACAGTTGCAGTTTCTTCGACTAGCAAGTTTCGACCTACACCAACTACGTATCAAGACGAATGAGCAAACCTGATATACCACGTGGATAACAGCGCCATCTCGCTTCCTTGCCAAGTTATCTGCTAATTAAAAAATAATCTGTTTCAGGAATGGTAAAACTTTGCTTTGTGTCTGCGTTATCGCAAGCTATGTTGTGTTAAGTGCTGAGTTTACAGCAGGAAATCGAATTTCGGAGTTTAGTGTTGTATGTCCATAAGCTTACCGTAAGACTAAAGTAATACTGGCATCTACCATCATCCAATGAATCTTCGCTTAAACTTGCAAGGCTAAATTTGCCTCCTTAATATTTAAATATTGTTAGTTCATATACATTGGTAAAATTGTATACAAATATTTATAAATATAGTTAAAAGTCTCGAAACGGTAGAAAAGAATAATAAAATTTATTACGCTCAAGACAAGCACGATAAACAAAGTAAAATTATTTTATATATCTGTCAGCTTATTATAATTTTGTTTTTATATTTATTTTAATATGGAAGCACATATAATGTTTTAGTTAATATATTAATTATGAAGTTTCTGTGTTAAAATCTAACAAAATATTAATTTGGCGGACAATATGCAAAACAACAAGACAAAATTTCTCCAAATTTATTAGACAGCCTCACTGTGTACGGATAATAAAAAATTATTTTTTATTCTCAAAGACTTGTACTGTTGGTATATTTCATGCTTTAAGAACCAGGTAAATTAAATATTACAAAATTTTACCGTAAGGTTAATATAGTTTCATAATATAATTTAGTTTGTTTGTTTTGGAATTTCGCACAAAGCTACTCGAGGGCTATTTGTGCTAGCCGTCCCTAATTTAGCAGTGTAAGACTAGAGGGAAGGCAGCTAGTCATCACCACCCACCGCCAACTCTTGGGCTACTCTTTTACCAACGAAAAGTGGGATTGACCGTCACTTTATAACGCCCCCACGACTGGGAGGGCGAGCACGTTTGGCACGACTCGGGCGCGAACCTGCGACCCTCAGATTACGAAGCGCACGCCTTAATGCGCTAGGCCATGCCAGGCCTAATATAATTTGGCTTCATGCTAAATTGTTTGAGGTTTTTGATGTCACGTCCAGTTTAAAAAGATACAACTAGTTAGCGACTATTACTAACGTTTTATTAATTGCTGTTGTTTTTATTAGGGGAAAGCTATACAATGGAATTCCTGCATGTCGTTAACCGCAGGGAACTGAACTCTAAACTTTAGCATTGTAAGTCAGGAAACTTACCGCTGACCAACCGTGGACCTTCTGAATAAGAATTAGATGACAAAACTCTTTTCATCACATTGTACATCCACACAACAAAAGTTAATAACCGTGACGTAGATGCATTTATGGAAGTACTTTCTTTCTCTAAACCATTGTCACATTCACATTTCACTAACTACAGTACAATTAGACTGACAACGTGTTCTGAGTTTAACTTTACGCATTATTTATTAACTATTTTCCACTGCCGGTCACAAGCGACTGAAGTACGATGGCGTGTGTTTTTGAAATTGTTTGGTTGGTTGAAGAAATACGAGGTGCTAGAGAAAAAAGATTCACGGAGGCAGTAGGCGAATACTAAACTAATAAGTATAAAAGTGCAAATAAAAGTTAACAATTTTACCTTTAATTTGGATGATCTATCTCAGTAATTTAAAGAAAATAATTTCATTTTCAATAAGATAGAGCTATTACTTTAATTATACGTGAAGACTTAGGCCAAGCATGGTCAGGTGGTTGTGGTTATGGCGCTCGACTCATAATCTGAGGGTCACGGGTTCGAATTTCCGTCACACTAAACATGCTCGCTCTTTCTGCTGTGGTAGCGTTATAATGTTATGGTAAATCCGACTATTCGTTAAGAGAAGAACAGTCCAAGAGTTGACGGTGAGTG
Organism: Tachypleus tridentatus; assembly: GCF_004210375.1. Lineage (NCBI taxonomy): Eukaryota > Metazoa > Arthropoda > Merostomata > Xiphosura > Limulidae > Tachypleus > Tachypleus tridentatus. The sequence continues at coordinate 71,428,328 of NC_134828.1, read as the reverse complement.
GTGACGATCAGCTGCTGTCCCTCTAGAAATGTAGCTGATTAAATCAGTATAATAATGATTTGTCAACTCAAAAAATCAAAAATGTTTTCAATTAATGTCGTTAACTAAACAGAATACATCAAATATTTGCAGAAAGGTTTGTGGTATTCATTGATCTGATTTATCAAATAGTGTTTATAAATCACATTTCCACTAAAACTACTCATAACATCCACCTTCCCAGTAAAAAAAATCTGTAATAAACAGTGACCTGAACTGCTATATTAAAACTTATGTAACATCTTCCCTCATAAAAAATAGTCTAACAATCAACTCCCCACAAAAGACCTATGGTAAACAGTGATTGGTTGACTAGATGGGTTTTAGCTGTTTTTCTCCACAAATACTTCATGTAATTATCACCAATAAAACATTACAAAACATAATGTGAAGAGCAAGATAGGATGTTTGATTTACAATAGTTATCTTTTCCATAAAATAATGTCGAAAATATCAATTTTGCATACGTAGACCTGATCATTGGCGAGGGTAAGTTACAATACCTCTATCTCCATTTAGGCTCATTCCCCTCGAGGTTAGTGTCTTCGAAGAGACCCACCAAGTACGCCTCACTGGCCTCTTGAAGAGCCATGACAGCAGAGCTCTGGAATCTAAGGTCAGTCTTGAAGTCCTGGGTAATTTCTCTCACCAGTCTCTGGAAAGGTAGTTTTCGAATGAACAGCTCAGTTGACTTCTGGTATCGACGGATTTCACGGAGGGCTACTGTTCCTGGCCTGTAACGATGAGGTTTCTTTACACCTCCTGTTGCTGGAGCGCTCTTTCGGGCAGCTTTAGTGGCCAGTTGTTTTCTTGCAGTTTGTTTCGTGCGAGCCATAATTTCGTTTTGTCCGTGCTATATTACAAACGTACGTAGAACTACAATCCTACTACACTCTTCGACTTCCGTGCTAAGAATGATCATCGTTCCAAGTTGACTGTGTGGGTATTTGAGTGTTGATGTTGTTAAATACCCAGGAGGGTCAGGTACATTTGACCTCTTCCTCCAAAATATTGTCATTGCGACGGCCGGGAATCGAACCCGGGTCAACTGCTTGGAAGGCAGCTATGCTAACCACTATACCACCGTCGCATGTTAGACCTGATTGTCTCAGTTTTTAATTCCCATTTTCAAATAGCCAACCTTAACAATGCTATCTGTTGACTTTTATTTGTATTACAATTAATTATCCCATTCAACTTGTTATTATGAAACATTATAAAGAACAAAGAAATAATAATCTGTGACAACATAATTTTAAAACACATTCTAGACAACATGTTATCGCCGTTACAGCACAGAAGTTACTCAACCAAAATATTCAATATTATTAAAACAGGTAGAAAACGTGACACACAGGCATACAACATATACAAGGGAATTATTACCTTATTGTGGAAACCAAAGCAACGAAAAAATACTTGGCATTATTATTTCCAGTTGATGTTTATATTGTTAATTGAGAGATTTCAATATTCTGTTACTAGATAATAAAGGCAAATAAATTAATATGAACATAATAAATGAACTCAGGATTCACTCAATTTGAATGTTCCTTTAAAGAAGGAATCTAATATCTGAATGAGTTTACAATATTTTATTTACACATTTCCTATTGTTAGAATCATTCTTCTTCCTATGGACGTAAAGTTTTTAATTGTTTATTTATTTTGCATGCCCTGTCTGATGATTGGGAGAGCATAATGACTCAGAATGTTCATCAAAATCTTATCATTCGAAGTATAAAGATATTTGAGAATGGCATTATATATATATATATAATATTTTAATAATCAATATATACTTTTAAAAGCTATGAATTACTATGAGTTTTTCAAACTTCATTTTTTAAAAACTATTTTCATTTGTTAGTTTTATTTACACTAGCTATGGTGAGCTTCTTATTTACCTCATTAATAACTAAATGTGGGTTTTATATTAATAAAACAAAGAAATTTCAATGGGTCAAAACTAAATAAATACTAATACAAAAATACCAATAGTCTGAGTACTTTCAGAAGGCAGAATGTTGTTTTTCATTCTTTATATAACTTTATTGAAGAAAAATGTAATACGCAATATACTAAGTAGTAAAATAATGTTTATGATTAGCAGCAGGGAGAAACGTAATGCAGTCATTTTTCATGTGTTCTTATTCATCGTATAGTTTTTTTCTGGCATTGCTGTTGAGAACAAACACAAGAAAAAATCAAACTACTGTGAACTACTTGATTATAGATGGTGTACGTGAAACAAAAACAAAACAAAATGTAAAGGTAATATTGCAAGTTTTAGTAATTAATAAAAGGTGAAATACGTAGCTTAAAAATATTGAGAGCATGTAAAGTAGCGCATAACACTACTTTCCAAAAGTTTCTCATCAAAATGCATTTCTGAGGTTCAATACAGGTATATAGTAGAAGATAGCACAGAGAAACAAAGGGCGCTGGTCAGTTATGACTAACAACATTACTAACATTTTATCGTAGGCGTCACTTAAACATTAAACATCATTTAAGCACTACCTCTCTCCCCGGCTGAAGGGGCCAGTATGTTTAGTGTAACAAGGACTTTATCCCGCGACCCTCAGAATACGAGCCGAGTTCTTTAACCACGTGGCCATGCTAGGCAAGGGTTACAGCAAGTCGTGACTGTAATGTCCTTTGTTGGCCGAGTTGATATTGTTTAGATATAATACTCAATGCTATGAGAGAACACTGGACTTCTTCCCTCGATTCCATCTATCTTAGCATGATTGAAAGATGTTCTCGAACGTTGTTGCCACTAATTAATAAACTGCGGTTTTTTGAATTAATGCAGCAATCGCATGCATAGTACCAGTATCCGTCGCTTCTTGCCTATGCCAATAAATATATAAGCAGAATTTTTCATTGTTAGCACTTTACTTTATCGTTTTGCTTGTTGGAAAGCATAATATGCTTCTCAGATTTTTTTCTACTTACCCAGGTAAATCCGGCACACGTCAGAAGTCAATACAAACAACGAGAAAGCGATCAAATATATTTTAAAATAGTAAAAAATAACTTAGGGTAAAACCCAGGCTACTCGGCCCAACCCCAAATTCAATTTTTTTCAAAACGTCCAGTTAAAATCCAAAACGTGATTTTCGTGGTGATGCCTTGTTATTTTGTGCTACGCTATTCCATGTATGATAAACTTTTCTAGTACGCTAATAAAGCATTTTTGTTTAATTTGGTATGTATTATAATTCTACCCCTCGCTAGTACAGCGGTAAATCTATGGAGTTACATCACTAAAATCAGGGGTTCGATTCCCCTTGGTGGGCTTGACAGATAGCCCAATGTGGCCTTGCTACAAGAAAACACGTACACACATTATAATTTTTCGTATTTGCTGAATGAGTTTGAGAATATTTAATATTTTAAGAGCAAATGTCAACTTTCGTACTTATCAGACTTCTAGACTGTCATAGTTACATCGTTCAATGTGACAATTTCTTGTGGGAACAGAGTTTGTACTTAAAGAAATCAACACTTTTATGTACAGAAAACAACAAATATGATAAGTCACTTTGTAGATGAAATCTTGGATATCTATTGGTTATAAATAATACAATGTTGAACGTCAGCGAGAACTATTGAAAAATCCTCAAAAAGAGGATGTGATAGGTGGCTGTGGCAAGACGAGTCTGAATTTTCTGTTTTCTGTATTACCAAATAAAATTGAATACTATGAAAATTATGCTTTGTCTGAACAATGACAACATTATACGTTTTATACATAACTTGCTTCTTGAAGAAATGAAAAATAAATTGCATAAGAAGGGATGCATAAATAAAAAAGTCACATTTATCAAGCTTTCGATAATTGAGGATTTTTAAAATATTGTGTTGTATAATTACGAGCTTAAAACTTATATACTATTAAAATATGGATTGTTAGCTACGAGTTTTCATAATGCTACTTGGAACTGCATGAATAAAAAGTGGTTTAATTAACTTTTGAATGTAACTTACAAAAAACATTGTGAAATGCACAGTGAAGGATGTCCATTGTGAAAGGATTAAATCAGATCAGTATCTCCAACCACTTCAAAAGTTTATGTGTTAAACAGTTAGTAATTTAGTCAATTCACTCGAGAAACGTTTAGAATTATTACCAAACTACCTTCAGTGGTATATGAATACTTCATACCTTCTACTGCTAGATCTGGTCATATCAAGTCAAAGTGTAAGTATTATGAGTGGAGTATTTATACTTCAGGGAAAGTACTTCTAACCTGTTGGCATGAATTATATTATATGTAAATTATACAATACACACAGGTGAACTATATTTCTCACGCATGTTCAATTTTATTTTTTATTGTTTTCATTTATTTAGTATCATATATTTTTATTATTTTTATCATTCTATATTATGTGAGATATGATTTTGCATATTTAGCGTAATCATGAGGCAAAGCCACATAAGTCTGCATCTGCTCTGCTCAGGTGCAGCAGCCTACAATAAAAGTGTACTGCACATAATCAACTACATATAAGTCTATAAACTCTTGTCAGAAGCATATCACAAACAAACTCATTAATTTTGTTGCTTGTACACTTCAATCCTTCTCAGTGATGGAAACAAGAGATTTTAAAGATCTAATGGATTTTCGTTACATTTTTCCCAGTTGCAAATATCTGCTCATAATGTAATCAAGAGTATATTTGATGATGCCCAACAAAAAGTCATTTCTTATTGTAACTTGTACCTAACATCAATGTCACTGTGGACATCTGGAGTGGCAGAAAAATGCATAGTTTTCTTGAAGTGGAATAACTGGTCATTTTAGACTTGACTGAAATTTGTAAATAATCATGATGACATGCTAACATTTCAAGAGGTGTCACACATCTAATAACATTGCAGCTGAATACGATGAAACAATAAATCTTTTTACCATCAACAACAGAATATTGTGACATCGAATAACGCATCCAAAATGATCAAGCCTTTTTGCATGACTAGATATGAATTATGTTTTGTGAGAGATGGTGATAGCTCATCTACAAATAGTGACTCAGAAGATGAGCTTTAAGACGAATCTAAATTAGCAGACAATTTATACGAATTTGTTCCTAAATATTATCCCTGCTTTACCCACACACTACAGCTTGTGGTCAGGGATGGCATGGAAAAAGTTGGTCCATTGCAGAAAGTAATTTCCAAACCATCAGTCATGGTGTCCTACTTTCGAAAATTAAAGCATGGTGCTCATATGCTTAAGAGAGAGGCCAAAGTTCAGTTGGTAACATTAACAAGATGGAACTCAGAAATTAAGATGATTAAGTCTTCATTAAAGATTACCCAGAGGAAACTGGATAATTCAACAAATGATACAACAACTTACTTTTCATAATCAAATTATACTTACATATTTGATGAGAATATTAACAACTTTTAATGAGGCAACACGTTTAATCCAGGGTCAGAACATTGTTACCTTCAGTTATGCAGTGCCATGTGTTAATATGCTGATGACAAAGACTGACAAAATGCACTGCAAATATAATTTACAATTTGTCTCTGCATTGAAGAAATGTGTTTACACCTGGATGACTCAGTATGAGCAACAAGTGTTTCTTGCTTCGCTGTAGCATTGGATCCCAGATTTAAACTTGACTGGTGTTTTACTGAACTTATGGTCTATGAATCTAATCAAATACTCCTGCAACACGAAGTCAAGAAATTTTTTTCAATGAATAATCCTACAACCATGGAACAAAAAGAGGGGTGTAAATCCTCAACGCACAAAAGAACTAATATTTTTAGTTTCTTTTTTGCCTCCAAGAAACAAATCACCTCATCTTCGATGGTTCTTGCATTCCTGAGGATAGCAATTCTCTAAATTATTGGAAGATCCATGAAAAGCTTTCATTCCCTATATATATCAGTCATATTCTACCTGAATTTTCCAGTTTCTTTTGCCTCCATTGAGCGTTTGTTTAGAATCAGAAGAAAACCCTCAGATCTGATTGATACCACCTTACTAACAAGACATTTGTGAGACTGATGTTCATAAATAACAGTGGACAGCTGTAATATCTATAAGTCCCCTTTAAAATATATCTTTTGCTCTAAAACTTTGTTATTGGATTTAGAAAAAATAAAGTTATTGAAATTCTACTCTTCAGATTTTGTTTATTTAAGTTTCTAAAAAGTTTGTTTCATAAATAAAAGTAATGAAATCTTATCATATGTTGTTTTATAATTATTGTATATTACCTGACAAAGTATTCACGAATACATTCTTGTATGTTCGTATTCATAAAAATATGAAGTATTTACAATTGTATTCGATTATTGATCTGCAATATTTGCTCCATACCTGGTGAAAAGGAATTTATTTTTATATTTAGACACAACCTTAAGGTGGAATTAAACCACCTTAAAATTTTACAGTAAAATTTCCGACTTTCACCTATTTTGTAATATTACAAGATATAAAAAATAAAAATATATTACAACCAAACCACCCTATATTTCTATAAAACTCTTAACCACTGTCTTTTTATTTAATAATTGGTGATATTAAGCAGAACTAAAAACCCTTACCTTAATAGTTCTTAAGCTGACTGTTTTACTCTTCAAGTTTGTGGCTAGATTTAATTCAGGCTGTACTAATTTAAATTAATAAATAATGCAGCAGCTATTCCAATTGCTGACCTTCTTTAATCTGTTGCAGTGTTAGTCTGAAAGACACATGTGTCTGATAGTCCTGTCTGACAACAAGATACGAGCATTCTCACAACTAAGAAACAAATGCACCATGTTTAAAATACACTCTTCTCTCATGCTCGTATCACTATAGCATCTCTGGCTGCAATGGTGGCATAGTCATGGCACATGGGTAGGGAAACCCTGCTAACACATGGAAAATTATTGTTGCTGTACCATGCTGCCTTGTGGCAGCTGCTGCAGTAGAGGTGAGGAAACATTATGTTGCCGTGCCTTTGTTGCTTTGAAGATTATCTCGTATTTGAGTTCACAGTAGCAATTACTAGTCACTATTTTTTCTCTTTTCTAGTGAGCAGTTCAAAGTGACTACTTCAAACTACATCACTAATGAAACTGTTTCTGTGAGGGATGGTATGTTTGTCAGGCCCATCTGATTAACTTGACAGTCCTTCTATGAATATACCAATAAATATTTATCATAATCTGTGAGAGATTTGCTTGGGACTGCCTTCCCATGCAATTTCCTTTGATAATCTACTACTAAACAAACAACACGGGTCTCCATGTTCCAGTACTATATAAGTTGCCGTATTCTTGAAAAAAATAAATTTGTAGCAGAACTCACTGAATATTATGTTCCAGTTGTAAAGATGCCCTGTGTCTAAATGTTTTATGATAATAAGGCCTATGGCCATCAATACTCAACATTGGACGTTGCATTGCTGTTTCTGAGTCCATCCATTCAAAGTAATAACGTGTTTAAACTATTTGAGGTAGCAGTCCAAATCCTCCTTTGTCGTCTACTTAAACACTTGTGCGTTTATATGTGTTACTTCATTTCCATAATTATGTGATGGTGCTGAAGTGTGGTTGGGAGCCTACTAAGTCCTCAATGAGATGACTTGATGTATGGTTATGCACCATTGTGATGGCACAATAAGTGCTAACACATTCTATTATTATATTCTGTCGAGTCCCTCACCACTGAACAAAGTTTCTTCTTAAAGTCACAAGGCATGCACAACTCTTCGAATTTGGCATCTTTGGATAAATTATTCCCGTGGATGACTAGGCGCGTGATTGTGTACATTATTGTTGACATTATACTTATGTGGCACGTGAAACACTAATGTACACAGAAAATTTACTGACTGACCACAATATATTCATTTAAAAGCTGCCATCCCGCCCATAACAAACCGAATATCATCTACAGTAAAGCTCTCTGATTGAATAAAATACATGCTGATGAAGTAAAGTAGAATACACGGACAAATATTTGAAACCAGTTATATTATAGAGATATCGAAATTGACAGATTAAGGATTTTTTTTTGTTCAGTGTTATTAGTTTTTTAAACAATGTAATACTAAAGGGTCAAATATAACCTTCTTATAACCTATCACTAGAAACCTAGAAATAGTTTGTATATTCTGAACAAAAACGTTTCCACCTACTACAACTGACTGATTTCCTGAGGAAATATTTTCCTGAATTTCCCCTTCTTCTTCTGGAAGAGTAGAATTCTTAAAGATATACTTGCTTATGTTGAAGTGAATTATATCCCACCACAGGATAGGTGTTATCCGTGTAATAAAAGTCGTTGTCTATCCTGCAAGTTAAAAATATCTACCAACTTTTTTTTCAAATTAATATGAACAAAAACTTTGAAATTACCAGAAACATCACTTGCACAGCCAGTAATACGAGTTACCTCATAGGATGTAAAAATACAATCACCAGTACATAGGATTGATCCAAATTACTCTTAGAGAACGATTCAATAATTATAAATTTTCTATTAACACTGAAAAGAAGTCTCTGTTGGCCAACACTTCATTCAACTCATTCTTTTAATTAGTGATGTGATTTCGATAGGCAATGAAACTGGTTTCAAAACAAAGACAGACTAAAAAAAGTCTCTTGGATTGGTCTTCAAATATCGTTGAACCGTTTGGAATTAACCTATATCATTTAATCAACGATCTTCGAACATTAATTAGTTTTTTTTCAGAAAAATAAAAGTTTTATCCATTTTTTATGCGTGGTGTGAATTTTCCATGTTTTCTTCTAATCTTTCTTAATATTTATTTGTGTTTTTTTACGGATGTGCTTTTTTATTTTTGTCTACTTTATCGTTTCTTGTTAGTTAATAGATACATCATATCTCTATTTTAATTTATCAGTATTCAGTATAACTGCACTTGCTATTTTTTCCTTTGAAACTAAACCTCATTAACCTCTTAATATTTAACATTCTAGTTTCCTGTGAGTTTGTCTTCTGGTGTCTTAGCAGAAACTTGTATGACATACAACTCTAAAATACGGGTTTCGATATCTGCAATGAACATAACACAAATAGGCAACTGTGTAGCTTTGTGATTTTTTAACGAACAAACCAAACCCTAAGCGCTGCACAATGAAAATGAGACACAATAATCCACTGAAAGCTAATCAAAACACTTTCGGGTTTTCATGATGGTCTGCCATAATGCAACTCCACCTTTTCTCATATTTAGATTTACTCTGTCTTTCCAGTTTGCCCCTCATTAAGAAAGGCCTACCTGTCGACAGCAGTCGGGTTATAGGGCAAAAAATAAATTAAATAAATTCACCACATTAAGAGAGTTCAAAAAAGATAAAACGGTAAATGAATATTTTCACTCTTCACTTCTATTTAAAGGAAAATGTGTGTGTGTTTTGAATTTCGTGCAAAGCTACTCGAGGGCTATCTGCGCTAGCCGTAGCTAATTTAGCAGTGTGAGACTATTCACCGCCAACTCTTGGGCTACTCTTTTACCAACCAAGAGTGGGACTGGCCGTAACATTATAACGCCCCCACGGCTGAAAGGGCGAGCATGTTTGGTGCTACCGGGATTCGAACCCACGACCCTCAGATTACAAGTCGAACGACTTAACTCACCTGGCCGTGCCGGGCCTAAAGGTAAATCGTAGCTAGTCTGTGATTCAACTACAGAAGACATTGTTCTCTATCACTTTCATTCAATCTTCACTGATTATTTGAGGGTTTATTCTTCACAATGAAAACACATATGCACCAGACCTTTACCACATGCATACGCTTATTTCAACATATGCAGATTTATTTTTAACCAACCTACCATACTTGCCAATCACTATATGTGCCTTATCGCTTTACTGTGTGTAAGATTAATTTATTTCTCCTTCGGAATAATATAAGATATGTTTTATATTAAAAACTGGAACAGGAGACTTCATGATTATACTCCTATATGTACTGGATGTATATTGGTACGAGTTTATGGTGGACACAAATGAGTGGCTTGAATATGCTATAACATGGATCATGCCAACGTGTTTTGATTTTGCTGTCATTGACAACGATATTCAGGATGAATGAAAAATTTCTTTAGATAAGTTAAAACCAGCACATTTAAATTGCTGTAATCGCTTTATACAGCGTTCAGACCATTTAAAATGAGATTCTGCTGTAGTTAATACTGAAAGTAACATTTCTATCATCGAAAAATTGGTCTTGAAATGTCTAGTGTGAAATAAAGCCAAGAAAGCTTCTGACTCCTTTCTTGTTGGTAGATTTAAGCTATCTTAACACTTTTGTTTTATCTATCTATACCTATCTATACCTTCAGTATGTTCGAAATATTCTATACGAGAGAATATTTCTGTGTCCGCTTCAGTTTCAGACATGTTTGTTTGAAATGTAGAAATATCATATTTCAGTTTTCATCAACAACTTGAAACTTGCGACCAAACACCTAAACATTGTCCAATTAGACATAATTCTTATTACAAACCACACAACTGGTATTCATCAGTCACTGTACCTTATAATATTTACTTCCCTGCAGTCAACGTAAAAACATGGAGGACTTTAATTTTCAGCAACCAAACTTTCTAAAGGTTGAATAATTATATATTTCAGCATCTGATTTATCTCCGTGCTGTTTACATCTCAGATGCTCTAAGATACCTGTGTGATGATTACTTTATAGGATGTTTTTTTATATCCATATCATGCTTGGTAATATTTGTTTTCCCTATTCCAACGAATATATCAGCAAAATTCGTCAGTGATCTCTTGGTTTATTGCTGTTTATCTGAGCATAGAGAATGTGTATAATCTTTGATTAATGGTCGCAGGTGTAGAGACAATTGTGTGGCTCAGTCAAAGTAATATTAAATGAATCATTGGTATCAGTTACTTTTTCATGCACTATATACGTACTATCATTCCAGCTCGTATTTCTGCTGTCATAAATACAAACCATAACCTGCATGTATCTTGTTATCAACAATATAATTCTTCGAGCAAATATGGTTGAGCTGTTGCAATGAAACAATATACTTTTGGCTTTGTTTCATCCACAACGTTGGATGACGGTGCTACTCGAGATTGTTTATAGCTTATCACAAAACACTTCCTGTTATTCCTGGGTCCAGAAATTACATGCAACCATCCAGTGAAACTCTTAAATGATGTGATCTTCCTTTGCTTATCCCTTCAAAGATGGAGACATAGCGTATTTCAAATTTTTATCGATTGTAGCAACCGTGATCTCACCACAAAGCTCCAAAACACTTCTTGTGTAAAGAAGAACACTCGACACTTAAAAGCTAATTTTAGATTCTCAGTTTTCTCTATAAAACTGTTCTGGTTCTCGTTTATCCAAAATTCAGACGTATCTCTTTGATTGTACTTCTTTAAAAAACAAAAGAGAAAAGTGAAATACTCTGGAGGAAATGGAGAGACACATCACTAACGCTACGGCACCAAAATATTATATGATTCAGACGATTTTGTGATAATTCAAGGGTAAATCTGTATACAGTTACTGATCTCTTGGAAAACAATATGTTCGTGGATGTAATTTTTGAAAAAAGAAGTGTAGAAATTTGTTGAAGATGAAACATAAGAGACAAGGTAAGATCTTGAGATCCAAAGAAAAATAAAATGAAACTCTTGATTTCCTGGAATAAATTAGAAGACAAACAAAAAATTGTCAGTAGCAGTAGGACCTTTTTAATATAAAATGAAAGAAACTGAAGCAAATTAAAATTAATTCATCTTGATTGATTTGGTTTATTCCGAATTTCGCGCAAACTACACGAGAACTACCTACGTTAAGCTGTTTCTGGTAGATAGGAGTCAGCTATTCAACACCACCAACTATTAACACTTGGGCTACTTTTTTACTAATGAATAGTTGGATTGACCATAACATTATAAGTCCCTTACGGCTAAATGGGCGAGTATGTTCAGTGATGTAGATTCAAACCTGCGACACTCACATTGCGAGACGAACGACTTAACCGGTTAACTAGGTCATGTCAGGCCAAATTCATCTTGATAGTGAAAAGAAGTTAAGATGGAAACCCCAGTGAAATAATAAGCAAGTCTTGGTTCTTTCGAGAAAATGAACAGCTTCTCTGCAGAGTCAGAAGGAATCTGTCTTAAAAAAAGTCAAAACTGTTGCTAAGTTATAATTCCTTTTTGCAGTTTACTAATCAAAAAACAAGTTAACAAATCTATATAATAAATATAATATAATAAATGAATTCCTGGAATAGCCAACAACAAAAAATAATATATCACGATGGATTTTTATACGTGGCCTAGACCAGATTTAGCATATCCCAAATAAGAACCACAGAAGAATTTAAGATTTTTATTTGAAAAAAAAATCATAATCATGTATTTTTCTTTTAACACAGCCACATTGGGCCATCTGTTGTGTCCACCGAGGTAAATCGAACCTCTGATTTTAACGTTGTAAATATGTAGACTTTCCGCTGTGCCAGCGGGAGATAAAATTAGCGTAACAAATATTATTTTTCACTGCTACAAATAGTGTTTATTTTAAATAACACCAATAATTTGCAGTCGGTAACAATTTGTGGAGGTTATTAAACCTAAAGAGTTGACGTAACACTCACGGAAACAGGCTTAAATTTCGTACAACGAATAAATCATTTATTGGAAATTTGTAAGATATGACGGTTACACTTAGCGCTTATCAATTCTTAGAAACAACGTTTGAAATAATATTTATTACATTTTATAAACACTTCTTCAGTTTTATTGTTTTTGTTCCTTAAAATTTTTTAATTTTACTATACAAATTTAAATAATTGATATCTTACTTCATACTTAAATCTTGTTTCATAAGACGCGATAGATCTATTTGATTTGTTGTTAATCGCAAAGTTTCACAATAAGTAGGATCCGCTATGCCCAACACGGGTATTGAAACAAACGTGTTTTAACATTATAAGTCCTCAGACTTACTGCTTAACCATTGGGAGAACAATGGAGGGTCAAGTAGAATTTGAATAAGGCTGATTTGGAAGCTCTAGACTGACGAGAGTAAACACTGAGTGATTTGGTGCGCTGACTAGCGACTTGTTTTCTGGCAACAACTTGTTTTGTTTTTAGATATAATTACTTCTGATTATCATATCCTATTCTACATTTAGTTCTACTAGATTAAAGAGGTTCTCTCGTAGCTATGACAACGCACAATGCCTGTAATGAGCCTCCCACAAGGGGTTCGTTGTGATTCTCATGCAGGTCTTCTTAACGTGAAATCAAATGAAAAGAAAGTTTAAACTGATGCCTGTTTGATTAATCACTATTGAAGTGGTTAATGCCAACTTTATCTGAGGCTTTATTCTCTCCCAGAATCTCACTGATGCTTTCCCATTAATAAACTGTGCGACTTAACCACTTTTTAAATCTTTAACGTACTTCGCTATTTAGTTCACACTGCAGGCTGTGACAACCATTATTTAGTTTACACTGCAAGCTGTGACAATCATTATTTAGTTCACACTGCAGGAGGCTGTGAAAATCATTATTTAGTTCACACTGCAGGCTGCGAAAATCATTATTTAGTTCACACTGCAGGCTGTGACAACCATTATTTAGTTCACACTGCAGGCTGTGACAACCATTATTTAGTTCACACTGCAGGAGGCTGAAATCATCATGCAAGCTGTGACAATATTTAGTTCACAAGCTGCAGGCTGTGACAATCATTATTTAGTTCACACTTGTGACAATCATTATTTAGTTCACACTGCAGGGCTGTCATTATTTAGTTCACAACCATTATTTAGTTCACACTGCAGGCTGTGACAACCATTATTTAGTTCACACTGCAGGCTGTGACAATCATTATTTAGTTCACACTGCAGGCTGTGACAATCATTATTTAGTTCACACTGCAGGCTGTGACAATCATTATTTAGTTCACACTGCAAGCTGTGACAATCGTTATTTAGTTCACACTGCAGGCTGTGACAGCTGTTATTTATTTCACATTGTCGACTGTGACAACTGTTATTTAGTTCACACTGCAGGCTGTGACAACTGTTATTTAGTTCACACTGTCGACTGTAACAACCGTTATTTATTTCCCTTCGCTGACTGTGACAATCGCTACTCAGTTCACACTGCCGACTGTGATAACCGTTACGTTCACACTTTCGACTGTGACAACCGTTATTTCGTTCACACTCTCGACTGTAACAACCGTTATTTCACAATTGATCCAAAAACGCTTCTGTTGTTTCATCAGAAAAAGTTTATCGAATCATTTACGTTGACAGCGAGAGATATCTCTTTACTTGTATCTGACCGAACTGGTTTTGAACTACGAACTATCTGATGTGTCCATGTGACTACTTTGCAGGATGTGAATGAGTCTTCACTACAATAAGTGTGGAGATTCATTTCGTACATGCGGGAGGATATAGAAATGTTCAGTTTCGCATTTTGTAATTTTTATGGGCTGTTTTTACCACCATCTCACCTCTTTTGAATGGATCTTCAGAAAATTTAATATAAAGATTTGTTGAGACCATGCGGAGATACATGAAAATTTTCGTTTTTATATTTTACGCTTTGTAGTTTTTGTGGGAAATTTTTATAATTACTAATAAGAGAAGCAACTTTTCATGTCCTAATATAACCTTCCATTAATCACGAATTTATAAAACTTCAGTCCAGAGAACGAGTGCGGAAGTTAGTAAATAGTGTGCTTACGTTTGTCTCTATTTGTCCGAAATGTTTCCCCCAAACATGTTCGCCCTTTCAGACGTGGGGACGTTATAATGTAACGGTCAGTCCCACTATTCGTTGGTATAAGAGTAGCCGAAGACTTGGCGGTGGGTGGTGGTGACTAGCTGCTTTCTCTCTAATCTTAGACTGGTAAATTAGGGATAGCTAGCGCACATAACCCTCGTGTAGCTTTGCGCGAAATTCAAAACAAAACAAACCAAATCAAACTGAAACTCGCAAATTTCTCAACCAAACGCTGCATGATATCGTTAAAAATACTTTTTTCCGAGAAGTCCGGATTACAACATTGGCTTTTCCATTAACAATCACCACACCTGTTTTTTACTTAGCCAAACGTTTTATTTCAACTAGTATGGTATATAATGGGACAATGATTTTGCCATCACGTGACAACTGATTTCGATTCCAATTTTAGTTTATTCGTTTGCAGACAACACTTAACCAACGTGTACTTTCCTTAAAAAATTAACATTATAATAAATACAATTTCTGTGGGCTCTATCGACTTATTTAAGTCTAAAATACGCATGCACAGTTTGTTGATCTCCATTGGCTTATCAGTACGTGAACACACAATCAGAGAGTTTTTTCATATTCAAATAAGATTATCCTGGTTCAGCAATGCCAGATGGTTAAGGCACTCGACTTCTAATGTGAGGGTCGCGGGTTCATCTCCCTGTCACACCAAACATGCTCACCCTTTCAGCCGTGGGGGCGTTATAATGGTCACGACTAGTTATGATTAATTCGATAAGATAATGAGATATGAATTGCCCTAAATAAAGCTACTGGGGTAAGAGAATGCTTTATTCATACTTCTAACTTTGTGTGACTAAGTTTTATAAAGAAATGTTTTAGCAGTTTCACAATCCGTCATGCAGTATTTGAACAAATTCTTTTTGTCAGACAGTCTACCCATTTTTAAAAGACACAATGTTCAGGGTACAACACTTCAATTCATAGAATAAAGCATCTTGATATAGGAAACTTATAGAACAAAGGAAAGGCAGAGAATATGAGCATTAAAAATATATATTTAATAGTGAGTGTTTGTTGAAAAGAATTAAACTAGAAGAAATATTAACTTAAGTCAACAAAAATACGACTGTTGTAGCTTAATTGTTGCAAGCTGGAGAAACACTGAAAACCAATATACTTAAAGTTTGTGATATATAGATCGTAGACAGCAATTTTTTTCATATTTACTTTAACTTGCCTATTTCGGAATTAAACTAATAGATGCATAAAATATCAATGCAGATATAAACAAATATAATTTTTAGAAATCACTACTTACGAGGACTTTTCCATACCATAGCTTATGTGGAAACTGGTATAGATAAATCAAGAACAGTTTAAAGAAACGCTCCTTAGTTTATGTAATTTTTAACGCAAATGTTAGGATTTAAAAACACGGGCGAGTTAATTTGTATCACAAGAAGCTGGAAAAACAAAGTCAAAGTACACGCACAAATAAATACTATCAAATGAGAGGTCATGCTTCCTGTTAACTGTTCATATACCAGTGGCGTGTTTTTCAGGGGTTTTAGAATGATTGATAAGATTCTCACGCCATGGTTGGTCTAGAGAAATCTATAGCCAGTGGTTGTCAGCATTGTAGCATAACAAAATGTGAACTGATTTCAGTTAAAAAGATTCGCTTATGTGAAAGTACATACGATGTTTTGTGAAAATTTTGACGTAATGGAGAAAAACAGAAATCATTTTTGTATTCAGCTTAAAGGAATTACTGTAGAACTTGCAAAAAATTATTCGCAGTAAGACCATCACAGACCTGTGTGTGTGTGTTTTCTTATAGCAAAGCCACATCGGGCTACCTGCTCAGCCCACCTAGGATAATCGAACCGCTGATTTTAGCGTTGTAAATTTGTACGCTTACCGCTGTACCAGAGTGTGGCTCACAGATCTCTGCCAATTTCAAATACTTTCTTGAATAATTTGCTGCACTGATAGAAGAATATATGGATATTTATGATGAAAAACTATCAACGTAACCATCAGGGTTAAAGATGCACTCTTAAAAAAAGCAATTTGTATATTGGTCAGACAAAGCCCTTAAAGTGCGCTTTCAGCATTAAACACTATTACTTTCCTATAGTTATTTTATCATTGCAAAATAAAAACAAAATCTATGTCTGTGTGTGACGTGATATATTTTGTGATCTTCATTCAAGAAGATCCTGAAGATCCTACTTGTTTCGTGGGATGGTTGCGTTGTATGATGCCTTATCTTACATATAGAGGACCACATAGTAATTGATACATGGAACATGCCCCTCCAATGGCACAGTAGTGTATCTGCAGACTTATACTGCTAGAAACTGGGTGTTGATACCCGTGGTGGGCAGAGCACCGTTAGCCCATGATGTAGCTTAATTCTAACATTCATTATATGGTGGATCAGGCAGACAAAGACCCCTACCCTAAAACTGATGCTTCTCTCACCACACAGGCGACGATGCCTAACAGTATTATTACTGTTGAGAAATCGTTCAGCACACTTCACTATATTAAAACACGGTTGAGATAAATGATGTTTCAAAAACGGCTTTCATCGCTGGGTCAGCTTCACACCCACTGGTACAGGGATGCCAACATCGATGCTTTCGCTCATGCCAAACAATGCAACTTAGAGATGAGAGATGGTTTTCCCATATTAATGGTAGTTTTGTTTTATTTGAGAATGTATAATAGTCGTCTTGCGGTCTTGCGATGTTTTGTTTTTGATGTTATCACTTTGACTGAGGAATAAAACACAAATTGTTTAGGTCGATGCTTGTCATTTGTGTTCAACAAGAATAACACCAAGGGTCATGATGGTATTGTATTCTATAGCCAAGTAATGGTGTTATATTCAACGACAAAAAAAGATCAGATTCAGATGATTATAGCTGGTCTACATTTCACGTACTCTCACTGGTCAATCTTTACATGTTAAATGTTGAACAGTACAATTATTACACGTGCCAGAAGGGCTAACAGCAGTAAAAAAAATAGTTCCGAGCAATCCTAGCTTAGTTTAACGCCAAAAGACAGTCAAGAAAATGAAGTTCACAACAAGTCTTTTAAAATTGCTGTCAAGGGTGTGGCCAAGTGAAAAGATTGGTCATGCGTCATGAAATAAAAGCACCATGAAAATGCACTTCCAGGATGACACAGTTTTACACGTCACAAAATATCACATGGTATTTGTTCGTAGTTCTGCATGTGTACTAGACGTGTGTGATAGGTAGGTTTGATCGTGAAGTGTGTGATTATGAAAATACAGTAAATTGATAAACCCTTTAACATTATAAGGAAACAATAGGAAGATACAATAGTGGTTATGAAGTGATGTTTCTTCCTCCTCCCCTAAAATGATGCACTTATAAATTACCTAGAGGTCTTGAAAGATGATATTTATACAAAATTGTCAATTATACAACAATGAAGAAATAAAGGTGGTTTGGACAAAGCATCTGCGAATAATTAACATATGTTAAGCAACAAAAAGGTATTTTGCGATACTTCTGAAGGCAACAAATGATGGACTTCCTCAAGCAACTACAATTAGCCTTATATCACAATACTGTTTTGAAATGAGTAGTTTTGAATAGATACATTGGTTTAAATGGGCACAAGTTTGTTTGTTTGTTTTTGGAATTTCGCACAAAGCTACGCGAGGGCTATCTGTGCTAGCCGTCCCTAATTTAGCAGTGTAAGACTAGAGTGAAGGCAGCTAGTCATCACCATCCACCGCCAACTCTTGGGCTACTCTTTCCAACGAATAGTGGGATTGACCGTCACATTATAACGCCCCCACGGCTAAAAGGGCGAGCATGTGTGGCGCGACCGGGATGCGAACCCGCGATCCTCAGATTACAAGTTGCACGCCTTAACACGCTTGGCCATGCCGGGCCGGCACACGTTTGATTCAACATAGAAAGCTACACACGCTACAGTTTGATAGTGTGTTTAACGGTGTGAAAAGTAATGTTACTGCTTTTATCACAATTATAATAAACAGCTGAAGCACATCGAGGGCCATCTGACATTCGTGCAATCCATTTTTGTTATTTGTTTATAGTTTTTGAGGCAGGGTGATTCAAGAGAACCTTTATATTCAAACATGATCAAATCTTGTTGTTATTGACAAATATAAATTAAGTTATGATTTGTATTTTAACTGAGGTCGAATTTTATCTCTGATTGAGATCCCGAATTTATTATATTACGTATTATGATTTCAAATAGCCATAAATTTTAATTCTAATTTAGAAGTTAATTAAATATTAATATGTATCAAATTTGTGATATTTGCCGACAAGATTGATACAAACATTTTTCCTTTTTAATACGAATATATTTTAATATACGTACAATAGTACAATTTACAATAACAGTTATTACAAGTAATGATATATGTACAAACGTTACAAATTTACAAACAATATTGAGTCTTCTTCGTTGATAACACGTCGAGTTTTTCCCCTCTGAAGTTATATAATGTTTTCGTAAAAATACTAATGCCTGTTGTGAATCCACTGAAGTTAAACGGTTTGTAATGTTCGAGATCTACAAGCATTCCTGGCCAAACACTTGAAGATTCCGATTAATAAACGTTAATCACAGTTATAGCTTTCAAGATTTATAGTACACCAATTATAGCAAACTAATAATATACACTGTCTCTTGGCGCTCCGCGTTGGTTACATTTATAGGCGTGAGGAGAGTTTCTAGAAATTTCAACCTGCACAACAATATTGACAATTTACCAAAGTTTACGTACACACGTATATTGTTGATTCTCACACTCGAGAATCCTCTACAACTTTAGTAAACAGGTGAGAATTTTGCAATTCGGATTTAACAATATAAGTTATGTGCATTTATAAATATGAATTTAACTTAAACAAATATCGATATTGAAATAGACATATGATGGTAATTCCGTCACACTTAACATGTTGTGAACTATGAGTAGCGTAAGACAATCTGAGAAAAACCCTCGTAATGTAATAGTATTGATACCCACCAGTCGTGTTGTGCTGTCATGGGTCGTTAATCAACGTAACTGGCCCTCCACGGCTTTGTCCAAGTTGTCAAGTTTACAAACGAGCTGTTTGAAAACAGTCAATACTTTTCTACTAAAGAATGTGAATACATGAAAATGTGATGTCAATTTTATGTAATTGTGTGGTTTTCAACATTTTAAGAACTAACAGGACGAAACTTACTCTCAAAAACCCACTTGTTATGAGGTGGTAAAGCCAGCACCCAGTCATAAATAAACATCCATCACAGAAGCAATCACTAAAACAGCAAATAAAAAAAACTTGATGATTGTGGGGGAACTGTTTTCCAAAGTAGAAAAAACTTGTAAATTACACTTGAAAAGCTTTGTATTCACAAAGCGCATGTGACGAGTACACATAACTAACGCCCCCCTCTCGCAGTGGCTCAGCAATAAGTCTGTAGGGTTGCAACACTATAAAATGGGTTCGATACTCGTATGGAGGGAAGAGCACAGGAAGCTTAACGTGCAGCTTCGTGCTGAGTTACAAACAAACATAACTAACGTCGTATCTAACTTTCAAACTGAATATAAGCAAAGTTTTTGTCATGTACTGAACGTTTACTCTTTTATTTCTTGATGTTGTGCACTAGTAGAGCAGACTATCATGTTAATTCCAAAAACAAGTACTATGGGCTACACGATTAAAGCAAAGTAATTTTAATGTGATGCCGGGTATGGCTTGTTAGTTACAGCATTTATCTTGCAATCTAATAGTCGCGGGTGTGGATGTTGTTACCAAATATATTCCACTATTTCAGCCATCTCAGCATTATAATGTGATTGCCAATTCCATTCTTTGTTGGTCAAAAGAGTAATCAAGAGTGTGGAGTATGTGGTGCTGCTTTACATGCATTCAGTGCATGCAATATACTAAACAACTATCAACTGGAATCTTTATATTTCTGTACTGTCACCCCTTGCAGTAGTGTAAAGTGTATATTATGTTAAAATATTTTAATATATAATTCAGCAAGCCACGTGACAATCACAACCAATGTCTCAACTTGCGTTTACTTGATAGTTTTAACTTCTTTACTCAGCATTTATTGCATCTACTATTTTGTTTTTAAAAATAAAAGTGTTATTTGAGCAAGACAGATGATATGGCTGATTGTATTTCTTTGTATTGGATATACGTTTAGTCTAATTTTATATGTGTTGACAATAAAGTAGTTCATTATGAAACATTTCATTTTTGACAATTTATTTTTTCTTACACCAGAGATTTTGTAATCTGATCTACATATCTATTAAGGACATGTTTACATGAAGTAAGATCATGAACAAGTATATCTTTAATATCTTTGTGGAATCAAAGTTTAGATAACAATTTTGACACGTGTCGACAATCATATGTATAATATATTCAATATTGTCTACACAGTCAGATATATAGTCTTTCCTATGTTATTTTGTTTTATGGTTTTAACTTCTAGATTTAATTACGTTATGTACTTTTTGCATGTCCTAGCATTTTATCTGCATAATTCATATTAATATAATCATTAATATACAATGCAACGTAGTTTTACATCTATTTGCTGTGAAAAGGATGTTAATTGAAAAATAAATAACTTATATCATACAATAATTTAAGCTTCATGTCTAGTTTTATAAGAAAAATTATATATTTGCTTCACTAAAATTTGGTTTTAAAGGATTATTTATTACCATACATAGGTAACCATGTTTGACCATTACCATGGTATAACTTTGAATTAATATTCTTTCCACTCTGCAACACCTTTCATCGTAATCATTAAATAAACTATTATATATTGATGTTTTTGCTTCCAACAAAGGATTATTAGATGAGGACAAAAGCGACAGAAAGGTTAATACACTTAATCTCCAAATGCTATGAGTATTTCAACACGCTCCCTTAGTTTTCATTAACATTCGTACGGTTTGTTCTTTCATAAATATTTGCTTGGCCTCTGAAACAAAAAAAAAAAAAAAAATCGTTGCCATTACTTAAATTAATACTTATTACGCTGGGCCAGATGGTTAAGGTGCTTGACTCGTAATCTGAGGATCGCGGGTTCGAATCCCCGTCGCACCAAACATGCTCGCCTTTTCAACCTTCAGGATATTATAATGTGACGATCAATCCCACTATGCGTTGTTAAAAGAGTAGCTCAAGCATTTGAGGTGGGTGATAGTGACTATCTGCCTTCCCTCTAGTCTTACGCTACTAAATTAGGGACGACTAGATGAGATAACCATCGCGTAGCTTTGCGCGAACTTTAAAATAAACTGCTACGGTTGGCTGAATAAAAATCAACTACTTAACTTTTGGTTTTTCACTAATTATCTGTTTTTTATAAACAAATTAATAAAACTGGTATAGTACATCTCTTATATATCTGCTATAAAATCAAAGATGTGTTCAGATTGGACATTTCAAATATGACAGTATGATATTTACTTAATGGTACCAGAGAACAATGGATCAAGTAGGGTCATCCAGAACAAACAACCTGTAATAGCTCATACTTCAGTCATGATAAGCAAAGAACAACGTTATGTAATAAGTCAGAACCCACAAATATAAATGTGAGATACAAAAGCTGTCCACTTACCCAGGCCACATTACACAAAGAAAGATTTAGAAAAGTGACGCAAATTATGAGTACACAAGATGCTTTACTAGTTATGTGTTCAACCATTGCATGTTTCAAACAGGAGCGGAATGAAAGTTGTATTCTCACTTCCATACAAAGGTCAGTTAGCTAGATGCGGTATCTACGTATTTTTGCGCGATTGGACTGTTAAAACAGGCGCTCGGAAACAGTTGCCCTCGTATACTAGATGGATTATAGAAACTCATTAGAAGATGTGGTGTGTTTTGGACATGACAACCTAAAGATAAAATATTTTGTAATGGAAACTATACCATAGGACTATTCTTAAGATACACTGTCATCAGATAAAGCATGAGTAGATATGGTGACATGGTTTATAACGACGTAGTGAGGTTCCAAAATCGTTCTAATATAAATGTACTGGAAATCCTCTCGTCATACACATGCGGGTAATATAAGTATGTAACAAGATAGATTGTGGAATAAAACGTTTGTCAAGTAATAAATAGAAAATCAAAGTTACTTCTGTTAAAAATTTCCAACTTTAAAAAGTAAGTCAGATATCCAAATACTGTAATGAAACATTACAAGATAAACTTATTGTTCAATATGTGCTAACACTACTGGCATGACATCCTTAAACTAATATGTCATATCTATGCCGGATTTTATACGTAACATCGGGTTTTTTGCAGATGTGCTATGCCAGCTTTATTGTTCATTTCGTTAACAAAAACAGATAATGAAAAACAAAGTCAAGCCTATAACTACAGTAGATTAAACAACACATTTCATCTATATATCTATAAACAAGCCTCAACCAAAACACTCTATAACATAATCAAATAGCATATATTGTAATGTGGAGTATAAGACACGAGCTTTAACTACCATAATGGGAATTGAACACCAACTTCTGGTTTTCTTACTTAACATCCTCTGTTTTTCATTCTTTATTTTTCACTTATTTTCTTCCGAGAGCAGCCACCTTTCCACCACTGTCTGCAGGTAGTGAAGGCTGATATAGATGTAAGGCGTTGTGGGCTTGAGCAACCCCATTTTACCCTCAAACTTTATTTTTATTTTGTTATTTCTTTGCATGTAAGACTTTGCGAACGTAAGTTGAGACTAATAAACGGTGTATTCCTGCTACTGTGTGGTTCGTACTTCCTCAGACACCTTAAAATCCATGATACATCTTACTTCCTGAGCTCTGGTGACTTTAGTTCCTTGTGCAGCGTTTTGGTTAACACTTGTTTTGTGTTATAGATATGTTATATTTCAATGAAGGTTTGGTTTTGCTGTTTGTAATGCAGTTATTTCTTTTCAATGTGAACATTAACTTAACTATTTAAATAATGTTTACATTATATATATATAATGACGCTAGCGGTACACAATATCACACAATTGGTTAAATAATAAATCATATATATATGCAGTACAGTTTACTGTGTGCGCGTGTGTTTTCTTATAGCAAAGTCACATCGAACTATCAACTGAGCCCACTGAGGGGAATCGAACCCCTGATTTTAGGGTTGTAAATCTGTAGACATACTAGCGGGGGGCTGTTTACTGAGTACTTTTCAACGTAATTTATAAACTGATTAGATATTTAAAAACGTATTAGCCCGGCATGGTCAGCTGGTTAAGGCGTTCTACTCGTAATATGAGGGTCGCGGGTTTGAATCACCATCGCACCAAACATGCTCACCCTTTCGCCCATTGAGGCATTATAATTTGACGGTCAATTCCATTATTCGTTAGTAAAAGAGTAGCCCAAGAGTCAACGATGGGTGATGATTCCAAGTTGTCTTCCCTCTAGCCTCACACTATTAAATTACGGACGGCTAGCGCAGATAGCCCTCATGTAGCTTTACGCAAAATTCAAACCAAATTTATTGTTATCTTTGAATTTTTCGAAGTCGAGTAGGTGAAGTAGTCGTGTTAACAGTCCGTTATTTTACTTATAGGTGAATCCAGTACACACTAGAGAAAAGTAACAAGTCTTGATGGTTACCAATTAATGATTCTATTAAGCAGGTAATGCTTAGTGAAAGGGCCTTTTACCATACAGTAGTTCCCTTATTTTCTCGTTGCGACTGCCTGGGAAACACCAAGTGCTAAACAGTATGGAGGGTTTTTTTGGAACTGCTTTCAAAATAATGGATCTTCAGATCCAGGATGATTGTTTTCCTTTCAATGGTGTTAAGTATTGCCCTCTCATTTACTGTGAGTAGAGGTAAACAGCAAAAAGAATTTCCCAGTAGATGTGGAGACTGTGTGCCATTATTGTTAAACTAACTTTTTATTTTATGAGCTTTTGTTTTTTGTTGTCGTTCGTCTTGAAATAATATTACTGAAACGTGTTTAAAAGAGATAAAGACAAACGTTTATTGTTTAGAGAAAAACAGAAGTCATGTTTATCTTTCCAAAACACGTCCTAGTATCTCTAAACGACTGCGTTATGTTTTGTAGAAAATATAAAAGATATTACTGAAAACAATTTAGGCTTCAGTTTGAAAATGTTTAACCAAAGCTATTTATTGTACACACATGCAAACAAGTACAATATTGGTGTAAAGTAATTCGCTTTGGATGTTGTTAAAAACAAAGCTACACAATGAGCTGTCTGTGCTCTTCCCACCATTTGTATCCAAATCCATTTTTCAAAGTCGTAAGCTTTTGTTTGTTTGTTTTTTGAATTTCGTGCAAAGCTACACGAGGGCTATCTACACTAGCTGTCCCTAATTTAGCAGTGTAAGACTAAAGGGAAGGCAGCTAGTTATCACCACCCACCGCCAACTCTTGGGCTACTCTTTTACCAATGAATTAGCAATTAAAAATGAACCCAGTATATACATTGAGGTTAGTGTTGTCAGTAGCTTTATCAAGAAAGTAGCTTTTAATCACTTATGTATACATGCATATATTGGTGTTTACTTTCTTTCTTTCACCCGACCCGGCATGGTCAAGTGTGTCAAGGTTTTCGTTTGAGACGTAAAGCACTTCACGAGCAGACCAAAATTACTTTGTCGTTCGACTCGTACACACGGCTGAAAGCAATCCGAGAGTTTTGAACACACAAATGCGGGTCTGAATCCCGTATCACCAAGCATGCTCGCCCTTTCAGCCATCGGGGCGTTATAATGTTACAGTCAATCCCACTGTTCGTTGGTAAAAGAGTAGTCCAAGAGTTGGCGGTGGGTGGTGATGACTAGGTGCCTTCCCTTTAGTCTTACACTGCTAAATTAGGGACGACTATGGCAGATAGTCCTCGAGTAGCTTTGAACACACAAATACATAGATATATATATAAGTGGTTGTTTACCATACTTTTATAAAAATCAGCATTCGTATCGTAAGGAAACTTACTTCAAAGTTCAGTTTTCATCACTTACGTCCATTACTGCAACTTGAAACATTTACGACATCGTAAAATATCTAATAAGAGTTTAGTTATCTGGTAACGTTGTAAAAAACATACTGTATTCATTACGTTACTACGTGTAAGCAGAAAACTAATAAAACGAGTGGGACTTGATTAATCACAGAACATACATGATTGAATTTGCTTGACGTAATCAGATTATTAGTAGAACTCCACTAAACTTAAAATAAAGTTTAAGTAACACATTAGGCGTGTTTGAGAAATTAACCCATTATTTTAGTTACTTTTCACCAGCGCGTGATGATGGACCTAGATATAATCCAAGTCTATCGGAGTGGTGCGTCAACATTTATATAAGAGATTTTTTTCGGATTAGTTGATTTTTTTATAAGTTAGGGTCTTTTCTTGGGTCACAACTCACTGGAAACAGGAGTGGGGACATGCCCCAATTTTTTGTAAAGCAATAAAGTGCCATTCTTCACACACACACACACAAAAGGCCTGGTATAGCCAGGTTGTTAGGGCTCTCGACTCGCACTCTATAGGACGCAGGTTGAAATTCCAGTAACATCAAACACGCTCGCTCTTTCAGCCACAGGGGTGTTATAATGTTACGGTCAACCCCACTATTCGATGGTAAAAGAGTAGCCCAAGAGTTGGTGGCGGTTGGTGATGACTAGCTGCGAAAGGTGTCGCTAGAGGGTTGTGCTCCTCCACATTCAAAGTGCTTCCACTGCCTGTACGCTATACCTGTTACTAATTGTATACCTAGAAACTTAACAATAAAGATAATTGGTTTTTCAGATTACACAACGAAGGCCTTGCATTAAATGGGAAAAAAATCGTTGTTTGTGAAGCTGAGACACAAATAGTTCATGTTTCGTTAAATTTGTTTAAATATATGTCAAATGTATTTATTTATTTTGAATTAATAGAATTCAAAAATCAGAATATCCATTATTGTTTATTATTGAGCAAGTTTCATTTATCCACCATTCTAAACTTGTTTTTCTGTTACGTGTTTCTTCAATTTAATAAGCTTCAGAGTCATCAGTTTTCAAACTTAGTAATACGAGTTTTTTCACCTTATTAACCTAAATAATATTCGGAATAAGTCATTATACGTTTACCAAGAGATGGCAGCACATACATCAATGTCAAAAAGAAGTGTAATATAACGCAAGTGATATCATTATTCGTTTGGAAGGATTTTCTTACAAATAGCCTTATTTATCAAACCAATCATGAAATGTTTCCTGCATCTCAGCCACTTTGGATCGTTTAACTACAGTTGGCTTGTTCAAGTCGTAAAAAAAAGGTGATTAAAAGAGAAATGCCGAGAATACCCTCGAGGCAGGTATTGGAGTAAAGACAGGGATCAGTCGATCGATTACCATAGCAACGTACTTCCATTCTGTTTGTTTTTTTTCATATTTAAAAATAACTACATGACGCAAAGTCGTTGAATATGTAATGACATTTATAAATACGTTAGTTTTCCATTCCTATAACTCACATGGAAATACATAAAAAATTGACTTAAATATCCAAACCATTAATCCCACAAATCCTCTTTGTAATATTTATCATGAATGCCCTCACCCCCAACACCTTTGACTTATTAGTAAAAATGTAGGCTTGCAACGCTAAAAATCGGGTTTGGATAAATGTGATAGGCAGAGCGAAAATAGTGTACTGTGTAGCTTGGCTCTCAATAACAATCAAAACAATTTATTATTGAAAATAATAATTTTAGGGTTGCGGGTTCGAATCCCCATCGCACCAAAACATGCTCGCCTTTTCAGCCGTATGGGCATTATAAAGTTCGGTCAATCCCACTATTCGTTGGTAAAAGAGTATCCCAACAGTTGGCGGTGGGTGGTGATGGCTAGCTGTCTCCTAGTCTTACACTGCTAAATTAGGAACGGCTAGCGCAGATAGCTATCGTGTAGCTTTGTGCGAAATTCCAAAACAAATAAATTGATAATAAAGTTCTATACATACGTACTGAAAATTCACACTTTCAATACCAAATGTCTAAGAAAACGCTATAGACTTGCTTTGGTCACTAATTTTGGTTATGGTAAGGTTCCTTTTTTTATGATTCATCCTCGACACTAAATATTCAGTTGTCATTTCATGGAAACTAATTTTTGTTTTTTGATAACATAATTTGAATGTTCAGTGCTTTTCTTTCGAAAATCACCTTTTCTTTTCATGCGAGTTATTTTGGTAAAACTCTTTCCATATTTAATCTGGTTCCTTGTTTTGTTTCCAGTACTAGCGTAACCACGCAAACACTGAATACACTAGACAATGTATTATAAAATCTAAAGCATAGCGTTTCTCTTCTTAGAAGGCTAAAGAAAGAGATTAGAGTAGCACGAAACGAAAGAGTTGTTTCTATCATAAAGAATACGGTATAAAGTGGAACCTGTAAACACGTCTCTTCATTCAAATCTGCATACTTTAATGCACTTTAGAAACTAAAACTTTGACAGAAATGATTGAATCTGAATAGACTACTCGTTCTCAACGAAATAAAATTATTTACATTTCTTTCTTTTCTTCAAGTGGCGTTTGTAGGTTAAAATGTTAAGAAGAAAGTCGTTAAACTTCTAAAGAAAAGGAAAATATGAAGCTTTAGATCTGATAGAAAAGGAGTTCATATATGACGTGTCAAAGCTTCAGTGTCATGCTGTTTTGTTGGTTATCTATATTACGCTCTGAAAGTTTACATATCGCACACGGGTTACCGTGCTAGATATCGTTTTACAAGTAAAGGATAAGTCCTTTTACATTGTGTAAATTATCTTAAGGTTTTCAAGCTCAACAATACCTTGAGTAACGCATCGGATAATCGCACAAGTATGTGTGTGTGCTATCTTATAGTAAGGCCACATGGGGCTATCTGCTAAGTCCAGCGAAGGGAATTGAACCGCTGATTTTAGTATTGTAAATCCGAAGATTTACCACTGTACCAGCGGGGAAAGAATCGCGCAAGTAAGAGACCCAAAGGGCTCAGGCACAGTCAGACTTATTTAGAATTACTGTCCAAAGGGAAGGTGAACAGTCACCAGCACCGGCCATTTACGTGGCAACACTTATGAGAGAAGCAGGATTAACTGTCACATTTATAATGTCCTTTAGCTGAAAATGTGGAGCGTATTAAACAGTGTATCGTGGCTCGAAGATGGACCTTCCGAACCCTAGCCAGATGAATTATCTCTTCCATCTCAAAACATGAATTATACGTAAAACTGAATGAATCTTAATCTGCGATCAGCGAATACACATTGTCATGTTTAGTACTGTTAAAGAACATCTAAATTAAATTATTAATTAGTTACTAACTATTCTTTTATCAGTCACTAGCTATCAATCAGTTTTTGTCCTGCAGTTTGGCATCTAAAGGATGAAACACTAAATGACAGTTACTTTTCAGGTAACGATTAATAACAAAAAGTGTAACCATGGCAACGAAGTTGGTATCTGATTGCAACAAATTTATCGTAAGTACAGAACGATTAAACATTTCTACTGCAGTAACAGACATCTATAGACAAATGTGCACTTAAGAATAATTTTTGAGCTCTTCATATGAAATTCTTTTTTGTCTGTAAGTAAAGTTTAGGTTCCAAAATCAGACAAAAATTCTTCCTCATCGACCATGGTCCTAAAGTAAATAAAGAATCAAAGGCAAACAATTATAATAATGGCAGACAAGAAAAATGTAAAATCAAATCAAATATTATGAAAAAAAATTGAAAAATAAAAATATTTTTAAGAGCTTGAATGATGTATCAAGCGGAATTAAAACTTACCAGTTGGAGGTTGTTGTGGTAACAACAAAAACTCTCACATTAACAAGTAATTATAATAAATGATCATATATAATTATTTTTTCAAAATTTCAAGATTACGCTGTAACCTTTGTTTGTTTGTAATTAAGCACAAAGCTACACGATAGGCTATTTGTGCTCTGTCCACCACCGGTATCGAAATCTGGTTTCTAGCGTTGTAAGTTCACAGACATTTTGGTGTGCCACTGGTGGGGAGAGCACGCCGAAGGCACGTCACGATGGGTTAGTGGTAGTTTTAAGGATCACAATGCAAAAATTCGAAGTCTATTCCTCGCGATGGACAGCGCGCATATAATAAACTGTGTAGCTTTGGAATAAGATAAAACAACAGAACTACGAGTCGTGAACAACATAAACAAAACTTAATAAATATGGAGAAATGATAAGACAAGTTTGAATGAAGTGAATTCCAGAAGAAACTAATGTTCTGTTATAGGAAGCAAAAAGTGCAACAGCTTTCTCGGAACTGTACAGGTATTGCAACTTGAAGCAACGAATTGTAATGTTTACGTTAATATGTTTCGTTTAATTAACTGTAAATTTAACGAAGTAAAATGGTAACTACAACGTTCTGAAACCGAACAACAAAAACCTTTCAATATTTGATAAAGCAGCTGTATTTTGTAAGGTGTATTATCTCTTCCAGCATTTCGCGTATTTTTAAAAATAAATATTAGTTCTTGTATTAATAAATAAACAAACAACTGAAAACAAACGAGAAATACATAAGTTTCCGTGTTTCATTAAAAGCTTTTGCTGGGCCTTAGCTTTTCTCTAAATAGATTTTAGGTTTTAGGTTTTATGTAGCATATTTTTATTTTTACCAACAGAAGGATTTTATATTCAAAGATTGATTCGATATAAAAAAGTTCAGCCATTTTATAAGGAGCAATGAGTTAAGCATTGTATTGCACTAGAAATACATTAACATAAAGCATTTTACTACACGCACGAAGATGACTACTTTATTTTTCACTAGGTTTATTTGTTTATTTTGAATTTTGCGCAAAGCTACATGAGGGCTATCTGCGCTAGCCGTCCCTAATTTAAGAGAGTAAAACTAAAGGGAAGGCAGCTAGTCATCACCACCCACCGCCAACTCTTGGGCTACTCTTTTACTAACGAATAGTGGAATTGATCATCAAATTATAACGTCCCCAGGGCTGAAAGGGCGAACATGTTTGGTGTGACAGGGATTCGAACCCGCGACCCTCATGTTACGACTCGAGTGCCTTAACCACCTGATGAAACAATTTGTTATCATTTTAGATGAAGTAGTCAAAGTGTATTTTGACAAGAAATAAAATAACACCGGCTTTCGTAATACAAATGTATTAGGTAGAAATCAAAATGTCATAAAAAGAGCCTGCGAATATTATGAAAAACAATAATTAGTGGTATTTTCGTAACTTAGAAAATTTTAGACGAAACATATTTTATCTTTATCATTGAACTAAAGCAATAAATTGACACATAAGAAGATCAAGTGTATTTAACTACATACACACAATGAAAAGTATTACACGTGAATACTTATACACAGGACACAGAAACAAGTGAATAAACGTACATAATGTGGCTATCATATGTAGACCCATTTGTTGCGAAGTCTGTATGGAATATGGTATTAGAGATACTGGGGTACATTTGTTACTTGGACGACGGCATGATATAAAGGTCAAATTAAGGTCATCCCAACATTGTTTATGGAACTATCTGTCTGAGATAAAACGTATTGATACAATAATTATAGAGCACATTGATATTACTTCAAAAAAGTTGTTCATTTATTCAAATTTGTTCCCCCCTTTCCCGAGTTCATCAGGAAATAACAACAAATGTGCATGTGAGGTAACAAATTCTCCCAATGTGCTTAAACACACTATTTCAAATGTGGAAGTGTTATATAACTGCCAGTCAACCCCATTATTCTAGTGCAGAAGCAGGACATAGTTCTTGTGGCGGAGGGTACTGCTGGCCGTCTATCTTTCCTTTGGTCGTAGCTCAAAAGTGGAGCGATAAACCAATGAATCTTGCTTTAAACATGCACCTTTATTATAATTGTACTTTTCCACTTGGTATTGCATAATGCGCAATATTGTAGTTATCATGATATATTCCTCTTAACCATTGTTCTCGGTTTGAGTCCCAGGTAGCTCAGGAAATTAGAAATTGATGATGACTCAATGGACTGAAAGATTGTAATTATTGAAAATCAGAACTTTCACACTGTAAACACTGTTGTTATTGTATTTTTTTAAAATTCAAATACAAATGGTGTGGTTTCTAGTTTCCGTTTGCTTATTTAACTCTATGAGTGCCAAATGAAAAAGACACTAGCAAAACCTGCTGTATGCTTAACAATTTGTGTTTATACCAGGAGACTGGCGCTAATCTTTAACGAATAATTTTCTATATTAACAGTATTATTTCTTTTAAATACAATTTACCCTACAATGGAAGAAACCGGTACATTTATAAAATCCTAGAATTCGTGATCATCGAAGTAACATCTGAGTTAAAATCATGCGATATAAACTTAAGGTTGGAAATTGCTTCTCTAAGCTGTCGTTGACGTTAATATAATTTTAAACTTTAACACCGACTAGAATTTGACGGTTTTTACATCTTTAATTTTGAAGGAAAATTTCAACGGACTTGATGCACACATTATAATCAAATTAAGTATGTTTATATTTACTATGTATTTTTAACGTTACTAAACAGCCAGAAATCACGATTTGAC
This sequence comes from Tachypleus tridentatus, assembly GCF_004210375.1. NCBI lineage: Eukaryota > Metazoa > Arthropoda > Merostomata > Xiphosura > Limulidae > Tachypleus > Tachypleus tridentatus. The sequence continues at coordinate 71,395,841 of NC_134828.1, read as the reverse complement.
AATGTGTTATTTATGTAATTTGTACTGTTGGCCATGATAGCAGGCACATAAATGGGTGGATAATTTTGTATAATATTCATTTTCTGATGGTACCTTACCTTTAACCCTACTATTTGTTCTTATAGCATCATCAACAACAACAACAAAATCAACTGTTGGTGTGTTAATGGTGTCGGAAAGCAATCATAAATTTATAAACGTTATTTAATGGACTAAGTAACATTGACTTAAAACAACTCTTTCCCAAACTTTAAAAAATCTTGTATAATTAAAATAATATATTTGAATGTTTTCAAACACTTTAAGTCTGAGGCTGTTATTTGACAGATCCCCTCTCTAAATATTTTAGTAATAAAAACGTCTTCGATGCACGTGTTAACAGTATGATGATATATATGTACCTGACGTCTTTGATGCATATGTTAAGGTTATGATATACATGTACCTAACGATTGGTTTAACTAATTGTAAGCTCCAGTTTCGTCATAAGATGAACGGTTACTATGCTTATGTAGATTCAAATATTGCAGAAATTATGTTTAAATACACGCACTGGTAAGAATATACACACAAATGCACATCTTTTTCATTCGAGGGTGTATTCGTTTATCTCTATTGTTATACGATCTACCTCACAACGAGTTATAAAAGTTTAATTTCGTAAAAAATGCAACGTGAAATAAAATATTTTGAAGCGTGTTATCGAATGCTACTCAAATTTAATGAATGAGCAATGGAGTGGCGTTGCGGTATTGTCATATTGCTTGTTGCTTGCTTGGGCCATGCTTTTTTTTTTTATGAATCCAGAGCTTTATGATATTGTTTCATTTCGTTCGATCATGTTCATTCTATAATTATTCGAGTCCCATCAGTAAAAAATTATTGATACCATTCGTTCGTTTTTTCTAGCGTTATGTTTCTTAGTATATACATATATATATACACAGTATTATGAACACAGAGACGATAAATATACAGCAGTTAGAAACATTGAGTAATTGAAAATAAATTATTATTTTATCACTATTACAAGAAACTCAAGTTAAAAACAAATATATTATACAATACACACGTTTTGTAAGCCCGGCATGACCAGGTGATTAGGGCACTTTGACTGAGGGTCGCGGGTTCGAATTCCCGTCACACCAAATATGTTCGCTCTTTCAGCCGTGGGAGCATTATAATGTGACGGTCAATCCCACTATTCGTTGGTAAAAGAATAGACCAAGAATTGTCGATGGGTGGTGGTGACTAACTGTCTCCCCTCTTGCAATGCTAAATTAGGGACGGCTGGCGCAGTAGCTATCGTGTGGCTTTGCGCGAAATTCAAAACAAACCAAACCAATCAAGGTACTATAACACCTTTACTATCCTGCTCCCAACTGTAAAGTTGAACAGCAACTCAGTTATCAAGGCACTCTAAAGTTGCATTGTGTGAGCCGTATAGAGAGCTTTCTTTGGTCTTAAGACATTGTTAACAATTTGTTTGTTTTTAAATCTAAATTTATACAATCGGCTATCTGTGCTCTGCCCATTGCGGTTATAAAAGACCGATTGGTAATGTTTTAAGCTTTTAGGCCTAATGTTAGAAAACGGGGGCCATTAGTGAAGAGCATTATATTAATGTTTATGCATACTGATGTTAAGTGTTTCAAGGAATAGGAAATATTCGATAAGGAATGAAGTAAACAGAGGTTTATATGTGTACTGTAAGTAAGTTGTAATATATTCTTTTTCTACTGTTACTTTCATTATAGTATTATTTAGAATATTTATCTGTTTTTATCATTATTTCCTTTTTTTACTATTCATATCTTTGTTATAAGGTCTATTATGTTGTGTTTTTTTAGCTTAAAATAAGGATTTAAGGCAAAGTAAATCTAACTTTACCCAACCTCGTGACATACTATTGGGATGATGGCTTCAGACATCGCTTACAACGACGGAACCTAATTGATGAAATAATGCATTTGAATTATTAAAGTACTAATGTAAAAACAGCAAATTAAATAAGCTATATTTGTTACTAGGTTAATTGTCAGTCTTCATATATATATATATATAGTTTGTTTTGATCAGAAGTTAACATTAGTTGCCAATATATCTATTGGCTTGTCGTGTATAACATCAGGAGCATACATTGCGTTACATAACGTCACTTTTGAAGCTTCGGATTTTCTTTCTCGACAACTTCTATTAAAAACAGAACTTGTGAGCACGTTATAAAAATGAGAGTGAAAACCTTTGTGGCGCTGGTGAAACTGCGTTTCATTTGATCAATATTTAAAAACTGGGTTCACTTAAGGATGTCGCTAAAGTCCAACTCCTGATCTACTAGTATTGTCAAAATTATCGGAAGATAAATGAGTTTTGAATGATTTCATTTTCTTACAATAAAAATATTAAGGTACTAGCTGTATAAGAGATTGTTATAATACTTTCAAAATACAATGTTTTTTAGTGTTTACGAAATACTTCAGTAGTTTATGAAATTTTCACTTTTTTCAGGGCTTTTCTGATGAAAGATTCTATAGCTAAAACTGATAGTTATAAGAATCAAATTCATTTCTTTATCCCTCGTATTCTTCTTGAACGATAAATGCTTCCTTCTTTATAAACTGGTAGGGCGGGTAAAATTGAAAGCATAGTTATTACAGTGTCCACAACCATATAATAATAAAAGTCTGGTTAACATTAGGTAAATGATTTAAAAATTTACATCACAGGCCTTTTTTTTGCAAAGTGTATTTTAGAAATATTTTTTGCGATATAATTAAATGAATTTTTTGTCAAAATTTAGTGTTTGTAGCTCATTACACGTGCGTTGAAAATTAAACTTTTTTTCCTCTTACATCTGATGAAACAGAAGAGTTTTTAGGCCAGCAATATATTCTTGTGACTCTCTATCTCTGAATATCAGTTGCGTAAGGCCCGGCATGGGCAGGTGGGTTAAGGCAAGGCATTCGACTCGTAATCTGAGGGTCTCGGGTTCGAATCTCTGTCGCACTAAACATGCTCGCCCTTTCAGCCGTGTGGGCGTTATAATGTCACGGTCAATCCCACTATTCGTTGGTAAAGGAGTAACCCAAAAGTTGGCGGTGGGTGGTGATGACTAGCTGCCTTCCTTCTAGTCTTACACTGCTAAATTAGGGACGGTTAGCGCAGATAGCCCTCGTGTAGCTATGCGCGAAATTCCAAAACAAACAAACAGTTGCGAAAAGTGGAATTGAACCAGATTTTATGGGAGTTATATATATATAAAACACGGAGCACTCTATTCATTTAAGATTTAAACGACCTTTTAAAATAGTTTAACAAAATGAAAACATTTTCAGAAGTGACACCACTCAGTGTCTTCATGGGCAAACACACTTATTCTTATTTATTTAAACTATTGTTTGGAATTAGGCACAAAAACACACACAATGGGCTGTCCGCACTCTGCCCACCACGGGTATCGAAAGCCAGTTTCTAGTGTTGTAAGTCTGTAAACATATCTCTGTTTCACAAGAGGAATATATAGTGGAGTTACATGAACGATAACTGTCTAATTTCGGTTTGTTTTGCTTGCGCGTTTGTCTCTTTGTATATTTTATGAACTTATTTTTATGTGCCTCTTATTATTAATAACTCTTGATGAAAGTAAACTAGTAATATAATTCAGAACTAAATATAACTGGCACAGTAATAAAATTGCGTACTTACTAGAAGTACTGAACTCTATAGATCAATATAAAAAGTCAACTAAAGTTTACAACGATTGGAATGTATTGAATCAGCATGTGGGTATCCTCTCTATAATCGATTTTTTTCAGCTAGAAACAAAGTAGTAGCTTACTGGGTTTCAGAAACCTGAAACATTTAGCTTAACGCAAGAAACGTAAAATATTCTTCATAAATGTGCAAAGTGATAATAAATGAATAATTAATCACAATCAAGAACTAATTTAAATGCTATAACTAACAATATTAATTGAAGTAACTTTAAAGAAAAAAATGAGTTTCGAAAAATTAAATGAATTTGCAGAACCGATACAAAATACACACAAAAACAGAGCTAAAAAATCATAAACAAAGAAATACTAGCCGATTTACATGGAGAATTTCATATATACTTCTGAGAAAAGTGTAATATCGGTACAATGTAGTCTCTACATTCTCTATACAGTTATCCCAAGCATCAACGAGTGATCAAAGAAAACCGATTTTTCGACCCTGCAAGTGAAATATTACTTTGACATTAAATATAAAGGTTTCCAACGTGTTAGTTATTCAGCATTAAAAATAAAGAATATAAAGTTTAATAATACAGATAAGAAATAAATAAATGGAGAATAAAGAAGATCTAACACATAATTACAAAGCATTGAAATAAAAAGTTCCAAAACCTATTATGAGAAACGCGTATAAGCACGTTATCAGTCATAATTTCGACACACGGTTAAATTAAAGAGTAGGCAGTCTGACATCATAAAGAAATTGTTTGTTTTTGGATTTCGCGCACTAGCCGTCCCTAATTTAGTAGTGCAAGATTAAAGGGAAAACAGCTAGTCATCACCACCCATCGTTGACTCTTGGGTTAGTCTTTTACCAACGAATAATAGAATTGACTGTAACATTATAACGCCCACACGGCTGAAAGGGCGAGCATGTTTGTTTTGATAGAGCTTCGAACCCGCGATCCTCAAATTACGAGTCGAGGGCCTTAATCACCTAGCCATGCCGGCCCGATCACAAACAACTAAAGCCAAACCTTTATAATAGATTAAAGGGATAGGGTTTATTAACCTTTATAACAGATTAAAGGGATAGGGTTTATTTAAGTACATAAATGATCACACTGATAAATAATTAGGTGTTAGTAATAGTTAATACGACATCTTATACAAATAACGGATCTTAACCCAAATAAGCTAATGAAATCATACTTAAAGTTATGGCATACTAGCTAGAGGTAATGCCAGCATACTAAGGTTCTTTAATATTTTCTTGTTAACTTAAATATTGCAAAATATATAAATAATTAACAAATTAAAGTATAGTAATAATAGTTTTGAAAGCTCATTATATTATTCTGTATAATTTCAAAGAGTGTATTTTGTTGTTGTTTTCAGTGTACAGTTAACTCCGAAACGGAAATAGGCATTAAGTGGAATGAAAACATGAACATTAATAATAATATAAAAATTACTTAGCAAAACAGTATTTAAGGAATAGTTAAAAACATTAAATTAATCTGACGTATATATATATATAAGCCAGTGTGTGTAACGTCACCCAACCTTTGATTTCTCGCAATAGGAGGGGAGTCATAAAAGCTAAAATGCATTCATCCAGAGCGAATGGTTCAATTACTGTCTGCCCTTTACGATTTTAGTGACACGGATGCAAGGGAGCCGTAAGAGAGGTGTGTGCCGTGAAACCTTGTAAGTGTAATGAGTGTTGGTATAATATGCCTAAAGTTAATACACAGTATGGGATCACCTATCCTAGAGCCTTATGCATAAATTTTATCATAAAAGTGAAAATATAAATTCAATTTTAAACTTAAATCATTTTGGAATTAAACTTCCACTATGTTACCAAAGTTTGTAATAAAATCAAATCTCTTTAATAAAATAAGACTTCAAATTAAGAAATCAACAAATATATATATTTCTAAACTTTTTTTGTCTATACATTTCATTCTATGCTTTCAGTACATATACGAAAAGCAATATTAGGTTATACTTTTGTTGCTAAGGACATGGCATAAAAAACCATTGTAAGAAAATAGTGTTACCAAAACGCACTGACTTTTCCATGTATTAGAAGTTGTTTACCAAACTGATTTCAACCAATAATTATTCTGTGAATTCGCCAAAAATCAATTTCATGAATGATCTTAATTTTCGTTTGTTTCCAAAAGAATTTACCGATGTTTGACTGCCTCGAATTCATTTTTTCTGCCTTTTTATTTGTCAAACTTGATTTCGCAAAAACTATTTATTTCAGTTAGCTATGAAATATGAAGTTATGATATACTATTTTGTGAGAGTGGAAGTACTTGCCCAGTCATTTCTGAAGGGCTATATGCTAGTAATATTAGAAAAAAATTTCAAGCAAATTACTTACCTTTAGAAATAAGTAAAAGTTATATAGTCCTGTTTTATATATCTTTATGCAATATTAATTAACATCAATTTTTAGAGAGACCTATGATTAATTCTAAAGTTGCGAAATTGCATTGTCTACTGTTTTTCATTCGTTTCATTATCAGTTATCGCAATGCATTAAACCTAATTTAAAGTAATGATACTTATTAGTTGTTATTAACTACAGACTAATAACTACATAATTATATAAAGTATGGGTAATATTTGTAGAAATGGGACTGGATTTTCAAAACCGAAAAAATGTTTTTTCATTTATATAGTTTGGATTTATTTGTACATTTCTCATTTCAAATTTGTGCTTAATTTCAGTGGTTCAATTATTTATGATTTGTTTCGTTCTGTACAAAACGCTTCCGTTTGTGTAGCTTCAAGTACAACTCCAGTAGGTCTAAACTATCATTGTGCTGAGAACCGAACTTACACAATTTATTTAATGTAAAGTTCAACTAACAGATGGCATGATACATCAAAATGCACTTGGCTTTGTCTGTTTAGTATTTTGTTAACGCGAAGCTACCCCCTAGTTTATTTATGTTATGCCCATTAGTGGTATTGAAACCCGGCTTTTAGTATTATAAGCCCTCAGAGTTACTTCTGAGAGCAAAACGACTTTCATAGGCCGTGCATGGTAAAGTTAATAATTCGTACACACTGTGAATCTGATGGTTCATAGTTCTCAATTCTTACATGCAAAAAGGCCTTTCGTACTTTAAAGCCGTATGTTATAAGAGTAACAGTGAAATTTCAGACAAATGCGGTCAAAACATTGACAGTGACACTATTGATCGCCCTCTAGTTTTCAGTTCGAAGTTAATTATAATTATGCGTATAGAACAATTTGTGTAGCTTTGCGTGAAATGTTAAAAAATTCCAAATCAGTATAATAATGATTTGACGTCTGTAAGTTCAGATTTTTATGGCGATATTGCATCCATAAACTGAAATATCAAAACGGTTTAATGACTATTAATTTTAATAATATAAGGTTCAACTGTATGATAATTTATTTTACATTGGGAAACTGTGGCTCACCAAAGGATCCTAGAACGGTCCATGGAATGAAAAATATTTAGCATACTTTTTAGTAAGGAAAGACTATGAATCCGATGATTCAGAGTTTAATACTCGTTGCCTCAGAAACGCGCTTCGCACATTGGAGTCATGGGTGCTTTATAACACTGACGATCAGATGTTACTATTTGATGAAACAAGAGTGCCTCTATAATTAACAGTGAGGAATTTTGGCTAATTGTCTCTCTTCAGTATATTAATTCACAACTGTGAATGGCTTTACGTTTGTAATCATTATGTAACTTTGCGCGTAATTCTGAAACAAATAAACGTCACAAGTCACTGGCTTATAGAATATTTTGGTTACATGATAAAACGATTGTTTCGTGGATGCAACTTTTAAGATTTCGGTTGAATTTATTCTATTCAAGCCTGATGACAATCCAGTCTTAAAACTCGATGTAGCAAACTAGAACAGCTGATTAGAATGTTATGTAACTTCTAAACATGCGGTTACGTACACAAGAGAAAACACAGCAATGAATCTAAGCGACCATGAAACGTCTTTCTCTGGTCGACGAAGTAAAAGGTTTAATTCTTATGCAAAGTTACATTACGTTATCCTAACTGTGTTTAATTTATGGAGGAATTACTCGATTTGTTGCTATCAGTTTTAGGCAGTAAAACAGCTGATGATGAAATACAGGAAAAATGAGAGTTGAGGCGAAGTTTTTCTTTTCATCAGCAACAACAACAAAAACACACTTAATAGTGTTTGAGAACGGTAAAATACTGACGTGTGTATTGGATAATATATTTTACACTTTAGATAAGGTATTGCACGATTTACTTTACACTTCATATAATAATATGATATAAATTATATTTTACACTTCAAGTGAGTTAGGCCTGGCATGGCCGAGCGCGTAAGGCGTGCGACTCGTGATCCGAGGGTCGCGGGTTCGCGCCCGCGTCGCGCTAAACATGCTCGCCCTTCCAGCCGTGGGGGCGTTATAATGTGACGGTCAATCCCACTATTCGTTAGTAAAAGAGTAGCCCAAGAGTTGGCGGTGGGTGGTGATGACTAGCTGCCTTCCCTCTAGTCTTACACCGCTAAATTAGGGACGGCTAGCACAGATAGCCTTCGAGTAGCTTTGTGCGAAATTCAAAAAACAAACAAACTTACTTACAGACAGAAAGCAGCGAGGAAGTGTCTCAAGTTAAGATATCTCTATCCGTTTTATTTCTTTTCTTCTATACTATACGAAGTCATTCTACCATTGACAATTCATTTTATATAGGTAAACGCTCACTTCAATATGATTCGACTCTTGCTGTCCGTGTTTGTTACAACGTCATGCTCTCATTCACCGAGGGTCCCCATGAGTAAAAAAACGTCTTCTTAGATCTTAACCCAAATCGTCGTTACTGACGAGTCCGCTGGGTGTAGAAGAACTGCCCGAAGACCGATGGTAATAATACCATCAGCTGAATAAATGATGCTTTAGAAAGATTTATCGGAAAGCCTGATAGGGGTTCTCGTTGCTTGTCCCCGCAGTGACGCCGAGAAAGCTGTTAACGTAGGTCAATTCAGTTGAGCCTTTAGAAGAATTAGCTAATTTGTTACTTGCAGAAATAGCTTGAACTCTTGGAGAGAACCTCGATAAGGAAATAATTAACCATAATAAAGTTTAAAATAACTTATAATTAACCATAATAAACTTTAAAATAACTTATATTTAACGGTTTTATTCAGAATGCTATTTGTTGATCGCTTGCTATAGAGAAATCACATAAGAAACATTAGTTGTTTTTTTTAGTGTTGTTTTAATGGATTGTTTGTTCTTGAATTTCGCTTGAAACTACACGAGGGCTATCTACGATAGCCGTTCCTAATTTAGGAGTGTAAGACTAGAGTGAAGGCAGCTAGTCATCACCACCCACCGCCAACTCTCGGGATACTCTTTTACTAACAAATAGTAGGATTGACCGTCAAATTATAACGCCCCCACGGCTGAAAGGGCGAGCATGTTTGGTGCGACCGGGATTCGAATCCGTGACCCTCAGATTACGAGTCGAACGCCTTAACCCACCTGGCCATGCCGGGCTTTGTTTTAATGGAGAAAATAGTGATTTATTTTTTTAAATAATGAGCCTAACATATTTATATTGTGTAAAGTTTACATTGAAAACGGGTGAACACATGCTATACCATAGTTTCAAAGTAAAACTGTTTATGATTCAAGATTGGAATCTTATTTTCAAAGAAAAGCTTGCCAAGTTTTAAGCTGGGGTTTCTATTTTAAAATCAAAGCTGGTCAAAGGTCAAGTTTGGAATCATATTTTCAAAGTAAAACAAATTGTGGCTAAATCTTGGAATTCTATTTTTAAATAAAGTTAAATCGTGCTTTAAAGCTGCTACTATATTTTAATTACAGAAGTTTTATTGCCAAGTTAATGACCAAAATATTAACTGTTATGTACCATTATATTTCTATTTCGTGACTAATGATTACTGTCTCCGGAAGAGAAAGAATTGCTGGCGTGTAATAAAAGTGATAGTTAATCTCAGTATTCAGTTAAAAAAGTAGAAAATAATCCTTGTAATGGCAGATACTGTTAGCTGGTCGACTTACCCGTGCTTAATAATTTAAAATTAAGAATGACTCTACGTCTCTGATCTGGTGACTATGCACGTATGAAAACATTCAGGTTGAATACTAGAAGTTCCAAATTTTTTTATAAAAGTTTTAGTGAAATATTGAACCGTTAAATAACATGGCAAGATATTTAGGTCGCTCAATTCGTAATCTGAGGGTCGCGGATTCAAATCATCGGCACAGCAAACATTTTCGCCCTTTCAGCCGTGGAGGCGTTATAATGATACTGTTAATCCCACTATTTCATGGTAAAACAGTAGCCCAAGTGTTGACGGTGGGTGGTGATAACTAGTTGCCTTACCTCTAGTCATACGCTTCCAAATTAGGGAAGACTAGCGCAGGTAGCCCTCGTGTAGCTTTGCGCGAAATTCAAACCAAACCAAACCAAAATAAAATGGCTATTATTATAAATAATTTTAAATTTTATTTTTTCTGTACAAGGTGGTTAATATATTATTTAGCCGAATGTTTAAAATAAAAGAGCAGTTCCTCAAAAAAGGCATGCAACTTTTCACAGCTCAATTGTTGTTTCAAAGCAGTTTTCAGTTTTTCACAATTTAAGTTTACAATACTTCAAGTAATATTTAAACTTTTTTATTGTACTAAAGGCCAATATGAAATATTAATTTTTCATAAAAGACAAAACTACAAGGTATTATTTACAATATATTGATGTTATCTTACATGTTATTCCACCTGAATATATTATTAATTTAGGCGATATAACACTTGTCATTTCCAAAATTTCTGTGTTATTTTATGAACGATCATAATTTGTTTAAACATTATCTTGTTTCCGTAATGTTTACTCATCTTCATGACGCAGGGATTTTGAAAACAAAAAGGAAAAAGACATAAAAAACAGTCATGTTTTGCTCATAAATAACATGGTTTGTTTGGTCTAACTCAGGTACTTGTGCAAAGCTACACAAGGGTTATCTGTGCCATCCGTCCCTAAATTTCAGTTGATACGAAGTTAATCAACATCACAAACTTTTGGTCTACTCTTATCGAATAGTGAAATTTCACTGTCGCTCTTATAACGCATCCACAGCCCAAAATATAGAACAATATATGTGTATATATATTTGTATGTGTTTGCAAGAGGGTGCCAGTCCTAAACCTTTATATCAGTTATCTTGGATAATTGAGCTGCAGTTTTCATAAAACCTGAAATATAAAATTTTGGTATATATATATATATTAAAAGATGTTTGGAAAATAATCTCATAGGGCTTATACTTTGAAGTTACTACAATGGACGTGTGTATGCATTTAATAATTCAAGTGTCAAAAAAATTAAAGATCAACTGTATAACCCGGTAGGGAGCTTCAAGTTAAACTTAAGTTAATAATGGATCAACGGCAAGTTTTAAAGTTTATGGACTTTGTTACTTTTGATGGCTATAGCACAGAAATATTTCTCTTTAATAAGAAACCAACATATGTTTATGGGTCCGATTAACAGAAATATCTCTTACAAAACAAACAAACTTGATTATCATTTGAAAATTCGTGCGAAATATACTGACGGTCTGTGTTCTGACCGCCATCTGTCTAAAGTCATCGATGTAAATTCGAGTTCATGCTAAAAATATTGTTCTTAACTTGTTACTAATTGTTTTCATAAACTTATCAAAGAAAATATCTCATAATGACAGATTTACAGTTGAAAAACAACATTAAAGTTAAGATACGAAATAATACGAAAAAAGAAAGAAAAAATCTGATTAAAATAAAGAATTAACTGAAGTAGAAAACAAACAAATTAATTAATTATCAATAACTTTCACCTGCCTCGTCTTAGAGAACATTTGTTTCTGAAGTTGTATTCGAAATATCGGTGTTTCAAACGTGTAAAAGTTATCGGTTTTAGAGTTCACAACATGTGTAAGGAAAAAAAAACTTATTTTTCTAGTTGAATTTCAGACTTTCTGTTTATCCTACAGTTACCTAAGCCTAACTAATTAGAAATTGGGTGCAGCTGATCCAAAAATATTCTTGTTGCTACAAACCCATGTAAGTGGCTCAGTTTTTCGACTTTTAGTTTTTGTGAGTGTTCATTCTTAGTATCTTTATTACCCACAAATTAATTTGTCAATAGCTATGTGAAGAAAGCATTATGTTCTGTTGTTTTCAGTTATAACAATGTCTGTCTGTTTTATTGGGTTTTTTCAGTTATAACAATGTCTGTCTGTTTTATTGTTTTTTTCAGTTATAACAATGTCTGTCTGTTTTATAATTTGTGAATGGAATTTTATTGACTTTATTATTTCGTTTTTCATAATATATACATAAGTTATATTTGAAGAATTTGTGAATTATGAAAAAAGGCTTAAAAGGGATCGAGCATGCCTCGTCGTGATGGTAGGTTGGGTGTTTCCAACAACAAAGTTACCTTGTCTCTGGTACGAAACCTCGAGTTCTAAACGATCCTTTGTTCTCAAGCTCCCTGAGAAAGGCTATGGCTCCTGAGTTCCATTACGGCGGCTTCTGCGGATGCTGACACTTCGTTTAATAATGATGTTTTATTTTTGTAATAACGTATTTATTTAAAATTATTATTATTATTCTGTCAATGTAGGTATCGATTTCCATATCTGTAGATAATATTACGACTATAAGTTTCAAAACTCTAGTATTACACTCATAAAACTGCAATGCCAAAAGTATCGCTAATAATAAAAGTGTCAAAATAACGAATCAATATATTATAATAATTATCCTTCTTGTTAGAATTAGTTGCGTTACGTACTGAGTGATTTTTTATTTCTGATCTACGTAGGAAGCTTGATTCGATTTGAAGTTACTAATAACGACTTCTTACCTTCTAAACTCACAATTGTAAGTAGCAGTTCGTTCAAAACCACCACTAGCGTGGCTACTTAGCAACTAAGCACACTCAGTAGCTGTGCTCTAATGTTGAATGCACACTTTAATACTAATCATTAGGCTAATAATAACTTGAGGAATTAACGCATACTGAACATAAATATGGAGCTTTGAATCAGACCTTTTAAAGTATGAAGTATAATCACCCCTGAAGGCTTAATTTATAAATTACAAAGTCTTTAAATATATAGTTAAGTATAGAAACTACTTCTATTTTAAAACATAGACAAAGCTTGTTTAAAGGATCATTGGCTTACTAACTTCATTGCGTATTGTAAGACGTATACTTATGAATAAACAAATTAAATGTATAATATAGAATGTAAAAGTTTTCAGTATTTGTTATTTGGGATCGTTTCTGTTTCATGCATCGCATTTAAATAGAAAACAGAAACACGTATTTTTAATGTAGTTTTGACGTTCATTTCAGAAATAAAATTAAAAAATTAGATAAATTAAAAGAAATAGTTTTTATGCTTATAAAACAAAGGAAATACTTTTAGCATTGCATATTTACCTACGTATTTAAAAGAATTGCAAAATATCGTGACAATACACAGTGTCTAGTGATAATAATGTGAAAATTCAGAAATATTCCTAAATATTTGTTTGAAGAGATAATAATTTTCATGCCTATGACGCCAAACGAACTCACAAAGATACAAATCAATCATATTATAATTGGTTCCACAATGTCATTTGTTGTATCATTTAACCACATTAAAAGTGCTTTTAACTTAGAACTGATTTTTAAGAGGAGAAATAGGAGAATATTTTCATTTTTTCCTTAAATTAAATTTCTTGTTTATTCAAATAAACGTCTAATTATTTACTATTTGATCTAACCTCACATAAACTGACTTAACCCAAAAAATTTTCATTTCTCCAAATTCTAATTTATATTTCTGAAATCAACATTCAAAACTACGTTAAATATATATATATATATATGTTTATATATTTGAAAGCGGTGCATGAAATAGAAAAGATCCGTTATTTGTGCAGGTATGTACAGTTTACTTATGTTATGGTGTCCAAGAAGGTCGTTAAATTCCTATTGTTCTATGTCCTTCACCTATAGTATCACTTTTTGTCTTCTCACAGAAAAGAAAACTCTAGGCTGCAAGGTCACCTATAATATGTGAAGTTAAATTGGTCTCTTTCCACTGGCAGCCAGATTAACCATAGATTTGTTTTGTAGTTCATTGGGGGATGACACATCACATGAATAGCACTAGTTATTCTGTGTAAGTCTGGTATTAATGATTTAATTAGCTAAAATAAGTATTACTGCATTTGGAACTTAATCTGATGAGATATAGTATAGAACTAGAGATCACCACGCTTGAACTATCTCTTTAATAAAGGCAAATTTAGCATACATTTTTAATCTGGTTGTCCCAACTAAAAACTTTTTACCTTTTTAAATTGTGTTTAGTAATTATTTATTTATCAATACTTCAATAGTAACATAGTATAGAGTTATTTTGCATTAAATATCTTACCGAATCTCCTGTTATTAAGTGAACCTGTCTTGCCATTCTCTGGAGAAATCAGTTTTACTTGAAAATACCACAGCATGTAGTGATTATTTCTATATTAATAATAAATTGGATGTCTCCGTATTTTCGGAGTCTGTCAGTAATCTTCTGTCTTTGATGTGTAATGAAGTTATGAATACTGCAGCATGTATTACTGCTATAAAACTAATATTTTGTTAAAAGCTAAAACATGAAAAAATAAAATGATGAAAGAAATTGGGATATTTTAAAAACCAACACGTTTATTTCTTACAAATAAAAAGTTGTTTGTTTGTAGTTAAGTACAAAACTACACAAGTGACTATTTGTGTTCTGCCCCCTTCGGGTATCAAAACTTGGTTTTTAGAGTTGGAAGTCCGTAGACAAACTGTTATACCACCGGGTGCTACAGATCAAAGAAACTGGTAATTTATTGCTTTGGAGATTGACAAAATCCTTCAAAGGGTATTTTATGTAAATGATTCACAAGAAAATCAGTTAACAAATCAACATAAGCGATAAAATAAAAACAGTATGTTCACCATGTTAGTGTGTTTTACAGGTATGTTGTGAACTGTGTTATATAATGTTAATGTGTTTTTACAGGAATGTTATGAACTGTGTTATATAATGTTAATGTGTTTTTACAAGAATGTTATGAAATGTGTTATATAATATTAATGTGTTTTTACAGGAATGTTATGAACTGTGTTATATAATGTTAATGTGTTTTTACAGGAATGTTATGAACTGTGTTATACAATGTAAATGTGTTTTTACAGGAATGTTATGAACTGTGTTATACAATGTAAATGTGTTTTTACAGGAATGCTATGAACTGTGTTATATAATGTTAATGTGTTTTTACAGGAATGTTATGAACTGTGTTATATAATGTAAATGTGTTTTTACAGGAATGTTATGAACTGTGTTATATAATGTAAATGTGTTTTTACAGGAATGTTATGAACTGTGTTATACAATGTAAATGTGTTTTTACAGGAATGTTATGAACTGTGTTATATAATGTTAATGTGTTTTTACAGGAATGTTATGAACTGTGTTATATAATGTTAATGTGTTTTTACAGGAATGTTATGAACTGTGTTATATAATGTTAATGTGTTTTTACAGAAATGTTATGAACTGTGTTATATAATGTTAATGTGTTTTTACAGGAATGTTATGAACTGTGTTATATAATGTTAATGTGTTTTTACAGGAATGTTATGAACTGTGTTATATAATGTTAATGTGTTTTTACAGGAATGTTATGAACTGTGTTATATAATGTTAATGAGATTTTACAGAAATGCTATGAACTGTGTTATATAATGTTAATGTGTTTTTACAGGAATGTTATGAACTGTGTTATATAATGTTAATGTGTTTTTACAGGAATGTTATGAACTGTGTTATATAATGTTAATGTGTTTTTACAGAAATGTTATGAACTGTGTTATATAATGTTAATGTGTTTTTACAGGAATGTTATGAACTGTGTTATATAATGTTAATGAGATTTTACCAGAGGATAGTGAATTATATTTATCACTTGGCAACTTTGTTTTTCAACAGTTTGGATAAAAACCTGCTTAGGTTTAACTGGTTCAAAAGTACAACAGTTACAAACTGTTTGGTAGGTGCTATACAAGTAATAGTAACTCTCGTTAACGTTATCCTAACTGCACTTTGAAAATAATAGTGTAGGAAAATTAATTGTATAATATTTCTTCTTTCTACGATTGGTTTGATCTGAAAATAAATCTTACAACTATCGCAGCAAGCAAGTACAGAAAATTTTCAGTTAATCATACTGTAATATTTGAAGGACACTTACAAGAATAAAACTAATAAACACAAACGTTTCTATACCTAACCTCGCCAGAGAGCGTGTGGTCAAACGTTTATCAACTTTCAGGTGATTTGCTAAAACAAAATGAAAAGTTAATTCATAGCATTGGTAAGTTGTTTTTTATCGGTTTGTCTATTTTATCATTTATTTCCTACTTAGATAAGGTTTACATTAAACTGTGATTTTAATTTACATTTAATTTGTGGAACATGATTCTTCAAAACGTTGAAACCTTTTGTTACTTATAATGCTTTTTTAAAGGCTGTTGCTTACGTCCACGGTACCGTCGCAAACCTTGTCTTTCTAATATCAATGATGGTAAAAAAATAGTTAATTCAGATGGTCTGACGTTATTGTTATCGTCGCTTGTAGATCTGACAATAACAAAATTTCTCGCCTACATAGAATCGTAGCAATTGCTATGACGTCACAATATCACATGACTGAAGGACGAGGACTGGCTGGTGGGCGAAAGAAAGTGCGTTTCGTGCTTGTTTTCTGATTCAATTTTATTCACTCCCACCAAGTTTACGAGAAATTGCGCAAACTTATATTTTTCTGTGGCACACAAACAAATGTAACTTGGAGAATAGGATTTCTTTTCATAGATTTTTCATCGGAAAAAAGACAGGAGAAGAACAGCGACTACAGAAGTGCACAGGAAATACTGATAAACGAAGAAAGATGATTACATCATGGTCGGCATTTCACACCATTTAAAAAAATATTTAACTGCCATCGCTCCCAGCGAAATATGGACATACCATATATAATAGCTTCAGACGGGTAAAAAATAAAAATAACATCATTTATCGATTGTTTAACACTCCTACGAAAAGACATTTCTAGTCCTGATTTCTCCAAGCCCGTTTTCCTGGCTGTGGTTTCGCTAGATAGTAGATAGGGACAGTGGGAATCTCGTTAATCCATTCATTAATGGATTTAAATGGCAATTTCATTTAAATACAAAATTATTAGCCTAATATTAATAACCTTTCAAGTTGCTATGGGGCCTATTAGGCCCCACTTTTCGTAGGAGTGTTAACACAAACGTGTCACTTTAAACTACTACAGTAAAATAACGTGGGTATTTGTACATCAGCATTTATTTAAGGAAGAGAAATAATTATACAGCAAACTGTACTTTGTTAAATACTAAATGTTAAAAATATATTATCACCTTGCAAGTATTTGTAAATTTAAACCTCTTGTGTTATTTTTTATGACTGAAACAATGTTTTTGAACAGAAAGCTTGATCGGGTTTGAAGTGGTCATAATATTTTACATGTTAAAGCATTTGGAAAGGCTATTATAACTTTTTTATAGTGACAAGGTAGTTTCACAGAAGCTTTTAGTTTTCAAATATCATATTGACAAGAGTTGAGCTTACGTACTATAGGTCATCTCAGCCCGACATAGCCAGTTGGTTAAAGCACTCGACTCGTAGTCTGAGGGTCGCGAGTTCGAATCCCGGTCGCACCAAACATGCTCACCCTCTCAGCCGTGGGGGCGTTATAATGTGACGGTCAATCCCACTATTCGTTGGTAAAATAGTAGGCCAAGAGTTGGCGGTAGGCTGTGATGACTAGTTGCCTTCCCCCTGCTAAATTAGGGACGGCTAGCGCGGATAGGCCTTGTGTAGTTCGCGCGAAATTCGAACCGGACAAGTCTTCAATTTATTACGTTATGTAAGTTACGCATGACGATTTCAACTAGCCGGGGATTCTAATTTAGAAACTAGTTAAATTTCGATATATATGAAATTTATGATATTTGCTAACAATATTGATAAACACAGTTTTCTTTCTTAACACAAATATATTTTGATATACAAAACACAATACAATTTAGAAAATGGTTATTACAAATATTTATCAGAAATAATGAGTTTTATATCTGGTCTAGAATAGAATACTTTATCGAAATTCCAAGTCCACGATGAGAAAATTAATTCTGACTCGATATTATTACACCACGCTTAAGCTAGCTAGATTGGTTGGCCTCACGTCGCTGACTTTTTACGATGAAAATACCCGTAGAAATACTAACGTCCGAAGTTAATTCACTGAAGTTGAACGGTTTTTAATGTTTGAATCTATAAACGTTCCTTGTCAAATTCTGTAGTTTTACCAATTAATAAGCGTTAATCACAGTTATAGCTTCCAAGGCTATATTGACTGTACTGACCAATAATAATAATAATTACCTCTCGACGCGTTGGTTTATATAGTTTAAGCAAAATTCTCGAACATTCAACTATGTGATTCTTGCTCTCGAGAATCTTCTACAAATTTAGAGAACAGGTGGGACTTGCACAATATACGTCACATGCATCAAACTGATACACACGTATGTATTAAAATAAATGTATAATGGTAACTCCATTACGTAGGCCTATTTATATTAAGGTGCTAAATACTTAAAAAGTAGCCTGGTTCTAGTGCACGTAGTAACACATTGCCTTTGTACCAATAATTTGAAAAGTATCATAAAATTGCACAGAAAGTAGCCTAGAATATAACATTATGTTAATGAAAAGTATTGTTGATGCAGTAGCCCATGTTAAGATCATATGTAATGTGTATTGGTTTCAATAAATATACATGTTAATTGCGATTATGTTCTTGTATATATATATATATATATAGTATATTATTCATTTAAAATAGAAGTTCATTTAAAGAGTGACTTCTAATACAATTTTAACATAAATAAACGTGTTAGATGTTTTCTCATTAATATCAGCCAGATTATTGTAATTAAACACACCTTGTACAGAGTCGTATATTATATATGTATACGTGTGTTTGGGACACTTGCCTTCCATTATATAATTTCATAGTATTTTAAATAGCTCAGTATCTGCGTGCATAACTAAAGAAAACAGATCAGGCCAGATTGACAAACTTGTTTTGTCGCACCTTAATTATGGATACACTTTGATAATGAAGAAATATTAATTTCTAATAATTATGTAAACAACTCTTTATTTAGTTAAGATCGAAAAAATAAAATATCAAAAGATGTGTGTGTGTGTGAGCATTCTTGCTGTCCAAACCTTAAAAAGCCTGTCAGAATATTTACACTTTGAATTTGAAGATTGATGGTTCGTGTCCCATTGCGGTCCCATTGAGGTTATAGGTGCGCTATAAGAGATTAGACAAGTCAAAAGTAAATCCAGAGTTTTCAGTGGATGATATTGTCTAATTACCTTTTTTTGGTTTATCAATTCAGAATTGGGAATTTCTATGGGCAGGTACTCAATATGTAACTTTGTATGAAAAGATTGAACAAACAAATCAGTCTTTGGCAACATTTTAAAAACCAGGGTGAATCTTTAAATTTGTATTTTGTAATATTTCTTTAATAAAGTTATTAAAAACACTCACGCAACATTTGTGTGTTTTGTTTATTTTTGTGTTCTGGTCATGACTCTAAAACAAGCATGTACTTGTTCAATAGTGTGTCCTCTTTTATGAGGTACAAAAAACTTTCAACAAACTGCTTCTGACGTTATGTCAAATTACAAACTACTTCTAAGGTACAAATCTTGCCAGATATAGAATGTCTGACAAAAGTAAGTGTACGATAAGATACAAGAAGTTTTACAATGTCAAGTGCGCAATGCAATATAAGGAGTCTCACAAAGCTAATAGTGCCATAAAATATGGGATATTTTACAAAGCTAAGAGTGCAATAAGATATAGGAAGTCTCACAGTATCACATGTGTAATAAATACAATATAGGAAGTCTTACAAAGTTAAGAATGCAATAATATGTAGGAAGTCTCAGTGTCAAGTGTGCAATAGGATATAAGAAGTCTCCCAAACTAATAGTGCAGTAAGACATAGTAAGTCTCACAAAGAAAAGAGTGCAATAAGATATAGGAAGCCTTACAAAGTTAAGTGTGCAATAAGAAAAATTAAGTCCACTCTAACAGTGAATTTTCTTGTTAAATGATAATAAATATAGCCAACATCGTATGCCAAACAATCCCAAACCACGAAAAAAATTGAAGAAGCCACAAAAAATCGAAAAACACAAACAGACGCTAATTACAGATATTTTGCCAGTAATTGTAAAACAGTTTGTTCGTGTGATCAAGGAATGCTGTCGCTTTGTTTAATCAATCAATAGTAAGTCTAACTCTTCCTTTCGTGCTAAGCACACATTTCTATACGTAGCTTCTGGTATCACTGACTTGTCAGAACGTAGATATGAGATTTGTTTATTTAACTGAAAGGTCAGACGTGTTAGTTGTTGGTCACATATGTACAATTGTCGAATCGCATTTGTTAGCTATAATAATATTTACTGCGCGACAGATTTTGCAAATAGAGTTTTTGTAACTATACAGCATAGGTAATGTAAAAACAAATAATTGTAAACGTTTTATCCTGGACTATATTATTACATAGCAAATGTTTAGAAAAAACAATTTATGTTAACAGTAAAATTATCCTTGAGGCCCGCGGATCCTCTCAGCTTTTTAATCAATTTGTTTTTTTCTAAGCTACTTACATACCAAGTTCTTATGATTACATAGCTTTGTTTGTTAAAAAGTTGCTGGTAGCATAAAAGTTACGTAAAAATGTAATATCATCAATGCTGCTAGGACTTCCTACATAAAACTAACTGATTTTGCTCATTGTTTTGCGTCACTTCTTTACTCTTAACGTTGTAACAGACACAATTGCGACTAATTATTGATATCAGATCTACAAATGTATTACTTGCATGGTATTCTAATGCTTTACTTACTCGTTGTGTTAATATGCGCACGTAGCGAATTAGATTGTTTGTTTGTTTGTTTTTTCGGGCAAAGCTACTCGAGGGCTATCTGCGCTAGCCGTCCCTAATTTAGCAGTGTAAGACAAGAGGGAAGGCAGTTAGTCATCACCACCTACCGCCAACTCTTGAGCTACTCTTTGACCAATGAATAGTAGGATTGACAGTCACATTATAATGCCCCGCACAGCTGAAATGGAGAGCATGTTTGGTGTGACGGGGATTCGAACCCGCAAATTACGAGTTGAGTGACTTAACCACCTGGCTATGCCGGGCCTAATTGTTTTGAAGTTAAGCACAAAGCTACACAGTGGGGCATCCGTGTTCTGCCCACCACGGTATCGAAACCCAGTATCTAGCGTTGTAAGTCCACAGACCTTTTAATATAATGAGAGATTCTATTGTAGTTGATGTTGTTTTGGAATTAAACACAAAGCCACACAATAAGCTATCTGTGCTCTGCCCGCCACGGGTACTGAAACCCGTAAATATACCATTGTGCCACTGGGGGGCGAGAATATCTAATTCTGCTTTGATAGTCACAGTAAAATATCAAGTATTATTTGCATTTTTTGTTATTTTAAACCGAGAGATCGTAAAAGTTAAAAATGATATAAACAGTGAGAATTACCGCTGATAGCATTACTTTAAGGATCTTTATAATAGAACTTTGATTGTAAATCGCGGTGAATTCTTAATTACATATGCTATCATGAAACAATTGCCGCCTACTTTTAAGAAGCTAATATTGTGCTTTTTTCCTTTACTATGTCAGTAATAATCACATTTCCCATCGTTTGAATTAATACGGTTGACATTAACGTATTATCATCTATTTCATTATCCATAACAGCTCCAGTATCAGCTAACGACAGCATCAGGCATGTTGTTAGGCGTAGCTCTTCGAGTGTTCTACTGTTTGTTCGCTCATGATTGGTTATAATAAAACCGTGAGATAAATTAAGTATAAACTACAATGTCTACTTATTTCTTAAATTTTTCTCAGCTAAAAAGATTAGAATTCACCATTTTTCTATATGAAAAAACGAACCCAAATGATTTACTGAAACCTTTTCCCACCCCCTGTCAATGGCCAGGTTTGTCGCGATAAATACGATAGTGGAGATAATTATATGACAGTAATAGCGCAGAAACAATTTTTATTATCTCCTTAACGGGTATATACCGTTAGAAACCGAAGAACGTACAAACCTGATTAATGTTTGTCAGGAGATTCCGTTGGTGAAGACTTCAGACAAGTATAATGAGCAAAACAAAACGGAAGACTAATGAACACCAATCAAAACTAATCATCGAAATGAAATAAGCAGCAAAATTCTCTACCTTCTAAAATTTTAACAGACAAATGTATGATAAAGTCAACAGAATAACGTTTTATTTTAATGGCATTTTTCCAACTGAAACCTTTGCAACGGTAATAAAACCAAAAATGTGATTTTGAGATGTGAGAATTTTTCCCTTTGTATAAAAATGTACTAAATAAAAGCCGGATACATTACGAAAACAGTCGAATGATTTATTATCCAGTAAACAGAATCGTTTTCTTACAAGTTTCTGTTTTCGTCTCTTTTTACGTGGGAAATAGACGTTTTTTTTATCACCTAGTTCATCGTCCCGATAATTCCCGCAACGCTGGCGTTTCTTGTTATCCTCAGGCAATTTTTAGCCTGACTCCATTTGTCATTGTCTTGTGAATTATAGTGGATTCTCTGGCTTGGAAAATAGAAAAGTCATGATTATCGGCATATATTGTTTCTTAGTGGTAATTTAAGCCTGATGTTCACACGAATGACTTGTTTCTATGACATTTGTTTGTTACATTATTCTCGTTCATAAGAATTTTTTTCTTCATATTTTCTATATTCATTTTCGGGCTATATGAGCCTGTACAAATAAATAAATTGAAATAGTTTTGATTAATAACATTATTGATAAAATATAATTTCCATTAAATGAATTTAATGCCAAACACCGTTAGGTGAGTTAAAACTAAAGAGCTTATTTATTAAATACAAAGATGTTTCCGATATGATTCGATTTGCCTCGTCTTACGTTTAAAGTACGGTCGAAAATATCACTAACAGCGAAGATACTCAACTGACGAATCAATACTTCTAATTATTGTAAGTAATAATAATGTATTAAGTTACTTTTCATTCCCTATCTATGTAGGTGGCCTGCTTAAATTGGTTATGATATGATGTGTCAGCTGATAGAAATGAATTAGATATCTTCGTAATTATAAACAAAAACTCTAACAAAAACATTATTAGACGTTTTTGTTTCTTTTTAAAGAATACTGTACAAACTAAAGTACGCACATCGTTTTAAAGTTTCCTAAACTGTGTCCATCTCTTACTTGGTTCATAATTACTAACAGGCTATTTTCTCGTGCCATAAGTTGTGACTGTCTGTTTTGTTTATTTGTTTTAGAATTTCGCGCAAAGCTTCACGAGGGCTATCTGCTCTAGCCATCTCTAATTTAGTAGTGTAAGACTAGAGGGAAGGCAGCTAGTCATCACCACCCACCGCCAACTCTTAGGCTATTCTTTTACCAACGAATAGTGGGATTGACCGTCACATTATAACGCCCCCACGGCTGAAAGGGTGAGCATATTGGTGCGACGGGGATTCGAACCCGCAACCCTCAGAGTTAAGAGTCGAAATCCTTAACCTATCTGGCCATGCCGGGCCAAGTTGTGACTGTTTCCTTATCTAAAAATTTGTTGACGTTCGAGTTTAAATGTTTAGAAACATGGTATAATAGTCATTGGGAATGCTTGTTGAAAACAATGCATTAAAAACATATGTACATAATCTCAAAAGTATACGCATAATATAGAAGTTTGACAGTATAAAAACTAACAGCAGTAAGCATAAATATAATAAATATGAAAATGTATTGTCTGAAGTGAGTTTTAAAGATGTAAACTAATTATCAGGAGATTTTAAAATTAACATGAATTATAATCGTCATACGATTTACTATGCAAATCATTAAAATGTCACTAAATTGCCTTAATTAAGTAGTTTAGCGGTAAGTCTTTGGATTTACAATACTAAAATCAATGGTTAGATTCTCCTTGGAACACCCAGCAGGTAGCTCGATGTGACTTTAAGGAAAGCACACACACTGCTGAAGAAACTATTTTTGTTGAAGTTTCACGAGGACCGACTCTTCTAGGTTGTAATAAAGGTGTTCTGACACGAAGATGGAGACTTTCGAAATACATTCATGTACTCTAACGCTTCTCAATGATTAGCTTGCCTGGGTTATGAAACTGAAGCTTTATGGTTGGTATTTCGTTGCTGCAAATGAACACGATTTGCACTTTAGGGCTGTTGGTAAACCATAAGATGGAAGATTAAGTTCCACACAAAGGCTATCTTAGCTAGCCGTCCCTAACTAATGGCCCGGCATGGCCAAACGTTTTAAGGCGTGCGACCAGTAATCCGTGGGTCGCGTGTTCGCATCCCCATCGCGCCAAACATGCTCGCCATCCCAGCCGTGGGGGCGTTATAATGTTACGGTCAATCCCACTATTCGTTGGTAAAAGAGTAGCCCAAGAGTTGGCGGTGGGTGGTGATGACTAGCTGTCTTGCCTCTAGTCTTACACTGCTAAATTAGGTACGGCTAGCAGAGATAGCCCTCGAGTAGCTTTGTGCGAAATTCAAAAACAAACAAACAAACCCTAACTTAGCAGTGTAAGACTAGAGGGAAGACAGTTAGTCATCACCACCCACCGCCAACTCTTTTACCAACGAATAGTAGATTTGATCGTCACATTTTAACGCCCCCACGGTTGAAAGAGCGAACGTGCTTGGTATGACAAGTATTCAAACCCATGACCTCAGATTAGCGACCTAACCACCTGGCCATGCTGGGTCGAGAAACAGAGACCGGCGTACTGACATACTTTCTCAAAACAAAGTTGTGTTAGGAGCGTGTGTATTATACATTCGATGGTTTCATTCTTACTAAAGATTAGCAACTGATTTCTGGTATATATTTCTTTGTTTGGTATGACAGTGATTCGAACCCGCGACCCTCAGCTTACGATTTGAGTGCCTTAACCACCTGGCTATGCCGGGCCCTCGTTGTTCGTCTAAACAACAGTAGCTTTTCAGTTATCAATTAAAGACAGATGCGTGCACATAGCCGTTGTGAAGCTTTCCCATGAAAATTTTAAAAATACAAACTGTCCTTTTTTTGCGGGGAAGGGGAAATATTAGGTTACGTAAACGTTACCCTTTCGAAGATATAAAAGCCAGAGGCATTTAAGGTAAATAACGAACAGTATTTATTCAAACATGTAATCAATCAGGGTAAGTATGTATACACGCTTAAGCGATTCAAGGAAGATTAAGAAAAAGCTGTAAGTGAGCTAAGCGACCAATTACGTCACCGTTTATAAGAAGGTACTAAGCACCTCTCATATTTTAATACCCGGGTATGTTTGATTTGTTGGACTAATAACAATAAAGTCAAGCGGGGTTGTTCTGAAAATCTTCCATCAATCGAATTTCCGATCTACTAATAACCCAAGAACGGGAGACGACGTCATCGTGTTTTGCTTGTCTGGACTTCTGGTCAACAAACATTTCTTAAATCGCGTTCTTTTTGCATAATTTAAATATTATTCTCAAAATTTGAGAATGGACTTTTTTCAGGCCATCTATCAAATGTCTTGAGAACATTGTAAAAAAAGTAAGTTGTTAGTCTGCAAGGTCGAGCCTGTCTTGTTTGTTTTAGTGGTCCTCTTGCAAAAGGCTTAGATGGTGGCATGTACGTACGTATTAATTAACAGTTTTATTTGACGAGTTACATTTAAAGAGGTGAGAACTGGGAAAACACATCGCAGATGATTTGGTTTTCCGTTTGGTAAGCAAAGTGAAGTAAGAAATTCTGAAACTAGAGATAAATACCTAGTAACCTTTTTGCTAGTTCTCATTTTTACATCCAACGTTAGCGAAACGGTGTGACTATCGATTCCAGTATGACACGTTAACACCTCTGGGCCCAACTTCAAGGAAAACTAAAGTTGGTATTGCTACTGTTAGAAACTTGTGATCTATCACAAACAAACTACAGAGGTGAAATTTACAGCGTGAAACAAATATGGAACTCTGAATCTAAAAGGATCGTGTGTCCAGTGATTACAGTAGCCTAAACATTATTATCAGTAATATAGCAAAGTCATTCAATCGCCTTTAATAAAGTGGCGTTGTTTGGCGTTTTACAAGTTTTCCGTAAATAAATAACGGATATCTAAAGAACACGTGAAAAGCGTTATTGTGAAGTGACTGTCTATGACTGAAAGAGAAGCTAGAATCAACTTTGTCAATGTTCTGAGTTGGACGAATAGTAGACTCCCTCACAGCAGTGACAAACGTTTAGGTAAATTGAAATGAAGTTAATGTTCTCAGCGGAAAACATTCTAACCATTCAGGCAGGGAAAGTTTCTAATTTGTTTGATTCAAAATCTTATTCCGTAGTATTGCAATAAGACACAATTTAAGATATCAGGATGTTCAAATCTTTACTAATCTGAGATACTAGGCTGTTCAAATCTTTATCAATGTAAGATGTCAGACTGTTTAACTAAATATATCTCACAGAGTTTTGTATAAAAGGATTTCCAGATGAAAAAATAGTGGAAGTGAATTAATCAAGGGACTTGAACTGTTGCTTTGAATTTAAAACCAAGCCCCCCAGTAGCACAACGGTACCTCTGTGGAATTACAAAGCTAGAATCCGGGTTTCGATACCCGTTATGGGCAGAGTACAGATAGCCCGTCATGTATCTTTGTGCTTAATTTCAAACAGATATTTAAAGCCAACGTCAAATCTACACTCCAGAAAATAGGATTCGGTTATTATGAGTAATAAGATGAACCTCCATATAACATGCATCAAATTATTTTTTCAAGTATTAGATGTCACATTAAGTTTTGTACGTGAAAGAGTTGAAGACATTTCTTAGCACAACGGAAACTTGAAATTTCTTTATAACGCCAACCATATACTACAAAGAGTAACATTAACCAAACATTTCAATTATTTGCAGTTGTATCTATCAAAGGTGTCGTTTTAAGACATCTGTTAATGGAATTTGTCTAAAGAGTTAAGGTTCATGCAAGACTCATTATATTGACGACATACAATGACATAAACTCCATGACGTTTATAAAGGTATGTGAATTGCTTTGTTACCCTTCTTTATCTTTACTGTTTTTTGCTATCGCTGAAAATAATTGTCGAAACTCAGTTAGTTAGACGAGGCTGGTTGTCGAAGAAACGATATTTTATCCACAATCAGTCGACGAGTTTTCAAAATTGAAGTCTCGCTAGATAAACTCGTGACAAGCGTGACCATGCAACTGAAAAACTTTGATGACGTGGCTTCTGTTTCGAACGTGGGGAATAAGGAATTGGTGATCTACATTCTGTAGCGTACTGTAATGAAATTGTTATTACCAGGTTAGTTTAAGCGACAGTTAGGGGAAGACAATTAACAATACTTTCATTAATCGCTTACAGAGATAAAACAGCTAAGACCAGCGTTAATTATATCTCTTCAGACCTCAAACATTGATTATTGATAACTTTTAAACGTGATTATATTAGCTACTTCGGTTTATTGGTTATTTCTTATGTATACCGATCAACTATTGAACATGTCTCTTTAAAATGTGACCTTTATTTTTAAATCCAGGTTTCTCTTTCTTTCTTACAAAATTACTTTTCCTCTTTCCAAGAACTTTGAACAAGCTATCAATACTAACTTTAGAGCTGAGCAAGCTATCTACTTAAAGTAAAATTATAGCTAATTAAATATATTTTTCCTGTGTTATTACTTATAAAGATTAGTTTGGTTTGTTTGTTTTGAAATTCGCGCAAAGCTACACCAGGGCTATCTGCGCTAGCCGTCCCTAATTTAGTAGTGTAAGTCTAAAGGGAAGGCAGCTAGCCATCACCACCCATCGCCAACTCTTGGGCTACTCCTTTACCAACGAATAGTGGGATTGATCGTCACATTATAACGTCCCCACGGCTGAAAGGCTGAGCATGTTTGGTGCGACGGGAATTCGAACCCGCGACCCTCAGTCTACGAGTCGAACGCTTTAACCCACCTGGCCATGCCGGGTCTATAAAGATTAGAATGTACTGTTTTATCAGCTGGGTTTCCTCGATGCTAACGATAATTTCGGTCGTAAACACAATAATATCTTATGAGATTCGGACAGGCCAGGAGATTTATGTAACTCGTAAATCCATATATTGAGATAATAAGGTAAAGCAGTATTTATAATAAAAGTGTAATAATGACAGAAAATCAAACTAGATATATTAAATATTCTAACAAAATACTAATGATTAAAGTAACGTTACAGAAATGGCAGAGTGCACTATACGATGCACTTCCACACGTTCACCAAGAGAGTGATTTCTTATGTTTGGTTTGTCTTTATTGATTATAATTTGCATGTTCTTTTATGCCTTTTTGTAGCAATTTAGTAGCTAAGTCTAGATATATTGAATTGTATTTAGGACTTTGAAAGCCATATATTAAAAATATACATAAGTTATATTTCAATCTAAAACAATTCTATAACCCGCATTCAAGATTAAAAGGTCCGGCATGGCCAGGTGGTTAAGGCACTCGACTCGTAATCTAAGGGTCGCGAGTTCGAATCCCATCACACCAAATATGCTTGCCCTTTTAGCCGTGGGGGCATTATAAAGTGACGGTTAATCCCACTATTCGTTAGTAAAAGAGTAGCCAAGAGTTGACGGTGGGCGGTGATGACTAGTTGCCTCCCCTCTAGTCTTACACTGCTAAATTAGGGACGGCTAGCAAAGATAGTCCTGGTGTAGCTTTGCGCGAAATTCAAACAAACAAGATTAAAAACAGCAATCTTAAGTACACTGATTTCTCTCAAGAATAATTATGTAGGATTTGCGGAGTAACAGGAAGCTTGAGAAAAAAATATATACAGAGTTAAACTGCATTCACCTGATTAATAACTCAAAGTAAAACAGAGTGAGCCATTTTTTACTGAACATAATTGAATGTTGAAAGATGGTGCCTTTGCAGAAGCCTCGAGAAATTTGTGTAAGGATGGCGAAAAGCTACAAAATCTCCAAATGAATATATGTCTCAGACTTAGAAAACATTACATTATAGTCACGAAACAATAACGATATTTTTCTCACGGTGAGTGCACTACCAATGTCACTGTTGAACTTCCGTATCGTACAATCAGGGATGTTGTAGCCTGAATGTATCACATGACAAAATCTACAAACTTGGATGTCTGCGCTTTGTCCACAGCGTGGATTCGTACTCCGGATTTTGCATTGAAACAGCAAAGTCAATAATTCAATACTGTTAAATCTACTTTACTTTTTCTTATAATTTCGTGCAATGCTACACGAGGACTATCTGCGCTAGCCGTCCCTAATTTAGTAGTGCAAGACTAGAGGGAAGGCAGCTAGTAATCACCACCCACAGCCAATATTTGGGCTACTCTTTTACCAATGAATAGTGGAATTGACCGTAACTTTATAACACTCCCACAGCTGAAAGGGCGAGAGTGTTTGGTGTGACGCTGTTTCGAACCCGCGAATTCAAAATTAGTGTCGGCTATATGTAGGTTACCTTTTATGTATATTTAGGTGAACAATCTGAAAATAATCTTTTGCTTTGAACTTTTGTAGAGTCAATTCTATGAAACATCCAATGCAGTCCTTGTTTTAGTGGGCGTTTTATCTAGTATCAGAGCACAATTATGTCTGTATTTTTTCTTCGTTGCACGGATTAGGTTGACAGTTTGAATTGTAGGAAGATCGCGTGTTTTTGTATAATTTTTACTGAGCATTCACTTTTATCTGGAATGTTTTTTTATGAATACTCGTGCACATGTACAATATTTTCTTTCTTTCAGTAGCGAATTGATCTGAGTAACCTTAGAGTGTGTAATGAAATAAGTAAATACCAGTTTTCCCTAAATCTGTTGGAATGCTGAGATGATTTGCGTGCGTAGTTTGTCAGATGCGTATCCTGAATGTTTGAGTCAGCTTTTTCACCACCTAACAAAGTTTTCCGTAACTAATGAACCGCCAGTCCTTACTTAGCAAATATCCATTGTTTGGATTGCTGTCTGGTTTTTCTGAGCTAGAGTATTGATTGGTATTTAGGCCTCGATCCGTCGTTTCTGAAAATACGGTCTTTAACGACTTGAGATTTAGTCAAAGTTGTTTTTTCTGGAGATGCTGGCTGTTAATAGTTATTTGAAACTCGTTATTTGTTCTGAACAATACATTACTTGAACAAAGTGCAGTCAGTACTAACCAATGATTGTATAATAAATAACGCTATAATAGCACTTGGTTTATATTTTTATTATAATTCTAACACACAGCCAAGATAAGTTCAATCTCTATATGTACATTATTTGTGTCGATTCTCTTGGATTTACATTTTCACTCAAAGTTAATCAAATATGAAACTTCATCTATTTTCATATTTAAATACACTTAGCTTTTTTAAAGGTAAGCTACAACAATATTACTTCTAAAGTAAGAAAACATCTAGATCGTTTAGGTAACAAACCTTCTTCTCAAAGTACGAAGCTTGAAATGAATTTGCCCATTTCTTAAAATTACAAAAAAATTGTGCTTTCTAAACTGTAGGAAGCTACGCCATTAGACGCCTAGTGCTCAGTTCGCCTAGATGAGGGTAAGAGAGCCAAAGATTGCCTTACGACGTCATTAAACACGTTCCGTATTTTCAGTTACAAAAGCAGGCGGGCAACTAATCTCGTTATTCGACTGTAGTGACGGTTGCATTCTGAATATTACCTTTCATCTGTCCAGTAATTCAAAATTAGGAACGCCTATGTACACTGTGGGTGTCTGTAATGGCTGTTAAGCCTATGCAGGTAAACTTTCTTTCTAACAAGAATCACATACTTCAACTGTGCTATTATGCCTAGTCTTGTTTTATGTTTTTATATATCATATGATCCCTAATTGGGCGTTCATTTTCATGATTCACAGCGCAGCTAGACCATTGTATAGCTTTTAGCTTAAAAACGAAACAAACTTTTATTGTAAACTCACTAAAAACGCTATTTATGTAACCCTTTATGAAAAAACTAGGCTGCCAAAACTGTATCCTTTGCCAGAAGAGAATATTTCTACCAGCACAACCTATTAACTTCTACCAATATGATAGTTCTGGCTAAGTTGGTTAAGCTAAACTCAAAGCTGTACGTGTGAAGTTTGGTTATGTGAGGCGATGCTGACAATAATTCTAAGCCGAAACTTGGTACTGCGTTACATCATCAGGTGGATCCTTAGAATGTCTTAATTGTCGGCTGTCAAAGAAAAATCACTAGTTACGAAAAATTTCATCTCTGTCTAAATAAAAATGCCATGTATTTCCAAGCTGGAATTCATTTCAAGTTCGTAAGGTTAGTTATTTCTTTGTGTTTGAATTTCGCGCAAAGATGGTGATGATTAGTTGCCTTCCCTCTAGTCTTACACTACTAAATTAGGGACGGCTAGCGCAGGTATCCCTCATGTAGCTTTGCGCGAAATTTAAAACAAACCAAACCCACTGGGGGACTACTTCTTAGTACAAGTTTCTATTGTTTTAAAATAATAGTTTTGAACGGAATACCGTAAGAGATAATTTTCTGTTTTGATATTTAATGAACTTCCTAGGTTCGTCCTCTAGGCTTCAAACTTACGTTATGCTATTAACATAACAGGGCGCGAACACAAATTGCAGAGGATTTTTTTGTCTCTACAAACTGTACTGCACTTCAGATTATAGCTCAACATTGTACTCAACTTGAGATAGAAGTCAAAAGTAAATGAAACGTTGTAATTAGGGTATTTAAACATAGTAAGTATTTAATGCACCTACATACCTTTTTACTCTTCAGATTTTATTAACATAAAAAGCCACATTGCTTTTAAAGTGTTATAGCTCAACAAAATAATTTAAAACATAATATTACAGTTTAAAAAGTGAAGTAAAAATGTCCGTTTTGCAACTCTTAATTTTACAAATATCACTTAGCTTTTGATATTTTATTAAAAAGATTTTATATAAAAACTCTGATTCAATATTTTGCCTAGAGAGGAAAAAAGTGAACTTACATATAAATCTGACTGTGCTACTTTATGTTTTATGTTTTTTAAATCAAATGCAAGAAAATGGAAACTGACCAATGCACTGCATCATATAATTTTTCTAGAACATTAGTACAATGTGGGCAGTAACAAAGTGTTCAAGACAAATCGATGATTTAACCACAACAACACAAAACGACGTATTTCGTGAGACAGTTGAATAAAAAGAGTTGTGTTTTACGTTTGTACAAACGCTCTAGAAACTCGATTGGGAAAGTTTTCTACTTTCAGAGATTTTTTTATTTTTACTTAAATATTTTATTTTTTGCGTAATATCCACATCAAACACATAGAAATACCTCGATTCTCTTATTTAAAAATTTCAATATGGTAGAATTAATTCAGTTTTGAGCAGTTACAGAAAACCTATAATTGTACATTTACATAAACAAGTATAAGGGAAAAATATCCCTACATGAAAGAGTTATGTAAGAATAGCTAAAGAACTTTGAGAAAAATAACCAAACAAGATAGGGATAGAGTGGACGTATCACTTGATCCGGTTGATGATTACGTAGCAAACTGAGTTTGTTTGTTTGGGAATTTCGCACAAAGCTACTCGAGGGCTATCTGTGCTAGCCGTCCCTAATTTAGCAGTGTAAGACTAGAGGGAAGCCAGCTAGTCATCACCACCCACCGCCAACTCTTGGGCTACTCTTTTACCAACGAATAGTGGGATTGACCGTCACATTATACACCCCCACGGCTGGGAGGGCGCGCATGTTTAGCGCGACGCGGGCGCGAACCCGCGACCCTCGGATTACGAGTCGCACGAGCTGTTTAGCTTTTACATCGACAATAAAATCCCTACGTTATTGGCTTTCCCACTTTGTCTAACGAAAGCCTGATGTTTGAATTGAATCTTAGCTTCCATCATTGTACTTTTTCTTTAATTAACTTTACAGTATTACTATTATGAATATTATACAAGAGTATAACATTTTCCGATTGGAAATTGTGTTGTTGTTGTTTTTGTTTTGCCAGTGAGAAATCCAGTAATGCAAGGATTTTAATTTCCATGTAAAGTCGGGACGGTTTATTCTGCTATGTAATAATTAGTCAGATCAAGTGGTATGTCCATTTCTATCCCTATCTTGTTTGGATCCTTTTTTTTTATCCAAGTTCATTGGTCATCTTTACATAGTTTTTTTTTTTATTTAGCAATAGTATTTTCCGGTTATTCGTTCGTTTACTTGCGTTTATGAAATGGCGCATGTGGATTACTAGGTTATAAAATGTATTTTCAA
This sequence comes from Tachypleus tridentatus, assembly GCF_004210375.1. NCBI lineage: Eukaryota > Metazoa > Arthropoda > Merostomata > Xiphosura > Limulidae > Tachypleus > Tachypleus tridentatus. The sequence continues at coordinate 71,362,484 of NC_134828.1, read as the reverse complement.
GCTTTATAAATTTTGCTTTGAATAATAATACAAAACATAGTCAAAAATCGTGAAACCGTTTTGCTGTATCAAATGATGATAAAATTAAAGTTACTGTTTCAAATATGTAAGAGCTATGTCTTGTTGAATCAAAAGATAATTATGAATGAAAAAAAAATATCGGTTTGGTGATTTGCCGCTTTTCGACCTTTGGACGCTCTGGGTAGCTGAAAAGCGGCACATACACCGTATATAGCGCAGCTATGACAGGTATCACTGATAACCTGTAGAGAAGAAAATTCAGATGACTTTTCTATTGCTTGAGTACAGGTGTCCGTGCCATCCCGACATAGAGAGTGCTAATGCATTTTTGTTTATTTGACGTTAAGCTTAACTTTCTACTCAAAAAAGGTTTTTTAAATTAATTTTTCCCAAACCGTTTCTTTTTAAATACATTTTTTCTTGTCGCCTCCATATGCTACTGAATAAGTATTGTAATAGCTAAGATTTATAAATACATTAATTACATCAAACTGTGTCTCAGCTTTATTATAAACTTCTGCTGATTATAGTATGCAATAGAAGGTAGTTTATCAACCATTGAAATGATATTACTAACTATAATTTTGGTTTATCCTGTTTTGTTTTCCAAGACTAGCCACATCAGATTTCATTTTTATTAGTGGTACTTCTTTAGTATGGAGTCGCTAGTCCTTAAAAGAGTACAGGCTCGGACCCATAGGCGTGGAAATTTACGAAGTTTTGTATGATATTCATCATGAATAGAGTCGACCATAACTTTCTATTCTGATGTTTGAGGAGACTAATTATGGTTTCGAGCACTGTAAAATATATACACTGCTGGTCAAAAACTTAAGGCCAATGAACATAAAGAAAAAAAAATATATATATTTTGTGTTGTTAAACTCAACCACTTATTTGAGTAGAGCTTCGAAAGATGAAAATGAGAAAAGGAAAAATAAAAATATAAAACTTTTTTAGTATTTAATAGGGAAAATGTGAACACTATGAAATTAGCCTAAATGCTAGCTGGTCAAAAGTTTAAGACTATACAAAGAGAAGTCCTAAACAGGGTAGGAAATGCCCAACAAGAAGTCTCAGTAGTGAGTTGCACGGCCGTCATTGGAAATAACCTCAAAATATTCGTTTTGGCATGGTCGATATAAGCGTTTGCAGAAGGCTGGCTAGAATGTTATTCCAAGTGGTGAAAATGGCTTCATGAAGATCATGGACTGTTTGGAATTGATGTCCATTTCTATAGACTTCCTTTGCCATCCACTCCCAAACATTTTCAATAGGGTTCAGTTCAGGCGAAAACGCTGGATGGTCCAAAAGAATCACGTTATTCACCATGAAAAAGCCCTTTGTTTTGCAAGCATTGTGGATTGCAGCGTTGTTGTGCTGAAAGATCAAGTCATTTCCACACAAGCGAAGGTCTTCAGTCAATAACGATGCTCTTCCTAACATGCCAATGTAGACAGCTGCTGTTTCACGCCCCAGAAAAACCCGAAGCTCTATTGTTCCATGGAAGGAGAAAGCACCCCAGATCATGATGGAACCTCCTCCACTGTGTCGTGTAGAAAATGTCTCCGGTGGGATAGCCTTATCGTGGCAGTAACGTTGAAAACCATTTGGACCATCCAGGTTATTTTTTTTCTCATCAGAGAACAAAACCTTCGTTCACTTTTCTACGTCCATAGTTTGGTGCTTCTCAGCAAAGTTATCCGAGCTGTTTCGTAGTGTGAAATGAGGCGAGGCCTTTGAAGACGTTTACGGTTTGTAAAGCCTTTCTCTCGTAGATGCCGTCTTGTTGTTCTTGAGCTGCATTCTGCATCCGTAAGGGCCTTAATCTGGTTCAATGATTGGCTGGTGTCTTGCCGGACAACCCGTCGAATCTTCCTGCTCAACGCCGGCGAAATTTTCTTGGGCCGACCACTTGAAATTCTCGTTCCGTATCCCTCAGGGTCTTTTAAGAAATTTGCAACAGCAGTTTTACTACGCCCAATTTCACCAGCAATGGCACGTTGAGAGAGACCTTGCTTTTGCAGCTCGACAATTCTGCTTCGTTCAAACTCTGTCAACTTTTTAGCCTTTGCCATGTTTTTTACTCAATGTAACACAGGAAATGTCAGTGGGAGATGTTGACAACGCTAATGCTTGAACACAAATGGCTAAATTTCGTTACGTGTTTACCGATTAACGCTTCGTTTCAGTATGGTCTTAAACTTTTGACCAGCTGGTACTTCGGCTAATTTCATTGTGTTCACATCTTCCCTATTAAATGCTAAAAAAGTTTTTTATTTTTATTTTCCCTTTTCTTATTTTCATTTTTCGAAGCTCAACTCAAATATTTTTTTCTTTATGTTCATTGGCCTTAAGATTTTGGCCAGCAATGTATTATACGTTTATATTATGCATATATACATAGTTGCCTAAACCAAGAGCTCTGAATATTAAGAAAACGGTTCTTTGTGTTAGAGTAAAAAATGTGTATATTTATAACAGTCTTCATCGTTATTATTATTGATTTTAGTTTTAAATCCAGTACAGAATAGATGGCTATAAATATTTCACTGAAACCTGGACACTAGTAATAAATGCTATGGGCTAGTTTTAAAATTAATTCAATACATTTGTTTTTCTCCTGAAAAAAATTATCAAATGATTCACATTCTGCTATTGAAAAAATCATGTGTTTTACTAATGTGCATTAATTGGAAAATAATCTGTACAACTTATATCGTATTAATTGGAGACTGCCATGATGAGAATTCATCATTTCTCGAGTTTGCAGTTTTTACTTTGTCTCTATGTGGTTTTTCAGTGAGTTTTCTAAACAGTAAACGATTATCGCAGTAGATTTATCTATTTTGTGAGTGGCGATTTATTCAAATGTTTTTTGTTTTTTTACTTCGCTTGTTAAACGCATGTTTACACGAAAACCCAGACACAAAACCACCTGACGCAGTAAGTAATGGTTGGGTGGAAAGAAGAAAAGCCAGTGCAGCTGTAAACTATTGTAAAACATGTAACATTCAACTGAATGTACATGCATTTAAATCAAAACATAAAGATTATATTTTAAGACCTATAACTAGAGACTTTAAAAGAAAGTAAACAAACTAGGCTGGGAATAGCGCCTAATGTATTTTCTATTTTCATTCCATGCCCGGCATAGCCAAGTGGGTTGAGGCGTGCTACTCATAAGGCGAGGATCGCGGGTTCGCATCCCCGTCGAGTCAAACATGCTACTCCTTTTAGCCGTGCGGGCGTTATAATGTAACGGTCAATCTCACTATTCATTGGTAAAAGAATATCCCAGGAGTTGGCGGTGGGTGGTGATGACGAGCTGTCTTTTCTCTAGTCTTACACTGCTTAATTATGGACTGCTAGCTCAGATACTAAATTTAAAAACAAACAAACAAGCTTCTACTTTCAAACCCTCATAAGTATTTAAAGTAGTTAGAACGTGTATGTTGTTGTCATGGTAACCGAAAATAAGTTCCTCTGACTGTAATAAAAACACCGTATTCCCAAACTGAAAGTAGGCTTATGTATTTACTATTTATTTCATGTAACATAAACAAATATGAATTAAAATGTTAATACATTTAACTCTACCAAATAAATAAATCTGTAAATGAAAATATTAAATTTTACCACGTGAAATTTGTTGATTTCGACCTATGAACATTTTACATGTAATGAATAAAGAAGGCTTTATTCGCACTATTTATGAAACATTTGGGTTATGTCTAATTAGATAATCGACGGTTTGGTTTATAAAAGATTTCAACTTTTGTTTTACACACAGCTTTAATTCCTGTCTTGAATGAAACACATATCATGTGCAACAGAACTGTGTATGCTATCTTCATAAATTGTTAATTATACAAAGTGTTAGGTTGTATTTAACGGAACATTTAGGCTTTGATTTATACAGCATGGTAAGATGTGGGTTTATGGAGTTTTAAAACTATGTTTTATAAAACATTGTGAGTGGAAAGCTTTAGTCTCCTTTCTTATGATACTGTTTTGTGATTTATGGTGAATTTTAAATAACAACACACAAATATTTCTTTCTTGGAGTATCTTATGTGTTTGAATGAACATTACCAACTTTGTTCTGTAAAAATGGAATACTGTGGAATACTTCAATATTTAATCTATAAAATATTTTATCTCACTTATGAATGGCTTGATAATAAGTAATGTTAAGTACTGTTTTATGACAACAACTTATTTTGAAAACTCCTTTACTGTGTTAAAATAGGCGAAATATACAGTTTGATATAGACAGTCAACCCAGAAACAACATTAAACTAGGCCCACGTTAACGTTGTTGCAAGAGTGGTGAGAAAAACTCCGAAACCATTGAATTATAATTAAAAACTACGGTAGTGTGTTCATGTTATGATTACATCTATAATAACATAATTTCACCCACAGGAAATACACTTTGTATGTGTGTGGGCGATTTCTTATGGCAAAGCCACTTTGGTCTATCTGCTGAGTTCACCCAGGGGAATCGAAACACCTGATTTTAGGACTGTAATTCCGTAGACTTACCGCTGTGCCAGCAGAGGGCTACACTTTGTGACGCAATAAATTTTCCTCTCATAAGCATTTCATACTAACAATGCCCCATTGCTGAAAATGGGCTGGTACATTGTTCCAGTATTTAACTGTTATTCCTGGGATTTAAGTACCAGCAATTTTTTAATCAAGTGAAAAGACTTAACCACTGTTAGCATTATAGGAATTCATGTGGAGGAAATAAATGAAGCAAACTATGTTAATTTTATATTAATTAATAATAAGTAACTTTCAATGGTTTGTACTGAATTGTATGGACTAAGTTTGTATCGTTGTTCGTAATTTTACAATAACATAATAGACCAACTTCATTAACAATTCAACGGTCAAAACGTTATTTATTAAGCTTTTAAAAAACCAATAAAACTTAGCAAACATTTGGATCCATCAAACTTCTTAAAATTGCTCCTACAGGCACACAATTAAAAAAAAATCAGTACTGACAAATGTTTTTTATCACTTCGAGCGCTGCACAAGGACGTGATTAAAGACGTCTCTATGCGAATTGCTAAGAATGACAAACGAATGACAAGTGAATTTCTTGGCAAAATATCTTTACTTGTTTGGACAAGTTCTGAGGATTCAACTGTCTGAAACCCGTTGAAATAATGAGAAAACTAATTTCTTAAAAATCAGAAACTTAACAATAGAATCTTCATTTATTATATCTTTATTACTTTAATTACTTATCATGTAATTTAATATGTAAATTTTGGATGGGAATTGATTTTTTGATCTAAAAGAGAAAATGTCAACTCTTGACACCTGCTTAAAGAGGCCGTTGCTCATTGTAACAACTTACACACCTCATCGATAATTTGTTTAAATCTAACTAATTATCTACTGTGTGTTACCTGATAAAGTAATGATTGATGGTGTTTGTCGCTACCAGAATATATAATATACTTACTATTGGTTCCTCAACCAAATTATTGTGTATTTCACTATTCTGAAGATTCATTAGCCTCCGATTTTCGTATACAACATGCACATTTATCTCCAAACATGATTTTTGTTTTTCAGTTGTTAGAAGATTCAGAACTATACCTAGATTTACGGTCAATTATCATTAATCTATGAGAATTTACGTTTCAAGTTTGTTCTTTTTTCTCTCTTCTGATGGATTTAATAAGAAAGCCTAATTTGATTATAAATTTCCCATAGCTAGTTACTAGTTAAGATAATTACGTTAGATCATAGGTACATATTGCATGACTGAGCTATGGTATCAGTTCGGAACGTTTTGTTTTCTTTGATAAATTTACTATCCCGGATTATATATTTCGGTATTACACCTACAGTGAACTCGAACCTGGGTCTTACTGGTAATAGAAAAAAACTAAATAGATTAGTGTAACCATCTTCCAGCCATTAGTAAAATTCTCATGTGAAGCTGAATTGTGTATATTTTCACGAGAAGAATCAGTTTAGGTAATGAGTAAGTAAGCTGCTCTGAGTGTAGCAAACGCCATGCGCCATAAGTGTTATACAGTCGTTGGAAATGTGTACTCCTGATATCATGATACACAAGACAGCAAAATCTTCCATCTTGCATCGTGAATGACATATTAAACAATTACTGAAAGAAAAAAGACGAAACGGTTAGTGAAACACGAATCTGATTTTGAAAAATTATAGTAAGGAGGAACTTGGGATAAAAAATGGTGGTGCGTCACATATGCATCACCCTGAATAAGATGAATGAATAATTTATTTTCATAAAAAAGGCTTGTTTTTGCACACATACACCCACACAAAAAATACAAAAAAATGCAGTTTTACGTATACATAAACTGTTATTGTAATTTGTTTCTTTTTCATCATACGAGCTGCTAACAAATTATTTCAGTAAATCTAAGCTATACATTGTTTTTGTGACATACATTATTATTGGTGAAAAAATTCTGAGCATCCTGAAATCCCAATGTTTACATATAAACAATACACTAATAGGTACAAACAGTTTAGTAAGTTATATCAAAACGATTTTGAATATGCAAAACAAGCAATTCACGTGACAACTTCAGCCAATATAAAGTCACGGTAGAACGTAACACATTAGAACTACATATTAATATTGCTAAGTGTAACGAAGGTAGTGTGATATCACCGCTAACTGATCGTTTTGGGGAACAGTATGTAACAATTCTTTCTGAAGCAAGATATTAATGCACTTAGATCATAAAAATGTGTCCATATCGGGAATTTAAAAGCTTCGAGATGTGGATATTCTTTGTATTTAATGATATTTGAAACAAATTAATATGGATCAGCTTGGGAAACATGGACCATGTAAATAAAAGTCGTACTTCAACCGTTTTAAGTCACGTGTACATAAGCTGCCTTCGCTACCATAACATATTACTAGCACCTGAAGAATGAAACGGATGTTCGTAATATTTTTTTAAATCGCCAAGTGATGTCTATGCGATACATTTCAAAACGATATTTGAAAAACCGTTGTCTTTGATAATTAGTTGAATTATTGAAAGCAGACGGGTTGAATTGTTGTGCTTTGAACGTTACAACTTTAAAATGAAGCCTTTTGCTATGGAATCTGCACTACTGGACTATTTTCAAAATGCACGTCTGAGATAGAAGATAATCTGATAGGTTGAAAATATTGTAACAAAGTGGTAAAGTTCCAAAATCGTTTTAATATAACGTACACAATATTTGTAAAATCATTAAAAGTTTACAAATAGTTGTAAAGTATCTGAGTTTTACTGGAATAGCATTTTATTTAAAGCAACCTAATTACTTACAACACACAAAATCAATGCTATACTGTTTAGCCATAAGGCTTCTAGGAATTTGAGCAAGTTTGATCATGTTTTCATCGTTTTAAATTTCTTTCCAAGTTTTATTTATTCAGCTAAACTGTAGCTACTATATTCATCTTTAGTATCTTAAACAATACCTATTTGCATCTTTGTATTAAAGATTTGCTCCAAAGTTACATCCAAACAAATTACATTAAAGACGTCGTGAAGACATTTTGCTGAATTTATTGCATCGATCAATCGCAATGATGCAATGGTCAAACATGCTTGTTTTTCCAAGTACAAAGATGCAATCACGAACAAATGAGAGTTTGTGTTTTGATCAATGGGCCTCACAATTCGTCTAACTATTTCTAATAGTACTAAACTTTTGAACATGAATTTGACATGTACTTAACTTCATTCCTTCTTATTGTTTACAGTTTTGCACTCCAGAAAAATTTGCTTACAGACCAGATACACAGCGAATAAGTCTTATTTTCAATTACAAGTTGTAACTTCGTTTCTTTAACCCTAAATTTACAATACATTAGTAAAGCAATTAATTACACTAATTACTGCTAAAATGATAATATGAAAGAGCTTTGTACAAAGCTAGACTTTACTCTAGACTCTGTTTTAGTTATAGTTGATTTAAAAACCCCGGAAATGAGTGGCGTATAAACCTAGGTAATAACTTTTCAAGACTGGTTAATGGGGTGCTTTAGCTGATGGATAACGTTTGGATTTTTTCATATAAATCTCGGATTAATTTTAATCTAGGGTTGTCCACCTACAAACAACGTGTAATCCTTAATTAGTGTAAAATATTATCATAAATAGAGAACCCAAGATAAAACTTCCACAGCAGTAGATGCAGCACTAAAAGAAATCAGAATTAGTTGGAGCCTCTGTGCGAGTTCATGTAATGTCACAACAACAAAACTAAAGTAAGAGAATGGCACTCCATGAACACTCTGTGTGAAGCAGTGCTAGTGTTAGATAATTTTTCTTGCTACTCTCTTGCTTGGTACAAGTATGCCAGAGAAAAATAGACAAAGAATATACATTAAACTCTGTACGTATACACGGAATAAAAATCGTCTAGTAGAAAATAACTACTGGGACAATTTCTTATTATTCGTTTAATGAATGTTCACTTTAGATGAGTGAAACCCATAGTAAAGTCCTCTGTATGGGCCTGACTGTAAAACGCTTTGGAACTAAGTTATTTGTTTTCAATTTCGCGCAAAACTTCATGAGTGTTATTTGCGCTAGCCGTTCCTACTTTTGAAGTGGAAGATTAGAAAGAAGGCAATTAGACAATACCAACCACTCCCAACTCTTGATCGATTAAATATTGGGATTTATAACATATCAACGGACTCAAAGCAAGGATTTCGTTGATGTGCTTCTAAGTAAGAATAACTTCTTTTTTGTTGTAGGCTTTTATTGTTTTTTATTCTGTAACGAGCCGTAAATAACAGAACCTCACCTCTGCAGTTAAGCACGCTAACCAGTTGGCCGCGCTTGGCCTTCTGGGACTAGCTAGTAAAATAGTGGCTGATAAAGCAGGTAAGATAGACAAAATTCCTAATTGATTTTGAAATTCTTCACAACGAAACAAGGTTATTTCCAAACACCCTTGCTTTAATAACGTTTTAACAATTATTTTTGGCATTTAAAAAAAAACAAAGAAATTTAAGTAAAATTTTACAATTGCAAAAATGCGCAATTAGTTATGTGTTTTCTACCCAACACGGCTATCGACACTTGATTTTAGTGGAATAGCCCCTCAGACCTGTCGCTCACTCTCTCAGGGCGGGAAGAATAAGTAATTAAAGCTTTGAATATAAATAAAACGTATAAAATACAGCTTTCAAAACATCTATAGTAAAATACAAAATCAATACTCGAGACTATTATAAACTGAGTTTTCGAAAAAAACAACAAAAAAAACTGCAGTTGTGGATTTCGTTACTTCCAAGATTGGTAAATGTTTCATTCTAGTTCTGAAATTAATTAAGCGAAGATTTTGATCTTTCAAAAGTAAGAAACTACATTTTGTTTATAGAAAACATTTATCTAACGGTTATCGGGTAAACTTAATTTTTACTTTTAAGTATCTGATAAATCATATGTATCCTAGGTTACGGTAATATTTACAAAATATCGTATTTTTTAATATATTACGTTTCGTCAACATTTGTGGTTAATGTATATTTAATGTATTTAATAGTGTGAAAACCTTTTATTTTTTGTATCCTAGAAATAAAACTAACTGTGCGTGTTCAACAGCCATAAGCGTAGTGGCAGGAGATTGAGACGGTAAGTTGTTGTTGTTTGTTATTAAGTACAAAGATACACAATGAACTATCTGTGCCTGTGCTCTGCTCATCATGAGTATCGAAATCTTGGGTTTGTAGCGGTATAAGTCCGCAGACATACCGCTATGGGAGTATTAAATCGTCTTATTTTTTAATACACAACACAATTTATAGAGAGTACATTATAGCATTGTTGGATTCCTTACTGTACACTAGATTTCAAGTTATATTTTTAAAACAAGGCCAGCATAAAAGTTTTAAGGACATCTTTTAACATTTATCAAGCATATTTGATTACAGAACAAATTTAGAAAACAGACCGGTAACATAATCACTTAAGCTTTAATATCACGTCGACAAGGTTGTAAATTTAAAGCGTATAATGTATTTAAGTTGCTTTATTTTCAATGCGTATGATTAAAAACCATTAGCAATGTATGTTAATTAATGCAATCGTAAATACTATTTATGTTTTTGAATTTCACGCAAAGCTAGACGAGGGCTATCTGCGCTAGCTGTCCGTAATTTAACAATGTGAGACTAGACAGAAGGCAGCTAGTAATCATCGTCACCACCCACCGCCAACTCTTGGGCTACTCTTTTACCAACGAATAAAGCGATTGACCGTACATTATAACGCCCCCACGGCTGAGAGGGCGAGCATGTTTCATGTGACGGGGATTCGAACCCGTAACCCTTGAATTATGAGTCAAGTGCCTTAACCACCTAGCCATGCTGGGCGTTATTATTTATGAAAAAACAGAGACGAAGTCTTAAAAAAAGAATAATTGCGACATATTTAAGCTAAAGATCTCCAAGGTAAAATAAAATCTGATTATAATACCATAAAGTAAATTACGCTTTAATATGAAATTCTTAATGTGCCTGTTTGATTTGTTTGCTTGTTGTTTTTTGCCCTTCGTCCGTTCAGATCTTGGCTGCTTTTACACTGTTGGACTTGTAGTTAGCGCGCGCAGAGGCACCTACCTATAATTACAAGAAAATAATGTTTGGTAACGTATTATAATGTTTCAACGAGTTAGAAACTAAAACTATGCTATCATAAATGTTAAAATAATATACATTTTATATATATATATATATATAATTTAATACATTAGTTTTTATTGGCAAATATTTATAATCCAAGAAAATAAAAAAAATGAAAATACTGATTGTGTTTCAAAGTTGATTAATAAAGTCTCTTGTTTAGAATTTTATATACTTTCAATTCGGTCATTATGGGGAACATCCGTGATCACGTGAAACTAATGTTTGGGTGTACAAATTATTTTATTTGCATTTTTAGAAACACCAATGTGGCCTGGAATGGCCTAGCGCGTTAAGGCGTGCGCTTCGTAATCTGAGGGTCGCGGGTTCGTGCCCGAATCGCGCCAAACATGCTCGCCCTCCCAGCCGTGGGGGCGTTATAAAGTGACGGTCAATCCCACTTTTCGTTGGTAAAAGAGTAGCCCAAGAGTTGGCGGTGGGTGGTGATGACTAGCTGCCTTCCCTCTAGTCTTACACTGCTAAATTAGGGACGGCTAGCACAGATAGCCCTGGAGTAGCTTAGTGCGAAATTTCAAAACAAACAAACAAACAAGAAACACCAATATTCCTGCCATACAGTAACTGTAAAATTACACATCAGTAATAGGTTTTAAATAATTAATTATTCGCTGTTACTTCCTAATACGAATTTAAGTAATGTTTGTTTATATGCTCGCTCATTTCCTGTAGAGATAGATTTAATTGTGAGATTTACAGAAGCTGAATGTTACAGTTTATAATAACAGGACTTCAAGCCGTATTTCAGTCAGTTTGTTGTGACAGTATTCAGTATAACTACCTTAAAATACAAAGAAAAAGTTATTCAAATTAATACTATAGTATTCATTTTGTCTTTTTTTTTTCAGGTATGGTACTGTAATACAGTTTTTACATAACTTTCAACATATATTCTAAACAATTTTTCTTTTGGTGTTCAGCTAATCACGAAATGATTCTGTAGTTCAGTCTGTCTGAATAACACTGATGTGAAATTAATGAAATGATTTAAGTACACTTGTACTTACATGTGCATATTTTAAAAATCTGCTGTGTTTAAGAATTATATAAGGACTGTTATGGCTAAGCATACGCTGAGACTAATGTTTAAATTCTCCTAAGCACATCTCAAAACTTAAGACACTCAAACTTTAAAATGGAATTCTCTCTTTGATTATACTTTGCTTAATTGAAATGTTTTGTCTTTCCGTTGACACATTTTGTTTTTGTTTTATGCCGGATAACTTGTGGTTAACTATTTTCGTTCGTTTCCTCAGTTTTCCAACACTGCTAGAAGATATTGCATGAATAATACAGTTCGCTGTGTGTGGTGGTGTTGAGATTCCATATTCAAAGATACTATGTAGTCACTAGTTTCGTTATTATTCTAGACACTGATGACGAAGTAAACATTATGATATCAGCTACTCTGCCAAGAACAACTTTGTTACATCGTTGTGGATGTAAAACTAAATCTGTAGAAGAAGAAAGAACACTTCACCTCCTCTTGTCTGATAAAAGTGTCTGTTGTTTGAGCATTTCTGACATGAGTTACAAACACGTTTCTATAACAAAAACCACAAACCTACTACCAGGTATATAGAGTGCTAGCTAACTGAAACTACTATATACAATAAGGTGCTCCAGGGGTAGGAGGAAGGGTCAGTTTGGAAGAATAGAAGACAAGCGTTGAAAATAATCACACCACTCACTCGCAGGCAGTGAACAGGGCCTACGAACACTAGATAGAGTAGCTATAATGGAGCACCCTTATTCTGAATGTTTTCGTCATTTGGAAACAGCCTACTAAAAGCATTACTCTAAGAAACAAATCCACTTTTAAAAAAACCGAGAGAAGGAGAAAAGGCTTGAGTTTTAATGGAGATTTTTTCTTTCAAACAAAAAAAAGTGTATAAACTAAAACTGAAAGAGTGTCAAATCCTCTTAAGAACACGACTTGCTATACTGTGACGAAAATTAACGTAAACAACTGTTTGTAGTGACGAGAAACGAAACAAAAATACTAGCTGTCAGCGTCTGTGGGAAAGAGGAAGGAAAATGCAATAATAGTAATTTGGTTTCTAAGAACGGTACCCGTTGTTATTTGCTCCTTGAAGTACGGGGCAATTTTTGTTTGCTTATTTTTCGAAGATCCACTTGTTTGCCTTTTCTTCACTAACTTTGATTGGCCACAAGCGGGAAGACGTTTCGAACACATAATGTGTTTCTCAGTGACAGCAAAAATTCACGTCGCCTTTCCTTTATGAATTTCAATAATCTTATCTTGGTCTACATACTGGAAGATATGAGGTGCATCTAAGAGAATTCCTATCGTTCCCGTTGTGGTCACAGCAAAAAATATGTACAGCTGAAGTCGGTCAATCACCATAGCAACGTATTTCCAGTCTTCACGAATCTATAATAATGAAAACAAAATAGTTTAATCCAGTTTGTGTGACGTTAGGTTTCGATAAAAAATAAGAACTAGTTTAATATCATGAAAATTTCTCCCCAGAAAAGATATTGAGTAAAAACACGAAATAAAGGTGTCTTGAAAAACAGTCCCATGAACACGTAAAAACCTGTAAACATAAACAAATCTGTAGGTGATGTAAAAAAAAAAAAAAGGTATTTCGTATTTTTGTTAATTTATTTTGTTTCATCACAAATCTGAAAATGTATTTTCCTCTTTTTTGATCGAATTGTAATTTTCGATCATTCATTGCGTAATCAGTTGTTCAAATTTTATAATATTACAATTTCTAGAAATACTGACCCACCATGGCCAAGAGGTTAGGGGACTCGACTCGTAATCCGAGGATCGCTGGTTCAAAACCCCTACTCACCAAACATGCTCGCCCTTTCAGCCGTGGGGGAGTCATAATGTGACATCAATCCTACTATTTGTTGGTGAAAGAGTAGCCCAAGAGTTGGCGGTAGGTGTTGATAATTAGCTGTCTTCCATGCTTTCTATTGCTAAATTAGGGGCGGCTCTTGTAGATTTTCGCGAAAATCAAAACAAACATCTAGAAACATTAGCCGAAACTTTATGCTAAGATAAGAGATGTTCCTTGCATAAAAGTTTTATTTATGTCGTGAAAAGTTGTAATTTACTGTTCGTTCAAAGCTTGAGGTTAAACATAATCTCACCGATACATTTCCTACATCCCCATGTCTTAACCTCTTTATTCACTACTCTCGTATTTAATCAAAATCTAGTGATAACAATATGACATATTAATAAGAAAAATCTATTAATTTTGTTACATCTAAAGGAATGTTGGCTTAAATATGAGCTTTACCTAGTCAGCAAACTTTTATATACTGCTTTCAGATAACTGTATATCATATATTATGTTTATTGGTAAACCCATATAAAATACTGAAACAGTTGTGTGTATCAGTTGAAATACATGAAATATTTGTCCGTTGTTCTCGTGCGATAATTAAGCAACTCTAAGAGACATCTTTAACAATCTTAATATAAATATAAGGTAAATGTAACATAAGTCTGGCTAAAATTTTAAAAAAAAATCACCTAAACTAGCAAATAACTTGTAAGAATGTACAGGGTGGCCCGTAAGTCCCTACCCATCCATATATCTTATGTATCCAGTGTATCTGTGTGCTGTCCCTCATTCTCGCTGCATAATATTATGCGATGCCATGCTTTGTGAGAGATTTTCCTCAACATAGCAGGGGTTATTGTTCCAAATGCCGCGGTAACAGCTGCCTTCAACTCATCATTAGTATTATAACGTTGTTTATAATAACATATGGATGGGTAGGGACTTACGGGCCACCCTGTATATATAGATATATATATATATTATTTATTATTGCTGTATAGTGCTGTAGATAAATTATTGACAGTGTTTACGCATCTAAATTGTAAATTCAAGGATTTATGGTTCGCATCACATTTCTGCAGAAATGCGCTGTGCACTTTGGGACCATAAGTACACTATAACGGTGTTGTTCAGGTTGTGTTTTAGCGCAGAATTACCTAATGGGCTATTTACAACCTGTCTGTGCGGAGGATCGAGCACTGCAAGTCCTAAACCCACCGATGACCCAGGTTGGACCTATAAGAGTAAAGTTCAAATTCCATGGATAATATTAGCGTATGAGTTGGTAGTAAGTGTTAACTACTAGCTACTAGTTGTCTTCATTTAGTTTATCTATTCAAAATTAGCACACATAGCCATTGAGTTGTTTTCCACGAAATTCAATAAACAAACATTAAACAATTCTATAAAATGAGCTGACAAAACTAAATAATGCAATAGCCCAAGACATCATAAAATTAAAATTAATAGTAATTAGAATGCACTGAATCGTCTGTTGGATACATTCACCATTAAAATAATTTTGACCGCTAGACCAGTAACACTGGGTTACTTTATGAGATTTAAGCAGAAAGAGTCAAGATTGAAAATGTGAAAACAAACTATCTTCAATTGGTCATAAAAATTGTTCAAAGTGTAGGATACGGTTGTAACAACATAATTATAGCCATTCTTTCTGTCCCAAAATTTTTCTCTCGTATTAGAGTATTAAACTATTTTCATCATCAAATGGCATTTACAGGCTCATTCATGCAAATATGATATATAGACAAAGTATCTGCAACATCAGTGAATGTCTTGAACCACTAAATTTTTATTAGGTCATAATATAACTACTCTCGGTAGTTATTATTACTATGACAACAACTCAAAGTTTTCCTGGCTTACAGCAACATTCCTTCCAATGCTGAGTCAATGTCTGATGGTCGCAGATTCAAATCCCCGTTACACCAAACATCCTCGCCCTTTCAACCGTGGGGAAGTTATAAAGTAACAGTCAATCCCACTATTCTTTGGTAAAAGAGCAAGTAGCCCAAGAGTAGGCGGTGGGTGGTGATGACTAGCTGCCTTCTCTTTAGTCTTACACTGCTAAATTAGGAATGGCTTGCGGAGATAACCCTCGTGTAGCTTTGTGCGGAATTTAAAACAAACCAATGTCTCGTTAAAAAGAAACAGGGAGACAAACATTCAAACTCCACTATCTACACATGTTACTAAAGGTAGAAGGAATACCATGCAGATGCTAATGTCGATTTAAGACCACTGAAATTCACTGACACTAGCATCCCCTTTCCATTTTTGGAATAATTTTCAGACACAATTTAAACTAGTAAGCAGAAAGCAATACCAAATGGATGTTACTTTGTGCTTTAGGCTATGCAGTCTGCATTTTATGCATTATAACAGTACTAAAATGTTATGAAACATTAAGAAAACTGTTTTATTTGGGAATATTTCAGTCTTCATGATTAAGAAACATTAAGTCACAATAAACAGACATTGGTTAGGTTAGGTTTATCGTGACAATTACCTCACGCAAATAATTTCACCTACTCACAAACAATTCTGTTTGTACTCTTTGAAATGTTTTAACCTGTTGCCAATAAAACAAAAGGTAAAACTATGTTTCATTGCCAACATAGCAGAACCCAAAATGTTACTCTAGCATTTCACATGAAAAATCACTCCCCATGAAATACAGCAGTATTCAAATTAAAATACTCTCTTTCACATTGATGAAAATAGTATGCATGCTGTATTTTCAAATAATGTTGCACTGGCCAGCTGTACTGTTAATTTCATAATTAGATATCTTAACATCTACCAGTTGTATTTTCAGTGAATGGTTTATTTATGTTCTTCAATACTCTGAAATAATAACGTACCGTATAAATAGGGCCCGGCATGGCAGGGGGGTTAAGGCGTTCGACTCGTAATCTGAGGGTCGCGGGTTCGAATCCCTGTCGCACCAAAAATGCTCGCTCTTTCAGCCGTGCGGGCGTTATAATGTTATGATCAATCCCACTATTCGTTGGTAAAAGAGTAGCCCAAGAGTTGGCGGTGATGACTAGCTGCCTTCCCTCTAGTCTTACACTACTAAATTAGGGAAGGCTAGTGCAGATAGCCCTTCAGTAGCTTTGCGCGAAATTCAAAACAAAATACCGTATAAATAAATAACCATTAATATGCACATTTTGACATATATATACATTTATATTTCCACAGTATAAATCACCATATACACTTGTAGCTGTAGACAGACTGACTACCTCTAGCATTATGCTCCAACCCAACTCGAACTGTTTCCGTGAACTGTATACATATCAATAGTTACAGTGCTGAAATGTGTCAGCATCTGTGAACAATAAAACTCCATATTTTTACAGGTATTACAAAACAAGCAAATGCCAGAATAATTCATTTGAGATAAGACTTTTAAGCTACAATTATCCTATTGTGGATTAATATTTATATCGTATCAATCTAGGCTAAATACAATAAGCCACTGTAAGATAACACATTTTATCTTTTAATGGTCATGGTTGTATTTATCACTCATTTAGTACTTACTTCTATCGTTTAGTTTATCTATAAAAAATTTAGTTGCATTAAAATGCTAACTCACTTTCTAGGTAATCATTTGTGTTTTGAGTAAATATGTGTTTATCATTCATCTGACACCTGCTTCTCCAGCAGTGATGTATGGATACTATTAGTGTAACTAAACACTGTGTTACCTACTCGGTGAATAAATACCTTGCCAGAAGCTTCACTAAAATAGAGAGAGTTACGAAGCATTTAATGAATGATACAATTAATGAATTATCATTATGTGTCACTCAGTATTGCTGTTAATGTTGAAAGGCATTTTTAGAATATTGTTTTCCTGGTTGTTGTTGTTTTTATATAAGAATTGAGTTTTTCTGTCTGGTTCTTTTCCCCGATTCTATTGTTTGAATTAATACTAAAATTTATAATATATTGTTTATTTAATGTTAGAGTCAAGTCATGGTCAGACAAGTGTTTAGTTAACTGTGTTTTGGTAAGTGTTGAATTTGTTTCTAAATGTTGTTGTAGATGAATAAATTGTTTGTTTTTGTTGGTATTGACCCCTAATTATAACGACGTGTTTATTTTAGACTGTTACACCACAATAAAGTAAATCCACTGCCTTAGACTGCTACCAAATTCAGTAGTCAAACCAGCGAACTATTATATCGCCACATCCAAGTCCACTCATTATAGTCCAGCCCAAATAAAAATAACTAAGGCGAATTCAACGAAATAAAAACTGATTTACATTACGTCTTAACCAAAATACAACTCCCGCTGTCTATACATAGACATTCAAGTTTACTAAGGGATTTTAGCAAGCATGTGAAAGATGATTCCAAGAACTTTTCATCGTATTGTAAAGTGTAGGCGACTACTTCATCAAAATACGTTTCTGAATATCCCAGAAAGTAAGGGTTGCAACATATTTTAGGGTGCACTATTGAGGTTCTAGCTAACAAATCCTGTTGTATATCATAATGATGTTTTGACTATTATATTCACTAACAGAAACCATTCTAACACTGCAATAACAAAGACGCTATGAGGTGCTATCCTACGGACATTGCATTTTGGCATTGGGCTCAATGGCTTTGAAAGTAAACGTTGCAAAGCTCTTTCATTCTAATATATTGTATACGATCAAGAACTGCCCTAAATTTCTGACAGCTAAAATCAGGGGTTCGATTTCTCTCGGTGAACACAGTAGATAGCCTGATGTGACTTTGCTTCAAGAAAGCATACACACAGAATGTAATATAAATGCTTTCTCAGACAGTATTACCTAAGAAATAGTCTGAAAGTGATTTCAGTTATTGGTTTCCCGAAAAAACAACCATACTAGCTTAATAATCAACTCGGAGAACAGTAAGCTATTGAAATTAGTTTCCTAGTTAGCGTGAATTTCTTCTGGTGCAACAGATCAGGTTATCCATGGTTTTGCACACACATATTAGTAATGTTCTGTCATAAAGCACTAATCAAAGTTTTGGCCCTCTTAATGATGCAGTAAATAACCCTCAACACTCACTAATTACCTCACGCAAGTTTCGAGAGAGCTTTAGAAATAACCAAGGTTATTTTCTGTATGTGAAAAACAAATAGTTTTATGCTAGAATTTATTCTCATTACACCTAGAGTGCCAATTGGCTTAATTGAGAGCAGATATTGCTGTAGCAATCTTGGAGAAATTGAACACCAACCACTGGTAGTATCAAGCAAAACCAAGGAAACGTATTGCTTTGTTTAGACCATAACTGAAGCACTTCGATTTTCACATGGTATCTTTACTTAAACTTTCACCAAGGAAATCTACTTCTATGTACATATTGAATTATAAGGGTTTATACGAGAATTGTTAGTTCCCTTTGCAACAACTTGTACAGATCACAGAAACTGGCTTTACTGTCCCATAATGTATGCTTAAAACACATAATAAACTCTAATAGATTATAGAGACCATAGGTTTAACACGCAACTGATCATTGTGTGAAAAGATCGGAATGTGGCTTTGGATTTTACAAAACTGTGTACAAATATCTGAGGTTAATGACACTGAATCATACACACATATACATCTTTCTGAGGATGGTTGTTAAGCAGTGAAAGTGATGGTCTTCTCTGCACAAATATTTCAATTAAGGTTTACTTGCTTTAGATCCAGAATGTCAGTCAAAATCATCTATCTACACTAACTTTGTATTGTCTTATTGTCTTCCTTGTGCAGTACACACATTGTCTCAGTAATCCTCGGGGCATAAAGAACACTGGTTCATAAAATTAGATTTCGTATTTGAAGGTCTTCAATATGGTGTAAATATTCTTGTCATTTGGATAATGTCGAAACATTTAGCGTATACATTTGTGTGAAATTTAATATATTTTTAGGTAAGGTGTGTTTTTCTTATAGCAAAGCCACATCGAGCTATCTGCTGAGCACACCGAGAGGAATCGAAACCCTGATTTTAGCGTTGTAAATCCGTAAACTTACCGCTGTACTAGCGGGAGGCTTTTACGGAAGATATAAACAATATTGAAAGTGATTTTCTGGACATTTTCCACATTTATCAAATAAGACGAAAATACTAAATGTAAACAAATAGATTCAATTATTGAAAAAATATCATCTTATTTAAACTTTTCTCTGTTTTTTAACGCGATAATCATATTTCTTGGTTGGATAAACTATAAAAACTTAAATTTATCGTTTTTTCCCTAACATTTGCAACCAGCCTTGAAACTATTACTAAATATTTTTGTATGTGATTTTTATATAATATATTTTTATGTAATGTGATTAATAAAAAAATAAATCACTTTGAGGTTTAACTTCCAGCGTTACAATAAATACAACATTGGATAAAAATGGCTTATTTGTTTGTTTTGAATTTCGCGCAAAGCTACATGAGGGCTATCTGCGCTAGCCGTCCCTAATTTAGTAGTGCAAGACTAGATGGAAGGCAGCTAGTCATCACTACCCACTGTTAACTCTTACGCTACTCTTTTACCAACAAGTAATGGGATTGACTGTAACATTATAACGCCTACATGGCTGAAAGGACGAGCATGTTTGGTGTGACAGGGATGCGAAACCCCGACCCTCAGATATACGAGTAGAGCGCCCTAACCATCTGGCCATGAAAAATGGCTTATTTCCACTATGGATATGTAAAAGGTTTTCTTTACAAGTTATATATTTTAACTGACGAAGTTTGTACTATAACCGATGAATGTTCTGTGGAGCATCTGGCTTAATACAAAATCTGTAATGTTATGTGTTACTTAATAACTTTTTCTATACTTTTAATGAATAAAAGTTTTCCAATCGTTTTTCAAAAACTTCTGAAGTGTCAAATAGATCTGTTGGATCAGCTTTATAGAACATCAATTTTTTTCTGAAATTTTGTACTGTCTAAACGTATGAAATTGTAAGATTTACTTTCTCATTTATTTAGTTATGCTTTTCTCAACTTTGAACAATTACAACTGATTTTTTATGTTATGCTAAATATTTCTTAAGCTTCCATTTATTACTGTAATATAATAAATTTACATGAAATGATAAAGAGCAGAGAGATTGTTTTAACTATAAAGGTCGGAGTCTTCTTAAGGGAAAGCAGAGCATTTACAGGTTTACAATGCTATGTCAGGGATTTACCTCTCTTTGGTGGATACAGCAAACTACCCAATATGGCTTTGCTCTAAAACAACAAACAATAAGAAAAGATGGAAGCAGAAAGAAACTAAAGTTATCAAATTTTCATATCCAACTTAATTGCATATTAATGTTTTATTAATATTATTAATATTTTTGCATTACCATTAGTTTAGAATGGCGGTAAGCATAATGCGTGTGTTTTTGTTGACATTGATACAGCTATGGTGGTAATGATAATTTCTCACTGTTTCTTGGGTATTTTCTCAAACTTTAACTTTGGAAAGGTCTTCTTTGGGTTGGAAATGTAGTACACCAACTAAATATGCGTGTACATATCTCTACTACTGTGGATTTTCATGCAACATCCAGTGGTCAATATGATCAAGTAGTAGTGCTTTTTGTTTTTTTTATCTTCCCGTGGTTTGGACTGGCTTACATCCAGTGTTTTGGCCCTGGTGGATAGGATGATGTTTTCCTGTCCGGTCCCAGTTGTAAGTTGTTTGATCATGAGGTGTTAGCCATGGAAAGAGCTACTGATTCCATAAATTTCACATTGAAGCAACTAACAGTTTCACAAAGAGCCACAATGTGAGGACTCTGCCGGTAGAATATGGGTTCAGTGTCAGCTGTAGTCCGTCCGAGAGATGCCTCCTAAAGCTAAGTCGCTATTTCTGTCTGCTATATCTCGATACACGTTAGCATATTACTGTCTATGAAACAATAAACTGGAGTTTCTCATGAAGTAACTAATCATAAAAAAATTTAGACAAAATAAGTTTTCAGCCAAATATCATTCAACCTCAATTAATATTTGTTCTGCTCTCTACACAGTATGTCAGTACACACCAATAAATATAGGCTAAGTACGATATTCAATGGCAAAGTACATTTATTATCATATGTGGCTATAAAACATCAGAAGTCCAATTCTCACTATACTAAACCATCATTTAGAGGTTTATCCACTCACTACAGTAAGCCTCACAATAAAAGAAATAGCGCTTAAATTCTGCGAAACAAGGACTCTACCAACATAAATAACCCCACTTAATCTGTTTCCTGTGCTGACGAAAAGCACTACTCCCTCACTATACCTGTGGATCTTACGTTCAAATCTTGTATATTTATGCTTAAATGCTACTTATAAGGTGGAGCGCCATTAAGCTGCGGTATTTGGGGAGGTCAACCTGCTTAACCGCGGCTTAAGTGGTCTGCGGCTTAAACCTTTGTGACTGAAAAGCCGAAGTCTCCAACAGCTCCGACGAGGAGCCTCATCCGGGCCATTGCGTGATCATCATAATATTAATGTATAGACTATTCAGATACAATTGACAAGTGCCGTTTTAACACAAACGACCAATGCATTGCGATGGTTCGCTTTTCCCTGTAAAATTTCGTCTTCCCGTGTTACATGCGGGCTGCCATGTCAATATGATATGCTCACTATTAATTCAGAAACTGAAGTGATTTCTATTGGGTTTGTGGCCAATATTTATACAATTCCATAAAAAATATCGGATTATCAAATTAAAAATAATACTTTAATTATTGATCACTTTTTTTACGGATTTACTGCGGATTAACTTTAATGTATGGAGAGGTGTGATTCGGTAACAATGGCGGCCTCCATAAAGCTGACATAGAGAGCGGATAAGGTAGATTAACGGTCGATTTCTATTGTAATATATTTTATTTATTTCCCAAATTAAAGCAAATCCTTTTTAAATATCCCCTTAAAGTTATAAAGACCAGGAGAGTGTGAGAAACTTTAAAAAAGCCAGGTAGTAGATTTAATACATCAAAAATTTTGGGACAAGACTTGCTACAGCGGCTTAAGAGATTTCGCGGTTTATTGGTCCGCGGCTTAATTTTAACTGTATTTTGCACATTCATACACATATACAATGTCATGCGTTTTTTACATGAATATCCCACTGAAGTTCATCAAAACATTTCACATAGATGCCAGGAAGTCAAAGATCACAATGTCCTTTCAGCACCTGAATGTATTGTAAATCCTAGAAAACATCTTCACTCAAGCCAATTTTAAATGTTTTAGGCATTAATTTTAATGGTATAAACTGTCTTACTTATAGTCTAATCAAGTCGTTATCATATGGTATGGTGTAAACATCTTAACTGGAATATAACTCTACACCTGTATACCACTTGATAACTCAGAAAATAAGAGTCACACTTCCCTTTCAGTGTAGAAATGCGTTTGAATTTGTAGCAATAATTTCAGGCAGTGAGATATAGTAGATGTTTATCCCATACAGTTTCGTGAAATAAAAACTTCATAAACGTTAGCTTCTCATGGTTTGTAATATACATTCTTCAAAACCTTACACAACTTAGCAAATAGTTGGACGTTAAGATTTGTTCCTTGGTCCAAGTGGATTTCTTCAAATGTTTAGAATCGTGCTGGACATTATACAGTGATGGATTATGTTAATAAATTAATCAACAATAAAATACTCAATAATTACCAGATATATTGACTACGTCATCCAATCTACAGGTGAAAGTCCGAGTATATCCAGGGCTATTTTAAACAAAGAATAACAAACAACTTCTTGTTAGTATAACTTTGTATTTGCCAGCTTTTCTTTTAGGTAGATCTCACAATAAGATCTTTATACTATTGCTCATTGTCTTGATGCAAATGTAGACAGAAAACTACGTTTAAGTGTTAGCACATAAGTGAGAAGCATCCTGTTGCATTTTGCATTATGCAAAGTATAAAGTATCACATGCCTAAAAGCTTTTGAGACCTATAGCTATATCAGAGTTAAAAATCATATCTCAGAATTTTGTTTCGCAGTTCTATGATTAACTCAAATAAAATTAATACAAGACATTGCTATAACATTCGTTTTCTTAGTATAACTACTGGGATCAGTCAAGCATACTCATAAAGTTGTGTGTTCTCAACTGTGTGAAATCTCACTTGCTTGCTTATTTATCAGTCAATGATCTCAGAAATTCTGATAACAGTGCACTTGCTCTCATAGTAGTAAAGCAAAATCAATTTTATCAATACAGCTAGTTTCAGCTACATACATTCAGTTATTAGACAAATGACCATTTCAGCTGAATGATTGTAATTACATTTCAAGACCAGAACTATGCTATTTTCAGATAGATAACTGTTCAAACAAGTGTAGCAAGCTGAACAAGAGACAGTGATTTAGCATATGTTCTATTACCTCAGTAGATTTTTACCAATATACTAGATCAGTTCTGTAATACATAATGGAATGCCGTTTATACATTCAAACATAATGTGAATCACTCCTCCAAGTACATGAATAGAGTCCATTACTCTCGGGACAAATCTGTTGTTCAATTAAATTAATTTGATAAAATTTAATCAATTGTATAATTTGATAATTTATTTTAGGTCCATCCCCAAGACTCCAATGTCTAAGTCAAAATTGGAGATAATCACTTTCATCATGTAGGTGAAAACACCAAGAGTTTGTTATGGGACATGCCTCTCCACTAGCATCTAGTTAATTTAACGTTTATCAGAATGAAGTCTACATCAACTGGCCAGAAATAGACTGACAAAAACTTTTGAATACAAGCTGACTACTTGCCCCATCACCTGGGTTCTTCAGTTTTATGGAACTGTAGCAGCATTATCCATAACTGGTCCTCAACTCTCCAGCATCTGCTAAATGCTGTGTAAAATTTCATGTTTCATAAGTCTTATTCTAAGACAAGGTATGGCCTACCAGCATGCCACCGAAACAATCCACCATGGGAAGTCTTGTCCACTCACTGTTATTGGATGTGGCGGTGCTGAAGTTCATCACAACTTTATATTTGCTTAATATTTGCTTTAATTTTCCAGGCGTCTCTGGAGAGAAGTCCAGCCAGAGTACAATAATTACAGCTATTTCTGTACAATTCTTCTTCTGTGACCTTTTTCCTTGAAGCTATTATTTCAAACCTAGTCACCATTAGTACTGCCCTTGTTAGAAAGTAATGTCTAATACCTACGTGGTGTCTCATTGCTTTACTTGGCAGTCATTTCTCGAACTTTAAACTTAGTTTCCCATGCAGTTGACGCAAATTACCTGCATATATTCCAAAGTTTCCACCTCTCCTTCGAGTCTTGAATTCAGCCTAGTGGATAATAGTGTTGTTATAAATTAGCTATGACTGTATTCTAGTTACAGAGCTGCTTCTTATTTACCGCTTTTCTCTGAGTCTAGTCACATCAAGCATTTGAAGTGTTTAAGTAACTAGTCCAATTCTTTAATCGTGTCTTCGAATTTTGAAGGAAATGTCTGCTTCACCTTGTCTCAACAATAAATATTTGTGACTAATAAACAAGATATATCTGGTTGTAGCTGAGACACCTATGACATCAAGGGCAAACGGTTTTATTTGTGTTTAGGTATCTCTAAATTCATAGAAATGTTCAATCCATGCTCCTGACCCACAGAATGACAAGGTCCATATAACAACACGTCTTCCAGTTCTCTGTAGTTCCAGTTATTATTCATGGTCAATAATAGTTCCAAAAGCATGCTTAGTATTCCAAAAAAGCTTTTGCCTACTCTGTATGTTCTCCTGACCAAACCGTCAATTTCCGTTGTTTCTCTTGTCAATAAGACAGCTCCAGTTGACAGACTTCACCCAAACTTTGCTTCTCCCAATCTCTTTGGTTGATCATGGGCGACAATGGACAGAGAGGATATAATTTAGCTGCCTTTAACAGAAACAGTCTTGTTGTTCCATAATGTTCTTCTCATTTGGTTTCGGGAAATCAGCCCTCAAATTACTATGCCTTCTTTGAATAAAGGCTAAAAGTTGGCCAGCAGCTGTAGAAGTACCAGGCTGCAGATTTCCTTCTTGCTTTTGCAGCTGTGAATATTGTAGACATGAACCCTTGAAGCAACATGCTAATGTAAGAATCCAGGAGAGGACTTCTCTTAGACACTGTTACTCTCATATTAAAGTCTACCTAGAACTTCAACTTTCTTCTCTTACTCATAACTTCATGGTCTGAAAAATGATATTTACAGGTTTTGCTGAAGTAAAATTTGTAATCTGTACAATTACAAAAGAAGCAGCAAAAAGAAAAACCAATAACAACATCGAACGACAAGTTCTGTTGCCATATCGCCAAAATTGTACCTTTAACTTACATTGTGGTATTCTCAGGTGTACTGATAGCCAAAGAATCATAGTAATTGCAAATTAAATGAGTGGCAATAAATGTATCGTGGAGTTAAACTAAGTTTCTTGAAGAAGAAATGTAAAGTAAACCGAAGAGTCGATATTTTTATCTATATCCACAGGACAATGAATGTCACTGGTCTAAATAACAGAAGTCGTGAGAAGTTCTAGATATTCTTAAAGAAGTCAGAAGAAAATCGGCTTTAAACGGAAAGGACTATACACACTTGAACCAATACCATCAATTATATATATACATACAGTCATTACTCATCCCTTGAGCAAAAATATGGAGAAAACGTCAACATGATTGATACTGGGTGCAGAACGAAGTATTAAACTAAAACAATTCTCCAGAAACATCTTCTACAGAAGAATTCAGAATTTGTAAAAACTTACGTGAAATACAACTGTTCATTTTTCAAGGCTAAACGAAATAATATACATACAAATTTTACGGATACCACTGAGTGTTTATGGCTTGTTTTCTGTCACATTATCCAACAACTAGCAACTTCAACCCGTCAGCAACCCATTAGTTAGTAAAAAGCATCAATGAGGGGTGTCCAAGCACGTGATTATAAAAATCCATAGCTAATTTTAAAATTTTAGAACCAGTTTATTTTTACCACTGACTCGTACTTATATTAAATACTGTTATCAAACATACTCTTATTCCCTACAAGTCTTTGTATAATATGATACTTTCTAAACATATTTTACTTGCATTGTTTATCAAAATATTGTAAGTAATTAAGCACAACAAAACAATTCATTGAAAATTTTAAGTTAAACCTTTTAAACAATACATTTTTCATAACATACAGGGAAGAAAGCAATATTAGAAGCTTCTATTAACAAGATAAATATCTGTGTTAATAACATAAGTTAAAAATCTTCATTTAGTGGTTGCATTTTCCTTATGTGTTGGAATAACTGCTTGTTAAAATAACTATTATAGGTACAAATATCCCATTCATTTTAATTCGATAATCAAGTATTCATTTGTGAGAAACAACAATTAAAAGTAGATAGGTAGCAAAAAAATGAGTGTTGAAATAAAAAGGTAACTCTGGTAATTAAAAGATATAATAAATTCACGTGTGTAACTTTAAACAAGCTCTAAGAGTTAGTGTGCATTAAGAAAAACAACATTAGCTCACCTGAATGTACTCATCTTCACTTCGCAAATGTTCTGCAATAAACTCGATGGCTTCTGTGGCCCGATAAGCTTCTGGAGTTAGAAATAGTGTATCTGTTGATTCGCTGTCCCTTCGCTGAATCTCCAACTCTAAAGAAGACTTTCTAGTTACGGTACAGTTAGGATGATGGATATCAGAAAGTTCCACAAAATCTGTTTTGTTCTTAAAGTTATTGGGCTTGGTCTTAGGCGACCCATGGTAGTGTTGATGAATACCATACCCTGGCATCTCCATCATCCATTCCAACCTCGTCTTCCTGGGCCTTTTCATGAACAAGAGGATTGGAAAGTATTTTAAGAATGCTATGCGAATCCAATTGGGCATCCTATGGGTTCTTGGCCCACGAAAGTTCCAATTAATAATAATTACTGTAACCAATATTGACCCCGTATTCATGAGGAATGTGAAAAGCAGGTACTTTGCAATAAGCGGAAGAACCAGAGACGTTGGAGGCAGGATCTTCGACACCAACAATAAGAATACTACAAGAGACAAGAGAATGGAAATCCCTAGAGTAACCTTTTCTCCTGCTTCGGCCGGAAGATAAAACACAAGGATACAAAGGAATGAAATTAGAACAGTTGGTAAAATGAGGTTGACTGTATAGAACAGTGTTTTCCGCCTAATTGTAATGTAAAAGGAAATATCAGTTTCCGTTGGCTTTCCTTCCTTAGAATTATTGTATACGTTGAGAAAAGCTGGAACCTCCACAATGTCCCAGGTCCCACTCTTCCAGTAATCGGATAGATCAACCCAGTTATTGTCATCATACAATTTTAAGGACACTTGATCACCATTGAAGGTCCACGACCCAAACTTCATGACACATTTCTGCTGATCAAAAGGAAAGTAGGTGACGTCAATAGTACAGGAGCTCTGGTAGATGGCTGGCGGCACCCACATCACTATGCCTGTCGAGTAAATGAGCACGTTGGACTTGTACCGAACTTCGTAGTTACCATCAGCGCTGATGAGAAAATTAAGAGAAGCATGAACGAAGTTCAGGGATTTTAAAAACATAAAAATAGCTTAAAACAGAAAAAAATAATGGTTAATGTGTTTTTGCATATTGCGCTTTCTATGCAAATAGTAGAATTATGTACCTTTAAATCTGTCTTTTATTAAATAATTTACAACAATAAAATAATTCACAACAAGAAAAAATTATATAAGATAAATAAATAAACAGATGGAAAGGCTACTCCAACAAAACGTACGTATATAAAAACAACTGATGGGTTAAGTCTATATTTTTTCCACAACTGAAGGGAATTTTCAAGATCTGCATATTACTTTTCACGTACAGCTTCAGAGAGAAGAAACTTTTACAAAATGTGGAATATATAAACATAAGTTACGATTTATATGACGTTATGCAAAGAATCACGTTAGGTTTGTTTTAATTGCGCGCACAAGCTACACGAGGTCTATCTGCACTAGGTGTCCCTAATTTAGCAATGTAAGACTAGAGGGAATATAGCTAGTCATCACCACCTACCATCAACTTTTAGGCTACCCTTTTACTAATGAATAATGGGAGTGATTGTCATATTATAACGTCCCCACAGCTGAAACAGCGAGAACGTATGGTGAAACAGGGATTCAAACCCGTGACCCTCAGATTACGAGTCGAGTGCCTTAACCACCTGGCCACGTCGGGCCATTACGTTAGGACAGATAACAAGTAATGTAACTGAAAATAGTGTAATATGTGAAGTTAATTACATAATAATAAATCGCCTCTTTATTTTTACAATAAAATGTAATTAAAAGTAAACTTTCTATTACTCCAAATATTATTGCGCGATTATTTCATATAAAGTTTTGAAAGAGGAAAACAAGTAAATTTTTCGTATCAGTAATAACATCTTGTAGATCAAAGTTCTCCAATTCCAAAAATTTGTTTCTTTGTTTGTTGAACCTCGCGCAAAGTTACTCTAGGGTTGTCTGTGTTATTCGTCCTTAATTTTAAAGTAATATATCGGAGGAAAGTCAGCTAGTCAACACTTGGGCTATTTTATACCAATGAATAGTGAAATTAACTGTCACATTATAAGGCTCCACGACTGAAAAAGCGAGCATTTTCGATGATAGAATTCGAACTCGTGGCAGTGCATACGTTAATTACTTGTAAATATGCACATTTGTTGATCAAAAAAATAAAAAAGGGCTTTCGTTCATGTTTTACTAATTCCGTGTTTACATTAACATAGCCTTAATGTTTGTTAATTTTTATTTGTAATGAAGCACAAAGCTACACATTGGACTATCTGTTTCTAAAGTTGTAAGTCCGCATACAAACCGTACAACCTACCTAACTATAATCCTATCAATTGAAAGAAATCATAACGTTGAAAACCGAACCTATCTAAACGCCAGAATTCCGTATAACAAATAATGTGGTGCCTAATTGTTATCAGTGTTGTTACACGTGGACCAGTGGTCCGAGGGTCACGTACCCTTCCAATAATTAATCTAGGGACTAAATATTATTTGCTCCACCCCCAATATTTTGCTGACACCGATTTCTTATTTAGTCTTCCTTAAGGCACATGACTTGCTCTGCCAGCCGAGATGAAAGAATACAGCAGTTATTTGGCAGGCTGTAAACATTAGGCTTAGAGTAACCTTGTGTATTATATCTGTATAATTGTTATTACCTAAATTATTCTCATTATTTTTATTACCAACGATTTTGTACTACATGGCAAACAATTTAATTTGTATATGGTGTGTAGCATATAGTATTTATTACTGTGGGAAATGTTTTAAAGTGTTTCTTTTATTGGTTGTTTCTTTTTTTTAATTTCGCGCAAAGCTAGAAGAGGAATATCTGCGCTAACCATCCCAAATTTAGCAGTGAAAGACTAAAAGGAAGGCAAGATAGTCATCACCACCCACGGCCAACTTTTGGGCTACTCTTTACCAACAAACAATGGGATTGATTGATCGTTACGTTCTAATGCCCCCAGCCCCCTGCTAGTACAGCGGTAAGTCTATGGATTTACAACGCTAAAATCAGGGGTTCGATTCCCCTCGGTGGGCTCAGCAGATAGCCCGATGTGGCTTTGCTATATGAAAAACACTCTAATGTCCCCACGGTTGAAAGGGGAAGCACGTCTGATGTGATGGGGATTTGAACCTACAATCCTCAGTTTGTGAGTCAAGCACCCTAACCCCCTAGCCATGCCAAGAGTTGTAGCTGAGGGTTTCGATTAAACAAAATTTTAAAGTGTTGCATCAATGTATACCCTTGAGCAAACCAAGCAAACGCAATGGGAAATTTTAGCCAATTATTATGATTTCTGTGAGTCAGAAACACAAAGCGTGGGGCGCATGGATACCCGATGCGGTGTTATTACTCATCACACTCTCTACCAATCCATCCTCAAATCTAATTATATCTCCAAGTAGCGCGTTTTATATAAACAAAAATATATGTCTGGAATAATCGTAAATAGACAATCTTGCTTGTTTCAGCTGAAAGTACACTAACTACTGTTAGTTGAAGAATAAAAAATAATAGTACACGTGAAAGTGAAAAATGAATAAAAACATTCACGTGTGGGTCATTACACAGTTTCACCATTGACATTAGCTAGTAATGAGAAGGGTGTTCTTATTACTGTATTTGTTTGTATTCGAATTTCGCGAAAAGCTACTCGAGAGTTATCTGTGCTAGCCGTTCCTAATTTAGCAGCGTAAGACTAGAGGGAAGGCAGCTAGTCATCACCACCCACCGGCAACTCTTGGGCTACTCTTTTACCAACGAAAAGTGGGATTTACCGTCACATTATAACGCCCTCACGGCTGAAAAGGCGAGCATGTTTGGTGCGATGAGGATGCGAACCCGCGACCCTTGAATTACGAGTTGCATTCCTTAACCCACCTGGCCATGCCGGGCCTGTGTTCTTATTACCAGCTAATGTCAATGGTAAGAAATGGTAAGTCATAGTCATTTTTACTGAAAATTCGTGGTGGCTATAGTGTGTTCTGAGTACGATTTATTGATTTTATGAAGAAAGGTCCACCATCTGTAAACACCCATGTTTCTGTGTAAGTACTAGTGTGATTTCTTATTAAATGTTATATGAAGTGTTTTTGTAATTGGTAACGAATATTTACTTTATATTCCAATATTACATCAGCATACAAATTATAAATAAAAGGTTTTGTGAAAAATGGAACATTTTACATATTGTTTTGTAAGTATTAAATTTATAATTTCTCGTTATCATTAGAAACAGCAACAAATGTTTTTACACAATAATGCGTAAACAATTAACCCCTGCAGTGACTTAACAGTAAACTTTTCAGCGCGTATAACGCTAAACTGAATGTTCGATTCACACGGTAGATAGCCCGTAATGTAGGTTTGCCTTAAAGTGAATCAAGACTTTAAACAATAGCAATTTCATGGATTGCATACCCTCGATCCGCCGTTCATTTTCAAGATTGCATGCGTTTATATCGCATAACGTCAAATTTTACCTTCGAAAATTCAGAAATTCTTTTGCTGATGCATTTAATTTTATATAATGTGGTGAGTAGGCTCAACCTTAATCTGCTCACGAACTTTGGTACACATCCAATCACACTCCACTGAGGGATAAACCAAAAACTGCGACTTGCTCTAGTTTCCCATCATAACAAAAATGCTTAAAAGTGATCTAGAATCCAGATCACAGCTACAAAGGGCTGTCCCAACGAATAGCGAGGTTCACCGTCACTTTATAACACTCCTACAACTGAAAGGGCAAGCATGTTTGATGTGATGGGGTATACGAACCCACGACTCTCAGATTACGAGTCGAGCGCTCTAACCACCTGTCCATGCCGGGCCTAACCAAAAACAGTTAAAAGTTTTTGTTTTGATATAATTTTTTTTAAAGATAAATAAGGGTAGTGAGTATTGAAAATGTTTTTAATATTAAACCTGCAGTGGGTGATCGTTCTGAACAAATGTATTTTTTAATTCGGAAACTTATCGGTCAAGTAATTTTTTATTTGTTTTTAAATAAAAATATCATGTATCTGAAGTGAAAAATCGTTTCGCAGCTTATACGAAAAATGTAGACAAATGGTAAAGGACCGCTTTTCTTTTCGCGAACAGCCATATCCAAAACTTATTATGTAATTTTCGTGAAATAATTTAGGTGAAATGTGATATTTCAATGACGGCCAATTAGTGTTAATTAGTATTATTTTGACGATAACAAAATC
Organism: Tachypleus tridentatus; assembly: GCF_004210375.1. NCBI lineage: Eukaryota > Metazoa > Arthropoda > Merostomata > Xiphosura > Limulidae > Tachypleus > Tachypleus tridentatus. Next base: position 71,330,075 of record NC_134828.1, on the reverse strand, counting down.
ACAGTAAAAAACTACTTCTCACTTGTTGAACAGCACAATGTCCGGTTTCCATACTTTGTCTGGAGGTAATCTGAGCACACTAATTCCACCATAATCGGCTTCGTCCCATACGAGTTGGTAGTCATTCCAGGCCTAAGAGACACAAAATACAGTAAGCAAAGCTCTTTGTAGAATCAAAAGAAAATATGATAAAATAAATATAAAACTAAGTAAGATCAGAGCACACAAATAGGTTTAACAGTACAATGTGATAATGAATTTTAAATAGAGTAAATTTTGGATCAATTCGTGATGGCAAGAAACCCACTTGAATTAAAAATGTATTTTCAAGACGGATGGTATGGGTATTAAAACTTTAATTAGTATGAAGTACTGAACTGTACTTTATTCTAATTAAAGTTTTAATACCCACACCAGCCGTCTTGATAATTCAAAATTTGGACCAGAAACAGAAGGAAAAAACCGTTTCAAACATACGTACCATAGCTAGAAGAAAATGTTTTCAAATATACATACTGAGAACAGGAAATTCCAAAGTAGATTTAAATATGTTTATACGATTAAAACTCGGTATGTGTGAATAAAGAATAACAAATATACCACAAACAATGAGTGAATTTAATAAATACTTAAAACCAACGTTTCTTGTTTACACAATTTTAAAAACTTAGTTGAAGCCGTCAACGGCTTCCACATTAGAAACACGCTCCACATTTACAATATTGCAAAGCCTTTCAAGAGTTATCTACAAGACATATTAATTTAATGGATGGTTTATGTGCAATTTCATATTATTTATATAACGAAAATTATTCAAAAATTCAATTAAACAAGATAAAGTTATTACCAAGATTAATAAAATGATATGTAACATAACTTATTACTTATATTAGAGGCGTGAAAGTTATGAGAAATAAAAATTAATATTTTGTACATAGAATAAAATATGAAAGATTTGAAAGTATATAATAATAGAGAAGTAACAACGCAAAAAAAATACTGCGTTATTTTAAATAGAGATTGAAAATTTAAAACAACAGCAGTTTTTATTCTAGGTTTGAATGTAATATAATGGATTAAAATAAGCTAGGCAAATGTAAATTAACAAAAATATTTACAGGAGAATGTTATTTTGAACATATTTTGTCATCGTGTAATTCACGTGAAATGGTGAAATATAATAGTTAGTTACACCGAGAAGAGAAAAAATCACGTATAATATTGAAATATATAAAGATACTAGGAAAAGGAAAACTTTACATACAATGGTTAAATACTCATTGACACTAGGAACAGGAATATTTTACGTGTAATAATGAAATACATATTAACACTAGAAACAGGAAATACTTACGTGTAATAATAAATTACATATCAACACTAGAAAGAAGAGAAGTTCACACATAATTCTAAAATACATAGTTGCACTAGAACAACGGTTCTCTGTTTTCCTGGAACTTTCTTTGAAAATATTTCAAGTTGTGACTACCTCCACCACACACACACACACAATCACTGTACATACTCTAAAATATCCGTTATCGCAATGTTTTTCATTATTTCATGACTCTCCTTTTGAAAAACCTGCACTTGGGCATCAGACTTTAGAAAAACACTAAAACGTAGTTACATTAACATGGGGACTTTTATTTACCTATAGTATTAAAATACGTTAGATACACTAGGATAGACAAACTCAAGTTTTAATAATTATACCATAAACTAAATCAGACGTTGAAAGTGAGAAGTTTTAAATTAATTTTTATTATAGCACGTATTTACAGTGCTAAAACCTTTAAATATGAATCCTGCATGTGTAGAGCTTAATTTTATATAATAAAAATCATTTTCTGTTTTAATAAACTTACCAGTTGTAGCCAAACATTGGACGTCATTATCTGGTTCTTCTCATTCTGTAAATATATGTAAAACATAAGTTGATATATTTTAGTTGATATACTTCAAATATGCATCTTTTTCGCTACATTGTTTTTTTCGTTAAAATATTACATGTCTTATTTAGCAGATTTGTGGAATATATAATTATTATCGGTCCTTTTTTCTTACATTTCCTTCTTATTGTCCCACAGTGAGACAATATTTACAAAGCTGAAATCAGGGGTTCGATTCCCCTTCAGTAGACACAGCAGATAGCCTGATGTGGCTTTGCTGTTAGAAGACACAACACACACACTTCTTCATATTATACAAAATGTATGTTTATGGAAATTTTCGAGTTTTGCAAAGAGTATTTTAGAATGTATAAATAAATAACTTTTTGACATTGCATAACTGGTAAAAGTTTTTAACGGTAAGAAAATAAAAACATAATTCTGTAAGGTCACACCTCAATCAAAAGAGAGAAGGATATCATATGAAATTTAAAGTATCAGTTGCACTTAACTGTAGACAATAATCAGTTCGTTGTTTGTTTTGGGTTATCATGCGAAACTATATAACAGGTATCTGGACTGATTTTGACCTAACAAACTAGAAGGAAAGCAGCCAGTCAACAACACTACTACTAACTTTTAGACTACTCTAACCGAATAGTGGGGGTGAGATTTAACCGTCACTCTGACAACGCATCCAGGATTTAAAATGCGGCGGTACCATTTTGGTGTGCGAACCATGAACTCTTGAATTCATATTCTGTCACAGTTATTTAAAGAGTACTTAAGCTGAAACATTTAGTTAGGAACGTTAAGTGTTTGTTTAATTAAGCGCAATTACTGTTATTAAAAAGTCGTGTATTAAGTTCACTTTCATGAAATAGATAACTTGACAAGCTTCCAATTCCTCAATGTGGGGTTTGATTCTCCGCTGCAGATAGAGCGCAGACAGCCCATTTTGTAACTTTGTACTGAAATGAAACTGTACTTACTAGTAAAGGCCTAGCATGGTCAAGCGTGTTAAGGCGTTCGACTCGTAATCCAAGGGTCGCGGGTTCGAATCCCGGTCGCACCAAACATGCTCGCCCTTTCAGCCGTGGGAGTGTTATAATGTGACGGTCAATCCCACTATTCGTTAGTTAAAGAGTAGCCCAAGATTTGACGGTGGGTGGTGATGACTAGCTGCTTTCCCTCTAGTCTTACACTGCTAAATTAGGGACGGCTAGCGCAGATAGCCCTCGAGTAACTAAGCTCGAAATTAAAAAAAACAACAAAAAAAACAAGTAAAGTTTAAATATTTTTGTGAGAAGTTGTAGAAAGTAGAAATGGGTAAATTATTAGCTAAAATATTGTTTGAATTTAATTAGATATAAAGTAAATAAATCTTTGAAATGAATTGGAAGCGGTATCACAGAGCATAATTCATTCTGTAATAAGTTAGATCTATATAAGACGCACTTACTTTAAACGAAATTAGGATGTGATTAATAGCCAAAACGTCTTGGAGTAAAATAGTTTTAAATAAGTATTAATTCGGTAGTTGTTTAAAATCTGTCAAGAATAAGACTAGTGGCTGAAATGTGGTGCATCACGTTAAATTTATCACACTGGTTAAATAATTCTATGAAACTGGAATTGAAGATTATTAATAGTTGAGACGTGGAGTAGTGAAGAAAATGATTCTCTTGCAGAGATTTGTAATTGAAGAATGGAGATGAAAATCACAGCAAATAGAAAGTACGAGGGCACCTCAGATTATAACATAATTCATCCGAAACATTTATCACAGAAAACATTACATAAATCGTTACGTTTTGGATTATCGCAGGAGCGAAATCGGTTATAATATGTTTTAAACAAGATCATTTACTTTGTTCATAAATAATATAGGTTGCATATGGATTATAAATGACTACCGACACAATGTCTGATTAAAACTTTGCATCTTCATACTAGATGGATTGGTCAAGGATTTGTAAGTTTCAGACATAGCAACCATAATTTAGAAGTGCCAAACAAAAAAAGGCTAAACAGTCACCAGACATGTTTAAGATTTGGGGTTAATTCCCCCAATTCCCCATAGTTTTAAGTGACCTCAGGTAGATCGTGTTTTCTTATAGGAAGAGATTGTTTAAATGTTTCAGTGAGAACTGACAGACTCATAACTGAAGATTCCAAAAGAAATGTGATGGTTAATGTTTTGTTTGTATGTATAGAAATGTTAGGTATGCAGGATTTTGATAATTTGGAAGTGGTTTTTGAAAACAAATCTCCCAAGTGCACGCATGTAGTGTTTCCACAGTAGGTAGATTTATAATTAACTCACACATACGTGAATAATACACACACGAGCACAAGACTATTGACAAATGATAAACTGTGCTTGCAGTGATAAAGTATTAACAATAACACATTTAGTATTTATTTATTTATTCATTTATTTATTTCTTGCAATTAAAATCTTTAGAAAATTGTCAAGTTTATTTTATCGGCAACTGCACGAGCCGCTTCCTCTAAAACCGTCCAGTCGCTGACTCAGCAGTAAGAATAAGGGCTTAAAACGCTAAGATCTGGGTTCGATTCTCTGCGGTCGACACAGTGCAGCTAACCCACAATGTAGTTTTGCATTCAAAAACCCACTTATCTGTACATCCACGTTATCTGTTTTATTCCCTTACATTCACATGATCTGTTTTATTTCCTTACATCCACATGATCTGTTTTATTTCCTTACATTCACATGATCTGTTTTATTTCCTTATATGTATAGGATCTATTTTATTTCCTTATATGCATAGGATCTGTTTTATTTCCTTATATGTATAGGATCTGTTTTATTTCCTTACATTCACATGATCTGTTTTATTTCATTATATGTATAGGATCTATTTTATTTCCTGAAATGCATAGGATCTGTTTTATTTCCTTATATGTATAGGATCTGTTTTATTTCCTTACATTTACATGATCTGTTTTATTTCCTTATATGTATAGGATCTGTTTTATTTCCTTATATCTACAGGATCTGTTTTACTTCCTTGCATTCACATAATCTGTTTCATTCCCTTACATCTACATAATCTGTTTTATTCCCTTACATCTACATGATCTGTTTTATTCCCTTACATCTACATGATCTGTTTTATTTCCTTATCTTCACCTAATTACTTTCATTATCATTAACGTTATGGTAATCAAACATCTTCATTCATATATCGAAAATAATTCTTCTTTCCTTAACACTTCAAGCCGGAACGGTTGGTATTGTATAATTAGAGTTGTTTCCACTGTAATAGCGCCCCCAGTGGTTTAACGATAAGCCTATAACACTAAAACCCAGGTTTAAATACTCATGTTGGACACAAAATAGATGGCCTATTCTGTTTTAAAACAAACAAAAAACTTTATTAAATTAATATTTGTTAAATGGGTATTTCCGTAAAACTAATCTAGCATATGGTTAACAGTTGAGATATTGTAGCGAAAGTAATTTGAAACAAAACATGTTGAGTAGTTGTTTAAACCTAATTTAAATAACTAACGAAATTTAACTTTATTTAAAAAGACTGCAGTAGACTTTCGAGATAAGCTGAAATACATATCGTCATAAAACTGGCACAAACTAATATTATTAAGCACTTAAGTATTTGGTCAGAAATAATGTTAAATTAAACATGAATAAATGTGAATTGTGTTTCTCTCTAAATTAACACCCTCTAATAAAACTTTCAAACTTTCTTCTTCCATATCTCTTGATACGGAATAAGTCAAAATAACACTTGAAATTATTATTTCGCTTAACACTTTTCATCATTAAGCACCTGAATATCTTGTCAGAATTAACAGGAAATTTAACGTTATTTTAATTAATGTTGAAATGCTTACCACATTAATGAGCTGGATGAAAGAGAGCCCAAAACTCACATTCACTGTCCTATTCGTGGCTTCCACTGGTCGGATTAGTTTGTTGTAATCCCGGAAGAGGTCACGTACGAGCCGTTCTTCATCTTCTGAACATCTCACTATTGAAACAAACAGTGTATCAAACTATTTCAAGTAACATCATATCAGGGATAAAGTAAGATATTCATCTTCCGATTATTGTGTAGAAAATCAGCCAATTGGATCTGTACTTCTAGGATTATAAACAAAACCTTATCTGTAAGCCATTAATATGCAGTTTTAAGGCTCAACGGTAAGTCCAAAATATTATAACTCTAAAATATAACAGTTGTAAATATGTATAATAAAGAATAGTTACTCCGTACGCGGAAAACCCAAGAACTCTTAACAAGGTACAGTTTTAAATTCCTTTAAATACAAACACAAGAAACGTTGGTAAAATGCACTTGAATACGTTGTATTTTAGTGATCTTTTATTTTTATATAAATTCTCTGGATTCTATTGCGTGTCAGTATAGTGAAAATACTAAATATTAATTAAAAACATTCCAATTATCATAATGTCCTGATGTAAACTGTTCCATTTGGCAACAGGAAAAGACCATTTTATTAAGCCTAGGGTGTTCACTAATATCGGAGCTTTGGAAAACTGATACAAGTCCTGTTTAAAATCTTCAATTGGAACTTAAGTAAATAATCTATATTTAACATTCTTTCATAAAGTTCTAAGATAAGGTACTCATATTATTCAGAAAACGTGTTTTATTTATTTGGTTTTAATATTTTGAAGGAACTAAAATATCTTCCGGAAGTACCTTATTTCAATCAAGCACAAATTCTCATTTGCAAATAAACTATGGCTACTTGAATGTATCATTGTCAAAGAGTGGGTTCTGGCAGTATCTCTTTTTAGACATCTTAAATGGTAAATTTATTAAGAATCTTCGTAACTGTCTCTCAACACAGACCATAATAGTACAATCTATCATTTGATTGATCTATTAGTAGATAGACTAAATCTTAAAAACATTAAGTCTTCTAAATGTAATTGAATGTGGAAGACAAAAACGTCGGTAAATTTGTTTTTCTTACTGGATCTTATTCACAACTAAATAATTACATAAAATCATAAATAAATTAAAATATTTAATTCAGTTCACAAGAGGTCACTGTGTTACTGAGTGCAGATAAACGGCTACTGTAATGAAAGTTTCGTGGATCTATTTTTCAGTGTTACATTTGCTTGAGCTAATAACTTATAAGTTATTAAGGCTAGGAATGCTTATATCCGTAAATATTAAAGACTCAAAGGTTTCAAATCGGTTTTAATTGAAACTCTCGGAAACATTCTGGTGTTGATGATCGCATGCGAGAAAATGGAGATTAGTCTTATGAAGGTTAATGGTTTATTGTTGCATTCGCGTGTTAATGAATGATACCCAAGAGCGCAAGGTTATAAGTGTAAATTAGTACTTTAAATGGTTATAATTCTGCCTGTACATTATTGTGTGTTTCCTCATTTTTATTTGTAAGCATTTTGTTTTAAGTAAGGGATGTGTTAAATTAAAAAAGGGGCCTCTTTAGTCTTAATGTCTAAAACGTTGCTATCGTGTGTAACGGTAAAAATACCGTTGATAAAACGGAACATTATCCGCCGGACGTGCCGAAAAAACGTTGACAGCTTCCATATTCTCACTTAAGTCAGGAAACTTATTATTGAAGAAATGTTTTTATGTATCTATCTACTCTCGGAAACATCGTCAGATTTTCTTTGTTTTTCATATAAAACTACTTCAGTCTGTTCGTATATGCTTAACGAGATTATTTTATTGTGTTACGTATTACTATTTATTTCGAACGAGTCTCCGATTTATTATGTTACTTATATTAACATATTAGTATTCCAAATAACCGGAAATTTGAATTTAGAAGTTAAACTGTTAACATCTATCAAACTTATCTTATTTGCTAATAAGATTGATACACACAATTTTCTTTTTTTGACACAAATGTAGTTTAATATTCAAACAAAAAAATATAATTTATAATTACAGTTAGTATTAGCAGTTATTACAAATGATGGTTTTTATATAAGTTTTACAAACATGCAAACAGTACTGGGTTTCATATCTGGTCTGGAACTGAATCTTTTATCCACGTTCACGGAAAACAAGTTAATTCTCTGTTGATATACATGTACTTTTGACGGCTGGCTAAGCTTGAAGCACCTGTAAGTTTCACCGGCGACAATATTTAATGTCCGCGTAGAAATACTAACTTCCAAAGATAATTCACAAAAGTAGAACGGTTTGTAATGGTCGAAATCTATAACGTTTCTAGTTCAATTCTATAGTTTCCAATTAATAAAGGTTAATCACAATTATAGCTTCCGAGGCCTAAAGCACATTGACGGTACTTGTCGAGTAACAATACTAATGATTGTCTCTCTGCGTGTCGGTTTTTAAACACCAATCACGCGAATTTCTGACAATTTTGACAGACACGACAGTGTTTAGGTAAAACAAGCATTGGGTCAAAGGTTAAGATGAGGTTTTTACATCTCAAAAATAAAAAAAATATATATAAATGTTATCTTCTCAGCTTAGCTTTTGCATGCAAGCTAGAGGCTCACAATGATTACACTTCCACGTAAAACACATACAAACACACAATCAAACAATAAGTAAGAGATAGATAAATAGCACAGACTTGAGATATGGACTTATTAACTTGTAAGTTTTACATGTTCCACAGTAATTCCTGTATACAAAATCCGAAAATGATATTCATGTTTCTCCATCATGTACAGATATTTCACTAAACGTCATATGCAATTTAACTGATCTTAATTTATACCTGTAATGTTGACAACCACTGGCTATAGATTTCTCTAGACCAATCGCTACGTGAGAGTCTTATCGATCGTTCTAGAACCCAAGATAAACACGTCGCTAGTATATAAACGGTTAATATGCTGCATGACGTGTTATTTCTAGATAGTATTTGTTTATGCGTACGCTTTGACATTATATTTTCTTTTCAATATTATTTGTTCGTCGCTATGACAACAAGAAGTATAGTAAATGACCCAAAATATTCTGTTATATTTTTGTGCTAAATTTATTGTAAACTTCATAAAGCAAGTTTTTTCTTCCCGATTTGTTAAAAATATCCTTAGACGATAGATAAAAATGAATATTATTTTTAAAATTGCGTATTTGAATAATACAAGACCTGTTTTTAAAACTAAAACAACTTTTATGAAGTTTAAATTTGCAGGCCTGTGTAGTACATCAAAATAAGACAGCCTATAAATACAACACGCTAGTTTCCGACAAAACTCGTGTTTTTCGAAACCCCGTGAATGATAACGTTACTGAATTAAATTTCCTGTAGTTAGTAATTCAGCAAGCGTTTACACCGTGTAGTAATAAAGGTAGTTACGACGTAAATTTGGTTTTCCACAATATCGCTAGCATTATTACTGACAGTTTTGAAGATTAATATCGTATCTGATGATATCCAAACGCATACCAATGAAGATATACATATTTTAAGGTCACAAGTTTACTTTTTTAACGGTTTTAAGGAATGAAAAGTCTTACATGATTAAGCCGGATATAAGCGGTCGACATATAAGATAGGCTCTGAACCTATTGCTGCAAAGGACAAAGATCTATGTCATTCTTATGTTAACATATGAGTGACATAAGATAAACGCAAGTTCTCTGCCTCTTTATTCGATGCTCTTTTTAAATATTCATAGTAGATCGAACAACTACGTAATTTGTTTATCCAAAACTCAACTATCTCCCAACATTAAATTAAATAGTATCTTTTCAATTAATTTACATAAAAAGCCCAAATAGGGAAAAACTAAAGACATATCTCATATTTTATTTCTACAGGTTACTGTAACATGATTCAACATGGATATAGTATGTCCATGTCACTTTCGTTTGGCGTTGACTTTGTGTATCTTGGAACGACATATTATTATGTACTGGGTCTATTTGAATCAACACTGGGGATCTGTAGCGTCCAGTGTTTAAAGATGTATTTTAAAAGATGCAGAACTATCTTTATGATCCATTTTGACACTCGGAATACCAGAAATGTTAATGGTTTGAATCTTCAAGAGACAAAACTTCGTTCCGGTTCATTTCACCCCACTTTAATTCCCAATTATGTCACGATGCAAAGAAATATATATTTGAATTTGTTATAATGATAATTAACATAATTTTTATTATTTCGCATAATAGATCGAAAGTTACCTAAATAAAAATATTTCATTAAATCTAATATCACTATGTAACAGAGTGTTTACTTTTCTTGTTCCTGGGCAGAAAGTGTTATTTCCCAATTGTTTATGCCTAAAGTAAATGGAAAAGACCGATTTTTCTCTTCAAACTTTGCTTTTGTGACCTGGGAGCGTATAACGAAAACATGATGAGAAACTATATTTGGGGGCTGATACATGAAAGTGATTTACATTAATAGTCGCAAATCTCGAAAAACTACTCACTTCTAAACATTTTTGTATAACTTTAGTATAAAATGCATGCAAATCATGATTCATAGGTTATTTTATTCAGACCTTATGTAAATGAAAATGTGCAAATTTGTCCCTTTTTACACAGAAAATAGGTCAATTTCTAAATTTTATTATCAAGGCCACAAAAGCAAAGTTTGAAGGGAATAGTGGCCATTTTCTGTACTTTTACAACATAAGCAGTTAAGAAATAACACATACTATCCAGGAACAAAATTTGTGTTGCATAGTGTTATTATCTATTTATGTGTGTGTGTGTTTTCTTATAGCAAAACCACATTGGGCTCTCTGCTGAGTTTACCGAGGAGAATCGCACCCCCTGATTTTAACGTTGTAAATCCGGAGTACTTATCCATTTATCTATCAAATGCTTCATTTCGTTTGAATTCGCATCACCTCAACAGGAATCAAAATATAAAAAAACGTACTTAAATTCTGAACATAATAAAAACATTAGGGCGAAATAATTGGAATTGTTACAAAATTCAAACCATTAATTCACTTGCTTATCGCTAAAATCAGGGGTTCGATTCCTGTTTGTGGACTCAACAGATAGCTCAATGTGGCTTTGCTATAAGGAAACACACACACACACTTGCTTATTTGTTTAATTTGCTTAAATCTTTGTTTCTGGTGGTGGTGGGTCTGTGAGTTCTTCTATGACCTTTAATCAAAACCAGTCTAGCCAATTCTTTGCAACAGTTCGTGACAGAAGGCAAACAAAGATGGATGTTAAGCATGTGGGTTTTCTTATAGCAAAGACACATCGGATTATCTACTGTGTTTTCCGAGGGGGAATATAGCCCCTGCTTTTAGCATTATAAATCCGAAAACGTATCGCTGTTTCACTGAGGGATGTGTGTGTTTTCTTATAACAAAGCCACATCGGGCTATCTGCTGAGGGAAATCGATTGTTTTGTTTTTGTTTTTGAATTTCGCACAAAGCTACTCGAGGGCTATCTGTGCTAGCCGTCCCTAATTTAGCAGTGTAATACTAGAGGGGAGGCATCTAGTAATCACCACCCACTACCAACTCTTGGGCTACTCTTTTACCAATGAATAGTGGGATTAACTGTAACATTATAACGCCCCCACGGCTGAAAGGGCGAGCATGTTTGGCGCGATGGGGATGCGAACCCGCGACCCTCAGATTACGAGTCGCACGCCTTAACACGCTTGGCCATGGCGGGCCTTAGAGGAAAATCGAACCCCTGGCTTTAGCGCTGTAAATCCGTAGACTTACCACTGTACAAGCGAGTTACCCACTGAAGAGGGGGGGGTAATGATTCACATGTGTTTATATAAAACAGTTAATGTAATAAGTGTGTATACTTCTGTGATAGAAACTGTTTTATATTTATATTTTATATTTATTTATATATATTATAGAAAACTGTGCTTATCTTGATAACTCCCCCGGTAGTACAGCGGTAAGTCTCCGGATTTACAACGCTAAAATCAGGGGTTCTATTCCCCTCGGTAGGCTTGGTAGATAGCCCGATGTGGCTTTGCTATAAGAAAAACACAAACACTCTTTATAACTTGTTTTGTTTTCTGTAAGTTTAGTATCAAATACAATTTTATAAAATAGCATCTTTAATTATTTGCTTGTAATTAAGCACAAAGCTATACAGTCGGCTATATATGCTGTGCTCACCGCGGGTATCAAAGCTGGTTTCTAACGATATAAGTTCATAGCTTTACCGTACTCCGCACTTTGAGACACCTAAAGTGTCGGAACGTTTGTTCGTTGTTGTTTGTTTTTTTTTTTATTTCGCGCAAAACTACACGAGGGCTAACTGCACTAGTCGTCCCTAATTTTGCAGTGTAAGAATGGAAGGAAGGCAACTAGTCATCACCATCCACCGCCAACTGTTGAGCTACTCTTACCAACAAATAGTAGGACTGACCGTCACATTATAACGCCACCACGGCTCTGAAAGGGCGAGCATATTTGATGTGACGGGAATTTGAACCAACGGCCCTCACCCTAACCGCCTGGCCGTGTCGGCCCTTGTAGCGTAACGCAGAACTGAGTAATCTTCTACGCCATTCGTGGATTCTTTCGTTTCGTCACTCTTATTACACATTTCAGTGGAGAAATAAATACCTCACAGTTAATACAAGCTGTACGTCAAACAAACACAGAGCAGTGGAACTTTTAGAATAAACTGTTTAAAAATTAACAGATACTATACTTACCTTCACGATATATCATCATAAGCTGAATAAACAAAAACAAAACCGGAAGTAAAGCCGGTGGACGTATTTTTAAAATTTAGGTTACAGAGTTATGTTATATAATGTAATGCTTGAAGTATAGCTAAAAATGTAGATAGACATTTGGAATTGTGAGTTGTAGTTTCTTTCCCGACCTTAAGTGTATAACAAACAAAGCTAAAATTATTTCTAAAAAAATGTATAGTATTTGTTTGTTTGGAATTAAACACGATGTTACATAATGGGCTATCTACGTTATGCCCATTACCGGTATCCAAACCCAATTTCTAGCGTTGTAAGTCCGCAGATATGCTGCTGTGACACTAGGATGAGGGTGTGTGTGTGATTTTTTTCTTATAGCAAAGCCACATCTGCTCAGCCCACTTGACTAATCAATGTGATAAACATTCTGATATACTTACAAAAGATATTTTTATGTATTTATTGTTTTAATTATGCAATATACAGTAATAGAACGTTTTAATCGTGTACAAAGTATAAATGCTTATAATGAGGAAAAAAATTGTCGCCATTTTTAAAATATTTTAATGTAATCTAAATGTAACATTTTAGATATATCTTTTTATCAAAATATTAAGGCCTTTACGTTTTGTTTACAAAACTAAGTTTTTGGTAAACATTGTCACTGACAACCATATTTGATTTTTTTCTAAATAAACAAATTTCAGTGAAGTTCAGTTTTACATTACTTATTTCAATTGTAATAAATGATGTAGCATAGGCTCAGATTATGCATTTATTGAACTTTATAGAATCAACTAGTTTAAATATCTTTCAATGTGTTTTCAAACAGAGGTGCAGCTAATGAGAATTTTCTTCTTTCAGTGCTTATGATGTTTTCATTTCTCCAAACAACTTTTCTTTGACCTTGTATCAGACATTAAATTTTGATAAAATTACTGACTTTAAAAATATACCACAAACTGAAAAATTGTAGTTTAATTTCCATAGGAAATTGGTCTAAGTATTAAGATAAAAATAATTTTATCCTCGATAATTTAAAAAAAAGTACGCAATAACGGGTAATCACAACACCTTTAAGATATAGAAAATTCAGAACTTGACGAAATAAATACAAACGACATCGACAGATATATTATGATCTATACTAACCACGTATAAGTTAAGCTGTTATTTTTAATAACCTTGCTTTTAAAGCTAACTGTCCTAATCATTGTAAGTAAAACTACTAAAATGATTATATTGGGTCTTTTGTATCCATATTCAACAACACCTACTAGTACAGCGGTAAGTCTACGATTTTACAACGCTAAAATCAGGGGTTCGATTCCCTTCGGTGGGCTTAGCAGATAGCCCGTTGTGGCTTTGCTGTAAGGAAAACACACAAACAGATATTCAGTGCATTTATTTAATACAGGGTACTAAGTTACTTTGCTGGCTTATGATATTTTTTAAAGTGCATAACCTGCAGTTACTTTGAGCATGGCTTCTCAATTTTTATACCTTATCGTTGTTTGATATAAGCTATACCCAAAGCTATCTGCACAGTTAAATAGCATAGTTATCTGCTTTGGCTGAAGCCGCAGTGAAATGCAGATGGAATGAGGACGGTGATAATAAATTTCGGTCACTGAAACGTGTTTTAGTGGAAGTTGTTGTAATAGCATTTCAAGACAAGATTGTTTATTCTTGCTGGATACTGATTAGACTGATAAAAGAATTGAAGCAGTATTGTTGCATGTTGGAGTAAAATGTGGTATTACGTATACGGGCCCGGCATGGCCAAGCGTGCTAAGGCGTTCAACTCATAATCCCAGGGTCGCGGGTTCGAATCCCGGTCGCACCAAACATGCTCGCCCTTTCAGCCCTGGGGGTGTTATACTGTTACGGTCAATCCCACTATTCGTTGGTAAAGGAGTAACCCAAAAGTTGGCGGGGGTGGTAATGACTAGCTCCCTTCCCTCTAGTCTTACACTGCTAAATTAGGAACGGGTAGCGCAGATAGCCCTTGAGTAGCTTTTCGCGAAATTCAAAAAGACAAAGACGAGATTACGTATACGAGTCATGTGCTAACGACTCCTGAACAAACAATTACTTGTCAAGCATTGGCAACGCTATTTGAATAGTAGCAGATGCAACATTTTAATGAACCTTGCATCACAAGAATGGCTTATGAGCTTTGAAAATCTAGAAGGGTTGATTACTTGTTGAATCATTACGTTTCATGAGTTAAGCTGCGGCTCTAACATCGAAACGCTGATGAACTATCTCACCAAATGGGCCAGAGTTATGCTTGGCTACTATCTTCCATACAGCAAAGAAAAGTATTAGTGTTAGAAATAGAGAAAATGTGCATAAAGATGTAACGTATGACACATGTACAAACAGTTATGAGCTCAAACAGGTGTTTCATACTGTACTTATAAACCACTTTGCATAAGATTGGAGGGCAAAATGATGTTACTTAAACATGTGCTAACTTTAAAAAATAATTTTATGACCGCATTTGCATTATATGGATTAAACACTGTGTTGCGTGATCAATTATTTCACTAAGTGCGCCGAAGCCTCCTCATTGATTGATATATGTTTATGTGTGGTAACAGTTTGGAATATTAGATACGTGCCATTCGCATCGACTAAAGGCAAACTCCAAAAGCTGTTATTCTATGAGTTGTACGTGGTATGGTACACACTAACATACCATCCATAGTCTGTTGATTATGTTGAACAGATAAGACATAATTTCAAGCAAATGCTCGTGAATTTATTCATCCTGACCAAAGTGACTGTGACAAACGCAATTTGCGTCATGATGGTGTACTGCGTAAAATGAAAGAAGTTGACAAGTTATTTGGTGAACATGCTCAGGGCTTGCTGGGAAATACAGCTTTCTATTATTGTGGTGTATGATTTGCTCCATAGAGCAAATGCACCACAATATCTACAATAATATGTGGAATACTGAGATCTCCATCAGTTGAACATGAATTAGTGCTTCGGCACTTAGGATATGGCATAAGAAGTACTGCAATAAAGTAGTAAAGTTTAACCGAGGGCACTTGTTATGGCTTTTAGATATGCGCCCCTGAAATGGAATTAACTCGCTCTGGTTGGTGAGGTTCTTATTTTATTATTTGATTCACTAAACTACAAACTACAGTATTCATGTTGTGTGTCATGTTGTGTGCACACTAAACACAGTGATAGGCTAAAGTTGTACGTTACTAACGATGAATCCCTCGCTAGTACAGCGATAAGTCTACGGATTTACAACGCTAAAATCAGGGGTTCGATTTCCCCCAGTAGCCTCAGCAGATAGCCTAATGTGGCTTTGCTTTAAGAAAAACACACACACACACTCACGATGAACCTCTCGGACACTCGTTTTATTAGAAATCAGAGGATGACACTGAAATGTCAGATGATGGCGAGAGCACAGTTTGTATATTATTTGAGGACGAAGATGATGTTAGAAGTACCTATCTGGCAGCCGGAGATGAGCAGACGATAGTGAAGGAACTGCATGGTCTCTCTGATGATCGATCGAGAACCGACGGTTGGGTTTAACTGCTAGACCAGATGTTTGAATGCTGGATTAACCGTTCATAGCAAATGGCGTTACTTACTTTCCATGTTGTTAGGAAGAGTTTCCGATGACATGTATATCGGGCAATGTGTGGGTACTGTGTCAATGACAATGGCTGATGTTGGTAAGCATAATATTCAGAACATACACTGTTTGTATAACTGATAAACGATCACTAAAATTTGGAACTATACTATAAGAGTATCCTATCCTAAACCTTCCGAACTATGGAGCGATCCTCAGTGTTGAGATACTTGTTTGAAATATCCTGATAATCACTCGTACTAAGTAACGAAAATGACCACTCGATACTCGCGAGATACATATCTAAGATAAACAGTGTCATTAGATGTTACTTCTAGAATATTTTCATTTACCAGAACTGAAAATTATTGACAGGGTTTATAATGCACCTGAAAGTTGAATGGACTTTGAAATCTCCGCTTTCCAAGCATACAGGTGTAATTTTGCGACGACAATTGCACAATGTTTGTATATACTGAGACCTGCACGCATACAGTGAAGTTGTTTTGAATCGGCATAGAATATACTAGTTAATAATAAAATAATTATTATCGTACATGTAAACGTTTTTGCTTCACTTAGTTTTGCTAATGTTTATTTTTCTGTAAAGAGTGGATCTAATCATAGATGGCAGTACGTTATCTTGATAGTGTAGTGACTTGTGTGTAGCCGATAAGAATGATAAGTATATTTTAATACTAGCTGCAGTACACAGTCTGTATGTTCTGACTGTAAGATTGCTAAGTAAACGAAGTGTGGGAGATTAGTAAGGTTTGTTTCGAATTTCGCGCAAAAGGGCTACGCTAGCCGACCCTAATTTAGCAGTGTAAGACAAGAGGGAAGCAGCTAGTCATCACTACCCACCGCTAACTTTTGGACTACTCTTTCACCAAAGAATAGTAGGATTTATCGTGTATAATAACGTCCCCACAGCTGAAAGGGAGAAACTGTTTGGTGTAACGATGATTCGAACTCATGACTCTCAGATTACGAATCGAGTGCCTTATCCATCTGGCCATGCAGGGTCAATTCAGGTCATCAGAAGATAATTGTTTGTTTGTTTTTGCATTTTCCACAGAGCTAAGGTGGGCTATCTCCGCTAGCCGATTTTAATTTAGCTGTGTAAGATTAGAGGAAAGGCAGCTAGTCATCACTACCCACCGCTAACTTTTGGGCTACTCTTTTATCAATGAATAATGAGATTTGACCGTCACATTATAGCGTCCTCATGGCTAAAAGGGGAGGATGGTTGGTGTGACGGAGATTCGAACCAGGAACCCTCGGATTACTAGTCGAGTGCCCTTAACCACCTGTCCATGCCGGGCCTGATGTTAAGGTCATTCCATTTCATCTCAAGAGCATGAAATGCCAAATCTTCATGACAGAAAACTAGAAGTAAGCCAGGTGAGTGCTTGCTATATATAAGTGTGTGCGCGCGCGTAAGCTATTATTGCCCTGTGCATTTTCTGGTGAATATACATTTCATTGTCTTAGCATTTCTTAAGATCACACACACACACATATATATATATATATACACACACACAAATGGATGTGTGGAGAAAATGTTAGTAAAGAGAGAAATTTTGTGGCCCAGTCTAGCGAAATTCCTTTGAACAAACGTGGCAACAATGTGTGTTGATGTGTGTTATAATGGTCAACATGGTGTGTTGATGTATATTATAATGGTCAACAATGTGTGTTGATGTGCGTTATAATGGTCAACAATGTGTGTTGATGTGCGTTATAATAGTCAACAATGTGTGTTGATGTGTATTATAATGGTCAACAATGTGTGTTGACGTGCGTTATAATGGTCAACAATGTGTGTTGATGTGTGTTATAATGGTGAACAATATGTGTTATAATGGTCAACATGGTGTGTTGATGTATATTATAATGGTCAACAATGTGTGTTGATGTGCGTTATAATGGTCAACAATGTGTGTTGATGTGCGTTATAATGGTCAACAATGTGTGTTGATGTGAATTATAATGGTCAACAATGTGTGTTATAATGGTGAACAATGTGTGTTGATGTGTGTTATAATGGTCAACAATGTGTGTTGATGTGTGTTATAATGGTCAATAAGAATGAAGGAATGTAAGTTGAAATTTCTTCGTTTAGTTGAACTTTGTCAACTGATATTTATATGTGATGTGGAAAGTGAAAGTTGAATATATCAGCTCATAGATGACAATTCGTACAGAAAGCGCAACTGTTGAGATTTTGCTTACGAAAACAATTGACGTTACCATAGTTACCATGCGTAAGGTATGAGGCAGCTCGTCGAACACTATAAGCATATACAATATGCATTGTCGATATGTATGCATATTATAACATCATACATATATGGTTATATGCAACTAGTGTTTCACACGAATAAAGCAAATACATAAAGCCATTCTTGAATATTATGTTACATGCACAAACTTACTAGAAGTAAACATCTGTCAGGCAACAAATAAGTAAAATAAAAGATTTGATCCAAATGGTAAAAATATGCTTTCTTTACTAGCTGTGAATCACCTTTGGAATGCTTACGTTAACTTAAATAAGTTTGACAGTGCAGTGATCAAACGTTCATGTATTTCATTTCGTTTCAGGCAAGTAATCTCTTGACCCTCGAAATTTAATTGACGTAAATAAAGATGAGGCGCCACATAAATATTATCCTTCAAAACTGAAAAATGAGAAAGTATCTACCGAGCCACTAAGTCACTGCCGCAATAAAAGTAAACCATTTGGTAGTCTGAGTTGTTAAAAGTGTTTAGTTGGAAAGGCACTTGTCTGGTATGCGAAAATCCTCAAACTCGAGATTTTTTTTTTTTCATTTACTAAAGAGAGTCTGGGATATTTTGTTAATCTTTCAACATGGATGAAAGTTACGATAACGTCAGAGAATGCAGATGCAGATAAAAACGGTGAATTCATGTTGAGTGCAATGATATTTTAAAGCCGGTTTCAAAGAATACTCAGAAAAAAAATACAAAGGTTGGATGGAAACCTTATCTAAAAATTTTTCTTCGAAAAGATGAACGACAAGAACCATATGATGGTTTTTCATAACATGTATACAATTTTTGAAACAAAATTTACTGATTTACATTTATTCGTTCTAAAGAACACTTACTAATGGGATTTAGAAACAGGATCATATTGTTCAAGTTAAGAATTAAAACGTGAAAAAGTACAATTTTTAAACATTTTCTAACTATTTACTTGAAACGTATTCTAATATAATGCTCAGGCCCTGTGGCATCCATTGTAAATACGAGAGTTTGTTTTAATTTAACCATAAAACTACACAATGTATGATTTATGCTTTGCCCACCACGGGTATCGAAACCCGGTTTTTAGCGTTGTAAAGAGGGATATAAATTTAAAACAGTTAAAATAGAATGCATTAATAAACAACTAACGGTATCTTTGTGTAGTACTGTCGCTTTAGCATTTCAAGAACCAGCGAAGTTTGTTAGGTTTCTAAATTAAAAAGGAAAATGCTTGACACAATGAGTTCTTTATCTTTTTCGAGCACAGAAAAATAAGGAACAAATCGAAGGTTTGTCTGAGTGAGATGCGTCATAGAACAAATAGCTCACTTCAGGTCGGGGCAAAAAATATCAGATACTTAAACGTTCCTCAACAAAATGTACATTAATCTACAAACTTATCTGGCACCCGACAACAATCAATAACTATCAGACAAATGCTTAAACGTGCCAAGCAAGTATTGAAACGTAGTAGACAAACATCAGTAGATGTCTAGCAGATACTACAAACTAGCTGACAATTATTAAAAAGCACCATACAGAAAATTACGTATATTAGAAAAGCACAAATAATTACATCAAGCACAACCCACGTGCTCCATTGTCTATACACGAACAATTTAAACACGTACATTAAACTCGATACTGAGCAAGTAACATAAAATATCAAGTACTGCACAGCTGTATATTGTATAATACAACGACTTATGTTCCAGTTAAAATTAGTTTTTAAAATGCTAGCCATAGAACGTACATAGGAAATACGATAACTTTTAAACTAGGTGTTAGTTATAGAAAACTGAGGGTTGAGAATGTTATGTTAAAACTATTTTTAATATGAAAAGTTACAATTGCGTTATAACTACGGCCAATGAAAAGTTCAGGTGAAACAGATTGCGTCAAACTACATTTTAACATTGGTGTTTCAGAAGTAGTGTGAAGTTTCCCAAAATATATCGCTTAGGAGAAGGGTATATAATTGTCTTTCTCAACGCAAAATATTCATACACAGAAATCATAAAGATACGTCGAGATCAGAAATGTATAATCTACAAGACGGGATATCCTCTTTATTTCATGGCAATGGAGGACAAACGAATAAGGATCACCTTGTGACGCCAGTGTCATCCTGAAAATTGGAAGAAGGCAGCGTCTTGTAACACGTGAGAATCTACGAACACAAAGGTCAGAGAGAAGCTTTGTCCAAGCAGCTGTACGCAGTAGAACTAAGGAGTATCTTTGTCTGCAAACTCGTACACAAGTTGCTTCCACTAAATAGTTGCTAAAACGTCGCATGTCTCAAGTATCTAGGGGATGAGACGGGTACTTGTGCCATTTCATACGAAGACATAATGGCCAATTCGCTGGGTTCAACCACTATGGATTTCAACACAATCAGAGTGTCGGAATAGCCACTGGTTGTCCTTATAAACTAGCTTGAGTACGGAAAGTTAGTAGTTACGGTTGTGCCTTACGACGGAGCATTTGCAATGAAAACTACATTGCAGGGATTATGTCACGTTATAAGTTTATCGGAGAGACCGGATGTGGCTACATCAACTGTAACGACGTATTGGAGTTCCAAAAAATCGGTTTAATATAACGTAGTAAGTCTCTTTGTAAAAACTAACAGTTGAATTTAGTGTTAAATACTTACGTATCAATCATTGATACTCATATAAAAGCAATAATTTGGAAAATTCAAAGCTACATATACCAATAATTATCAAGCAGGACACAAGTATTCTAATTCGTATAAATCATATGTGAACACTTGTCATACATATACACGCAAGTACAAATTTCCACAGCACTCAAACACACATAATCTAGTACCACGGACTAAGGAAATAAAACACGGAGTATAATTTGATAATCTTGAATACATAACGAGTGATCAGTTGTTTAAGAATCCACATATAACTTAAAGATCTATAATGTAGTTGATAAGACAGATCTGAAGGGTTAAGAGACAGAAGTAGATATACAAGAGAAATCACAGTTAAAAATAGCAACGACAGCATAAATTAAGATAATTATATGTGGTACAATGAAACTAACATTCGTTAATTCAAGTTAAACTGGAAGGAAAGTGAACTTAACAAGGGGAAAATAATATTAAAACATGGTGAAAGTAGTTAAAACAGGTGACCAATCCAAGTGGCTTTCAGCCCTTTTCCAGAAAACAAATATTCCTATATTGACTTCAACTTGATCCTAATTATACATGTTTATTTAGTTTTAAAATAATTATTCCGGATTTATATAACAAGTATTAGTTGAGAAAAGTGGTACTTAACACATCAAAAAACATATAGATTACCCTTGTAATAAACTGGTTCAACGCTTATGACGATTGTCTCTTTTAATGATTTGTTTATTTTGAATTTCGCGCAAAGCTACACAAGGGCTATCTTCGCTAGCCGTCACTAATTTAGCAGTGTAATACTAGAGAGAAGGCAGCAAGTCATCACCATCCACCGCCAACTCTTGGGCTACTCTTCTACCAACGAATAGTGGGATTGACCGTACTTTATAACGCCCCTGGCTGAAAGAGCGAACATGTTTGGTATGACGGGGATTTGAACCCGCCATCCTCGGATTACGAGCCGAACGCCTTAACCCACGTGGCCATGACGGGCCGTTAATTAGTTTTACTTTAATGATTCCCACAAAGTGCGAATATGTCTGGAATAACGTAAAGAATACTGCACTTGCGTTTGTTTGTTTTTCTACAGAAGACTTGGCACAAGTTGAATAATATGTAACATTGAGAAGAAAGGCGTACGTTTAAGCGATCGATTTTATTTGATGTTTTTTTTTCATAAAGTTACACAGCTACGTTACTACGTGGATCTGCATATTATATTTGATGTGTTTTTTCATATAGTTACATAGCTACGTTACTATGTGGATCTGCATTTTTTATTTGATGTTTTTTTTCATATAGTTACATAGCTACGTTACTATGTGGATCTGCATTTTTTATTTGATGCTTTTTTCATATAGTTACATAGCTACGTTACTATGTGGATCTGCACATTTTATTTGATGGTTTTTTTCATATAGTTACATAGCTATGTTACTATGTAGATCTGCATATTTTATTTGATGTGTTTTTTCATATAGTTACATAGCTACGTTACTATGTGGGTCTGCATATTTTATTTGATGGTTTATTTCATATAGTTACATAGCTACGTTACTATGTGGATCTGCACATTTTATTTGATGGTTTTCTCATAAAGTTACATAGCTACGTTACTATGTGGATCTGCATTTTTTATTTGATGTTTTTTTCATATAGTTACATAGCTACGTTACTATGTGGATCTGCATTTTTTATTTGATGTTTTTTTTCATATAGTTACATAGCTACGTTACTATGCGGATCTGCATTTTTTATTTGATGTTTTTTTCATATAGTTACATAGCTACGTTACTATGTGGATCTGCACATTTTATTTGATGGTTTTTTCATATAGTTACATAGCTATGTTACTATGTAGATCTGCATTTTCTTATTTGATGTTTTTTTTCATATAGTTACATAGCTACGTTACTATGTGGATCTGCACATTTTATTTGATGGTTTTTTCATATAGTTACATAGCTACGTTACTATGTAGATCTGCATATTTTATTTGATGTGTTTTTTCATATAGTTACATAGCTTCGTTACTATGTGGATCTGCATTTTTTATTTGATGTTTTTTTTCATATAGTTACATAGCTACGTTACTATGTGGATCTGCATTTTTTGACCTCACTTACATACACTGTATAGCAAGTGGAATTATTTTAGTTAGACAATCAGAAGCTACATTTTAAAAACACAAACTATTCTCATAATAACAAAATTGAATTAGACGCATTGCAGAAATATCGTGACAAAAACTTTATCACTTTATGGAAATATTTAGGTTTATTTTTAGAAAATTTCAAAGAATACACTCAAATGAAAAACACAAAGGAAGAAAAAACCCTAAACAAAAATATTTGGCTGCTTTTTTTATGTTAAAAAATGCAAGAAACCAGATTTATAGTTTTTAAATGGTTTGGTGCAAACATACTTGACTCACAGCAAGGAAAAGTTACCAAAGAGTTTCACTGTGTCGGTATTTGGGTATTGATGTTGTTAAATACCCAGGAGGGTCAGGTACATTTGACCTCTTCCTCCCTCCCGAACGATTATAGCGTCTGTCTTTAGGGTTTGTTTGTTTTTTTTAAGCTTTGGGCCAGAGTAAAAGTATAACATCATACTCAGGCCCATTTCAGGGCTCAGTCCATGCATGGACGAACAAGAAGTTTTTTTTGTTTTTTTTTTTCATTTAATTTTTTTTTATATTTTTTTTTTTTTATTTTTTTTGTATTTTCATATATATATTTTTTTGTATTTTTCTCCTTTTTCTCGATAGAGAGAATGCTACTACTACTTGTAGTAACACACACCCCCACAAAAAAAAGTAATAATAATTATTATTATTCAATACTTGAATAATAATTCAAAAAGAGAGGGAAAAAATGATTAAAAAAAATAATTATTATAATAATAAAAAGAAACAAGGACTAAGTGTCTAGTGCATAGTGGCCAGCTTGTGTTACATTTCTTAAATACATGTTAAAAGGGGAGAGGTATTTAGGACCATTTACATCATGTACGTGATATCTGTCGAGATCACACATTAAGTCATTTTTATGCCAATTCTTATTGAAATATTTTAGAGAATTATGCAAGAGTCTTTCAGATATTGTGTCTATGCTTGCATACATTGTGCATGAATGTGGTTGAGGTGCTACGTGGTACTTTATATGCTGAAGTTAGTACTGAATTTTGTATACGTTGAAGTTTCTGTACATGTGTGGGTGCTATGTTAATCCAGGCAGGTGATGCATATTCTATTGTTGGTCTAATGTACGTTTTGTAGATTTTAAGTATGTCTGGTGATGTTCCTTGGATTTTACCTGAAAGACTTCTTGCATAGTTTGCTCTTTTCCAGATTCGTATCAGTACATTTTTAATATGTGGTAGCCACGTTAATTTTGAATCATAGGTTAGACCTAGAAATTTAGCAGAAGTAGCAGTCAGTAAAAGTGATCCATTCATATAGAGTTTTGGTGGATCTTTTTTCAGCTTATTCAGTCTGCTGAATAATATGACTTGGGTTTTTGGAATATTGATTTTGATTCTGTATTTCTGGCAGTATTCTTCGATGTTATTTAGAACTGGTTGTAGGTTCGTTGTTGCTATTGACGGAGTTGGGGCACTTTTCCAGACTGCTACATCGTCAGCGAACTGTGATGCATAACCTAAATTTAGGTCCGACAGAGGCATATTACTCATGTACATGATAAATAATATAGGGCTAACAACCCCTCCCTGCGGGACTCCTGCTTCGGGTGAAAAGGACCCTGAGTGGGCCCCATTTACATTTACTTTACACATTCTGTTATCCAGGAAGTTGGACAGCCAGCGAATAGATTCCTGGGGTAATGCCATTTCAAGTAATCTATGACGTAATCCATTATGCCACACTGTGTCAAATGCTTTCTCAATGTCGAGAAAGCAAGTTACAGTGCATTCTTTTTTGTTGAAGCTGTCGGTAATTGATTCTGTAAGTCGAATCAGGTGGTCTGTAGTTTGGCGGTTTTCGAAATCCGTTTTGAATTTCTGGTAATTTTGAATTTTCTTCTAAGTAAACTGACAGACGATTACTAATTATCCTCTCTAATACTTTGCCAATACAACTGGTTAAGCTAATCGGGCGGTAGTTGTTTGGTTTATTCGCTGGCTTTCCTTCTTTCTGGAACATTAATATTATTGCTTCCTTCCAAGAAACGGGGATATATTCAGCTGATAGTGAGAGATTAAATAACGCTGTTAGGTGTTCATATAATCTCTGAGTGCCTTGTTTTAGGAGGATAGCTTGAATACCATCTTCTTCAGGGGCTTTGTTTTTTGTGTTGTTAATGGCAGTTACGACTTCTGTTACAGTTGTTTTATCAGTTGATGAGTGCTCCAGTCTTTTGTTTTTTCTTGGTGTGTAACAGTGTTGACTGGAAATTTAGGTGTAAAAATGCTTCTGTTTTGATCAATAAAGTTTGTGACTGTATTATAAAAGTATCTATTCATGTCTGGTTCATGATGTGTCTTGAACGTGTTTTCTAGGTGTTTTTTAAATATCTCGGCTTTTTCTGTGTTAGTGTATGCTGTTTCTCCATCCAGTTCCAGTGGTGGATATACTGTGTTTGTTGTTCCTGTATTTGTAAATCTTTTCAAGTGTGTCCAGAATTGTTTAGAATCAGTTTTGTGATTTAGATCGGAACAGAAGGTGTCCCAGTTTTCTTGTTTCTGTTGTCTGATTAAGTTTCGTATTTTATTCCTTATTGTGTTTATCTGAGTTTTAAGTGTGGGGTTGCGATTTTGAATGTACTGTCTGCGGAGTATACGTCTGTTTTTAATTAAGTGTATTATATCTTTATGTGGTTGCCATAAATGAGTTGTTGTGAAGTGTTTTTGTTTCGGTATCGAACTGTTGTCTGCATGTTTTAGACACTCAGAGATGATATGACAGTATGCATCTATATCATGCGTCCGCGGCAATATGTAGTACTTCGGGAGGTAAGGTTTCATTTAATATAGTTTGAAAAACTGGCCAATTAGCTTTTTTGTAGTTCAGTTGGTCTTTAACTATGATTTTATTTAAGTGGGGGGTGAGATTGAAGATACACCAAAGGATTCTGCGCTTGGAGAGGGTGAAGATAGGATATACCTCTGAAAGGCTCTTTACCAAAGAGTTTGTTTGTTTTTTTGAATTTCGCGCAAAGCTACACAAGGGCTATCTGCGCTAGACGTCCCTAATTTAGCAGTGTAAGACTAGACGGAAGGCAGCTAGTCATCACCACCCACCGCCAACACTTGGACTACTCTTTTACCAACGAATAGTGAGATTTACTGTCACATTATAGCGCCCCCACGACTGAAAGGGCGAGCATGTTTGGCGCGATGGGGATGCGAACCCGCGACCCTCAGATTACGAGTCGCACGACTTAACACGCTTGGCCATGCTGGGCCTAAGAGGGAAATCGAACCCGTGGCTTTAGCGCTGTAAATCCGTAGACTTACCGCTGTACAAGCGGGTTACCCACTGAAGGAGGGGAATGGAAGGGCGAGCATGTTTGGTGCGACCGGGATTCGAACCCGCGCACCTCGGATTACGAGTCCAACGCCTTAACACACTAGGCCATGCCGAGCCTGCCTAAGAGAAAGCTCACTTTGGTAGAATTGCCATGATTGCCCGTATAAATCGATAATAAGGGGCATTAGCACCTTTACATTTCATAAAAATTGCACCTATTATGATGTAAACTTAACATCGTAATTAAACTAAATATATTTAGTAATATTTATTAAAACTGTAAATTTGCGTTTGCGCTTAAGCACACATAACACATAATCTTTTGGTTTGTTTACTTATACTGTAAAAACTTATCCTATACATACATGCATTGACTCTCCTTGAAAATATCTCCCTGGAGCACCCTCAAGAACTGCCAAAATAGTATGTCATCTGTTATCACGTGCTGCCATCTAGAGCCCAATATATGTAACTATTATTAATCTAATCGGCCTGAACACACTGGAGGTAGGGTGTCAATGTGAATAATCAAAGAGTAACTTAAAGTTTCCGTTTTGGAGCAACATTGATGTATGATAAGCATTTCGAAATTTTGATGATTAAAAATTACATATTCCAGGGAATCCTACTTTGTTGTTTTTTTCAAATAATGAAGAATTATAGGTAGCAAAAGAAACACGGTTCAAGTTCACTATTTTTTATATCACGTGCTATTGTTTGAAGTTGAACGTTTGAGAGACATTACCGCTTCCCCTCTTCTCCCACACTATGTATTGCCCATTGCGCTAAATACAACATTAATTTCAAATTACATTTGTTAAAAGTTAGTTAGTTTGTTTGTGAATTTCGCACAAAGCTACACGAGGGCTATCTGTGCTAGCTGTCCCTAATTTAGTAGTGTAAGACTAGAGGGAAGGCAGCTTGTCATCACCACCCATTTCCAACTCTTGGGCTACTCTTTTACCAACGAAAGTGGGATTGACCATCATATTACAACGAGTTGGGTGTGACGAGGATTTGAACTCGCGACCTTCAGATTACGAGTTGAGCGCCTTATAACTTGGCCCTGCCAGGCCTCGTTATAAGTTAGCTGAGAGCCATTTTATCTAACAATGTAGATATAATGATCGCTAACCACAACAAGTGCATTGTTTTCAATATATGGAAAAGATCCACGCGTAATCTTTGTTTTAACTAGAAAGAGTATTCACAACAGCCAGAGGTCCAAAACCTTTTGCTTTATTCATACATTCGTCTTACTTGGTGAGAATCGCCTTCAAACTTATGTTGGTCGTCTTAGGGCGCTCCACTTGTAATCTGACGATCGCGAGTTCGGATCCCCGTCACACAAAATATGTTTGTCAGTTCAACCCTGGGAGCATTATAATGTTTAACAATAATTCCACTATTCAGTGATGTCGAGAAAACCCACTTGTAGAGAAATATATATGCAAAAACGGCTCGTTCTATGCAAAATATTTTCTCAACCCAAACGAGCCGTTTTTGCATATATAATTCCACTATTCGTTGGTAAAAAAGTGACCCAAAAGTTGACAGTGAGTGGTGTTGAAAGGTTCCTCCCTCTAGTCTTATACTTCTAAATTAGAGATGGCTAGCGCAGATAGCCCTCATGTAGCTTTCCGCGAAATTTAAAAAACAAATATAAAAAACACATATGAGGAGAAAATAGCTTCTCTGATTATCGAGATTTGTTCAAGCTGAAGAAAACGGTATAAGGCTCCTAGCTTATTTCTCCAGATAATTATACTGTTTAGAGTATTTTTATACTTTTTATAATATTGTGGTCATTAACAAACAGTTGCTCGTTACGATGCTGCTACAGAGGCCAATCAACTAATTGAAAAGTCGCTTCAAGGTAATTCTACAAATTATCTTCTTTCCCTAATATTAACACATAAAACACTACTTAATAATGTTGTAAATGTCGAGGCCAACTATATAAAACACTCTTCGGAATGTCTCGATCTCAAACCAATTGGGTCTCAAAAACAAGACTGGCTAAATTTGAAAGTTTTATCAGTATTTTGACCTACTCAGGATTTTTAAACTCTAAATATCGACTACGCAACGGTTAATATGAGTCGCAATATAGCATGAAAGACATTTACTAATAAAACTCCTTGGTAATTGATACTACACCTTTACAATGATTGTTATGGAGCCTCCGTTATGTTTACTTACGTCATCAACTATCGTTTTACCCGTGCGTTATTCCGCAGTTATACCATGTGCTAATAAAAAAAATGCTACAATATTTTGTATTTTGCGTAGGTTTGCTACAAATTTGTATAAACTCGATCTGATGCACATACTTACGACAAAAATTAGCGGTTATTCCTGGTATTCAACACGTCTAGTATATCTTCTGTGATCCTGTTTGGATTTAAAGATAATAAAGAATCTAGTGACACCATTAACTCCTGGCAAACAAAACTAGTTTTTCTTTTGTTTCATTTGCTGACATTTGTATTTTGTTTTATTAATTAATGTTTTTTGTTTCCTTTTTTCTCACAGGAGGAGACGTTAAAACAAAGACTGTGGACTTAACGTGTAAAAGATTTGCAATTAAAATGTTAATAAAATTTGACGATTTTTGTTCTTCTTGCTTTACTTTTCATTATGTAATTTATTACAAGTAATATTTATTTATTACAAGTTCTCCAGTACAACACCAGTCCTCACTGAACGCTATAGTGATATAAAGGAAACAGTCAGCTTTTATGCTTAAGTGTCATTAACCTGCCGTGAAATTCAGTGTCTGACAAAGTGGACAGTTCATATCATGGCTTATTATGAACATATGAAAACAAACAAACAAAAAACTTTGGTTTGCTTACCTAATACTGAAATCAAATTTTTTTTTAGTTGAACAATCTCAAGTTACCAAAATTCGGTATACTTCACAAGCATAACCCTGGATGAGCTTACATGCTAAATATGGATTGTTCATTGGTGAAAACAGCGCTGTGGTTTATTCTGTAATAGGAAATGTGATATAATATGAATAACCCTAAGTAAACGTGTAACTCTTAACACAAATCATTGTTGTTAATAACAAATGCTCATTCGATAAGTAATTAATCTGTCATAATTCATAAGACAGAAATCATTGTTTCCACTGCAAAGTCCTTTTCATTAAATATCGAAAGCAGATAATGGAAGCGTACAAAAGAATGAATTCACTTTAACGTTTTAAATAATTCTGTTAACTCAAAATAAATCTGACACCATTTTATATTTGATTACTGAAAACAATAACAAAGTTCTGGTAGTGTATAAGAATGATTCACGCACATTTAGTCTTATTTATCCAAACCACATTCCATTGCTTAGTTTTTAACCTGTGTCTTCTTCGGAATAGTAGAATCGATACTAGAAACGGCCATTTTTCAACAGGGTTAACTAGCAGACAAGCATTTCTGCAGCTCAGCTCTGTCTGTATATCACGAAGCCGATATTTCGGTCTCTCTGCTTGGGTAAAAGGACCACAGTCTCAATCGATCTCTAGGCTCGGGTCCCAGCAGGCAAGATAGCTTTTGGATGATGACGTCATTTCTTCAATACAGACGCAAGTTCCATTGAGAAACGTCAAAGAGGTCTTTATCTAAATCAGCCACTCCCTCCTTTTTTTTACTCAAATCAAGATAGCCTTCTGTATCCACACTTTTTGATGTTTCAGGTTTCTTTGAGTCTACTGATAGTTCAAGCTCAGGATACGGTCTTTTCAAACATCATTTGTAACATGGACGTTTGTAGTTGTATCACAAAATGCAAAGTCGTTTATAAAAATATCATAGAAATGAAATTCATTTTAAAAACTTAGAGCTGAAACTTTAATGCTTTAGCTTGGCTTATAGATTCACTCGTTTCACCTTTTCATATTATTTATCTGAAATTGACAGCCTGTTGGTTCTGCGATGACGCACTGACTGCAAAATCAACCTATTTTGCAATTTTGCGATTTTTAGGCTTCGAAAACGTTAGGTGAAGTCTGTATTTATTAATCGCAACGTACACGCAAGCTCATGCCAGTTATTAGTTGTGTTTAGTTGTTGCTCGATTTATCTTTGTTCTGTATGATTCTTTGAACATCTGAATAATATTCGACAAAAAAATTGTTTCTTAAACCTTACTTGTCAGAGAATGCTGAGTATTGAACTTCTTAGTCGGGAATTATTATTAAAATAACAATCAATGATTATTTTTATTAACTGCTCTAGTAGCCTAAATAAATTTTTAAACAAGTTTCTTTCTGAATCATATAATCGTTCCGAAATATTTCATGTGTGCTCGCGTATTAAAAATGTATGCAGAAAATAAATGTTTAAGTTGAACAGAGCAACAACTCTCCGTTTAATTTTTAATCAAAATACCATACGAGTATGTCGGCACGTGTAAAATATTGTTTAAATAGGGAAAGCTAAAAATGAACCAATTTGTAAATCTACAATAAAGATTAAGATTGAACAACTCTGCAACAACAGTGTAATAAATAATGTTGAACAATACCCCCCCCCCGGCACCATGGTGAAAATTAATTAAATTGAGCGACTCTGCAACAACAGTGTAATGAATAATGTTGAGCGATACCCCCCATCACCATGGTGAAAATTAATTAATTTGAGCTACTCTGCAACAGCTCGTTAAAAATTAAAAGTGAACGATTCTGCTATATCCCTCTACGAACTTGTGGATTAAAAGAGCAGAAAATATTTTGTTATTTTACGCAGGAATATCACAAATGATTTTGGTTTGTTTGGAATTAAGCACAAAGTTACACAATGGACACCTCTTTGGTCTACCCACCATCGGTATTGAAACCCGATTGTCAGCGGTACAATCCGTAGACAAATCACTGTGCCAATGGGGGACAATAATTTATTTTGTTTTGTTTTTGAATTTCGCACAAAGCTACTCGAGGGCTATCTGTGCTAGCTGTCGTAATTTAACAGTGTAAGACTAGAGGGAAGGCAGCTAGTTATCACCACCCACCGCCAACTCTTAGGCTACTCTTTTACCAACGAATAGTGGGATTGACCGTAACTTTATAACACCCTCACAGCTGAAAGGGCGAGCATGTCTGGCGCGACGGGGATGTGAACCCGCGACCCTCAGATTAGGAGTCGTACGTCTTAACACGCTTGGCCATGCCGGGCCAACGAAATTTATGAAAAGTTGGTTTGTTTGTTTTTGAAACTTGCGCTAAGCTACACAAGGGCTACCTGCGCTAGCCACCCCTAATTTAGCAGTGTAAGACTAGAGGGAAGGCAGGTAGTCATCACCACCCACCGCTAACTCTTGGACTATTCTTTTACTACCGAATAATGGGATTAACCGTCACATTATAACGCCCCCACAGCTGAAAGGGCGAGCATGTTTGATGTGACGGGAATTCAAACCCGCGACCCTCAGATTACGAGTCAAGTGCCTTAACCACCTGGCCATGTCGGGCCATTTATGAAGAGAGAGAGTTCACCTTATCTGAAGTGGCTATTGTTCCATCTTATAATTGTAAACATGCTAATTGTACACTGCTAAATTAGGGACGGCTAGCACAAATAGCCCTGGAGTAGCTTTGTGCGAAATTTCAAAAACAAACAAACAAATAATTGTAGAATAGGATTAAATAATATTTCATCGTATAGAACAACGTGTATGGCAGATAACGTTTTTGCATACGTCTTTAAGTTAATCTATCAATTTAAATTATTTCATGAACTTTATACCTAACAATTCAAATGTAGAATATTTTGCTTGTGAAATAAAATTTGGCATCAAAAATTTTTATCCTAGTTCTCTCAACATCTCAAAAGTGAACGTTAAGCTTTGCCTGCGTGCGCAGTTTTTCGAACGGTAGGCAAACGAACGCTGTGACAGACAATATAGTACATTAAGATGTGGTTTTAAAATTTTCAAGCGTGCGTACCACTACGTTTCTTATTTTAAATAATCTAATAAATTTATTAGAACTATAGTATTTAATGTAAATGATATCTACGATGTATTACATTGTAAAATAATTATCAGTATTATTCTGAACCATGTTTTTAATACAATAAGTTAGATGGTTTGCATTGTGGTTCTGGCATGATCTGACGATGATTTGTGAAACCTAAAAATATCTTTAATGTTTATATTTGAGTTAACATCTCGAAATTTCTAAAAAAAATTGTGGAAAACAAATATTTTAACATAAAACACTTTGAATCAATTATCTCTGTATATGTTTTCACAGTTTTTGCTGGCATACGAAAATAAATTTAACAAGAATCAGTTGTTAGGTTTTATTTCTAAGTTACAACTATCACTTAGTTACCGTTTACCTTTCGTGAAACTACACGAGTTGTAAGACTTTCAGCTGAAGAAATAAAACGTTTTACTTTTATTTCTTTAAATGAAATTGGCTTTACATTATTTTCCACCGAATAATGAAAAAGTACCAACCCAATGATGAAAGACGTTAGAACACTGACGTAGGTACACAAACTGTTTCACTTTACAATGTTATTTGTTACGCCATGTTCATACGTGTGTGTATATATATATATATATATTGAACATTAAACATGAATTAGGGCAGTTTTGAGCTGAAAATTTTAATACATACCAGGGAATATACATCATTAGCAGCAAGATATAAATTCCTTGTTCTCTTTGTACGACAGTAAAATTTCTTAATTTCTGGTTTTACAGAATAGGTGATGCCTTCAATGACATTTCTAATATATTTATTGTGGAAAGCTAGGGGAAAGTAGTCCCAGTCAAAAGCTTGAACCAAGTGGAGAGATGACAAACAAAAGTCTTATATCTGCTGAGACCGAGAATTTTTGTGGGCGGCTCTCTTCATACAAATCGTATTACAATTTGTTCTGAAGCACTTTTTCTTTTTAATAAGTACGTTTTATGTTTTACATTAATTTGTTTCAAGAGTGTCTTACTTCTAATTTGAATTTTTCTGAAATATATCTGTTTTTCGTTGATCTTTACGAAACTGGTGAGTTAGTTTTGAGTAACTTAAACATTGCAAATTGTTTAGGATAACTTTCGAAAATTAAACACTTTCTTTTACCTCTCTAACAAGTGTTATATATTCATCTTCTTACAGCTCCAGCATGGTCAGGTGGTTAAGGCGTTCGAGTCCCCGTTACACCAAACATGCTCGTCATTTTAGCCGTGGGGGCGTTATAATGTGACAGTCAATCCCACTAATCGTTGGTAAAAGAGTAGCCCAAGAGTTGGCTGTGGGTGGTGATGACTAGCTGCCTTCCCTGTAGTTTTACACTGCTAAATTAGGGATGGCTAGCGTAGATAGTCCTCGTTTCGTTTTGCGCGAAATGCAAAAACAAACAAACAATTGTCTTCTTACGAGCTGAATTGACCTGGCATGGCCAGGTGATTAAGACACTCGACTCGTAATCCGAGAGTCGTGGGTTCGAACCCTCCTTGCACTAAACATGCTTGCCCTTAAGGCTGTAAAGGCGTTATAATAATACGATCAATCCCACTAATCGTTGGTAAAAGAGTTGGCGATGAGTGGTGGTGACAAGTTGCCTTTCCTTTAGTCTTACACAGCTAAATTAGGGACGGCTAGCGCAAATAGCCCTCGTGAAACATTGCGCGAAATGCAAAAACAAACAAACAAACAATTATATTCTTACGAGCTGAATTTGTCTATATGTTTCCAATTAACATGTCATATTATCTTCAAAGCAGTTTCATATATTCCTTCATGTTTTCTCCACAGCTAAATGTGTGCCTGTACTTTTCACTGTCGTCTTCCTTTTGTCTTAACAACAACCTCTTATGTTGTTTTATGTTATGCTTCCAACTGGTATGTCTATCTGTTGTTGTTGTTTTTTCAATAAACTTGTTATTTAATCTTTTAAACAGCTCTTTAAATTGTTTTCTGTTCTGCTTCTCGCAGTTATGTCTGTTTTGTTTTTTTTTTCCCTTAAACTTACTGTTTCATTATCAAATTTCCAGCTTCTTTAATGTAGTAAATAAATTCCGTTTTCGATGTCCTATGGCACAAAGTTAGTTTTGCTTACCTCAGCTGTAAAACGTAACGTGCAGATGGTTATATATGTGGTGCAGCGATCAAATTACGGCGTTAACATTAAACTTTAGGTGTGTGTTTCACTTAACATCTACCGTTGTGCGTCACAATACGTCCGTTTATTTCAAACTGAAATTCCATAAAATACACTGTAATATTAGCTATTTCTGTATAACATGTTTTGTTTATTTTATTTTTGTTATCATAGTTCTTCTGTTCATATGTAAAGTTTCATAAATTGCGTTATTTAAAAGGAAGTTAACATTTTATATAAATGTCGAGATAATATTTTAATTAATGTAAATAATATTCGTTGCTTCATTGTAGTTTGTTTTTTATTAATTATCCCTCTGGTAGGTCGGTTGTAAGCTTACTAACTAAAATATGTGTTTCATTCCCTGCAGTGGATAGAACGCAAAGTGTTGAGCTTTGCTCTAAAACAAACGTTATGAAACAACTTATTCCTACGTAATAATTATTTAGTATTGGCTTTTTAACATGGATGTTCCTGCTTATTGTTTTCGCTCTCGTTTTTCTCAAGGAAATCTATAGTGGTTTTACGTTTTCTTTGGATAGACTTGTGCTTGCTTACTATTAGATTGTTGTTGTTTGCAGGTTTTAAAGTTATGTTGCTCTACTGAACACGTACACCGAAATGAGCGCTAATGTTAATTCACTGTACAGGACAAGTTAACAGTTAAGGATAGGGGAAGGTTCTATATCTCACTGTTATAATACATTTGACATTTGATCAATCGTTAAGACTGAAAAGGTGTTTTAAATGTTTCAGTTGGACTCTGCACAGACCTAACATATGGTAACATTAATGTTTGTTCATACACAAAAGGGACTTTTCTAGCACTATTTCACAATTATAGGAGCGAATGTTTCTCACTCTTCGACAACACGTTTGGTCATTATAAATTTTCTTTAGATATTTTCGTATCAAGTTCTCATGCAGTTAAATGACATCAATTTACATAATTTCGTTGGTCCGTATCTCACCTTTCTCAAATTAATGTGATTTACGACGTTTGTTTTCTTCCATATAATACAACAGTGCTAATCTGTGATGGATTTTACGCTCGTATTCTCACAGGTTCCCTTGGAGAACAGCCTAATGGGTTACGACATGGATTTGCAGGGGAAGTTAATGTTTAATCAATGTGTATTATATTGTGATGTGGGATGAAAATATTAAAGAAAAAGAAATAGACTGTAATTATTTTTTAAATTATTTAAATATACTTTGTGCAACATAATGATATATAATATAAGATTTTATTCCTTTTAAAATTGACTGAATCCTGATCGTTAGGAAACTTTTCAAACAAAGTTCTGTTTAAAAAAAAAAGTTAGAATTACAAGTAATTGCTTTGTATTTAAAATATCCAGTGTGCGTGTGTTTTCATTTATCAAAGCCAATGGAGGTTATCTGCTGAGTCCAGCGAGGGGAATCGAACCCCTGATTTTAGCGTTGTAAATCCGTAGACTTACAGCTGTACTGGCGGAGAAGGTTCCAGTGTTAAAGAATGAGACAAACAATACAAACATAATGCTTATTATCTTACTGAAATTATAAAAAGACAAAAACCTTGCTTCTCTTTGTTATTGTGTTTCTGTTCTTTGGGAATACTTGCACAAAATTATTGAGGCACTTGGAAATACAGCGTAACTACTTTATGTGACAAATTTGACGTTCTGAAACACGCTTATAAAATTACGCTTTGTTTACTAAAGCAAGCAAATGTGAGTAAAGTGTTACTTTAGGATTACACTGCACAACAAAGTTTTTGCTTCTTGAACACTGTTGGGTGTTCCTTATAGATTTTTGGCTGCTGATCACGAAAATAACATCCAAATTTGCCCATCACGTACCGTTTCATCGAAATCTTCAGTTTCACCAGGACATTGCTACAATGAAAAAACAATATCAGGGCAACTGGAATCCGTCAATGCTTGTTGACTACTGTTGGACACTGCAACGTGATGCACCGGACATTGAATACAAACGAAAATCAGGAGCAAATCACTTTTAATTATGTTGAACTTAATAGCGTATTAGAAACATAAACGCAATTAAATACGTTATTGCCAGTAAACAGCTAACAGTCTATTTCTCAGAGTTCCTACGTGATGAAGCAAAACCAAAACTATATTTGTGCATACCACCAGGTACCTGTCACAATCAGCAAAACTTTTCAAAAAAATTGTTGTGCAGTGTTACCTTTTAAGTCAGGAATAACTAGTAACTAAAGGTATTTCTGTATATAAAAAACGTAGTTATTTTTTCTGATAAATATACTGATCGATAATTATTCTAATGATGACGCAAAAATTGCACATTAATTTTAAACCGACAGATTGGTTGACTTTTCTCTAAGTTTTAGTGCCTATTAGTTTTATTCAACCTTACAAGTAGTAGACATGTCTAGTAAAATAGGAATTTTACTATCAGGTTAAAGCACGGGCTTCTTTTCTTTACCAAAAGTTATAGTTTTCTACTGTAGATGCCAGAGTAAAAGCATTATAATTAGAAATCAATTCTATTGTTATGCCATTGACCTGTTGCGTGAATTATTCGAATTAATTTGTTTGTTTTAACGATGTCTTCACGTCTTTACTATACCAATACAAATTTCTCTGGGGTATCTATTTTTTTTTATCCATATAATTACTTGGACAATAAATTAGACCCTTAGTATTAAAATCGAAAAACCCTGTTATAAAATTCATTGGAAGATAGAGATTTTTAGAAATTGAAAAAAAATATATCTTCGAATACGTATTTATAAGTTATTATACCCCGTTGGGTGAGCAGTAAGCTTACGGTGTTACAATGCTAATATCCAGGGTTCGATTCCTCGCGGTGGACAAAATGCAGATAGCCCATTTGGAAATTAAAACAATAATAACTCTTTTATTTAATTGTCTTTCAAACATAGTACTAATTCATTCTACTAAAAGAAATTGTTGAAACGGTACAGAATCATTATAATTACCACATTGCAAAATAATAAAAATTCATTGACCATAAAATGGGTAAATTGAGGCATGAATATCACCATGAATTTGATTTTAAAAAAGTCACGTTATGTACACTAAGAAAATGCAGTGAAATAGCTTGCGACTCGAGAAACAAACATATTTTATACCAGTTTTATTAAACTCAAAGGAAGTTAGTTTTAGCTATAAAAGCGACTCCAAAGCTTTAAAATAACTCTTCTCCATCCAAGTATACAGGCTAATAACAGTGATATTGCCGTTTCTGTTTATCTTACTCTTGTATCTGTATTTAATTTACATTTTGTTTTTACCACAATCCGGAACATCACCAGATTTACTTTCCACACAGAAACAGTCATAGTAAAAAAAGTTATGTTCAAACAAGTTCAACTGCAATAAAAATATAAGCATCTCAAACCATGGTTCACGAGCTGCCTTGAACAAACCAATCAAAATTTACTTTCTTTTGCGAAAACGATACTTTATTTTTATCCCTTTGTTTAACTTTAATTCTACAATTTTTTTATCATTAATAGTAGTCCGCGTACATTTTATAAGATCACCACATATCCTTGGGGATATAAGTGTTCTACCAGTCAAGAATCAATGAGTTATGAGACTTCACTCATGAACACACAGCGTTATTAAAAATATACAACTTATTATTTGAGTTTAGCATTGAGTTAGGTCTATGCATTTGTGTCATAAAATGTTTTCACATTTTAATCTCCATTCACGAAAATATACAACGTCAATCATGAATACTTGTAACAAATTATGTAGATAGGTTTCTTGCTACCGTACGAAAGAAGTAGCCATCTTATTTTTCTCTGCAGCGAGACAAAAGAACTTATCAAGTGAGACGTGTCATCAGAGAGCAAATGTATTTTGATCATAAGTCCTTAATCAATAACCATTTACTAACGAAAATAAAATAGCAAAAACATTTTCATTATATATAATAATAATAAAACTGTACCTGTAAATAATGTTATCTGTTCAGTGTTAACTCGAATAAGCTTAAGCCTTATTGTTTCAATTTAATACTTACTTTGTCCACGTGTTCAGCGAGTTTGACTGTCCGTATACACTACGTTACACCACTATAAATAGTATGAAATCAACTGAAAATATCAATGACTTAATGTATGTGAAGATTTTAAAGAATAAGTTGTTAAAGATGTACTCTTCCTTAAAACACGTTCTAGTAAGAGCCTGAAACAAAGATTACCGACACTTAGTCACTGTATAGAATATATATGAATCCTCTTATGAGCCAAAAACATCTTAAGAGGAACTTCTACGAGTTTTTAAATAAGTTTTGTTCCATCATCAAAGACAATTAGCACATGAAAACAACTGTGACGTAACTGATCCAACACACATTACACGATTTCAATTTAAATAGATAAAACAGGAAGATCTGAGTGTATCGCAAAACTTCAAACCTTTTTTTATGTTACTGGTATAAGGTTTAATTCGGAAAACAAGCACGGCATGATTAAACTCATTTGTTAAGTGTTGTTTGGGGTAAATGTTTTTATTTCCTCTATTTTGTTTCTGTAGGTTAGTAAAAGTTTGGTTTGTTTATTTTGAATTTTTGTGCAAAGCTTCACACTGGCTATCTGCGCTAACCGTCCCTAACTTAGCAGTGTGTAAGACTAAAGGGAAGGCAGCTAGTCATCACTGTCCACCGCCAACTCTTGGACTACTCTTTTACCAACGAATAGCAGGATTGACTGTCACATTATAACCCCCCCACGGCTGAAAGAGCGAGCATGTTTGGTGTGACGGGAATTCGAACCTGCGACCCTCAGAATACGAGTCGAATGCCTTATCTTAACCACCTGGTCATGCTGGGCTACGGTTAGTTTTGTTTGTCTTTGTTGTTTTTTTAAATTTCGCGTACACCTACACGAGGGCTATCTGCGGTAGATGTCCCTAACTTGTCAGTGTAAGACTAGAAGGATGGCAGCTAGTCATCACCACCCACCACTGCCAACTCTTGAGCTACTCTTTTACCAACGATTAGTGGGATTTACCGTCACATTATACGCCCCCATGGCTAAAAGGGCGAGCATGTTTGGTGCAACGTGGATTCGAACCCGCGACACTCAGATTACGAGTCGGGCCATTATGGTGAGTAAAAAGACTTAACATTAATTTGTAATGATGCAATGGAGTTTAACAACGAAAAGCTATAACACTAATTTGATTTCTATTAAAATAAGTTTTATGTTTTATTATTTGAAATAACTGCTATCATGAAAACAGTAAAGATCTGTTTTTATGCTGTTATTATTTTAAAATATTAATAAACCATCATCTCTTTCGTAGTTTAAAACTAAAGCTATTAAGCTATTAGTTGTTTGAGAAATAACAGTTAAACCTTTATTTGAATATATCGCTTATGTACTAAATAAATACGGTGTTATTTCTGTAGATTATCGATTTAATAGTTTGACTAAAATCAGAAAAAAAGATATATAAATTACACAGTTTTCTTAAGATTTTAATGTCACATATTACTGAAGAAGAAAAACTAATCTTATATGACAAATAAAAGCAATCGAAATGGTCTACCTGTAGCACTGTTAATCGACCCTTATCTTTTCCATATGCGTATATCTTAGTGTTTGTACTTTTCTACCTCTAAGTGAGAAAAACTTTTGAAATTTTAGTCACTTAGAGAAATAAAACTACATAAATTAAAACTAATGTTTCAATACAAAAAATAGTTAATCTGTTTGATTACAACCTCACTTCACTTACCATGTAAGGCCCCACAGCATAATATGAGCACAACAGCAATGGTTCTTTTAGAATTCATTATTTCCACAAAGGCGAACGATTAAAGCGCGAGTTGGACATGCCAAGTGCATCAGACCTTACAGCTACATTCAGAGTGTTAGCCATACAATGTTGCGCAGAAATCAACTACTGCGCAGATGCAGCCTCCACCAGCTGCAAACACCAAAGACTTCGGCCATTACGAATTTAGATTTTCCACAAAGCTGTATGTTCCACTATAGGTATACATACTGTTCTCCTATCATTCTTAATTTCTCTCGGAAGTTGCTGTTAGTATTCGAAATATTCCAAACCCAACTATAGATATCCGGATGAGCTTATGGAGCTGGTGGGCACATGAGAGTTCATCCCACCAACACTCGGGTAGTGTAACCTCACCTTCGTAGGTTCTTTGCAAGTGGTCTCGGCAGTTACCGAAGTTTGTATGCGTAGCGCAGCTTATCGACCAATTACTCAGTATAACACATTCCGCTGCTATGAAAGAGACTGAAATATCGACCAATTACTTAACGGAGTACATTCCCATGGTTGAGAAAAAACAATCATTCTCTGGCATCGACACGTATTTGAATTGCTGTGAAACCGAGTTACTTTTCTCATTGTCAAGAGTGTTTATCAAACTTCTCAAGGCTTAAAAAGTTTTATACAAACGTTTTACAGTCCACGTACATATTGTACAACCACAAAAAAATTCCAGAAATATTTCGTCAAATTTTTCTGAGTTAATATTATCTTAGGTATTAAACTTTTATATTTATCATTAATACTTAGAAAACGCGTTTGTTTTTTTTTGACGCATGCGTATAATAATTCATTCATCCACAACTGATCACTCTAATAAGCCTATTTCGACGGTTTTATTTAGAAGTGATTTAACAAAAGGATTTTGCGAACACGCAATTTTCGAATCCTAGTTGTGGTTTGTGGGACTCAACTAGACCTACGCAGTAGCATAAAAAAAGCAAAAAACATATACAATAACAAATGTGTTCCATATCTTCAGCACGAACGTTTTCATCATTTTTAAACGACAAAAACCAATTCTGACTGCCTTTAAGAAATTGAAATATTGCTATCTGTACGTATAATGTTCATTGTAAGGCAAAGAAAGCAGTTGTTACTTGTGTATTATTTACTTTGTAATCAAACTTGGAAATCAATAATGTTTAGAGAAAAAACAACTTTTAGATGAACAAAAAATGTGGCTTACTACTATTTCTACTTTAAATTAAAAGAAGAAGAAATAATCGAATCGGTTGTGGCGGTTGGAGTTGTTAAAATGTGCTTTATTACTGACATGGGTTTACAGGTTATCTCTTCGGATCAATCGCAGAGCACTCGCTTAGCGTGCGAAACGTTTCGGTTTCGAAACTAAGTCAATGAAAGAAAAAAAATCATTGCAGATGTTCATTAGGCTACAAGTATTTCTCAACCGCCAATCTGCCACAACCTCTTTGCCAGGTCGTGGAATTTCACGAAAACAAAGAAGAAACAAAAACAGAATATTCAAATCAAAGTATATTTATCATTAACGTGTACAAAACACGTTAACTTTTTTGTTTTTTACATGCATAGAAAAATTCATCTACCCACAATTTATCACTCTAAAAAAGCTATTTCAATGGTTTTTATTTAGAAGTGATTTAATAAAATATTTTGTGAGCAAGTATCTATTCACGTTAAAATTTTGCTTATCTAGTATAACATTGTCTTGGCACCAGTTTGGGAGAAGCTTCATGATGAAGCGTGAGATGCTTTTCATTAAGTTTTTTATTTCTATTC
The DNA here is from genome assembly GCF_004210375.1 of Tachypleus tridentatus. Lineage (NCBI taxonomy): Eukaryota > Metazoa > Arthropoda > Merostomata > Xiphosura > Limulidae > Tachypleus > Tachypleus tridentatus. Next base: position 71,287,819 of record NC_134828.1, on the reverse strand, counting down.
AATATCCTCCGCTGGTACAGCGGTAAGTCTATGGATTTACAACGCTAAAATCAGGGACTCGATTCCCCTCGGTAGACTCAGCAAATAGCCCGATGTGGCCTTGCTATAAGGAAATACACACACACACTTCCATTCAAAAGGACATCTGGCCTGTAATGGCGTGATTGACCTGCAATCTGTGGGTTCAAATTTCCATCATCTAACACACTCGTCTTTTCATCTTTGATGGCGTTATAAAGTTATAGACAATCCCGCTAATTGTTTACATATAAATAGCCCAAAACTTTGTGGTAGGAGTGGTAATTAAATGCTTCCCCTCTACTTCAACACTGCTAAATTAGAAACGACTAGCACAGAATGCTCAAACTAAACCAAACAATGACATCTGAGTAGGATGAATAGGTCTACCTAATGCACGACTCTCCCATGCCAGTAGAATTTATCACATCATTAAAAATGTATTATACTCAGCACAAGGTACGTGAATATACCATTTTGAGTACCAATATTTCGGTTATTTTAGCACAAATCTGATTTCATATACATAGACTGTTAGTATTTTTACCATATTTATGCGCAAGCTTTCCAACCAAAAATGTAACGTTCAGTTGGGTGGTTCTGTGTGTAGATGATGGAAATTTTCGTCACTCAATTGCAGAAAGTGGAGACTCTCCATGCATCGGCGACAAGAGTCAAAGAAAGCTGCTACAAGACGTGACATAATACGAAATTGATTGCATAAGAAAACTAGTGACTCTTGAGTACCTTCGTTGGCGTCTTCGAAGGAAAAGAGCTCAAATCTGACTTCCTTTATGAAAAATGTTGAGAAATTGTGCAGATGTAAGCCCTTTGTTGCGAGATACTGTTTGAAGTTGGCGTGAAGACGTTGGCAATAAAACAACCATCATGGTGTTTTCTACTTTTGTATGGCAAAAAAAAAAAGTAAATAAGCATTTTAAAGATTAATCAGCAAAGCTCAGTGGCTTATATTTAGATAAGGGCTAGAAGTGGCTCAGCCCCAAGGCCTATGGTCTTAATGGGTTCCCACTGATAATTCTATTCTATGTAAAATTACATGGAATGTATGGCTCACAAAAAGTATTAGCCTCTGGCCAAGCTATAAGGAGCCATCATTTTGTGTGATGTAATAACCACGTAAGTACATAGGGGTGGGGTTCGGTAGAGTCCCTATGTTTATGACTGAAATAAATTTTGCTTCTATAGTTATAGCTGAATTCTAAACTATGAATACTTTATCAAAAACACAAGTGAGCATTTCAAAAGGGGAAAAAAACTACCTCTTAAACTACTAAATATGTGGTAGGTGTTAAATAAGGATAAATTTGCTTTTATTCCTATCATTTTTTATTTTTATGAAATTAGATTTGCCACTTACCTGGTTTATATAACTAAGAATATGCAAAAGTAAAGATTAGAAACCTCAACCTTGAAGGAAGAGCTATATAAAGTGAAATTGGGTTAATCGCATCAACTTATTTTATCTGAGGTTCTAATTTGGTAATATTAACATTGTTGAACTCTAATAGCTCTCTTGTTGGCAATAATTTAAAGAGTAATGTCCAAAAGGTCGTCCATTCTCTATTCATCACCTAAAATATAATCACGTTTTGTTTCAATTGTAGTACAAGTCAAGTACTTCATCTTGATTGGACATTTTAAGTATCTTAATTTTTAAAATATATTTTTATAAAAATGTAATTTGATTTTCTAAATTTATTAAACATCAAATATTATTTAATCCATGCATTTTAACACTCTATTCTAAGAAAGTTGTTAATTACAAACATGAAAGCTTTTCGTTGTTTTATGGTACAGAATTAACTGGTCACGTGTTAGTGTTCATGACCGTTTTGGTTAGGGTGACTAGGTATCCAAGTTTTATCGGGTTAGTCCAAATTTAAGGAAGTAGAAGAAACTCCGCCCTCAGGATGGCATTAATAATCGTAGTATTTTTGTTTGTTTTTAAATTTTGCGCAAAGCTACATGACGCTAGTCGTCCCAAATTTAGCAGTGTAAGACTAGAGGGAAGGCAGCTAATCATCACCACCCACCGCCAACTCTTGAGCTACTACTTTAGCAACGAATAGTGGGATTGATTGCCACATTATAACGCCATCACGACTGAAAGGGCGAGCATGTTTGGTGTGAAGGGGATTCAAACTCGCGACCCTCGGATTACAAGTCGAACGCCTTAACCACTTGGCCATGCCGGCCCTTCAATAAATGGTACCACTTTTTTAAAACATTACAGTTTAACACTACGATTAAGGCCCAGCATGACTTGGTGGTTAGGACGCTCGACTCTTCATCTGTGGGTCGCGGGTTCGAATTTCCATCGCACCAAACGTAATCGCCCTTTCAGTAGTGAGGGCATTATAATGTGACAGTTAATCCCACTATTCGTTGGTAAAAAGAGTTGAAGGTGGGTTTTTATTACTATATTTAGAAATTACATCATTAAAGGTATAATCAAACCCTTACATGCAGTCCTAGTGAAAGTTGTGTTCTTGTTGTGAGGAAAGCATTTTTATTTGAAATTGTGTTCTGTTATAAAGAAATGGTTGTTGCACATACCATAGTTATTTTTTTAACTGTCTGAATCTTTTAATACCCCAAGTGTGAAATTTTTATAGATGTTTGTTTGTGGTACCATTCAGAAGATAATACATGAGTTTCGGTTACATACATAGATATTGACTTACACGCTACTTCCATTATAGCAAGATGTTATCTAATAACTTCTCTTTAGAATGTCTAAATTTTACAGTTTTAATTTTTATCGGTAATCTGAAAATTTTTATATTTATGTTTAGTACCCTAATCCTCCAACAACCATGAAACATACGATTCTCTTTAACTTCGTAAGGTTTGTTTGTTTTTTGGAATTTCGCACAAAGCTACTCGAGGGCTATCTGTGCTAGCCGTCCCTAATTTAGCAGTGTAAGACTAGAGGGAAGGCAGCTAGTCATCACCACCCACCGCCAACTTTTGGGCTACTCTTTTACCAACGAATAGTGGGATTGACCGTCACATTATACGCCCCCCACGGCTGGGAGGGCGAGCATATTTAGCGCGACTCGGGCGCGAACCCGCGACCCTCGGATTACGAGTCGCACGCCTTACGCGCTTGGCCATGCCAGGCCAACTTCGTAAGGAAATTGTCACACTGTTCAAAATGACTCGGTACAAACTTCCTATATAGTTAACTGTAAAGCGAATCACAGCAGATGAAATGACATTACTATTGATACCACACGAAGCATGTGATATATTATATCAAACATAATAGAGAGAAAGTTGAACAAAATTTACAGGTGTTTTTCACAGCTGATATTCGATTGTAAAGTAATAAAACACTTGTTTAAAGTAATTCAAGGGTGAAAATTAAAGGCAGACGTCCAGAATTTAAAGATAAATTCTTGGCCAGTAAAACGTTGAGCGAGAAAAACACCACTTGTCACACTGGTATCTGTAGCACCAACAATAAAATATTATTTTTATTTGATAACATTTATTATTTACATAACCGATTTTTCATAATTTCCTCTGAAATAACGAAGTTCCAGTTCTAAGATTTGAGTACATCCCTTGATTTAAGCTATTAATACATCATTTGAAACTGTATAAAACCTTAATTGAAAATTTGAATGACTAACTACTAAAATAGATCAATAATCACGTTTTATTAAAATACTTAGAACGTATTTTAAACTTTCAAAGTCCTACACAGGTTTGAAGGAATTACACTATTCATAGCATCAACATTTGATCATTAAGAAAACATTATATAAATTTGGAAATTATTTCATTATAATGGTCTATATTTTAAATATATGATTTTACAAAGCTAAAATCCTAGCACGTACTTCTAAATTAATATAAAGTCTTTGTAACTCTTTCAGTGATCTCCTTTTGAATATAACACATATATATATTTATGTAGTTTTTATCCAGGCAGGCTTGTGTGCTACCCTGTTTCTATTAAGCTTTTAAAAAGTTTAATATACTACATTTATGATTAACCCATTACATTTTGCTATTACATAACTAGTATATCTCTAGTATTTTTTCTACATTTTTTCTGCAGGTGTCCTTCATTCAGTCATGATAACTGCACTGACAGTATATCACAAGGTCGTAAATCTACACTAAGCCTATTACAGACAAAAGGGCTACGTGCTGCAAACTTATTTCATAAATCTCAAGTTAGCTTGTGCGTGCTTATTTTAAGTACGGTAACACTTAATAGTGTTGTTTTGGTTTGTTCTAAATCTCGAGCAAAAATTTACAAGAAGGTAATCTGCGCTTACTTCTTTAATTTAGCAGTGAAAGACTAGAGGGAATGCAGCTAGCCTTAGTAGAGATCGACAAATATTCCAAAATCCACCCTATCGAATTCCTACCATTCAAAATAGTAGTTACGATATATCATGTGCATGCATATTAATAATACGCTAAAATTCGCTAATATTTCGGTATAACAATTCAAAGTTTTCTAAAATAACATCTTTTTCGTCAATTATGTACCTACATGTTCACATGAACGGGGCAAGCGCCGAGACGAATCGGGATATCACTACACGATTTCTCCAACCTTACTTGAATGGTCTATGGGTATCCGCTTAAGATATTCCGATAAAATTCGCACACACACACACACACACACACACGTATAGATATATTAAAAATGATAACTACACCATGCACGTACTTAAATATATTTTCAATCTAATGGATGGCGTTACATATCGATGAACAGACACGCCACAGTTTCTAAAGGTAAAAATATATACTTTATCCAGGTATAACACAGAAAAGTATTAAAATTATGAATTTTAGATAAAGTAATGATCCTGCTATAAATAATAAAATAGGATTTAAAATCACAATTACAGACTTATAAAATTTAATATTCACTTTGACACCTTTATACATTTATTTGTAGACCAAAGTAAGGATTGAATTTGCAGTTCTAATTTTAGTTCTTGTTTCATTATTTTTAAAGTAGGATCCCTATTTAATTTAATATTCACAATTTTTAACATTTATTTATGTTTAAAGTTTAGCACAAAGTTGCACAATAAACTCGCTTGGGGTGAATATATTTACATGTTTGTAATAGCAGTTGAAGTGCGTGACCTAAATAATTGTGGGATACTGCCCTGCACTAGACCTCTATAAAAATGGGATTTCTGCACAATTCTGTTTCTTTATTTTCTCTTGGTCTCCTTGTTCCAGTCAGTAGATAATTACAATAATAAAAATTATAAATCAGACAGTTTGCATCAAATAATTTCAGCAGGATTGTGAGTAAAAATTATATTTGCTCAGTTGTATTTGCTTGTTTTCCTGTAGGTAAAACGAATACCACTTCTCGACATCTCTGTGTTACTGCAATAACGGAATACAAAACACTCTGTAGAAATGTTTTCCGGTAATATTAGTGTAATGTAAAGAAAACAAAGTATATACTACAGTAAATTATTCCTTACTTTTACCTTACCACAAATACATTGCTTCCTTAGAGTAGTTCAAGAATAATGAAAAATGTTTTCAAATTAACTCTTTTTGTAGCTTCAGCAAGTTCAATGTTCATGAGGATTACACCTATGTAGACAATGTATATATTTTATTCAGTGAAATGGGTAATTTTGGATGTTACATATTTTATTACAGTGTATTTAAATCTATAATTACAGAATACAATATTTAATACTTAGTTTATTACTGCAAGAATTAGTTGTACGGAAGAGTAAACGAGACAAGTTAATGATTATAAGTTCATTTAACAGTTCTACTGTTCTGTCCGGAAAACAAAATGAGACACAGTTCCGTTTTACTACTGCTAATTTACACACAGTTATCCCAGTGTTTTTACGAAAACAAAACAAACAAAATAATAAGAGCTTTAATTATTTGACGTTAGTTGTTCTGATACCTCTTTCTAAGTTGGTTATTTATTTAATATAATCGATTATTTCATTAACTTTGATAGTAACTTCGGAATGGTGAACCTACACTAGCATGATTAGCTAAAACGCACGAAGAGCAATACTATGGAAATTACTGAGCATTTCATAAAAATTATAGAGAAGAAACAAAATAATATAATTCATTACTTTTTTGTTTTTAAATTTCGTGCAAAGCTACATGAAGACTATATTCGCTAGCTGTCCCTAATTTAGCAGCATAAGACTAGAGAGAAGGCAGCTAATCGTCACCGCCCACTTTTGGACTACTCTTTTACCAATGAATATTGGGATTGCACGTCACATAATAACGCCACCAACGCCTGAAAAGGCGAGCATGGTGATTAAGACTTCCTAACCGCCTGGCCAAATTCATTATAAAGAGAATAATTGATTGACTGTTTGGAATTAAGCTCAAAGCTATACAATGGACTATCTGTGCTCTGGCCACTAAGAGTATCGAAACTCGGTTTCTAGCGATACGAGTCCGCAGACATGCTGCTGTGTCACTGGGGGGCATAAAGAGAAGAAAATCTGGAAATGTTATGAACTGGAATTAATGTATATATTTATATATAGAGATAATTTACTAATAATACATTTTAACAAACATAGAAAATAAATTATATCAAAAAATCATGTAGGACACTTTAAATTTTTGGCGATACTGAAAACTTAATTCTTTGCTTTCTTGAAAATTATACATAATTTATATTTGAATAGTTTCTCTAGTACGAGCCCGGCATTACCAGGTGGTCAAGCGTTCGAGTCGTTATCCGAGGGTCGCGGATTTGAATCCCTGTTACACCAAACATGCTTGCCCTTTCAGCTGTAGGGGCGTTATAATATGATGGTCAATGCCACTATTCGTTAGTAAAAGAGTAGCCTAAGAGTTGGCGGTGGGTGGTATGACTAGCTGCCTTCCCTATAATCTTACATTGCTAAATTAGGGACGCCTAGCGCAGATAGTCCTCATGTAGCTTTGCGCGAAATTCAAAAACAAATAATTCTCTAGTACGACCTCTTTAAATTTCAGATTTATTACTTCATAGTATGCCTATTTCATAAAAACAAAGAAACATTCAAATAAGTAAACAATCAATCTGTTAATTATACGCACTTCAGTCCTTGTTCAGAGTTTGATGTATCGTTTTCTCAAAGTTGGTTGTGTCTGAATAACAAAAACATAAATAAAATACGAAACGAAATGAAGGTAAGCTTTTTCATTCACAATTCATCGTTATGAGATCCTTGAAAAACAGTTGTTTTTCTGTTTTACCTTTTCTGTACCGCAACTTACGTAATCAAGTAAGTACTATCCATTGAAAACCAAAGCAAAGATTTGTCTGTCTTTTGGGCCCGGCATGGCCTAGCGCGTAAGGCGTGCGACTCGTAATCCGAGGGTCGCGGGTTCGCGCCCGAGTCGAGCTAAACGTGCTCGCCCTCCCAGCCGTCGGGGCGTTATAATGTCACAGTCAATCCCACTATTCGTTGGTAAAAGAGTAGCCCAAAAGTTGGCGGTGGGTGGTGATGACTAGCTGCCTTCCCTCTAGTCTTACACTGCTAAATTAGGGACGGCTAGCACAGATAGCCCTCGAGTAGCTTTGTGCGAAATTCCAAAACAAACAAATCTTTGTCTTTTGTCTAGCCTGCAAAACTACGCTTAGTTCCTGCCTTACAGCTAGTCGTATCCAAAAAGAAAATCCCGTTGTATGTTATGTTTTTTAAAATTTAAACGGACATTTGTATTGCAGCTTTAACGTCACTTGATGGGTGTGGCCTATTGATTAAATCCTTGTTGAAATTTAGGAAATATTTAAGCAAGTATACAAACGTGAGTTACACTAGAGTAAGTGATAATTAATTTGCGAATCTGTTGCAATGGCGATTGATTATTGAATTAGCGAGTTCGGTTGTTCATTTTGCATGTTAATGTCAGTCAATTAACCAGTTATTTCAGTTTTGTGAATACTTATTTCTGTTTCAATGGAGCAAACAGATAGAAAAAGTATTGCCCTATCTGGAGAAGTTTGAAAGTAAGAACTTGCCCAACAATAAAAACCATTACAACCCTGGTATCAGGAGTGGGATTACTTTTTTGTATAAAAATCAAATAAAACTCAATATGATGATATATGCTTCAAGCAAGATAGAAAATTAATATAAATGAAGAAACAGTGGAAAGAAAATCTAGAAAAAGATACAGAAAATGAGAAGAAAGATACAGCAAACTAAAAGAATATTAACAGGAAATTTGCAGAAAGTAAAAAAATATAAACAAAAACAGACAGAAAACAGTCCAGGCCATTATGATAATAAAAGTTTTATTTCTTGGACTATCAATTTTACAAGTTTGCTTAACTAATGTTCACCAAGAGGCCGTTTCACATTATGGTGCTAATAAATTTTATTTACTTACTAATTTCATTCGTACCTCTTATTACTTCATGGAGCCATATACTCAATACCAATAAACCGAACTAATTTCATGGGATCACATATTTAATACTACTAAACTGAGCTATCTGGTTGATAGTAACATATAAGCTGAATAACTAAACTCGATAATTCACCAATTACTCATCACTATAACACTTAGAAATTAGTCGCCTAAATTGCGTTTTCATACTGTTCAAATCATTTAGGGCCCGGCAGGGTCAGGTGGTTAAGGCACTCGAATCATAATCCGAGGGTTGAGGGTTCGAACCCTCGTCGCACCAAACATGCTCGTCCTTTCAGCCGTGGTGGCGTTATAATTTTACGGTCAATCCCACTATTCGTTGGTAAAAGAGTAGCCCAAGAGGTGCCTTCCTTCTAGCCTTAACACTGCTAAATTAGAGACGGCTAGCGCAAATAGCCCTTGTGCAGCTTTGCGCGAAATTCAAAACAAACCAAACCGAATCATTAACCCAATCCCATCACGTAATGTCAGAACAACAAAACTAGTGTCCAAACTGATAAAAAGCATACAACAGTACTACTGATACTAGCTACAGAGGACAGAATTAATGAACCACGGGTAAACCATCTCCTTGACAATGTTAAAGATACTTGTTTTCAAATATGAGCATACGCATTTCTATTAATCCATGTAATACACATTTCTAAATGGAAAAGTTTATTTGCAGAATAAAGATTATCAACTTCATAAAAATACATTAATAAGAGTGCGTAGAAGATAAAGTTCTTCATTTCTTACAGAAGATAAGAAACAATGGTTGCTGTTATAAAAGCACGAAACTCATTATTTACGAATTTTGATACGTAACGAAACGCTACGTGGGCCTAGCAGTTAGAGAGCCGTTCTTGCAGTCTGTGGTTCAGATTCCACCACTGAATATATTCAATTTTTTCCAAAGGAGTGTTACAATGTTACGATCAGTCCCATTAATCCTTGATAAAGAATAGCCTGAGTTGGCAGTGAATGGTTTTATCAGCTGCCTTCCTTTTAGCCTACCATTTCTAAATTAAAGACGGCTAACGCAGAAAGCCCTCGAGTAGCTTTGCACAAAATCCAACAAATGTGTTACATAATACACCTTCCACACGCAGCGAAAGAAACAAATGAATATGTTTAGCCAAAATATTTACTGGTACTAAGAAAATACAAAATATGTTTGTCAATGCAGTTTAAGCTAATAACTAGTCTTTACTTAACATGCATATCTCAACACCTCTTCCAAATTCCTTACTTACCTTAGAAATTATGCTCTTGCATATGTGGTAAGATATACATGAGTGATCTGTATGTACAAGTAAGGTGCATGTAGTAACAAACACACACACCAGTTTCAACATCCCATATAAACTAATCCATACTTTAAGTACAGGGTATCATCATTCATTGTCAAACTTGATAACTATAGCAATCAATGCAGTCATGCTACAATTTATGTTAAACTATCACTAACTTCAATGACGTTATGAAATAATGTAATGAAAGACGGAAGTAAACAGAAATGGTTTATTCTGTCATAGTCATTCAACCAAATATTTTGTCAACTACAAAATACACTCATACATACATCCAATGTAACAGAATTACCAAGGAGAGCAGTAAAATTACCAGCGGTCATAATGTAGTAATCAGTCCAAACTGATATGTCTTCTTCCCTCTAGCATTTCCATCTAAGAGTTTTAAAAAATCTAATACATCAAATAAGCACAAAAAATAACTTGGACAAAAATAAACCTACTTGATTTTGCATTCTGCAGTGACATATATAGTCAATGTCAATTTCTTATGGTGTTTTAGAGTAAAACTCTCTTATTGCATTAAAAAAATTTGGTACAAACAAATAGGTACAATATTGCAAGGGAACAAAACAATAAGTTCCATTAACTTGTGTGCAAGACCATATCTTTACCCAGAAAGCTTCTATAGGTAAATGGTTGTCAAGATTTACAAGACATCAAGCCAGTATTACATTACACAATATCACTAAGTAAGGGCTGACAATATTTAAATCCTTGATTTTACAGCCAATCAACTGCACATAATCACGTCTCCAATACCTATGCAGCAAAGATTTGTTCCCAAAGTTTCCAGAAGTATGAAAGAAAGGTCCCATTTCAACTTCAGTTTACTTGGTCATTGAATGTGGAAATGCCAATGTCCTTTTGTGTCACTACATTATCAGTTACAAGTATCATTCAAACAATGCTGCACCAGAAGTATAAGTGTCATGAACAAATTATTCAAAAGACATTGAGTTTGTACTCTTACAATACGTAGATCCTCTTAGGGATGAATATGAAAAATTAGATTTTATCCTAAATTGATACTAAACTTTTATTGACTGATTTGTGCAACCCTTAATTTCTCTGCATAGTCAACAATCATAATTATGTCATTTAGGGAGAAAACAATCTACATACTTTAATGCAGCAGTTGTATAATGAAATCTGGATTCATGAGTGAGTTTGTCATTGAACCTCATTTCTTTCGCAAACCTACAAATAAAGGATTTCACATAAAAAAAGTGAAGACTGTTAATCCATACTGGAAGATGTCATTCTTATCCTTCAAAAAAAAGCGAAGTTTTGAAGAAAAAAAAAAAAATTATATGAGATGTTTCACCTCAGGTTGAATGAATTGTTTCCTGAAACATGTTTTCTGGAGCTGTTGTTATTCACTAACAAATTCAGTGTGCTTATTATTTTGGAAACCAAACAGCTGATTCCTTCAGTTAATGAATTCTACAGGGATTTCTAATGTATAACTCAAAGTACTCCAAACCTTCCAATAAAAGTATTTACAACACATTTGTAAAGCTGGAATGTAGAAACATTTTTCTTTTTCTAATAAATGAACCAACATCCCCTATACTTTAACTAGATTCCTTACTTTTCAGTTGAACACTATAAAATTAATGTTATATTCTAGGAATGACAAATATATTATCACTGATTATACTTTACATAAACAAAAGTTTATTGGGATAAAACAATTACATATTTTTCTGTGTCATAATGAGACAAACATCATTAACTTATATTCAAAGATTAATCTGCAGAAAAATAATAACAGTTTATAAAAATATAAAGCTGCATTTTTTTAACAAAGGATCATGTATTTTTTGATGGATTTGTACTAAAAACCTGTTACATTAGAAATTAACCTTATTGTGGAAGCAAGTAAACAAAACTCAACAACATGAACGACATATTTCTTGTGGCATTATTTTATTTCATGGGTGGTCAGTATATTAGCACTAAGAACCTTTCACTCAGTGTTGGATTTCTTTTTAAATATTTTCTATTTTACAATGACATGAATAAATGTAATAAAAATATTTCAACATAAAGATTGTTTAAACGTAAGATTTAGAAAATTTTACTTATTAATTTGGGCGTACCTATTTTGGAAATTGTTTTACTGAAAAAAATTAAATGTTATCAATTTTTTTCAGCTTTTAGAAATCTGCACCTTTCAAACTGTAGTTAAGATAACAGTAATGACAATAGTTTATCTCTACCTGCAAAAGAATCAACTGAAGTACATTCATGTATTAAGTGTAAATAATAATCAAAATTAATGTTTGTTTATCAAGCTTCTGTGCATCCTGTTAGATACATATGTTGAAAACCTTTGGACACCCAAAGCTGTTAAAATACTAAATAAAATTTCGATTACTTGACAAGTGATATGGGAAATTATAAAGTTAAAGAACTAAGATATGTTCATAAGTCACAATATAACATGGTGAATGTATATAATTTACTAAGGCTATCTACCACTGGCCCTAATGTTGAACTACTGACCATATGGCAGCCAGTCAGCAACACCCTACCACCACCCATTCGTGCTAAGGGATTGACTGTCACTCTTGTAATTCATTCACAGCTTAAATTGTGGGGAACGTTTTGTGGTATCACATGAATTTAAACCAAATTCACCAGCTTCAAAATCCAAAGTTTTACAACAGGGTCACATAATGATCTAGTTAGAAAAGTTGATTATTTACATGTTATACATAACTTTTGATGACAAGAAACTCACTTGAAGTAAAAATGTATTTTCAAGATGCTTTAATTAAAATAAAGTTTTAATACCCATACCAGCAACCTTGAGAATACATTTATATTTGTCTTGTTTTATGCAAGTAATACCTTTGAAAGGTTTTATTTTTTTGTCAGTGATGGTTGAATATTTATTAATATAAGAAAACATTTTAACATACTTTAAATAGATCAACAGCATTTTTTTTCAATATTGAAATCTTTCCTTAAAAACATTCACGTGTCATGTTCACAAATACAATATTGGTGAAGCTGGTTTCCACATTAATTAATTTCTCTTGGGGAAGAGGAGTAGATTATCAGATTCACTAGAATTAGTAGAAGGAATATTTAAATAGTGTTATTATTGTTCTAAGATATAGTGTAAATACTGCCACAGGTTCACTGATGCTGCTTTAAGTTCAGCACATTTAGACTCTTGATACATCTTAACCCACACTTCTGCCTTGTGTATTGGTATGGCAAGGTAAATAATGTACGAATAAACCTAAAAATGTCATTTTATTCTTGCTGTGCATAAATACATTTCATGCCACAGAATTTCTGATATCTTGTTTGGTGTTGTTTTGAATTTAATAGGTGTCTGTTTCATTTACATAAGTCATGTTAATGGCAATCTTAAAAAAAAGACATTATTCTGCTGATAATTACTTTTATTCTTATGAACTTTACCATGTTTTAAAACCTCTTAGTTTTAATTTCTAAACAGCAACTATATGGTTATACATTTAAACAGTACATATCACTTTTACATTTGCACTGTAAATATAAATATTCTGTGGTATATCTGTATGCCTCTCTTATTGTCAACCATAGTGGAGCTTAGTATTTTACTTGGCTGAAAGTGTGAAAACAAAAGGCACACTGAAAAAAAATCTTTTATTTGATGTAATACATAAGCCATCCTTTTCACAAGTTTATTTTTCTTCCCTCAACCATATTTTTCAAAGTATTTAAAGAATGTCATTAAAAGGTTTTCATTACTGTTATAAAAATCATAGCATGTGCACATCATGACAACACTAGATGGCTAGTATTGTCAGAAAGTTCAGATAAGGCCTCCATTTTTCAAGTGTGACCCATAAGATGAATTGGAGACCAAAGGATTTTTCTTTTTATTTTTTTTTTTGTACATTTAGTTATTTTCTAATTAATATATCACAAATAAACATTATATTGTATTTTATAACTATGGACATAAGGCTATCATTTCGTTAAAATGAGTTAAATATATAGATAACTGCTAAACAGTTACACTGATGATAATAAAAACATGTTAGTGTTTTTGGATGTCTTTTTCGTCCCTTCTATGAAAATACTGCCATAATGTTTTCTTTTTCTGCTGTTTACTTTTAATATCAACTTACACGTTTCTAATTGGAAATGCATTGTAAAGTATGATAAAAATGTGGAATTGTAAGAACATTTTTGATATTTTATTATCCTGAAAAGGCCTAAAAACGACCCAACTGAGCTTTTACTCCTTTTTAACAGCAATTAACTGTGCAGTAGTCAGTGGGAATATTGAGAAGATTCTAATTGACTAAAATAACTGCATGAACCAATGACTCTTTCATATTTTATATTTCAATTCAAACTGCATGAACCAATGACTTTCCTATTACACTATAACATTTTGAATCAAATTGTATAAGCCAATAATTTTCCTATTACACAATAACAATTTCATCCAAACTGCATGACCAATGATTCTTTCCTTATTACGTGACATTTTGATTCATCACAATTTCACACTGTTAAGTCTTAATTTTGTGGATATCACTTCTATAGAAGTGGATTATTGCCTGCTTCTACATTAAATTCATGAATATAATGATCCAAACTCTACTTTACAAACTGGTGTATAAAAAACGAACAGCAGAAAAACTCACACCACTGAGTACTAAAATTCTTCTATGAAAAGGTGCTGCTACTTTAAATGCTGTGATGGAATAGTAGTACACATTTGATAGTTTTGTAATAAGAACCTCTATGCAGCATAAAAGAATTGAATCATAAAGTAACAAAAAGCACTTAAAGGATATAATATTACTATTGTAAAAGCCGAGATCAGTGGTAAACTTGGGATTTTGAAAGAGGTGGAACTTCCTTCTGTGATTTATTTCATAGAAACCGTGTGGATCATGGTGTGGTACAATCAGGAGTCCAGATACACTTGTATCCTGAATTCTCGAAAGATAGAATACCATTCCAAATTGTTTTGCCTTAATTTACCCCCTAACTGTGGAGATTTAAAAAAAAGTACTAGCCATTTTGACAAAACTGAATAAAAATGGCACTTTTTTATGTAGAAAGCATACTAACAAACTAGGACCATATTTTCTTACTTTTAAATTAATGTTTTTTTACTTTGGAGAGCAGTCACATTCTCACAACTGTTTGCAGGCAATGAAAGAGATGTGGGGCATTGTGAGTTTGAGTACCCACATCTCGTTCTCCTAATTTCTATACCTATTTTAATTTCTTTTGCTATTCCTTTACTTTATTTCTCTATGCAAAATTGGCAAATGGAGGTTACGACTAATAAACGATGTATCTCCACTGTAATGTGGGCCCAACTTCTGCAGTCACCTCAAAATCTAGAGTACAGTTTATATACCACATTATAGCTTGTACCTTGGGATCGTTTCAGTTAGTGCTGTTTATTTTTGTTTAAGCTTGTTTTTGGTTATAACAAACTGATGATCTAATATATTAAAAACTGTATTTTCACTTTTAAGAAATTATTAATTTTAGGATGATTTTCTGTATTTGTTATATTACCAACAGAAAGATATAGGGGTGAAGGAGGTGAGAGGATGGTGCACTTGTATCATAGCCTATTTCTCACTTGCTACAATTGACATGCAATACTTACATAAATATCTTTCCATCAATTTTATTCCTTTAATATATCTGCACTTGTTATGCAACCATTTTTGTTTTTAACATGCTACAATCCTAAGCCTTCACGTTAGCATACACACTTCCTGGCAGACTGCACTGCATCATGAGTATGAAAATGTATGAAATTTGATAGAATTTAATAAGCACTCCAGCACTGGTACTCTTGACTCCAGGTGTATGAAAGTGCCTTTGTGAAGTTTAGAATACAAAACTGCCTTTATTAGTACTGTTTATAACTCTTGGTTGTTGATTAAGAAATCATTACTTATAAAAAAAAAATTTCTTTTGCTTAAATGAACAGAAATGTTTGTAATAGGCTGTTTTTGCCTTCTTAAATGTTAAAAACCCACAAGCTTCTGTGAGATCTGACCTAAAGAATTCTGGAGTAAGACATTTTCATAGTCCCTAATAACATCTTATGATCCACTGTTGCTTCATTGCAGTAATTTATAATTTACTTTTGTGTGTAACCTTATCTACTGACAGTATATACTTAGGAAGTGTATCTTGTATACATTTTTTAAAATAATTTAACTGAAGCTACAGAAACTTGCAAGATATAGTAATATCACATTGTACATTCTTAGAGTCACCCACTATTCCCATTAATCTTTTGTGTGCTTCATATACACAGTAAGTTGTAATGTTTAATGGAAAACAACATTTTATCAAAATGAAGTTATACATGTATGGCCACTGAATCAGCCTAACATTACAGATGTCCAAAGTATAAGTGTATGTATGACACTCAGAAGTCATTAAATATAACAATAGTATTTTTATTGGGAGATATAATCCATATTATTTTTATTGTTAATCAAAGACTGCACAATTGCCAAAACATGTGCGACTCTGATTAACCTTTCCATGACAGATAACAAGTCAAAGGCCATGTCACTGCATCTGTTGACTTGCATTCAAACTTTTATTGAACTACTATTTTATAAATTTATGTTAATAAGTTTGAAATCAAATTGTAGATTATAATTCAACCATTAAATATAGATTTTAGTAAGTCATATAGTATAACAAATGCAGCACTGTTTCAAATTAGATGTTTGTGATGCCAAAATATTAAGTCTATGGTTTTGTGCAAATTAGGAATTCAAATTACCAATAAGCTAGAACAAGCTAGAATATAAAATAGGAACCTCATATATTTTTATTTTGTTGAGTGGCAAACACAATGGCCCATGTTCAACTCTTTCCATTTTTCTGAAACAATCCCTTATATACTCTTACTGCAGTACATGACATGTAAATAACAAATTATCAACTTAGAATGTCTGCAGATCTGTTTTATCAGCTGTTTTAATCTGTAAAAAACTACCTTGTTCTTTCAATCTAAGTTTTCAAGGAGGTAAGTTGTATCTTTGGTCTGCTCAAAGTTTAATATATTTTTAAATCTAAATACATCTTTTTACTAAGCTTAATAAGTTATAGTAGAATTCTATGGTATCAGTGTAATTATTTTATGACTTTTTGGTTATTCACCAGTGTAGGTATATATAAAACCTAAAAAGTACATTGTTTGATATCCTCTGTGTTAAATTTTAAAAGGTTTAGCAACCTATGTCCAGAAGCAACTGAGTTCAAATTTCATAGCTAGAAGAGATAATTGTTTGCTTAATTTCTTCATTTATTGCTCTATATTTTAAGAAAAAATATATATATACAGTCACTTTTCAATTATACATTATATTACAAAATACCAGTCCACTAGAATACAGCCAAGACAGAGAAGACAAAAGTCAGTTTTATATTACTGCACATGTGACACGAGTTCACATGTACTGTATCAATGCAAGTTATATAATATTAGCTATGCACGACTGGAAAATCAATATAATAAAAAAATAATAAATACATAGCATTATGAGACTTAAGCTATTTAGATAAAACATTTGTATTTTCATGTTATAATGTGTAGTCATTCTAGCAGAAAAAACAATTTATATTTATTTCTTAATTTTTTATGGTGATTACAGATCAAGTGACAGACCACATGTATAGAAAATAACATAAAATCTTACTGGAAACAAATGTTTGTAATGTATTTAGAAAGTCTTAGAGATTACACAAATAATAGTTGAGATTTTTGGGATGAAGAATAGTTATATTAATCATAACATGATATTACTTTGCATTCAGACTAGTCACAAAACAGACTATTTCCACAAACAAATCTAGTAAAAATATTTCATTAAAAAACCTGATTTTTTTATTCACAAAATACTTATAATAACCTTTACTGAAAGTCTACTAAGTCTTGTGAAAAGATACCACACTAATCAATAAGCAAAATTAACAGTGATAACATAATTATTCTTTATACCAGTACACAACTTATGTTTGTACATGCAGTTCATAGTTACTTAGAGACCAGAGTAGAGTACAAAGGAAACCCAATTTACTAATGCACATAGTATCGTGTATCATCCATGGTGGGTAATTATTCAACTAATCCTATATACTAATATGCAGTAATTCATAACTATAATAACTGAGTGTCCTAGTTGTTACAACCAATGGGACATTGTGAAATCCTAAAGAGTATAAACAGCATTTTATCAAAATATATTAATCTAATCCCGAGATATATGTTTTTTAAATTGCACCTATATTTTTGAAATGCCCTATAGGTCAAATGATTTAATATCTATCACATGTCCATATCAGCGTATACTACAATAAAATTATCAATGCAGGTTAGCATACTCATAACATTCCTCAGTAGTTAATGGTTAGTCTATTAGAGATGTAAGTGAATAAAACAAATCATACAAAAGTGAATTTTACTGTATGTTCAGTATTGGAGATTAAATTTCTTATTTTGCAAAATTAAAATGACAAATATCCCCAAGACAAAGAACACATGTTCAGATTTTAACTTTTCTTAAATAGACTGGACTTGCACTATTACAGAATTATAAAATTATTCTTTGGTCAACCAAGATAGGTTAATAAACATTATATCCCACTTATTTCAAGGGTTACAATAATCAGGGTAGCCCAATCAAAACTATACTAAAGCAAAACATAGCCATCCACTTTTACATAATACATGCAAGTTTCTGTGTAACAATCATACATATTGAGGCACAGCTGGATATTTTAAATGGCTCAGATAATATAATTGTATGTAATAAGAAATGTGATACAGTGAAGTATGGGCACAAAAGTGAAAAAAAACACACAAAAAAACATGATTATATAATGATGATGACTGAAGAGGAGAAATACGTTGAGAAACTTTCTGCTGTACCTTTATACTGTAATGAACTGATGCTATCAAGGTCAGTAAAGGATTATACAAGCTAGGGACACTGCACTGACTAAGTATAACCAGCAAGAATCTCTGACAGCTTGACAATGCTGCAGTATAGGCTAAAACTACAGATGATTGATAATTATCTAATTACCAAGCTTAAAACGTCCTAAAAAGAAAGTCAGTCAGCACTTTGATCAAGTATCAACAACAAGAATATAGGTATAGATACAAGGGAAGAGGCTGACAATTCACTGACTTCATCTGTGACAAATGGATAATCAGAATTGTTTTTGTTGTTAGCTGTTGTGCATGATCATAATAGAACTGATCAATTAAGTAACAGAAATACTTGCAGGTAGTTGTGCAAACTATTTGGTAGATCATGAGGATACTAAGGAAAAATCAAATAAAACCTCATGTAACAACTAAAATGTCAACTCTCCCACATCATAAGAAGTTGCCTCTAGACTCCATGCAAGTTCTCTGCACTACTTCAACATGACTACTATTGTAATGAGACAAAAGTCCTTGTGAGTAGTTTAATGCCATTATTCCTAAACAGAGTATCAAATTGAGTACTATATAAGTTACTGTTTAGTAAAAGTGTTAAAACAGTTTAACTTATTTGAGAAAATGTATGTTGAATGTAAACTAAGTATATGGAAAAAGTATTCTTGAAATATTGATCTGACTTCTTTGCTTTAACTGTAAAGCCTCAGGTTAGTGCCTATGCGCTCCATTTGCCCACTTAATCTTCACTTAAAATAAATTACTGTCTAACAGGCAGTATTAGTAGATGTTCCAATTGTTACACTGAACCTCCATTCAGCCTGCCTAATGTTACAATACACAATCCTTACTTTTTTTTCTGCATTGCACAGAATAATGAGAATTATGCATAAAACACTGCAGAAAGGATTTTTCTGCAGTTTTATTTCACATTACGAATAGAATAACAAACAAATGTAGAATAGTCATAAGAAATATTTACTGAAAGATTTCACATGGATCCAACAACAATGAATTACTAAATTATCATATAAAAAATTCAGGAACAAAAACTCTACTAATTGCAGTAAGTCAGTGTAATTTTTATTAGGCTACCCTTTACAAATGAGAGAGAGAGAAAAAAAATCAAACATTTTCTTGTACGTTTTGCCCTGATTTCATGAATTCATGACATATAATACACACCCATTTATATTTAGATATACAGCAAGTATAATTCCTACCTACATAATATTACGCATGAAAATAATTTTTTCTTATCTGATATCAAAAGGCTTTAACTGACGTTCTCCTTCATTTAGAAATATGTGCAAAGATCGGAACAGAAAAAAAGCTCCAAGCTGGCGTTTCTTCTCGTCATTCAAAGTTGCCACTACTCCATAAAAGTCACCTCGTTTAATGTTCGTTAGATTTGAGAGTCCTGTAATGAATATAAAACTTTAATGTACACCACCAGAATTTATAATATACTAAAATTACAGTATTGCTGTAAATAATGTAACTTTGAAATAATATTGCCAGTTGTTGTTGCAAAAATTATATTAAATTAGATTCGCATATCCAATATGAACTTGAATTTTTGTATTTAAAATAAACTTATTTTCAGAACATTAATTCTGCATTGGCATGTAACAGTTTAAGTCTAAGCAAGTAACAACCATAAGGCCCATAAACTATTGTTTTAACTATACAAGCAGTTGGTAAAATATCACAAGCTGATAGAGAACTTTGAAGAATGCTCATACAAAATGCTTGATAAAATATTACATACAAAACTCTTTGAATAAAACAAATATTAAGTTAAAGACCTTTTTATTTTGAATACAGAGCAAACTGATTGCATTTGTATGAACAAGTTCAAGGTACCAAGGTCAAGGAGGTACACATTTTGTATAATATACCTCACATACATTGTATGATATTAAATGATTTAAACTTTCTTTAATAATTGTAGTTTAAAACGTTTATTCCATGAAGTATTTATAAAGACTAAAATTGAAGTTCTTTATACTTTAAGGAATATTAAGAGTACAAACATTCACTTGAGAATTTCACCTTTATGTAAACATTTCAATATTAATAATCACAACTGGAAGGATAGCATTAATCCAACTGAATTTGACTGCTTAATTAGTTTTTGCACTTATCAGCCCCACTCCCCCAAAACACCTGTATTTGCTTCTATGACATTAAATACTTTCAAGAAGGTTCACAGCACCTCTTTAAATAGTAGCCTAAAATATTCCAATGCCTGCATATATATACATGAGCAACATTCAGCAGTAAGCAGATAAAAGTATTCACTACCAAATATTTCTTGAAATAGAAATGCAAACACAGAATAATTACAAACATAACTTATGTTTGTGTGTAGAAAAATATCTAAATATGTGTGTGTAAAGGAATGTAGAGATTAACTGAAAAGATAGTATATCCACAAATATGCAATAGCTTTGAATTATTAGATATATGAAATCTTCTACTTACCAAGTGCTTCAACCATACAAGCTTCCCTTGTATAAGCCTCTACTGGGATTACATTCTGAAAGCAGTGAAGTGAGATAACTCCTTCACCACTAGCCCATATGTCTAATATATGTTGAACTTTGTTACTAGGCTGGAGAGAAAAATACTAAATATAATAATAAAAACAACCTGTGTTTGAAGTAGTAAAACACAAACTTTCATCTTCAGTAAGCAAATGAAACCTCTGATTAAGCTTGTTTTCAATGAAATGTTTTTGTTTAATCTGCTTAATTACATATATAAAATAGGATATACTATTACATCAAATAAATTCAACAATATGGAACACTGCTATGACAAAATAAAAACTAGCTGTAGTCACTATTGTTTGATTTTATTGGAATTATAATAAATGTTCATTGGCTTTCTGTTAATTCTCAGCCAGGAATGAGAATATTAAATGAAACTTTTGGTTCAATCTAGTTATTAGTCTGGGGTAATGCTCTCTGGAACATTCCAAGCCATTTTTGTGCACTAAATATTCACATTTTTTACTGTTTTAACTCTTTATTTCAATTTCACTATGTAACAAAATTTTCACTTTTTCTTGTTCCTGGGCAGAAAGTGTTATTTCCTAATTGCTTATGCCAAAAGTAAATGGAAAAGGCCTGTTTTTCTCTTCAAACTTTGCTTTTGTGACCTGGGTAATGAAATTTTCAAATTTACCCATTTTCCAGAACATTCCAGTAGCTGACAGAGAATTCTCTCAAACTTACAAGAATTTTCAAGAATGAAAGTGTGCAAGCTGCAAGTCAGATGAAGCTTCACCAACATTTTTCAAGCTCCTTCACTCGTCAAGATGAGCTCTGCTTCTGCCACAATCTATCCAGTCTGTACGAGGCAACTGGAATTGCCTGTAACCTGAACGAGCGGCACCTGTTCACTGATCGTTCATCCAGAAGCCACAAAGCTGTGTTGCTCCTTAATGGGAATAAGTATCCGTCTCTTTCCCTGGCTCATTCAGCGTACTTCAAAGAGGAATAAAACAGCATCAAGACTTTGCTGGAACCCTTGAAGTATGATGAGTATGGCTGGGAGGTTATTGGAGACTTCAAAATGGTGGCATTTCTGATGGGTCCCCAAGGAGGCTTTACCAAGTTTCCCTGTTATCTTTGCCTTTGGGACAGCAAGGACACTGCAGCACATTACAACTGGGCAAAACAAATCAAGTTCTCTGTGGGAAGGCAAAATGTCAAGTGTGAGCCACTAGTGGGACCTCCAGGAGGTGTTGTTCCCACCATTGCACATAAAATTGGGTCTTATGAAACAATCTGTCACAGCTCTTGATAAGGAATCTGCAGCCTCCAAGTACCTTCAAGGCTTCCTCCCTAAGTTGTCTTTTGGACCACAAATAAAGAAAATCCTAGAGTGCACAGAATTCTCAAAGAAGCTCAAAAGGAAGGAAAAAAAGCTTGGGGCAGCTTTGTCGCAGTGGTTCAGGGTTTCTTGGGCAATCACAAGGCTGAAAATTATGTGGAAATGGTTGAGGCTCTGGTGAAAACCATGGCAAAATGGGCTGCAGGATGTCCCTGAAAGTCAATATCCTTGATGCTCATCTTGATAAGTTCAAGGAGAACATGGGAGCATACTCAGAGGAGCAGGATGAGCACTTCCACAAAGATTTACTGGACTAAGGAGCGTTTAATGAAAACATGATGGGAGACTATTTGGGGGCTGATACATGAGTGATTTACATTACAGCTGCAAATCTTGAAAAACTACTTACTTCTAAACATTTTTGTTTATTTTTGTACAATTTTAGTATAAATATGTGTAAATCTTGATTCATATGTTGTTTTATTCAGACCTTGTGTATATGAAAATGTGCAAATTTGCCCATTTTTACAAATAGGTTAATTTCTAAATTTCATTATTCAGGTCATAAAAGCAAAGTTTGAAGGGAATAATGACCATCTTCTGTATGTTTACAATATAAGCAGTTAAAAAATAACATATACAATCCAGGAACAAAATTTGTGTTACATAGTGTTATCAAAACCACAGACCAAGTAACACACAATCTGGTCATTCCATGAAATATTTATACCAATACCACATAGAAGTTTATAATTGTAATGATCAAACCAGTTACATACAAACTGATCATTTCATGAGATACTGAGGCAATATTTGTACAAATTATTTACACATTGAATATTTTAAAAGGCAGATGTGAAGTAATGTCTATGTTCATGTATAAATCTATGCATACCCCACCAGACATTTTTTGGAAACTGTAAAGCAATTTGGGATTTTCATGCATTATGATAAACTATTTTTCTAATATAAGAGCATGATAATGGAATGACAAGTAATCCATTAAATCCCTGTTCAACTGAGATTCCATACATATAGGTCTTAAGTAAAAATCCAACAAAGTACTTTCTATAATTTTAAACAAAATGAGCAAAACATCCATACCCTAAAATAGAATGTCTTACTGTATGCTGATCCTTTTCATCATACCCCATAGCAGTTTAAGTGTTTAGATAACATAAGCTTCAAAAGACATTTTGTATTTGATCAACTATCTATGAATCAATCAGTTAAAAGGAACCTCATATATCAATTTCCCTTTAGCCTAAACATCAAACGTCATAGCTTCTTGGAGTGACCCTAATGATACTGGTAGTAGGTCTTTGGCCCCAGTACAATCCCATCTCCATGATTTTCCCCACTGGATCTAAATAAATCAGGTAGATGACCAGTTTCATAATAGAAATGATGTAGACCTCCCAAATAGCAGGCAATTCTGATCTCTGTGTAATGCAACCCTTTGAAATACAACAAAATAGAGAAAAGAACATAAATCAGTTTTATCTTTCAACCTACAGGATAGTTTTGTGACAGAAAAACTGCATTCAAGTTCTAACATTTTTTAAGAAAGTTAGAACAATCTAATGTTCTCTAGGCAGAGTATCAATGGTCAGTGTAGTCACAACCACTTTACAGTGGCCATCCTTTAAACCCTTTCAAGAAAAATAGAATTCTCTTTTAGATAAGACCACAACTGAACAGAGTATTTCAGTGAGTCTAACTTTGTATCTAAGTGCACGTACTTATGACAAAATGCTATCCACCAAAACAGAACATGTGTTGAGATGTATATGATGTAAAATTGAAATGTTAAGACTATTTTATCACCTCATTTACAGGATCATTCAGCATCTTGATAGCTTCATATAAATGACTGTAAGGTCTGGTTCTTGTTCCTTTTCCAACATAAAAGATTGCATTAATGAAAGCTTGAAATTGTTCACTAAAACTCAACAGTAAAGCTCTTCCAGGGAGGTTTTTGGTAACTCGGGGATCAAGCAGTAGGTAATTGAATGAAGTTTTCTGTGTGCCTTCTCTCCATTTTGTTTTAGGATCAGGATTATCGAAATCATTGCACATGTCTTTCTCCAAAACTGCAACTTGAACAAAGTCCAGTTTACTTTCCAAAACATGTGAAATTTCTGGGGGGTAATCTGAAACAGATACCAGAAATAAAGGTGTGAATGAATACAATGTTCATAAACCAATTTCTTTTTTTCTTGATGGACCATAAAAAGAGCTATACACTATACTGCTGCTTCTTTTGTGTAAATGTGCAACCTTTCCAAGGATAACCTGAAGGGATCCTGCCAACAACCAGTGTACAAGTATATTTACTTACTTAAAATTCTTTAGTTCAAATAATTACTTTAAATATTTTTTACAATTAATATATATTGGATGTTTAAATGCATGGAATATTCCTGAGGTATTGTTCGTTTGTTTTATTATAGCAAAGCCACATCAGGCTATCTGCCGAGTCCACTGAGGGGAATCAAACCCTTGATTTTAGCATTGTAAATCTATAGTTACTGCTGTACCAATGGGAGACATTTCTGAGGTAATTAAAAATATACTGCTAAAATATTTTTCACCAATAAATTTTATTATAGCATAAATTTAAAAAAACCCTCTACAAATAAAATTACTTTTATGAAAGAATAATCCTTTTGTAAAAGGTGCAGCATTTGTTAAAAAATAAACATTTTAAACTATTTTAACATAATGAATGCTGATATTATGTATCACATAAAGAAAATCTTCTCCTGAAACAGATCAACCACTTAATGTTTAATCATTTCTGTTTAGTGTAAGATGAAAAAAAAATGTCATTCTATATAAAATTGATAACCTAAACCAGGGGTTCCCAACCTTTTGGCACTCACGACCCCTTACCTAAGAGTTTGAAATCCATGTGACCCCCTACTTATGGCTTACTATCAGGAGCTTAATTTTTCTTTTATTTTCTATGAAGGAGAGGGAAAGAAACATCTAAAAAAATATTTAAAAATTCTGTAATTATTTATTAGCAAATTAAATCACATTGGTCCAACCTGAATTCACAAAAAGAACATATATTCAACATATATATCCAATCAGCAACGGACATGTGACTTACGTGTCGACAGCGAGCACACACACTTAATCACAGCTAAACAGACACACAAGCGTACGTACATGCACGTGTACTCACATACTCGCTACTCACTAGTACACACATACATACAGTTGCAGACACATACACATTCACACAGGCACATTCACTCACAGGCACGCATACATACACCCATAATATCACCTAATGACATTGAACTAACGTAGCACACGTTTTGCTTTGCAACGAAACAAAACAAAATGTAAGAGCATGAAAATGTAATTGATGAAATAAAATTAATGTTATCCCAAGCTACTTCTAACAAGGCTACGCAACCCCCTGCCAAGGCTTCGCGACACCCTGAGGGGTCGCGACCCACTGGTTGGGAACCCCTGACCTAAACAAATGAAATATGCATATACAATTGTTTGTTTCCTAAATACCTGTGCAGTACTTATTTCTGTATTCACGAATCATGACTTTTAATTTATTTGCATAAATTCAACTTCGACTATAAAGCAAGTTTTTTTTGTTCCACATTCAAGAAAAGTACTGTACTGGCCCGATTATAAGGTACTGTTTTTTTTATTATTAATTAGACTGTAAAACGTATGGTTGCATTATAATTGTAGCTGACCAGACAGCTTCCTTCTACTCACACATATGAATGTCCAGATAGTGTTTGTCTATGCATGATTGCCAGATGTTCACTCAAGTCTTTGCAACTAATCTACCTACAGCTGTTCATTTATAGTACTAATTTCATTGTACTCACTTTATAAATTTTATAATAATTGTTGTCTTTTGAGTCTCCTTTTAGTGTGTGCATGTTTTCTTATAGCAAAGCCACATCAGGCTATCTGCTTAGTCTACTGAGGGGAGCTGAACCCCTGATTTTAGTGTTGTAATTTTGTAGACTTACCACTGTACCAGTGGAAACTCTCCTTTTAGTGACTGATTCTTGTGCAATAAGGAGTGACAACAATGAAAGACAGTGAACAAGAAAATGTCAAATTAACAAAAGATTGTGAAAGAATTATGATGCAAATCTTAAAATTTTGGTGGTGTATGAGGCAGAATAAACAATTGTACCACTACTAGAAAATTTGGAATCACTGAAAATAATGTGATGCAATGGCACAAAATAAAAATTGAATTCCTTAATCCACATTCTACAAAAAAGGCATTTCACAGACCTAAATATAGCACATTATGATACTCAAGGTTTTCTTTTCCATGGCTTCTGAAAATGGGATTGCCATAATTCAAGACTACCTTATAATCAGGTCAAGAAAGTAGTTATTTTAGAATATACAAATATATGAAAAATTAATTTATAAGCATGTTTTATCAAAGAATGTGTAAAGCTTTAGAAATATTTTCAGGTTGCTAATTGCTAATAGCAGTTATTATTTTGCAGTAATGAATATATGTTCTCAATTACATTAATATTTCATGCAAAAAGTACACCAAACTTAGTACTAATGAATTATATATACTACTTCTAACTATATCATTCATTTGTATTATTAACTAACAAATTAATAACATAGCTAGAGTTCTGAAATGTTCCTTATGTCCAATTTATTGGTATTGACTTTGCAAGTTTGATGTTGTTTTTTTATATGTATGATACTGTATATAAGAAAAAATAATCAGATTAGTATTGTACAGAGTACAAAAAAACCTCTTAATAGGCTATGTTTCAAACAAATGCTCTTCGTCAAGCCCTTTAAGCCTACTGATGCAATATACTACACTCAAGTTTAAAAAAGGCTTGATAAAGAACAGCAGCTTTCCCAGAGGAAACTGATAGGCTGGAATTGTTTGTTTCCTGTAGACTCGTGCAGTATCCATTTCTGTATTCACAGATCATTACTTTTAATAAATTTGCATAAATTCAACTTGGACTGTAAAGCAAACTTTTCTTTTGTTCCGCATTCAAGAAAAGTACTGTACTGGCCCGATTATAAGGTGAGGTTTCTTTATTATTAATTAGACTGTAAAATTCATGGTTACTGATAGGCTGGAATTGGTTTACAACCCTACAGCTGTATTGTCATGTGGGCTCTGACTGTTTTACTGGTTTAAAATATAATCTTTTTAACTTTATTGTGAATAACGGTTAGCAAAGGGCACTTGTCTCAAATATTGCATGTCAACAGAATTAAAACAAAAGTATTTACACTTCATTTCCCCTTAAAACAGAAGTATTTACACTTTGTTACCCCTTAAAACAGAAGTATTTACACTTTATTACCCCTTAAAACAGAAGTATTTACACTTTGTTACCCCTTAAAACAGAAGTATTTACACTTTGTTACCCCTTAAAACAGAAGTATTTACACTTTGTTACCCCTTAAAACAGAAGTATTTACACTTTGTTACCCCTTAAAACAGAAGTATTTACACTTTGTTACTCCTTAAAACAGAAGTATTTACACTTTGTTACTCCTTAAAACAGAAGTATTTACACTTTGTTACTCCTTAAAACAGAAGTATTTACACTTTGTTACTCCTTAAAACAGAAGTATTTACACTTTGTTACTCCTTAAAACAGAAGTATTTACACTTTATTACCCCCTTAAAACAGAAGTATTTACACTTTGTTACTCCTTAAAACAGAAGTATTTACACTTTATTACTCCTTTAGAACTTTAACTACATTCTCCAGTTTTAAGTTTAATTTTATTGCACACATACTCTATTTCTGTTGACAAAAGAATTTCTTCAAACCTATAGGTTTGTTTACTTTGGTGGTATTATTTCACTAATCTATTCTTGAATATTCTATCACCTCTATATTCTTGTTTTTTGTAAAACTTGCTATTATATACATATAAGTAAGAAGACAATGGAAGAAAACTTACTTGGCAACAGAGGACTATTGACTTGGACAACACCTGCCTTGAGTCTTGTCAACCTGTGCAGGTAGACCTGTCTAGTACTATCCTGAACTGGCCCAGGATTGTCTCCAAGATCAAGGAGTTCCTTTCTTATTTCACTGTTATTAAGTTTTTGAAGGTCTAGTGGAACATTAACAGGAAGAAGAGATCTTGTTGATGAGCTTGATGAGTCACTACCAGTTTGGAACAATTTCCAATCATATATTACACTTGATGATGAATTTGTGAAACTACTAGGGTTACTAGATGGATAGTGTCGCTCAATAAGCACAATTCCTTCCTCATCATCTGTATACAAATATTCTTGAACTCCTTCAGAATTCTGATAAGACGAGGGTTTTCTGGGGGAAACTGATAGTCTAGAGTTGTTTTGTAGTGCTACAGCTGTATTTTCATGAGGACTATGACAACCAAGCATAGCATCTAAATAAATGCCTGTAGGAGACCCTGGACTTGTAGATCCTTGAATACAAAATCCAATATCATTGATCTGTGGTGACAGAGATATCCTCACTGGACTTGATGTGATCTGGGAGTTAAAAGATGAGATACTTGCATTGCAAGAAGACGAATTTTTATCTTGCTGAGTTCCTAACGCTTGTAAGTCATTGACTGAGACATTAATATCATCTTTTATTTTGCAATTTAATCTTTGAGTTTGTTTGGTATCACCACCACCACCAAGGTCAAAAATACAAGGAAAGAAACTACTTTGCTTAGGTTGCTCAACAGCAATAAAACAGTTTTCTTTTCTTGTACAGTTAACATTACAACTTCCAGTTAGAGACAGATCTTTTAGTTTTTTGCATATGTTTTCATTTTCATTCCGTATACTGTGTTTTTTTTCTTGAGATGAGGAACAGGTAAGATATTTAGAAAATAGCACCGAAGAGGAGAAAACTGCAGATGAGTAACATGCATCTCCAGCTTCATGTAACTGTATGTTTTTTGAGCTACAAAAGGATGCTGTTTGTGACATATCTGATCCCAGAGAGATACTAGTGTTGAAGTTATGAGTTCTTACAAATTCTTCTAAAACTTGAATACACTTTAATTCTTGTGTTTCTAAAGCCATCCGAAATGCATCTTTTTCATCACTATCTTTCAGCCATGGATTTCCCCCAGCAGATAACAACAATTTCAAAGATAAAACATTCCCCCATAAAACACTGATATGTACAGGTGTAAGACCATCAGTGGACCTGAAATGATTAATTGCATACATGTACAATTCAGACTTTCAAGAAACTCATCTCAGATTATTCAGAATCTACTGTGCTGTTTTTGACTTTTGTATACCAGTTATACATTTAATTTCAAATATGATGTGCTAATTCAAACTAAATTTTCATCACTTACTAACACAACTTTCTCTACTAAAAAACTGTATCAATGTAAAAGAACAAGTTCTTTTATAAAAAGTTAACATTAATCACCTCATATTTCTCTTTAAGAGCTTTTAAAACATTGAACCTCCACATATTTAACTGCTACTTTGTAACATTAAGCCTTTATTTAAGCCCATTGTTTTATAATCTGAAAACCACATTATTACAAATGCAAGTATGATATAGATGTACACCATGAATACACTTTTATCCTGAACTAGTTAAGAACATGGAAATTTACAAATGTATACTAGTTTTATTAAGTTTACAGTGCAGTATGATTAATACTGGTTAGATTTAAAGGACTTGATTTATGATAAAGAAAGTAAATTATCCACTGAGAGAATATGCAGTTTTGTATAAGTGTATTATGCTCCTAAATTTTACTGGTTCAAGGTCAAAAATCAATTTTTCAACTGTTATTGTGTTTGGCTGAACTACAAGAGCAGTATAGTAATGTGTAAAGACAGAAGTTGTTAACACTTAGTATGTTATTACACACAAATTAATTAATTGTTACAAAATATGTTTATCAAAATAAATAATTACTTTCACAGTTAATTTTTTAAAACTTTTCCAGTGTTAATTTATCACTCTCTTGAAAGACGATGATGAATGAATTTGCAACATCTTTATGTTACCAAGAATTGTGAAATTAAACTTAAAAAAAAAGAGGAAAAAGTACAGTTTAAGACAATTAATTAAAATTAATTATTAAAAACATACAACTTAAAAGTTTTATGTATTTAGATGATTGCAGCCAATTCAGCAAAGAAGATCGTGTATAGTTAGTTCAAGGTGAATGCAGTAAATTATGGTAAGAAATTCAACATTCAAACTCATCTCAAAAATGCTTAATTGGATTAAAACATGAATGTAGTGGTACAATAAAATAATGAAGGTCACTAATATGCTCTCTGAACAAATCACAGGTTCTACAGACACTTCAAGTTTCTGCACTCTTGTTCTGAAAGAGATATTGTTTGCCAGACTGGAAATGTAACATTTTGAAATAGTTATGAAATAGACTTCATTACCCTTCTAAACAAAGCTGAGAACTTCACTAACTACTAACTTGGATCATCAGAACAATAGAAGTTCTGTTAATAGAGAAAAGGATATGTTGCAGATCAGGCATCTTCATATGTTTCCAGATATTTATTGTCTTCAATAATGCAGCACTTTTTCTGTTTACATCTTGGAAAAATATTTCTTTTTTAATACTTAACACCTGCCATATAATCATTTTTGTAATTTTCCTATCAGAACACACTGGGAAGGATAACCAAATTTCCAGCTGCTCAAATTACATGACCATAGATGCTCAAGTACTGGTACCAACAACCCAATACCTCCAGTACTATTGCAAACCCTGATCTTATGTATGTTTTCA
This sequence comes from Tachypleus tridentatus, assembly GCF_004210375.1. Lineage (NCBI taxonomy): Eukaryota > Metazoa > Arthropoda > Merostomata > Xiphosura > Limulidae > Tachypleus > Tachypleus tridentatus. Next base: position 71,256,496 of record NC_134828.1, on the reverse strand, counting down.
TAGAGACCTTTGATACAATCTATAAAGGAATTTAACTGCATAACTATAATTTTTATTTCTGTTTATTCTCAGTGTTCATCTTATTTTCTCAGTTATCAAGTGTTCTGAGCATCCACTGGTAAGAACAGTAATAGTGATGTATATTTCTTCCTTCTCTTTTTAGCATCTTCAGTATTACTTGTCCTATTCAATCTAGAAACAAGATAATCTGTGATATCCACTTTCCTATTGTTAGGGAAGTTTCCTGTAAACGTCGGTAGAAAATCTAATCATCATATCTAGAAATATGAGCTCATGTTCTTTTATTTCCACTGTGATATTTATTTTGAATTATTGTTATCTTGACTGCAGTAATGACTGTATTATGAAGATATTGTTAATATATGTGAACCAAATGCTGGCACTCAATTTTGCTGTTATTTTCGAAATGTTTTATATGGAGGTACTGAAGATAGATGAGTTTTTAACTAGGTCTTCCTGTCATGCATAGTATTTATGTTTAAGTTGGACACAAGTTGTGAATTCTATTATTGTGAAGACTGTCAGTTGATGTGTTCCTTAATAGTTCTACCATTTTTAAGCCATTGTCAGTATATGTGTAATGTTTCATAGACTGATATGTTAGTAACAAAGTTGGAGGTGTCAAAAGTAACCATTGCACCTTGTGAGGTCATCATAATTGTTTTTATAATCTTTACAAAATGAACTCATAAGGGTGTTTTACCTATTAATGATGTTATCTCTACATGATAAAAAATCTAGAGAATGACATGGTGAATCTCTTCATTTATCCACTGGACAAAGAGGATAGTCTTACTTGTGAATTTTAAGTATATTATGAAAGGGTTGGTGCTGTGGTAGACTATTAGTTGTTTAACTATTCCTGTTCCAAGTTGAATATGATACCCAAACACGGATCAAGTGTAATCCAATTTCTAGTCAAGTTTCAAGATGTGATTCTTGGCAGCTTTTTTTACTCATTCCAGGATGTTGCAGTTTATTGTCTTGGGCAATTTTATTTTATAAAAATTAAAATATTGATCAATAAATAAGTGTCAAAATTTTGTCTTTCTAGTTGCAGCATTCAGGAGCATATTTTATAATTAACTAATTTATTCAAGAAACTAATTATATCATTAAAATTGTGACTAACTTTCTGAAATGAGCTAGTGAAAATCCCAGAAGGCTAGCTGTTGTTTTACGTTCTACTAACTCAGGTGGCTAATACAAAATGAATGTTAAATTCAAGCCCTGTTGTTAGAATACACATCCCAACTTTCATTAGTTCAAATATCTTAAACACTAAACATGAGACTGAAATGCAATTGTTACAGTGTAAAAACATTAAAGACTTGAACATACAAGATTTTAATTATTATGTAATGTAAAAAAGCGAAACATGATACCTGATATTTGGATTTGCACCATGCTCCAACAAAAGGGCAACGACATCCTCATTACTAGGAGTATCTTCTAGACCCACTGCTAAATGTAGTAAAGTACAGCCATCATCATCAGAAACTATTTTATCTGGTTCAAGGCCATGCTCCAATAACATTTTCAGTTTACTTGCAGTGAAAAAAAACAAAAAAAAAACTTAAATTCTTAATACAGGATACTGAAAACAGTTTTATCATCATCACCAAATAAGAATTACATATAAAATTATAAAATTCCATTAGTTTTTTCTAAACTGAATTTAAAAAGCAAGTAACATTACTGACGAACAATTAAAAAATATTCAACAACTCTTTCACTACAGGTTGGGTGGATTCGACCCAGCTCGCAACCACAAGGGTATCCACAAGACCAATTATACTGTAATTTTTAATATGTATGCATGTATACAAAATTTTGCAGGTTATTAGTAAACATTACAAGACTTTCATACACAAAATATCAGGTTTGTAAATTAAGTAGTAAGATACTTTAATTAAAGATTTTCTCATAATTTCTTCTTAATTTTAAGATTAAAAATACTTTTGTGAAAGAGAAAATTTTCAAATTTCACACGTGAGCTCTTCATAACCTCCAGATAATTAACAAATGCTTTTTAAGGAAAACTTTCTATTTTATCTGTTACTTTTCACTATTAAACCAGAATCTCTACGTGTTTTATAGATTTAACTGATCTTGTAACCACCATAAAAGATAAAGTAAATATAAATTGTGCTTTTTATCTTTCTATAATAACTACAAATCAACTCAAAAACACAAATATTTAATCTAAGTTGCATAAATGTCATAACTATATATATATTAATTTCATCATATTGACCTATCAGCTATTACTGGCTAACAATACAGAAGTTACAATGATATGACATAAGTGTATTCATGTTATCACATTCAAGAATATAAAACTGACCTTTAGTTTTTACAAAATGACCTGTCTTGGTTGAGTTTAAATGGACTAGTACTTTTTAAAATACTGTCACATTTCAGTTACAATACATTATATACATTATTGCTATCATCTCTCCTAGTAATTAAACAATGTATAATACAAAACTATGAATTATAATATACAATTTGATACAACACTTAATGGCATAAATTCATAAAATAGTTGTTAAACAAGATTTTGAATAGGAGTAAACAAATGAGGTGATGTGGACTTTGACCCATAATAAGAGATAATCTCTATATATAAAAAAAAATTGTCATTCATTTCTTATGACAAATTTTTGAGAACCTTGATTATTTAATACATGTAAATATTTCCAGAAATTTTAATAACTCCAAATATTGTATTTAGTAAAAATTAAATCTGTATCTAAGTTTACAAGTCTTCTATCAAAAAAAAACTTAATTCATAGAGAAAAACTATCTTTTATTTCTATCGTTCACGTAATACATAATATCATGTTAATTAAATTATTATCACTGTTCCTATAATATAAAGGTTTTAATGGTATTAGCAAATAGACCTGATATTATAATCAGCTCACCACATTAACCTTATTCAGTATGGTATTGGTCCCTTGGACCAACCTCAATCATTTTGTGCTTGTTAGTTTTCATGGTATAACTTATAAATCAGTAAGCCTATTTCATGGAATTTATCAGTAAATGTAACAATGCTTTCATACACAAAATATTTTAATTAAGTCTTAAGGCTTTTTAAGCAATGTTTTCTGTACCTTTTTTTCTTTTTGCATGATGCCTATCAAACATGCAAAGTACTTTTAATATTAGAAATACCTTAATGCATCAGAAAATTTTCAATTTCACATGCAAAATCTTTATAATGCTCAGATAGTTATAAATTATTTTTTTTAAAACATATTATATTTTCACTAACAAGTACCTGTACAGGTTCAGTCAATTTGACATCATACATTTATATATATATATATTATTTTTATTATATTGACCTTTCAATCATGCAGAGTTACAATGATGTGGTACACCTTGCTCATATTACCATATCTAATAATATAAACATGACCTTTAGTCTTTACAAAGTGACCTGTCTTGACTGTTTTAGTGGACTAGTATTTTACAAAATAGTCACATTTCAGTTGAATGGTTTGCCTTGAAAGAAAGAGATGACTTACATTTAAAAACAATTGAGAAAATCATTAAGAAGACATTCTGAGCTTTCAAGTGGCTATTCACAGTTCATATATAGAAGTGTATATAAAAAACCATTTCGAAAAACTGAAAGAGGTGAGTGGAGCCACTCTAATTCAGTACAGAAACAATATCTCAGCAAATAGAAAAGACAGGAAGTTCTTAATTTATATTCTAGCTTGTCAATATCAGTAATTTGAGTTCCTAATTCATACAAAAGTAGACTTTGTATTTTGACATCACAAATGTCTAACATAAACCAGTGTTGCATTCAACATACCACATGACACATGAAAATCAATTTTTATATGTTGTTGTTTTTCACTATTTACTTTTAAATTAAGTATTAAAATAGTGTATAATATCAAAATTTGAATTATAATCTATGATTTTATACCAACTTAATGAGATAAATTCAAAATACAGTAATTCACTAAAATTGTGAATATTAGTCAACAAATGAGATGACAGCGTTTCACCTGTGACTTGTCCATAAAGGATTAAAAAGACCATTAATCCAGGAATCAACTCTTAAAACATAAAGCAACAAAATTTTTTCTTGTTTTTCACTATTTTTATGAAAATCTTAAAGTATTTAAAATACAATTCTATTAAACTGCTTATTCATAGAAGTGTTACTGCTATAAAAATAAAAGCTTACAAATAAATTAGTGGAGGATAGATATGTTAATATATAACAGTATAGTTTGCAAAGTACATTACTATCTGCTTAATATCAGGGTACATAAGAGTTAGTTCTTGCTAAGAAAATAGTTGCATATGCTCATCAGCTACAGCAAATGAAATTTAAAATTTATATGGATATTAAATTTAAGTTGTAAATTTCAATTAAGTTTCAAATCTAATAATACTCTTTGATATACTGCTTTTCTATTTAACGTAATTTTATATCATGTTATTCAAAACTGTAGAACTATAAACACCCACAATATGGCAGACCTTGAGCCAGTGTGACATTCACAATGAAACTTAAAATCAAATTGTAACAATATATTCTTTAAGAAATCAATCTTTGTTAGACTTTACAAATATTCTAAGAACATTTGTTTGAACCATCACATTGTGAATGCCTTAATCCTCAAAATTTCACAAATTCCAAAAGAATACTTTATTCCATCATGTTAATCCTTCATTTGTGTTTTGAAGGGTATTACTATGTTTAATCCTGATATGAATTTGTCAATCACCTCTAGAGAAAGTTTATATTGTTTTTTACATAGACATATCTATTACTTTACAAGTACTTGAAGTTTAAGTATTTTGATTATTTGTTTCCAGTTATCTTAAATCATTTCAATTTTGATAAGTCAATCTCTAATAAAATTATTTAAATTAAAAATGTGTATTCATTTATTATGTAATTTTTTGGTTTAATAAATATGCATTTTCACAAAATCACAAGAAAGTTTGTTTGTTTTTGAATTTTGTGCAAAACTACACGAGGGCTATCTGCACTAGCCGTCCCTAATTTAGCAATGTTAGAATAGAAGGAAGGCAGCTGATCATCACCACTCACCTCCACCTCTTGAGCTACTCTTTACCAATGAATTGTGAAATTGACCTTCACATTATAATGCCCCCATGGTTGAAAGGGCAAGCATTTTTGGTGTGATGGAGATTCAAACCCACAACCTCAAATCACTAGTCAAGTGCCCTAACCATATGGTCATGTCAGGACTCACAAGAAGGTTCACTGACACTCAATTCATCTACAATGAAATAATTTCTGAATTACAAAATTCTTCAAATAATATTAAACTGTAAATTTATACCTAAATACTATTATAACTTTTAAAAGCAAATTCAACCAGAGATTTTGATAACTACTTTGATATTTGAATCCTCTAGTGGTTTCTGGAGTAAACATACATATACTGATGAATCTATTTGGTTATGTTAGACCCTTAAGCCAGTCAATGTTTTTTTAATGTGTTAAGTTAGAGGAATTTCAAACTTTGACATAAAAAGATAAAGTATTGATCACTTTCTTATATTATGACTAGCGTGTAGAAACAAAATATCTTTCATTGTACTTTTATATGCAAAACTGCTATAAGATTTCTACATTAATACAAATTTTGTTACTTGAAATGAAACAAATTTGTGATAAGTGCATAATGAATTCACTCTGATAGAATATTAAACATTTAGTAATACCTATTACCAATTCAAACCCAAGGAAGTGTTCAGTATGTAACTAAACCACAATATAAATCAGCACTTACTCTTTATCACATGACATCAAAGCCTGAAGTTCCTCAGTATTTTTGGACATGTATATGGATATTCCTTCAAGACTTCCCTTAAATCATACAGTAGATCTATCTGATTTGCTTACCAGACCTAAAAAAGTGAACAACTTTATACAACAGTAACTTGTACATGAAAACATGAGTTTGTATATCATGCACAATTTAGGTTATTCAACTTAAAGTTTGTTTTTTTTTACATTTTTGTTCTCACTATGATTACTCTGAGACATTATTTCTTTACTGCAACTAGAAAAGTAATTCTTTCTCTAATTCACATATACATAGAAATCATTCCATATTTCAATAAATATCTATAGTATTCAGTAATGTCAAGAAAACCCACTTGTAGAGAAAAATATATGTAAAAATGACTCGTTTGGATTGAGAAAATTTACATAGAGGAGTGAACAATGTTTCGACCTTCTTCGATCATCTTTGTGAGCCCGACAATGACCAAAGAAGGACTAAACGGTGTTCGCTCCTTTACGTAAAAAACTTTTCTCAACCCATACGAGCCATTTTTACGTATGTATTAATATCTATAGTATCTTCCTTAAAGATGTCAGTATCAGATATTTATATTTAATTAGAAATTTCCCTTACTCTATAGTTGCTGCTAATAGGCTCATGTGGGTGCAGTTTATTTCATGTACATCTCTAAAGCTTTTGCATTTTTGCCAAAACTGGAAATACTCCACACCCACAATATAACTTAAATCTTTAGATATATAATTTAGAAGTAATCTCAAAGCCTTAGAAGAGGTACTAAAATCCATTTAAGGAATTTCATGTATTAACTTTGATACTGACCATCTTTCAAACACACTTGATATTTTTTTGAAATATGAAGCAATTTAAACTTATTTTTATAATGATCATTGGTTAAGTGAAAAGTGTAAAATTCTTAAAACATTCCTGAGCATGAAACATAGCTGCAATATTCTCTTATATCTAACCACAATCTCTGAAATAGTCATCCAATATTTTATGACACTCTGAAAGTCCTTGACTGTTGTAGCTTCTAAAAACTTTGAAGGCAAAACATTTTTAGATTAAAAACTACTACTATTAGAAAAGTAACCATCTTAACTGAAGCCATATCTGAATATATCTCTTCCAGGTTTAAAAAAAAAACATGCTTTAAAGTTATCACTAAATAAGTAAGGCAAAACTCTTACATGGCCTAAACTACATGTTGTGTATCTTAATCATACATTTCTTTTCAACTTCCTAATCAAATCAGAAGTTTAGTTTTTATTTGATCCTTCAAGGCTGTCATTATATACCTTCTCCAAAGAGAAATAAAAATTTAAGCCCACCCTTTTTATTTTCTAGAAATCACTGATTCCTGTAAAGTCATTCACCTTTAAGTCAATCACCCTGTTAGAAAAATAAAACTGTTAACCGGTTCTCAATGGTTCATAGGTCAAAGGCCATGTCATGTTTGTTGACTTGCATTCAAAATTTCATTGAACAACTATTTTATTAATCATGTCTGTAAGTTTGAAATCATATTGTAGATTATAATTCAAACATTAATAATATATATATAAACATAGATTTTAGTGAGTCATGTGGTATGTTAAATGCAGCAATGTCTACAATTAGATGTTTGTGATGAAAAAATACTAAGTCTATAGTTTTGTACAAACATATAAAGTTTCATAGAATATAAAATACGAACCTCATATTTTTTTACTTTGCTGAGACATGGCTTATGTATCAAATCAAACAGTGCCCCTTCACCTCTTTCCATTTTTGGAAATGGTCTCTTATATACACTTACTTCAACATACAATGTGAATAACTAATCAACACCTTAAAATGTTCCAGTGGTTTATTCAGCCACATTAATCTGTGAAAAGGCTACTACATTCTTTTGAACCAAGATTTCAAGAAGGTAGGTTGTGTCTTTAGTCTACTCAAAGTTTCATATTTTTTTAACATTTTATATATATTTCATAGTTCAAAGGTCATAGCTAGTAGAGATAATTGGTTGTTAAATTTCTTCATTTATTATTCTATATTTTAAGAAAAATAAGTTTAATAATTTATTTCTAAATAGTAATAATCTATACACACACACACACACACATATATATATAATTGAAACATGACTGTATATAACAAAATACCAGTCCACTAAAACACAGCCAAGACAGGGATGACTAAAGGCCAGTTTTATATTACTGAATGCATGCATGCATATGCACTGCATCAATGCAAGTTAAGTAATGTTAGCTAGGAATCACTAGAAGGTCAAAATAATAAAAAGATAATAAATGTATATATAAATACACAGCATTTGGGAACTTGAACTATTTAGATGAAACATTTATATTTATTTCCTAATTTTTATGATGGTTACACGGTTAGTCAAATGACAGATCCCACATAGGATATAGAAAATAAAATATTACTGAAAACTAATGTCTGAAATGTATTTTGGAGGTTTTTAAAATTATGCAAATAATATGAAATTTTTGGGATGAAAAATAACATTATGATTTTAATCATAACATGAAATCAGTCTGCACTCAGACTAGTGATTTTCACAAACAAATCTTTAGTAAAAATATTTCATTAAAAGATCTGATTTTTTGTGTACAAAAACTTGTAACCTTTAAAGTCTACAAAATTTTGTGAACATACACATGCTGTATCAAAAATTACTGTGCAAATACTTAGTGTGCAAATGTGTGGACAAACTTGTGTATATTACATTTAACCCATTTAAAAGAGGTAATACTTCAACTTGTACATCATACAAGAAATAAAGCAATTAGATAACTACATACTGTAAAAGTAGACCCATTCATTTTATAGAAAATGCAAAAACATGACGGTTTTCACGAGTTTCTTTAGCTGCAGTTTGAGTTTAATGTGCAGCTGAGTTAAGTTAACCTCATAAAATGATTTTTTTTATGGATAATATTTTGTGTCACTTCTACATCATCATTTAAAAACTGTAGTGAACCTGTATCTCCAAAGAAACTTCTACTTCCTAACAATCAAGTAGTAGTGATACAAATATTATCCTTTATCAAATTTTCCTTTTTTCAAAACGTACGACTGAGTATTGAGCCACACAGAAAATATTAAATATTTCAAACTTTGTTATTTTGTTTAGACATATTCCTAATTTCTCAAATGCCATCTGGCTCAATAACGACACCCTACAACATCGACTTCTAACTAAGACCTTTAGTTTAAACGAATAGTTGATTGTGCGGCTGATTTGGTTCGAGTTTCAATTTTACTACTGTCACAGTGCAGAAACAGTGCCATGCAATGACACTACACCTTAGGCTTAAGACTAAGTATTGTTCACTGGAAACTTATGAGAATTATCTAGGTCGTATTGATGAAATATTCAAAAACTAAAAGATCATATCTGAATCGAAGAAAATGTTAAATATACTTTACCTCGAAATCAAACATTTAAACTGAAATCAAAAGATACTGGCAAAACTCAGCAGACATTTAATCTTTAAACTACATTTTCAACAACTTCGAAAATTCGCGCAATATGTATATTGGCGTCCTCTCTTTTCTCAAATTAGTAAATAGTTATTATGCTCATAGATTCAGTTGCTAGGTGTGTAATATTAAACTTAACGAGTGGAAAAAATATTGTAGTGGGCAAACAAATTGTTGATGTTGCAAGAAGTATTTTATGACGTTTTTTGTGTATAAAATTCATTTTCAGCTAATTTACAACTTTGTAGTTCAGCTGTTTTTGCCCCAAAAGAAAACTTTTAAAATATAATTTTCTAACCTTTTCTAATATTAATAGCAAGAGATATTGCCGCATTTGTTAATAAATCACTTTCAAATCAAGGTCAATTTTTGTATTATAGGTGTGGTATTCTCAGAATAATCTATTTCTCGAAAAATAATTGGGTAAGAATCCCGATATAATTGGAAGATCACCAGAAAATAAACTACGGAGCAAGGATTTGGCACGGCATGGCGGTTAAGGCACTTGACTCGTAATTCGAGGATTGTGGGTTCGAATCTCTGTCACACCAAACATGCTCACCCTTTCAGCCGTGGGGGCGTTATAATGTGTCGGTCAATTCCACTATTCTTTGGTAAAAGAGTAGCCCAAGAGTTGGCGGTGGGTGATGATGACTAGCTGCCTTCTGTCTAGTTTTACACTTCTAATTTAGAGATAGTTAGTGCAGATAGCACTCGTGTAGCTTTGCACGAATTTCAAAAACAAACAAGCAAAGATCTGCCTTTTTTTTAGATTTCCCGACTGGGTTTGTTTATAAATAAATAAACATAAATAAATAAATAAATTCTACACAAAACATTCTCTTTCGAAATGGATAACCCATACATTTATTGGTAAAAAACAGCCTCATTCTTAACTAAATTGTATCCCAAACCACCTAAGATACCCAATGTACTAAAACTTCCCTTATACGGTTGCTTATCATATCCTGGGAAACAAATTTCCCCTATTACGAAAATTAAGAACATTAATTAACACTTACTACCACAAATATAAACGAAAGGTGTTACGAAACCAACTTTCAAACTTAAAAATGTCTTCCGCTAAAAATATCGTTTGCCAATTGCCCTAATTTCACAACTCGTCTACTCACACAAGTAAGGCCTCCTATACTGGTAAAACCAAATGTCAAATTAAAGTAAGAACACATGAATACATATCTATAAAAACTGGAAGGAAGCTTACAAACCTTCTAAACTCCGCTATAAATAAGCACAATAAGAAACATGAAATCCGATTCCTCTAACTTTAAAATTCTCTTAACAGCCAAACATGATATTGAATTTTGTATAAAAGAAACATTGTCCACAAAAACTCTCCTTCCGTCCCTCGGTAATACACATTTTTTCACTATATTTAAGCCTATTTTAATTGTTCCACGGTTTCGTTTTCTCGATTTATGTTTGTATGCTTAAAATTTTATTCACGTATATACTTATGTCGTTATTACAAATACTGTTTGTTTCTTTACGTTGTACCTCTATATCACTGATGATGAAATTGCGAGAATTCCGAAACGTTTAATAAATGTTTCTAGATATTCTACACTGTGTTGGTCGAGCAGTTATGTGATATTCTATGATAAGTAATCGAATGATAATCATAAATTTAGTGCACATATCATACATTTTATCATCACCAATTAGCTCAGAATGACACTTCTTTTCAGCTATTGAACTTTCAACCACATGTTATCATAGCAGCTGATACTCATGATTAATCACAGCTATATTCATTGAAAGGCTAGCATCAATTGTCAAAGTTGTTTCTCGCCACTAGGTCTGATGCTCATCATGAACGTTCAAATAACTACTCCCAGCTCATAAAACGTTTTCTGTTTGGTTAGTCAAAACTTGTATTGGTATCCTCCTTCGACTTCTGGTTGCACCAATACACAATATGTACGTTAACAAGTGGATGTAACTAAATGAGATATTTTACTTTCTTTTGTGCATCTGTAAGTGTTGTAACTCATATATTATTGGAAACAGACTTTGGAGCATGAGTTAAGGTTCTGCACAGTCAGAGACAAGCTACTTCCTTACTACTGTTACGTACCAAAGCAATATTTAGTCACCACGATGTTACATCCATTCTGTTTTATCAAAACACCCGTTTTATCGTATGATAGCTTTTCTTAGGTGCTGATGTGCGAATTCATGCAAAATGGCCAAAACAACACTGTCATGGTGACTCATGTTTCACAGTGCTTTACATGATGCCCTGCAATGACACTATTAGTGTTTGTTTGGGCTGTACTGGGGGCACAGAATGGTTGTTTGGCATAATAATTATATATCAATACAGCTCAAACAAACGCTGATGATGCCACTGTGAAACATGACTTAACATGTCAATTTTGCTTTGGATGTCTACACTTGTGATTGTTACTTGGTTCATTTTAGTCTTCATTCCCGTTTCAATTTCGTCAACGTAAACCTCAAGCAGCAATTATTCAATTAATATTATAATTTCACTATTATGTAATAACAATTCAATTTCGTCAACGTAAACCTCAAGCAGCAATTATTCAATTAATATTATAATTTCACTATTATGTAATAACAAAAGATGCACAAGTTTGTGATAAAAAGGAAACGTACTGAACCTGATAGCCCAACCAGTGCAAAATGTACCGAGTTTGATGGGCCTAACATAGACAGTGTCCACGTTACAGTTAATTTGGATCTATTTCAAATTAATATACGTCTCCTTGCCAGTTGTGTTATTTTTAACTCGTCACTTATGAACAGTAGTATGAAACCTTCTATTTTGCCGCAACACTTGCTATATACCATTGTAGAATTAAAAGACAAACCTATTGAATATTCAATGCAAAAGGTTGAAACCTGGCTTAATTTGTCTGTTTGTTTATAAATTTCGCGCAAAGCTACATGAAGGCTATCTGCACTATCCGTCCATGTTTTAGCAGTGTAAGACTAGAGGGAAGGCGGCTAGTCATCACTATCCACCGCTAACTCTTGGGCTACTCTTTTACCAACGAATAGCGGGATTGACCGTCACTTAACACCCTCACAGCTGAAACGCCGAGCATGTTTGGTGTGACGGAGAAGGCTAAATTTGTAGTTAGAATATCGTTTGCTGAAACTTCAATGAGATCATTATAAACTTCATATGAATTAGCTTTATGTACAGCAGTGAAAAAGAAGGCACACAAAGTTACTGTATCTAACAAATCCTGCCATTACAATAATAGTGAAAAATATGTTGGAAAGCGAGACTATGGCTATTATCAAATCTATCCACAAATCAGATGATACTATGTCCCAACATATAAAAGAAATGGTAGATGATGTTGCACAGCAAATAACGCATTAAATCAACACTAATGAAAAGTTTGCTTTGCAGTTAATGAATTAATATATGTATCAAAATTATATTCAGATGATAATTTACGTTTGATATTAGAATGTTGAATTAGTTATTAGAGCTGAAATATTAGCTTGTAAAATGTAAAGGAAACCACTGCTGTCAAAGCATTTTGTTTTATTTACTGTATAATTTTGTACGAAATGAGTTTGGACTTAAGTAGAAATACTGCATCAGCATTTCTACTGATGGTGCTGCTAGTATGACAAGCAGACATAGTAGCTTTTATGCATGCATTCAACAACTTAATCCCAATATTAAAGAGGTGGGCCAAGCGCGTAAGGCGTGCGACTCGTAATCCGAGGGTCGCGGGTTCACGCCCGCGTCGCGCTAAACATGCTCGCCCTCCCAGCCGTGGGGGCGTATAATGTGACGGTCAATCCCACTATTCGGTGGTAAAAGAGTAGCCCAAGAGTTGGCGGTGGGTGGTGATGACTAGCTGCCTTCCCTCTAGTCTTACACTGCTAAATTAGGGACGGCTAGCACAGATAGCCCTCGAGTAGCTTTGTGCGAAATTCCAAAAACAAACAAACACATTAAAGGGGTTCACTGCATTAGTGTTAATGAGTGGTCCCTTAACGAAATATTATGTGACGCAGTAAAAGTCATACCTTAAATTCTTGTCTTTTCAAAGTTATACGTGAAGAGAAATCCCTTCACACAATTGTCGCTGCTGCATACAAAGGTACAGCAGTTATCTCCTTGACGACTTCTGTTTTATTTGTTTGACCTTCCACCTCTATATCAATGATCAAATTACCAGATAAAATAGTGTTTTTATGCGAGAAGGGGTTGTTGTTCATTTAACCCAACTTACGAAATAATAGCTTGATGGCTAGGCAATTGCCAGATATGACATGTCCAAAACAACTAACTAAATGCATATTCATGAATATAGTTTAAAATTTATTCTCCATAAATTAACAAAAAATTAATGTACAGGATAATTAAAAAGTGTTAAATTAAGAAGGGGAATAGAGATCATCCATAAAATACAGAAACAAGCTGAAAGATAAAAGTAAAGATTTTATTTCCAAGCCTACAACTAGGGAACCAAAAACTAGGCTGGAAATAGTGCTTACATTATTTTCTCTAGTTACAAATCCCTATTTTGATTCCATTAAACTGGACAAGTACTGTAGACATAGAATTAAAACAGGAATTTGTAGCTTGAGAAAAAAAGTTAGACACTATTTCCAGCCTAGTTTATTTTATTAAAGTATCTAGTTATATAGGCTTGAAAATATAATCTCTGCATTTTGGTTGAACTAGTTTAAATAATTTTTGACAATTTATACCCCTCCCTCTTTTTAAATTAACAATATTTAATTATCTTGCATTAAAAGGACATAAACATTCCAATAGAAATACAGACTAGAAATAATAAAACGAGCTTATAAAAAAATTAAAGCCTTCTAATAATCTAATGCTTAACAATCCTGTAATTATTTTCCAGAAAGACCTGTCTTTTGAAATTCAACAAACTATCACATTCACCATCACTCTTATAAGTCAGATATTCTATATTTTTTAATGATTTAAAACAAAACAAAACAAGATGTATAGAAAAATATGTTAGAATAATGGTAATTATTACATCAATCTGATACTAGTAATCTTCCACTTGATTTTTTTTATCACTAAAAATATTACTTTGTTGTCCTTTCTTTACTCAGTTATGAATTAAGACAATTCTGTAACTGACATCTAAATTTTTGGTATTTTGTATTGTTTAATCATTTATTTTTAATTCTCATGTGCATTTTTTTTAGAATACATATGATAATAATTTAATTTTCTGGAAATATATATTGTATTTATATCTGCTTATTTTGTCTTCAATCTTGTTTTCTTTTACTCCTACTCTGAAAATTATTGTCACTACTGCCACAATCCATAGTGACAGCATGTTTACTTCTCTGTTGCCATCACAACAATCCATCATGTCCTTGAAGGGCAGAAGTAAATTTTTTAATATCATTTTATCCCAAACAAAGCAAAAAGTTCTTGTATTATAGAATTTCTTTGATCATAAATTGACTGCTTTCATTATTTTATATACAAAACACTTTAAGTTTCAGTTTTATTAGATAATTTATACATAAACTTTGTACAAAGTTTATTTTGTTTTTATATTTTTGTCTGGTTGTTTGCATTTATGTAACACCATACTTAGCATCTTCTAATCCATGTGAATTTCATATTCACATCTGCTTTAGAAAATTAGTAGAGCTTTAAACAACTGAATACAAAACAAAATAAAATAGAAATTTCTGAATTATGGTAAATCACAGAAAGTGATAGTACTGAAGAGGTTAAACATCTCTAGAAACTTTAATTCCACTGGGTACTTCATACATCACCTTTACTTGATGAACATTGTGGTTGTCTTGTGAGTTTTAGATATAAATTTCACTTTGGTTAGAATGTTCTTACTCACGTATATGTTAATTATATATATTTAACATCAAATTCCTTGATAATTTCATGTTAAGCTTAAAAACAACAAAAAAGAAATTTCACAATGTGAATTATAATTTAACCCAATTCTTATAATACTATAGAAATTACACAATATAAGAATTAAAAACAGTTTTGCACCACCAGAGTTTTAACCAGTGTTGGTGAATACTGAAAGATGATCACTTATGCCTTACACAACAGAAAAAAATTCATTAAAATTACTGCAGGAATGAAATAATTATTACTCTGGTGCTATAAAGGAATGGTGATTACACAGTAATCTTCTGGCTGAAGTCTTCAGAACATACATGTTTATATATATAGGCAACTAATAACTAGTGCATAATTACATGTTCTGTAACATTATTTACTATTTCAGTTTCACTGTTTATAATCAGTACAAGAAAAAGTTGACAGGTAAAATATAAATTACTCACTTGGTTAGCACAGAGCATAAGAAATTCTATATTTAATACAAGATTATAAATAATATCTTTGAAGCCTACTTCTGGCTGATAAATGTTGACACATCCACTTTCTTTAAAGTAGAATTTCATTACTGATGTTAATTTTATTACTTAGTAAAAATCTTTAAATTTTTTGTAAAGTTTAAAATTATAATCTCAGAAAAAATTAAGCATCAAAATACACCTAATGAATTAAAGTTGAAAAGTAAAAAACAGTTATAAATACATAATGTCTTTGTCCAGCAATGAATTAACCATGTAAAAAAAGAGAGAGAGAGTCAAACAATGTAACTGGAAACTCAAACTGTAGCTTACAGAGTAACAGAACTTCCCATGTTACATGTTTTAGATAACTTAACTAGTCATGATAAAGATCGATTCTTTAACATCTTCAATTAAGAAATCTGTTGTACATTTAAAGTTGGTTTGTTAAATGGAATAGTTTAATTAAGCCTAAATTAAAGTTAAATGTTAAATCTGTATGTAAGCTTTTAATTTTGTACTAGTTACTGTAAATTAGTTTTATTTGATGCTCAGCACATATCTACACGAGTTATTTATGCTCTGCCCATTGTAAATATAGAAATCTGACTTTCACAGTAAACATCCCTCAGGCTTACTGCTGAGCCACAGGGGACACGAGTTAGTAATTACATAATTTTTTTCAATGTATTTCCATACTGTTTGCTAGCTTCCCAATAAAAAGTATTTGATTCCATAAACAACATAGTAGAACAAGTTAATGTATTAATAAACTTGATAATGATAGCTACGTGGATCATACATATCAAAATATGCAGCTGAAAATAACTATTACACTTCATAAACTTAGCATGTTTTACATAAACAACTTATCAGAATTATTATATTTTGAGAAATAAAATGTTAATATCCTCCAACTACACTGTACAACAAAGTTTTTGCTTCTTGAATACTGTTGGGTGTTCCTTATAGATTTTTGGCTGCTGATCACAAAAATCACATCCAAATTTGCCCATCACGTACCATTTCATCAAAATCTTCAGTTTCACCGGGACATTGCTACAATGCAAAAATAATATCAGGGCAACTGACAGTTAACTGTCTATTTCTCAGAGTTCCTACGTGATGAAGCAAAACCAAAAACTATATTTGTGCATACCCACCAGGTACCTGTCACAATCAGCAAAAACTTTTCAAAAAATTGTTGTGCAGTGCTATTAAACAGTATATTATCTGAAACTATCTTAACATTAGGGTGGTTTTAGCTAGTTCTGAATGGCACAGCTATATAGTGTCTTTTCAACTCTCAAGTATCTATGATTGAAAATTGAACTTTTAAATTGTAATTTCACTTATTCATGTTTGGCCTTTAGATTTTTATTTAATACTTTTGATTATAGTTACCATGCTAATCTATAAAGAATTGCATTTAATATTATATTAACCAAACTCAAGACAGTAGCAATGTTTGATCACTGATAGTAAACAGATGCATGACAATTGTAACATCTGACACCCAAGTATTTACCATTTAACTGATTTAAAGTGAGATTTCCCATCTTTAAGTGATCATGAGAAAAAGATGTTTAAAATATTTACCCAGTCTTAAGATTTTTACAAAGTGCTATTAGGCATGAAACAGCATCAATCTAAACATCAGTTGTTCTGACTCTGGAAAAAATCACTTAGAAACCATGTAATGAATGTTTGTTGTTTATTTTTTTCACTTTGATCAGGATCTTGTGGTAAACACTTTTACACAAAAACTGCTAAAGTCACCAATTTGATGGTTTTTAAACTTAAAATTTAAATATTTCTTTATGTATTAAAGATATACTGTTGTCTGTTCATGGCTTTTCTTAAATCCATGTATTAAATACTCTGACAGTATTTCAAAGGCAGAAAAAATCACAAAAATAAAAACATTTACTTATTTTAACCTAGAATTGTCAAAAACTTGTCAACTTGATTGTTGTGTACAATAGATTCTTTTATTTATAACAAACTGATTTACCCATCTTTTTTTATGAACGTAAAAGGATCTGGGGTAAAGATGCTATAATAAACAACACAAAAATTCTAACCTCTACACAATTTATTTATACTATATTATTACATGGTACACACTATGCAATGGTCAGGGTGACTTTATATTAAGATGTAGTTGCCAAAGTCATGGTAGTAGAGATGCTTTCTGTTACCCACCTTCAACACCCAACTCTTTATGCCTTTCCACAGTGTTTCACATGATTAATTAATTGATGAAGTTGTAAGGTCATGGGTCAAAGTAGAAACTGGGTATAATTCAAGAAATGGCTCTTAATACCAGTGTCATAATGGCTGCTGTAGCATTAACTTCATCTGAGTTTATATATTATTGCAATAATGGCAGCTATTTGTTTTCATAGCATTCCTCCACAGAAAATGCTAATGCACTTTCTGAGATAAACAAAATGTTTGCATGCATTCCCCCACATTTTGTATACGTTGTGATATAGAAAATTTAATTTGTGTGTGTGTGTGTGTGTGTGTGTGTGTGTGTGTGTAAGGACATGTATTCATCCATGTATGTAGCAACAGGCTGTATTAAAGATGTCTGCAGATTAATATTAGCAAAGCACTTTTCTTTACAGCTTGATGAATGTACAGATGTTACTAATATAGCAATTCTGATGGTGTTATGTGCACTTTGAACATGAGGGTGATTTGAAGAAAGAGGTATTATTCTCTGCTTCACTACCAATAAAAACAACTAGTTCTAAAGGGTTCTAGACTCTGACCAACTACATTGTTAACAAATGTGGGTTGGATTTCAAATTTTGTGTAGGATTAGTTTCTGATGGCCTGCTGCAATGATAGGAGGGCAAGCACCTTATTCTGAGTAGCTGCTCCTGAATGCCCTCCTATACATTTTTATGACCTTGCTGAACCATGTAAAGGCAAATGCTTCAAATCTGAGACTATTCACTGCATTATGTGATGATACAGAAGCTGATCATAAAAAACTCCTCTTCCATGCTGATGTAAGTTTGTTATTGGGGGGGGGGGTACAAGTCATGTCAAAAAGATTTGAACTATGAAACAAGCTTGCCAAGTTTCTTCAGGGCAAAAAACTAAATTAGTCACAATTGTTCTGGCTGCAATTGCTGGCTTATTTGGCTGATATCTTTAATGATCTCAACACCTCCATGCAGGGAAGGATGGTTTCGTGTTTGATAATGACAGACAAGATTGATGGATAGAAACAAAAGCTAGAAGCCTGGAAAGATTGAGTGTTAAGAGATTCTTATGACATGTTTCACCAATTAGCAACATTCATTGCTGATGCAGATGAAGACCTTAATGTTACAACTCTAGAAAATGTCATCAGAGAACACTTGACGAATTTGGCAGAATATTTTGAGTTTTACTTTCCAGCAAAAGAAGAGCCACAGAAAGGGTATGGACGAATTCAAAATCCATTTATTCCATCGAAAGATGACTTAACTGTCACTATGGAAGATAAATTGTTGAAGCTGGCCTGTGATGAAGGATTGAAGATAAGTTTCGAAACTAAACATCACTTTCTTCCTTTTGGATAAAAGTAAAGAAAAATATCCAGAGTTTACTGAATTTACTCTGAAAACTCTTCTCCCATTTCCTCCAACATACCTCTGCAAGACTAGCTTATCAACCATAAACGTCAAGACAAACTACATTCTCTACTGTGCATAGCACCGTTTTCCACTGAACCACAACTGGATAAGCTGACAAAAAAGAAGCAGGCTTACCTTTCACATTAGTAAAGATTAAGGTTTTGACATGCCTATTTTTACATTAATAAAATAGATCATTTATTTCATATTTTAATACTATGACATATTCAATATTATTATATCTTCAAGTTAACGTTACCCATTTCTTTCAATTTGTTTCACTATTTTTTCTTAACATCTTTATTCATTGGGGTTTAAAATAACTAAACCATAACATTTTTTAAACCTACTTTATTAACTTTAATTTTTGAATTTGTTACTTAAATATATACCTTTTATAATATCTTTGTTAGGATACTTTGCTAGTTTGATTTTTTATTTATATTGTAATATTGTATTCTTTGTTTACAAAATAAACAAAATAAAAATGTGTCAACTTTTATCACATCCCTTAGATTGTTTCCAGTATAAATTAATAATGCTACAAATGTTCAAATAATACTTTTTTCTTGGATCCTAAATAAATAATATTTATTTTATACTTTCCACACAGACACACAACCTTTCAGTCAATCTTCACTGGCGTTAAATGGGAACATCTCCACAAGTACACTACACTTAGTACACACACATTCTAATTCCAGTTAATACAGTGAAGAATGTTAGTTTTACTGATCTGATGTGCTATGTGCCTATGCAAATATAATAATAATATGGCACAAACATGGTATCAGTTCATGGCACATTGCAAAAAAAGCCAATTGCCTAAATCAGGTTGTATGAGAAGCAATGAAACAGAGATTCTTACAAGTGAAAATGAGGAAAGTGTCACTATTACCAAAACAATTTTTCAGAGACAGAAGATGCTGTAGCAGAAGCAGCAATCCTGGATAACTCTGCAATGCCAGTCACTTCACCAACTACAGTGACTCTGGCCATGTCATCAGTGTGAACTGGTACAAAGAAGAATGGAAAAGATACAACAGTTAGGAAATTATGAATTCTGGTGTTGATGCTGCACAAACTATTTTGAGAGAAACTTCATATCCCATATGGTAGGCAAAATGTAACAGTGATAGTCTGTCAGTGTTATTCATTTATTGACTGGTAAGAAAATGATACACTATGAATAATAATGCACTGAAGAAGATGAGCATAGTGTGTGATACAGTGATTTTTAGAAAATATCTCTAGAGGTCTATGGTGGAAAAAGTATTTACCTGAAAAGGTCTGTGCAAAGGGGAATTTCTTTTAACAGAGGCAATACCAAAGAATCAAATTTGAAAAATAATGAAGATTATTGTATTTTCATATAAGAGCAAAGAGAAGTATATGACTTCAAAGAGACAAATTTGCTCTAGCATCAGAAATATGGAAAGGCTTTATTTAAAACAGTATTGTCTGCTACAAGCAAGAATAGAGCATTCTTACTTGGAATAGAGGTTTCCCACAAAAGTGTGGTATCACTGGACACCACACATGGCCAACAAATCTGACAAATTGGGAATAAAGTTTTAGCTAGTAGCAGACATTTTCCAAAAATACATTCTGAATGGTTCTTCCTATCTGAACAGAAAGGAAATTCATCCAGCTGACTAGAGACAGGCAAACAGTTTGGTACTCAAGCTGATTACAACATACTTATGAAAAGGTAATGTGACTACAGACAATTTTTATTTACTTAAATTGAATGGGATAAAGAATTGCAGAAACAGTCTAGTGTGAATGGTGAACAAATCCAGAGCTGTAGACTAGTACAGTTTTGAAACACAGAAACTTTGCTACACTGATTATTTACAAATGGAAGCCAAGAAAGAATGCTTGTATTCTCAACCCTCTTCATGTGCCAATTGGTATTGACACTACTAAGAAGAAAAAACAAAAACTCTGCTTTTCTGCAACCAAACAAGAAGAGAATGGTTGTTTTAAACCAAATTACTTCAATATTCAGTGAAAGCCAGTTCTCATCGATTGATGGTTTTCTATTTTACAATATTACGGACCTGGCAGTCATAAGTTCCTTTGTTTTATACAAGGAATGCACTGGAGAAAATATAAATAGAAGTTTCATCTTGAAGCAAGCTTCAGAGCTCCAACAAAAACATGTTTGAGAAACTATAAAGAACTAAGCATCTCAACCCGAA
The DNA here is from genome assembly GCF_004210375.1 of Tachypleus tridentatus. NCBI lineage: Eukaryota > Metazoa > Arthropoda > Merostomata > Xiphosura > Limulidae > Tachypleus > Tachypleus tridentatus. Next base: position 71,234,986 of record NC_134828.1, on the reverse strand, counting down.
TCCAATGAAATATGTAAAATTAAACAATGCCAGGTAGCTAAATGCAATAAAAAAAAAGTACTTCAGATTTTCATACTGTAACTATATTTGTTTTGATGTTCCAAAGTAAAACTTTTGAGTTGTATTCAATAATATGTCTTTCATTTTAATACTGACACTAATATGTAGACGTAAAATGATGGCATTATGACAGTATTAAGTATGAGTGAACCACTGGCAGTTCTATTGTTAACCTGAAGCAGTAGACATCATAAAGTATATTATTTTCATTTTCTTCAATTAAAGTTTTCTTTATGAGTTTCATATAAGGGACAAGGGTTGACAAGTTGGTCATGATCAATAATCCACACTAATTTTACTATTTTCAGCGTACGTGTTTTTAATGTTTCAATTATTTAAGGCTGTCCATACTTAAGTTTTTATGATATGTTTGGTATAGTTGTAAATTTGAAATACTTATTTTGTTTTTTAATTTCGTGCAAAGCTATATGAGGGCTATCTGTGCCTTCCTAATCTAACAATCACAATTCTCTTTCTGAAGAAATATGCAGAACCTTTATCAAATGCTTTTATTCAGACAACTATGTTTTTTAAGAGATTTTGAGTATATTATCTTCTTTAATTTATCTCATTTCTGTCAGAGTAATTTACAGCTAAAATCTCCAAGCTGTGTAGAGCCTCTGTTAAATCATCTGGCTCTGAACCTGTCTCCCAACATCGATGGTACTTGTGAATGTTTCTTCTGGATGCTTCTTGAACTATTTCTTCCAAAAACCTTGATACATTATTTGTACTGTGTAACCCTGCCAGAACTGGGGAATTTTGAACACCTGTTGATTTTAAACAGTGGATTAAAGTAACTAACTTTTTTTTTTTTTTTTTAACTGCTGACTGAAGGATAGAAACCATTATGTAAAGACGACAAACAACTTCAGAAAAAGTTTAATTACTTGTACCCAACATTTTGGCTTACATCTTTATCAAGAGCCTATGAATGTCTGGTGACATGTGACATTCATACCAAACTTTCATAGATCCTTGATAAAGGTGTAAGCCAAAATCTTAGGTATAAGTAACTAAACATTTTTTCTGAAGTCATTTGTCATTTTTACATAAAAATGTAACTAACACCTTTAAAACAACATTCTCAGAAGTTAAACAAGATAACTAAAATATAATGATCTTACCTTTAAGATACTACCATATTTAGGAAGTCTTGAATACATACATAATTAACAATACTGATAACACATTTCACTTAGTTATTCTAATAAATTTATATTAGTTTTTCCATTCCACAGACATTTTAAGATATTTCAAAAAATAACAGATGGTTAAAAACATTATACCAGGATGGAAATAAAACTGTTAATAAAATCCTCAACATAAAATTAAGCAGCTTTCATCTAAATTTTGATACAAATAAACAACATAAGTACTGTGAAATAAAATGTAATATTACATTATCCTATTTCACATAATAAAATAGTACTGTTTCTAACAGATAATAAACATTTTCTTACTCTGATGTGCTCTTCTAACTTTAGAGCTAAGAAACCCTTCTGAAGTAATTTCTGGTTTGAAGATGTCAGGAAATGGGATGGTGACTTTACATGGTTCATTCAATGTATTTACGATGCTGTAAAAACATACTGTTTTGTTAAGCACATCTTAGTTTTTTGCTAAAATGTTTTCACTCTATAGAAAAAACAAAAACAAGTACGAACTAGATTTTGAAAATAAATACAAGGTTGGTTATTGATCAGAGAAAACTTTACACACACCAGCAATAAACCATTTTGAACTTATAAACAAATCCACTTTAGTACTTAACTTTATAGTAAATAAATTAGTACACTTTATTTTATGTGGTATGGCCATTACTATAAGGGATACTGAAAAATAACGAAACTCATAAGGCTTTCAAGAGTACATTAATAATTTTCTTCAAAAACTTCTACAATGCACAGAAACAGGATATTAATAAATATAATAGATGATACAAAGTTAATTTTAATCTATATTAATTTATCAAAAATCTTATCAACATCAAAAAATTTAACTGGCTCATCACAAAAATATACCCAAAATGTTTTAAATCCACATTTACAAAATAGGCTTAAAACATAATATATGACAAACAATCTAACTTGGATATTTTTTTTTACAATGTACACAGAACAGAAAGAATTTTCATAAAAAAATATATATAGATGAAAATTGTCTTTATTTTTACCCAGTAGGCTTTGAAATAATTTAGATGATTTAAAAGCCTGAACACTCATATTATTACCCAATGAAAATATCTAGTTTTTGGTTACATTTTTATTTTTTCTCATTTTATTTTGTCTTTAAAAACAAAACAGATATCTCTGTATTAGAAAAAAAAAAAAAGTATATATACCAATGATAGCATTATTACACACACAGCATTTGATTATCTAATGATTTCTTACCTCATAGGGCACGGATACCACTGATTTAAATAAAAACTTAACAGCTCCTCCTGTGTAGTCTGTTGATGGCTTGAAATAGAGGGTCTGAAATATTAAAAATGGAATTTTTATTGCCAATTATCTCAATTTTAATTTCTATAAAATAAATTTTCTGACTTATGTATGCAAATAAAGCTTTGATTACAGTGTAGAAGTTCATTTTCCTAGAAAGGATATACTGTTTGGCCACTCTGCTTAGAACACTTAACACATTTTTAGAATCTTTGATTTATTTGTGTAAATAATGTAGATTGATCATGTGATGTGCTATGTGGTTGTATGAATGCTGAGATGTGTTTATACCAAAGTTAGTTGGCAAGAAAATGGTTAAGAGTAGGGACCTTTATTACTTCAAAAATAAATTATTAGTAAAAAGTAGGTTCTCTTTTAGATATTCAAATGTACTTGTAAGAGTCTAATAAAAGGAATATTGTGCTTACCAGTGCTGATATCAAACAAACATGATTTATGCAATAAGTTCATTTGTGAAGCATTACAATAGTTTCTTTACAGTAAGATATAACTGTATTACTATAGTTTCTTTACAGTAAGGCATTACAATACTTTTTTGCAGTAAAGTACTACTCTGTCCACTTTAAAGTAAGATACCAATAGTTTATTTACTACCTATAAGTTAGAGAAGATGGAATTCCTCGTAAAACTATCGCTTCAGAAGTAATTTTAGACCCGTATATATCACAGTTAGGTAACAAAGACTGAAGCTGTATGCTTCTTTTACTGTTTCTAGGTAACCATATGTCTGACAGGTAACTTTCTTCAGGAAGAGAGACAGGAAGACAAAGGCTAAAAGTTGCCATCTATAATAAAAATATAAAACAGTTGAAAAGGCATATCCAAAGATATTAACAAAATATTCTCAAATACAATTAAAGAAATAGTGTAAATAAAAAAATACACAGTTTTAGCTGAAACAAACATCTCAATTACTGATTTAAATATGTAAATAAAACAGTTTTCACTTCAACATGTATCCTAAATTTGGCTGTTAATGCAAAAATGCTCAGCGATATTTTTATAATTGCTGTACATTTACAACTGATTTAACTGTTCATAACTCTTAAGATTCCCTGAAGAAAGTACAGACTGAAAAAATAAATTTATCATTGTGTGTAAACATTTGTTCCAGCAAATTCTTGTTCCAAATCTAAGATTGTTTAATTTCAATGAAAATGTGCACTGCAAAAAGAATTGAAAGACATGTACTGGTTCACCAAGATAGTAAATGTTAACATATGCATATTTCACTATTGTTTACATTACTTACCTTTCTCCCTACAATGCTTAAGGTGTTTATAATATCAACCATATGAACTGCATTCTTCTTATGACGAAATGGGAGAGTGATAGTATCAAGGGCTGATGTAATGATAGCACTTGTGTGATAGGGTAATGTGGGCTAGAAAAAAGAATTATCTATTATTAGATTATATAAAAATAAAGAAATTTATCTTCTATATAAATGTTAGCATTTTTACTTATTTCCAGCATCCAACATGTTGATGCATGTTAGAAAATATTCTAGAGATGTTAGTTTTCTAGGTTTCTTCATCAATAATATGATTGTGGTCATATATAGAGCTAGATAATTTAAAGGCCATCATAGTGTACTAAAAATTGAATATTATTGTAAAAGATACTAAAAACATGTCAACCTTAAATTAAACATGCTAGCTTTTACTACCTCACACAGCATTGTAAACACAATGAAACTAAAGTATTAAAGAAATAGGTAGCTTGTTCACCTGTACAGAAGTTACAGAAAATAGACTACTATCTTCCAGAATCATAAGTTTGTACACTCCTGACAAAGTAGTTTTGGTGGAATTAGGAGAACATCTTATATTTTACTATGGTTGAATCCCTTCCATTATAATACTTCAGGTATTCACAAACAATGTTTAATGTCCAGAGACGAGTTACTTCCAATATGAAATTTCATCATCATAGCAAATTAATGTCTTTTAAATCGTAATTATATATCATACAGTGACCACTTCAGTGTTTAGAACTAAATTTTAAGTTGTAACTTCTGAGACAACAAACATTTCTGGTTATATTTCATAGAGTATTACTCATTGGCATGTCTTCAACATGCAGTTTAAATACAATATTACTATTTATGTCCTGTTTTTCTCTATAGGAGACATGGTTTAACAAGGTTAAACTATTCTTTCTTATTAATAAAAATAACAAGAGTTTTCAATGCAATGGTAACAAATAATAGTTTATCATACTGAGTTTTGGCTTTAAAAACACCTGATATTAAGTAAAAAAACTATTTAAAACTTGATTCCATCAAGCTAACACTCCAGAGATCAAGTTGTACACATTATTATAGAAGTATAATTACTTTTTTAAATTCAACAAACATTTATCCAATTGCCTGAAGTTATGCATGCGGAATAAATATAAAAATTTATAACTAACATTAGATTACAGCAATTAAGACTCTAGAGTGACTTTGATATGTATACAAAAAGGGCCCAAATATGGATTAACATTCCTACACAAAACACCCAAACCAATAACCATCAGCAGAAATATACATGTAGGCAAACCAGCTGTTATACACTTTCTCTGAAACAAGGTCAAGAAAGTATAATTCTCCCATGTATTTTTAAATTATTGACATTGTAAAATCAGGTTAGGTATAAATGAGAAATACATTTATTGAAAAAGTAATAATTTCTAAGCACTTTAAGTTGTTTCTAGTCTCTACAACAAAGAACTAATATACAGTTACAATCATAAAATTTATACCTGCAGTTCAGAGCTCACTGAATACCATAAACAGGAAACATAAACCAAAAGTTTACATCTTGCTAAAATTAGTAAAATGCACATCCTTTATTCACAAGATAGGTAAGTTTCTATTAATTTAAGAAATATGGAATACAGGTAAAAATAGAAAGTTAAATGTGAACACCATGACATAAGAGAAAACAAATAACCTTCTTTCAAGAATGCAATCTTAACTTACATTGTAGTTTAAATGAGAAAATGAGAGAGGTTCTGAAGAAGATACAAGGTTGGTACCTAAAGACATTGGACAAAACAAAGAACTATTTCCTGCTAAGTTTTCAAAACAGAGAATACTACTGAAAAGTCTGTGTACTTCTTCCATCTGGGGCTAGATAATGAAAAACATACAATTCATTAAAAAAAGAAAAAAAGATTTCAAAACCTATAAATCCAAGTTATAGACAGAACACAGAACTGAAAACAATTGTTTATTGTTGGATAAACAGTGTGTTATATGTACAGTTACATTTCACCATATTAACCTCACATCATCAGGTAAGTAGACTACAATGATCAAATGGTAATTTAGGAAATGTGAAAAATTATCATTGTAGTTCCTTTACTCACTTAGAATAAAGAACTAGTTTCTTACACAGATGTTACCAATGTAAAGCTAATATACTTTTTTTCTATAGGACTACATAAGGAGAAATATACAATTCAGCAGAAATGAAAAAAAAATAAGTAAATTTTTCATAACCAAATACATAGAAAAATTTTTACTTTGGTCATAGTTACAAATATTTTCAACTTTATGGATTACATTTCTGAGTATATTAATAATTATGGTTTTAAATTTCAATAAAAGTGCACCATAATTCTGCATTTCATCTCTTTTTGAACTTACCACATTTCCCAATATTTTGTATTCTGGTTGATAAAGAGGACAGCAGAACTTAATTTGGTTTTTGTAATCATCATTTAATAGGTTTAATATACCTGCAGCCACACCAGAAAATCCATTATACCCATCTAAAAGAATGTTAAAGCCCTGTAAAAGAACAGAAAATTAATATTTATCTATACATATCTATAAGGTGAAATTTGGCTAATATATATTTTAATTCACAAAAGAAAAATTAAAAAAAAAAAGGAAAACCTTTGTATATGTATCTACCTTCAGAATTAAGCTCTATCAAATGACAATTACTAACAATCTATCTCATTAAAAATATACCAACTACAGGCTTAAGAGTAAAATAAAGTACTTTCTGGGATACAACAAGGGTTATTTAAATGAAAGTTTAGAGATATTTTCAAAAAACATACAAGAAGGATTAAGGAAAACATTCAGTTTAACATAGTGACTGACACTCATATGTTAACACTAGAAACATTTTGAAATAAAGTGTTTGTTAGTAATAAACAAGATTATTTTTGTATATCAAGACCAGGCATTTTTCTTACTTAATATGATCAGAAAAACAATAATATTTGTTCTGAAGATATCATAAAATTTGAGAGATGTATTGGTGAGATTTAAAAAAAATTAGGAATTTTAGGATTGCTGGATAAACTATGATTACATACACATCTTCTATATCCATTACAGGAGAGAGATATACTTTGTGAGTGTTGCAATTTAACAAAAAAAACTTTCATATTTCTTTACACTAATAACAAAATAATGTAAGCAGTTACTATGAAACAGTGTGTTAGCAGATATCTTAAGTCCAAATTTAACATACATCCATTATCCATTAAATTACCAATTTGTTTTTTAATCATTTACTACCAATATGGATCAACACATCACATTATACCGAGTAATTTTACATTTTTGACTTTTGCAAATATTTACTGTAAAGAAATGCCCCAAAAAATAGTATAAAATCATATAATTTTGATATAAAGTTCACAAAAAACCATCAGTAATTAGTCAGATCAATCCAACATTGATCCTAATTTTGTTTATATTTTTCTGTGAGACTTACACTATTATCTACTGAAAAACTAACGAAGTCATGAGCCCACAAATAATTTCAGAAAAATAAATTCATAAAGCTGCTGGAGTAAATATGAATCCCACCAGTAATAATAGGGTTAATAAAGCATGTTACTGAGCTCAATGGAGTATCCAAAAATTAACAGAATTTTAATGGCATTGTACATTTTGAATCATGTTTACAACTAAAATAACATCAATAAATTTTACATGGGTTAACCAAGTAAAAACATCTCTCATACAAGTTTTTAAAAATAAATATGTTTCCATTAAAAATTTAAAATAATATGTCTTTTCACTTACTTAATTTCTTATTCTTAAAGTTTTTGTGAAATATAAGACTGTTTCTGTACTAGTACTCTTCAGTTATTTATCGCTTTTAGTATTACTACTGCAAAAGTTACCACTGTTGCAATGGGGAGTATGGTTTGTAATATACAATGCAAATGATGATTTTACTAATGTTATCATATGTGGAGAATAATTTATATGGAGCTAGGAACATGCCTTTAATAACAGTCACAGTTCTGATGACTAAACCTATCACACACAAAACGTTTTTACACCAATAAAAAACAACAAAGTTTGATAAGTAGGCACAATTTCAACAACGTGAACAAAAACAGTAACTCATATATATTATTAATTCTCACACTGTTCACACCTATTACTGTATTCCCCAGCTTTCACTCTAAATCCCAACATGTTTAATTTTGTGCAAAGCTATACAAAGACTATTCATGTTTAGCCTTCCATTTTTTGAGCTTGCAGACTAAAAGCAAAGCAGCTAATCGGTAACATCCACTGGACTCTAACTCATGATTGCATAGCAGGATTTGACCATTATAGTGCACCCACAGTCCCAAAATATAGAGCACTTTTTTGCAGCAAAAAGATGTAAACCATAAATCTCCAGGTCCATAGTAAAGATTCTAAATTACTGACTTCCACTTAAGGCTAACACATCCTGATGACAGTGTTTGAATGATTCAACCTACAGATTCATTGTTACTACTGAAAAGTTTACCTCAACTATATAAGTGAATTACTTCAAGACACTTATACATTAGTTAGAAACCAGTCAAATTATAAGTTATAGAACATTGCATGTTCTGTGCATGCTATTATTTTGTGCCCTTACCTGGATATTTAAAATAAATAAAAATTATTTCTGTACCCTTGCCATTGTTACAAAAATAGTAGGGTTAGGTTTCATTAGGTTTGACAGCAAAAAGTACTTAATTTTGTGTTCTTTGTGCATATTATTTTACTTTGTTATAAAATTTGCAAAAACGTAAAATTCAGAAACTTACTAGGTCAGAAAAATGTTAAATAAAAATCTGCATGATTATCACTTGAGTTGTAAATGTGTTATGTAAGTCAATACTGTAAGTTATGCATTTGTCCTGTTTTTTAAAGCTCGTTGTGAGCTTGAAGGGAAGCTGTTTATGATAAATTATAATTCTAGAAAGTGAGAGAAAAAGAATAATTTAGATTTATTTCATATTTTTTATGGTGATGGTCACACTGTCAGTCAAATAGAACAAGTCCATGTAATGTGAGAGTAAAAAATAAACGTTTTAATGAAAACATTGTGATATAGATAATATTATCATTATGAAAGAATTTGGTTATGCTGATAAAATTAACCCCCAGTTCAGTGATCACCCTAAATTAAAAAAAAAACAAAAGTGATCACCATAAATTGAAAGACAAAACAGAAACAGACACATACTTGTTATCCCTAACCTTTAAGATGGAAGTTAAGATCTTATATTTTTTTCAAACCATTCAGAAATCAATATATTATCACTGAAACAACTTTCCATCAAACTGTTCCATGTGTCACAATATGTGGTATTTTTTAAGACTTACCCAAAATGCACAAAACTGAATATCATCTTTATCATATTCTCTCAGCTGTAGGCTTCTGCCATTACACTCGTCTATTCTTAAAACCCTCACTTTAAATAAATTTACTATTGTCATTTCTTTTATACTTGCTTCTGGAATCTCTAAAATTATTCTGCTATTATGACCAGTTTTCATATTGAATCTCTCTATATTAAACATCATCCTGGATAAAACTTGAAATTTAATCATGAACCTTCTCTTTTCTTTTGACACTCAGCAGAATCTAGGTTTCACCTATAAGCAATTATTGGAACTTCTTGTCCATTTCCTCTTTAATAAAGTAATTTATGACCAGACAGATGAAACTGCTATGAGATCCCCACATGGTACAACAATAGGCAATAGTTTTCAATGTTGTCATGAACATAATTGGCTAGGAAACCACCCATGTGATACAAAACCTGTATTGTACAAACACTATAGCGTTTATACTATTTTTTTGCTTTTTCAACAATCTAGCCATATTCCTATATTTTTTATTTACCTGAACTCCCCAGAACAAAATATCAAGTTCACATCCAAACTAAAAATTATCATCGATTACCAAAGTTGTCATAAAAGTACTTTTACAGGCCTTTATTCTAATTTTAACAACTTTATTTCCAATTTCGTTAAACAACACCTAGATATGCCATTTTAAAAGAGAAATTTTAATCTATGTTCCAGTTCTCATATTGTGTAAGGAGAAATTACATTTCTGCAAAAAAACAAAACACTTGTTAATTTTTTCCATAATGGCCTATATTTGTGAATTTCACAAGGTTTAACCAAGTTACATTCAAAATTTAATCAAATTGCTTTCTTATCATGATATATGAATAAACGTGGCATCAAAATATTACTTATTCTCCAACATTTGATATTATATAAGTATATTATAAAATATAAGTACTTAATTTTATAAGGCAATATTAAAAATGTCCTCAGTTTTCTATGGTAAGAGAATTGAGGCATTTGCTCTCCATGTTTTCCCTGTTCTCTAATTTATCTGCTACCCCTCCAAGAAGTACAGAATACAACATAAATTACTTATTATAAAGTTATTACTCAAGCAAAGCATACTTTTTATAGTCTTCAATCATACTTACTCACAGAATCATAAACTAGAAAATCAGACCACTCATGCTACATCTACGTGTCACATCCTTTTTTTTTTTTTTTACAAATTCCCACTAGTTTTCTCTGATGTTTAATATTATATTATTTATAATGAATTGAAAGCTAAAGTTTTAATTTAACAAATGATGTGTTATAATACATTACTTTACTTACAGAGAATTATCTATTTTGTTTCAAGCACATAATTCTTCCCATAGGAAACACACTGACAGGCACAGTTAGAAAGCCAGAAAAAATTATGAAGTTATAGGATATTACTTTATACATACTATTATTCTGTGTTCTTAGGTGAATTATTTAATTAAGTAAAAAATTATTTAGTGCAGAAATACCAGCAGTATAGAGCAGCTTGTGAGTAGTCCATGCCGTACATCTACATCAATTTGGGGTCATGACCTCAGTCAATTTTACTAAGCCTGTAGCTAGTGTTAAACAATGGCTATCCATCCGACTTTCTTACAAATATTACTTGCAAATTTCTAAGCAAGAACTTCCAGCTGCCTGTTGGAACTGAAAAACAACTATAATTATTAATAAAAAACTTCTACTTTCAAATTCAGTTCAAACTTAGATACAGATCTAGCCTCTGCATGAAATACTTGTTTCAATATAAAGATCAAATAACTATACTTCCATGTTCATGGCTTGTGTATTAGTGAAGACTGTAGTGACTGTAAGGTCACACACTTTTGCTCAATAAAATGCTACTTGAAAATTCAATTGAAGTTTCAGGAATATCCAATAGAATCACTCATCCATTACTTAAAACTAGTCGCTTATTTATTCATTCACATGTTGAAACCATAATTGACAATTTATATGCATAAACGGCTCGTTTGGGTTGAGAAAATATTTTACATAGAAGAGCGAACAACGTTTCGACCTTCTTCGGTCATCGTCAGGTTCACAAAGAAAGAGGTAACTGACCGGAAGCTGACCACGTTTGAAAGGGGGTTGTGTATCTGAGTGTCGGAATGTAGAGGGTGGTATTAGATCTTTGAATATATAATTTATTTATTTTATTATATTAATATAGGTATAAAGGCATATAAAGGTCAGCTTCCGGTCAGTTACCTCTTTCTTTGTGAACCTGACGATGACCGAAGGTCGAAACGTTGTTCGCTCTTCTATGTAAAATATTTTCTCAACCCAAACGAGCCGTTTTTGCATATAAATTTCTCAACAAGTGGGTTTCTCGACATCACTGATCATAATTGACAATATTTAGTACAATGATTTTTCTCTCATTACTACATGATCCTCAGACATTGAACTCTGCATTAAAAAAAAGATCGCTTGTTGCAAAAGACTTTCATACTCTAACTTAAAAACATCCTTATATCTAAAATTTACACATTTAACTTTTTGCTATTTATTAAGAATATTTGTAAACAGGAAAGGACTGTTTCTGTGGTCAGTCTGACATCCATTTGGTAATGAAGACAGATTTAATAGAAGTGTACAAAATGTAACAGTATACATGTAAATCTCACTTGAAGAAAGTCACACTCTTCTGAAAATAAACGCAACCTGTTTTCAACATCATCACAGAAGTTTTCAGAGGACATCACTTGCAATCCAAGGCCAAATAGATCAAATGGATCTTGTTCACTGCAATAAATACATTGTTGAACGTAAAGTCTCTTTTCACATTCATTGATGTGTAATAAATATAGTTACCATTTTAAATAATTTTTGAAAGAGAAAAATGTTCCAATTTTGGCCTGAATATAAACAATCTGTTTAGAATAAGAGATGCATGTATTTTAATTATGAGTCAACATTTTTTAACTTGAAAATCAAGTTTACTTGTTTGTTTCACAATGCTTTGTTAAGTTGCAAACAAAGCACCGTCTGTAAATAACCATCCTTAACTTTTATCTGAAAAACTACAGGAAGATAGCTAGTAAATATTCTTGGGGTACTAATTACTAGGATGAGCACAGCCAAAAGTTACCTGTAAAATCTCTGAAAGATATTTTGTTGCATTAGAATAAAAAACAACTTCTCATGATGTATTTCAGTACATCTTTAACTCAACTCAATAAACACGTAAAAACAAAATTAAAACTAAAACAAAAAAAGTTATGTTAAGGCAAGCTCCATATCTATCTCATAATATAGCTGAAGAGCTGTGTAATTAACACAGTACCCCTAAATGAACGAACATCCAACCTGTCATGGAAGTACTCATCAACCAGACAAATGCTTCGAGAGTGAAACTGAGTTTTGAGAAAATCTGACCACACTTTGACTTCATTATCCAAATTATAAGTCTTCGGTCCAAATGCATCTTCAGATGCAACTTCAGGTACTGCTGAAGAGAATGTGGCTGAAAAAAAAAAAACAGTCCCCTTTTGTTCATTTTTCCATCTTAATGTCTAACTTAAGAAAAAAAAATACATCATCGATTGTTGTGCTATGTAAAAGGGAAAATTATATTTACATAACTATTTAATATGAACAAATATATCTTTAAAATACACAACGATAATTAAACAGGGAGAGCAAATATTATTTTACAATAAAATGAAGATCACACATTTATGACTGTATATAGAAGAGTTTTCCAAGATTGAAATGCATAACCATATATTACAGTAAAATGGCAAGAACAATAAATATGCAAATGTTGCACTATAAAAGTATATTCTACAGTAACATTACAATACACATGTGAAAGTCAAATTCATAAGCATATGTTCACCAGCTGAAAATAAATTAGATATCTTCTCCCTAAGCTTTTTAAACGTGTGTGAACAATTCAACATGCTAAAAGCGTAAGATCAAACAACCCACTAAAATTTTCAGAAGATGGTATACATAATTAGCAGTATATACAATTTTCATTATGCTACAATAACACAATGCATGATACAATGTAGTTGAGCTGATTTATATTTAATTTATATTCATATTGGAATAGATTATGTAAAGTTTTGCTGTAAACATAAAATGGATGTTTGCTAACAGTTAATAACCCATTTTTCAATGCCTAATCCATTATCAACAACAATAAAAACTACTACTTTTCATGGTCAATAAACATATTTTACAGCCAACTACACAAACTACACCCACCATCAGTGATTAAAAATGCCCAGCTTTTGTAAGTTCATTATTTTAAACTTATGTTTATGCAACAAAGGATATATTGAAAACAGATTTTAAGTTTTATTAATTAACAGAAATAAGTCCATTCTAAAACCTCAAGCATTAGTATGAACTTCACCTTTGTGACTGATTTTAAATTATCTCATTGTAACAGATGTGACTGTCTGATGCTTACTGAAATCTTCTATTGTCACCTTAATGATAAGGAAACCATGTGTATAATAAAGAGCAAGTCTCTTTTTGAGGTTGTTGTAGAATGTACAAATTTCAACATAAGCACAAATCTAAAACAACTAAAACGTTTCCAGGTACAGTAAAAACCACCAGAAGAATGAACTAGCCCATTTCAAAATTCTATTGAAATTAAATTTCATTGTAAAAAAAAAATATATAAATATCAGTTAAAATGCACAGCAAAAAGTAAGTGTAACAGATATATTTAGTTTAATCAAGATTTAAATAAAAGATAAGAAGTGCACATTATACTCATGAAACACTTATCCTCCCAGTAATGTTACAATGTACATTTAAGTCACCCAATTTCATTGACCATTAACTCAAGAGAATTCAAAGACAACCAATCTAGAATTATGTATGTTGTACCTATTGTAAAAGTGTGGTTGCTATACATTCATTCTGTAAAGACAGATGTGCAAAAGATTGGGAAGAACTATATGTACTATTGACTTTTTTATCTTGACTTTCAAAAGTTAATCAGGTTTAAAATTTTGTATATAGTACCTGCTGAATAAGTTTGGTCAAAACCTTGAAATATTCTGTCCACAAGGTCAGGATAATGCTCATGTTTATCATACAATCTCATTTAACACAATAGAAAACTTAGAATAAATAACTGTTTTCTGCACTACACAGTTGGAGAATATAGGAAAAATTATAACTTCTGCTATGGTACTTTTCCTTGCACATATGATTAGCTTGAATCCCATATTGATTAGGAGGAGAGACTAGTTGTGAGGGAAGAACCGTCCTACTCCAAAGAAGCATCCAAAAAATATCTCAGTAGATAAAAAAGTCAATTCGGAAGACCTAAAGAGGGAAACCTCACCACTTTTGAGACAGGTACACTCTTTACTCATGTGTTGAATGTGTAAGATATTAAGGTGGAAAATGAAAGAAGCACCCTGACACAAATGTTGTTACCCCATGAAGAAGTTTTGTAGCTGCCTTACCAAATGTGGTCCATTTTTACCCATTTTTCTCATTGTAGTATGATGATTATACCATCATCTTCTCAAACTTAAAAACCAGAGAATTGAGAACTGTTCTGATTCCGGGTATAACACAAGGAATAGCTTTTAGCTATCGATCCAAAAACTTCACATCTGGTATTGAAAAGAATCTCTACTGCATGCAGTCAACTACTCAACAGTGAAACAGTCCAGGACCATCCAAATAGCAAAGACATCTTTGTAACAAAAGATAACAAGCAATAGCCAAGGATAGTACTGGAACAATTCCCATACCACTACTGTGGTCCACAACACAGATGGAAGAAGATAAATAGCCTGAATCCTGTGTAAGCACTTTAAATCCAAAACCTGTCCACAAAGTACCAACATCCATGTGAGAGAAGGATGAGGGTTCCCAGTCAAAGGGATTAAATGCACTCTGATGTCTCACTCCATCATATTAATTACTGTAAATTGGATTGGTTGGTTGATCTAGTGTTTTATGGCACAAAGCAGCTACACTATCTGTACCACACGTCCGGTAAAAAAGTAAAAGTAAAGTAAATGTAGTAAAATTCATAAAAGAAGATGAAGGTAAAACAAAACAGCATGTAAAAACATAAATAGCATAAAACCAATGTTGACATCAAGTCTGCAATGTTAAGAGAGAAACTACAGTAAGAAGTTGTAAAGGACTTTCTGAAGCATAATGGTAATTATCATAACCCAACAGGAAGACTAACAGGTAAGTACAAGAACCATCATCAGTCACCTGAAGTTGGCCTTACCAGTCCTGGTTCCGGGTTATGTGTTTTACTACAGCCATTATCAAAAAGTAAAGTAATAAAAGTTTTAAAAGATATGCAGCAAAATTGTAATAATAACTCACCAGGATGATTAACAGGTAGTTCTAACGGATAGTTCAAACAGCAGCGTTAGTCACCTGAAGTTGGCCTTTCCAGTGCTGGTGTCGAGTTATTTAATGTTACGGCCATTTTCTAATTTCAAATCGATTTGAGAGATTGTGATTCTTAAAAGGGAACCACAATTAAAAGTGTAATGAATAAATATCAGAAACTTAAATGAGATTAAAAAGATTAATGGCCATTAAAAAACAAAAAACTTTATGAAGGTGGACAGTGTCACCGTCACCAATACCACTGTCCAATGTTATGGACAAACCCTGTGACAGAACATGTTTAAAATAGTGCTGTCGTTGAGAGTCGTAATGATGGCAAGAAAGTAAAATGTGGCTTACGGTGATTTGAGTGTTACACAAACTACACACTGGTGCAACAGTTTCAGATAAAAGAAAACAATGAGTTAAAAAACTGTGACCAATGCGTAGTCTCATCAGAACAACTCCCTCCTTCCGAACCTTACGGAAGCTAGACAGTCAAAGCCCAATATAGGATTTTATTTGGAAAAGCTTGTTGTCACATTGCTCATTCCAAGTGGACTGCTAGCTGGCACGGAGCTGAGCCTTGAATACAGGACCATAGTCCATGTACGGAACAGGTACAGGTGACAGTGCCAGAGCGGATAGATTTAGCTGCCGTGTCTGCAAGCTCGTTCCCTCGAATACGAACGTGGCCTGGTATTCAGAAAAACTAAATAGAAGTAGATGTTAATGAGAAATGAGCCAGTCAGTTTTGAATATCAGCGAGAACAGGGTGTGAGCCATCGTGAAGTGATTCCAAGGCCAGTAAAGAACTAAGCAAGTCAGTATAAATAGTGCAGTTGGAGTACTGCTTAGCTTCAATATGATCCAGGGTAAGAGATATGGCGTACAGTTCAGCAGTGAACACAGAAGCTGTAGAGGGGATTCTGCGTGCAACCACCGAACTGCAACAAACCATGGCAGAGCCCACAGAAGTACCTGAGTTGCAACCATCCGTATAAACTAGAATGGAAAGATTTTCGAAAATGTTCAGTAAATAAAAGAGGTAATTCCAATCAGGAGTATCTCCCTTTCTCAGATGACTTAAAGAAAGTTCACATTTGGGGACTGTAATAGGCCATGGTGGGATGGGCTGACCAGTGGATTCTGCAATGTTATCCAAAGACAGACCCAAATCATCCAATTGTGCCTGGATGCAAAGGCCAAAAGGAGCAATGGCAGATCATCTGTTCTGAAAAAGTATGGCCCACTGAGGAAGGAAAACACATCTCCAGGTGGGATGCTTTGGTAAGGAATGAAGTTTCGAAGAATATAGTAAAGACAGTTGCAAATGGCGAAGGTGCAGAGAAGGTTCATGAGATTCTACCCATAAGCTCTGAACTGGGGAGGTGCAGAAAGCCCCAGTGCAGAGTCAAAGTCCTTGGTGATGAATGGGGTCCAGCATCTTTAAGGCCAAGGGTCTGGCAAAGCCATAGACCATTGATCCATAGTCGAGTTTCGATCGAATAAGAGCACGATATAGCTTTAACATAGAACATCGATCTGCTCCCCAACTGGTGGTAGAGAGGAAATGGAGGATGTTCAGTGCTCTTGTGCATTTGGCCCGTAGCTGCTTTAAGTGCTGACAGTAAGGTCAGCTTACGGTCAATGATAAGCCCCAAGAACTTGGTTTGAGGGACCGCTGGCAGTGAAACTTCACCAACACAGAGTTCAGGATCAGAGTGAATACCCCAGAGGTGGCAAAAGTGCATGCAAACGGTTTTAGAGAGAGAGAAATTAAAGCTGTTTGCAGTGGTCCACTTCAGTACACGATTGTGGGCAGTTTGTAGTTGCCGTTCAATATATCTCATGTTCGACAACTGACACAAGACGTGAAAGTTGTCGACATAGAGCCCGTTTGCAACAGTGAGAGGGAGTTGTTCAGTGATAGCATTTATCTTTCTACTGAAAAGTGTGACACTCAAAACACAGCCCAAAGGACTCCAAGTTCCTGTGGAAAAGAACGGAAAAGTGTCGAACACAGACAAACTAGGAATCTCCTGTCCATTAAAAAATTCTTAATAAAAATGAGTAAATGGCCATGTAACCCATATATATGGAGAAAAAAAGAGTTGGTAAAAATGCTCATGCAGTAAGAAAGAAAATGGGTCATAAGAAACAGGAAAGAGAGCTAAAACATCATGCAGCTGAGGAATAAAGTCTAAGAACAAAACATAGAAGTCAAAATGGAATCTTCTTAAAAGATATGTGAAAGCATGGCAAATTCAGGAAGTGGAAACAGCAACCTAAGTCCTAGTCAGACTGCACAGGTTCATGAGGAAGTGGGGCAATATGTAATGTTCAATCTCCCTGGATAAAAAATGTAGACCAATCTCCCCATCAAGTCACCTGCACCTGAAGTCTGTGATAAAGTGTGTGTTAAAATGTAGACACCCAAAGTAGTGAAATTGACTTTGAAACTCATGCTTCAGAAGTTAACAAAACCAAATGTATTTATTTTAAATAAAGATGATTATAATTAAATGGAATTAATGTAACATTAAAAAAAATTAGAACACTTCAAGAAATAATTATAGCTCAAACTGAAAGACAAAAGGAAAGACGTTCGAGTACAAGTGCTGCCAACTGAGAAGTGATAGTTTGATCGAGGTACACAGGGAGTTACATGTCCTGTGAGTGTAATATGCTCATAGTGGTGGATGAGAAGTGATAGTTTGATCGAGGTACACAGGGAGTTACATGTCCTGTGAGTGTAATATGCTCATAGTGGTGGATGAGAAGTGATAGTTTGATCGAGGTACACAGGGAGTTACATGTCCTGTGAGTGTAATATGCTCATAGTGGTGGATGAGAAGTGATAGTTTGATCGAGGTACACAGGGAGTTACATGTCCTGTGAGTGTAATATGCTCATAGTGGTGGATGAGAAGTGATAGTTTGATCGAGGTACACAGGGAGTTACATGTCCTGTGAGTGTAATATACATAGTGGTGGATGAGAAGTGATAGTTTGATCGAGGTACACAGGGAGTTACATGTCCTGTGAGTGTAATATGCTGAGTGGTGGATGAGTGATAGTTTGATCGAGGTACACAGGGAGTTACATGTCCTGTGAGTGTAATATGCTCATAGTGGTGGATGAGAAGTGATAGTTTGATCGAGGTACACAGGGAGTTACATGTCCTGTGAGTGTAATATGCTCATAGTGGTGGATGAGAAGTGATAGTTTGATCGAGGTACACAGGGAGTTACATGTCCTGTGAGTGTAATATGCTCATAGTGGTGGATGAGAAGTGATAGTTTGATCGAGGTACACAGGGAGTTACATGTCCTGTGAGTGTAATATGCTCATAGTGGTGGATGAGAAGTGATAGTTTGATCGAGGTACACAGGGAGTTACATGTCCTGTGAGTGTAATATGCTCATAGTGGTGGATGAGAAGTGATAGTTTGATCGAGGCACACAGGGAGTTACATGTCCTGTGAGTGTAATATGCTCCTAGTGGTGGATGAGAAGTGATAGTTTGATCGAGGTACACAGGGAGTTACATGTCCTGTGAGTGTAATATGCTCCTAGTGGTGGATGAGAAGTGATAGTTTGATCGAGGTACACAGGGAGTTACATGTCCTGTGAGTGTAATATGCTCATAGTGGTGGATGAGAAGTGATAGTTTGATCGAGGTACACAAGGAATTACGTCCTGTGAGTGTAATATGCTAATAGTGGTGGATGAGAAGTGATAGTTTGATCGAGGTACACAGGGAGTTACATGTCCTGTGAGTGTAATATGCTCCTAGTGGTGGATGAGAAGTGATAGTTTGATCGAGGCACACAGGGAGTTACATGTCCTGTGAGTGTAATATGCTCATAGTGGTGGATGAGAAGTGATAGTTTGATCGAGGTACACAGGGAGTTACATGTCCTGTGAGTGTAATATGCTCCTAGTGGTGGATGAGAAGTGATAGTTTGATCGAGGTACACAGGGAGTTACATGTCCTGTGAGTGTAATATGCTCATAGTGGTGGATGAGAAGTGATAGTTTGATCGAGGTACACAGGGAGTTACATGTCCTGTGAGTGTAATATGCTCCTAGTGGTGGATGAGAAGTGATAGTTTGATCGAGGTACACAGGGAGTTACATGTCCTGTGAGTGTAATATGCTCATAGTGGTGGATGAGAAGTGATAGTTTGATCGAGGTACACAGGGAGTTACATGTCCTGTGAGTGTAATATGCTCATAGTGGTGGATGAGAAGTGATAGTTTGATCGAGGTACACAAGGAGTTACATGTCCTGTGAGTGTAATATGCTCATAGTGGTGGATGAGAAGTGATAGTTTGATCGAGGTACACAAGGAGTTACATGTCCTGTGAGTGTAATATGCTCATAGTGGTGGATGAGAAGTGATAGTTTGATCGAGGTACACAGGGAGTTACATGTCCTGTGAGTGTAATATGCTCATAGTGGTGGATGAGAAGTGATAGTTTGATCGAGGTACACAGGGAGTTACATGTCCTGTGAGTGTAATATGCTCATAGTGGTGGATGAGAAGTGATAGTTTGATCGAGGTACACAGGAGTTACATGTCCTGTGAGTGTAATATGCTCATAGTGGTGGATGAGAAGTGATAGTTTGATCGAGGTACACAGGGAGTTACATGTCCTGTGAGTGTAATATGCTCATAGTGGTGGATGAGAAGTGATAGTTTGATCGAGGTACACAAGGAGTTACATGTCCTGTGAGTGTAATATGCTCATAGTGGTGGATGAGAAGTGATAGTTTGATCGAGGTACACAAGGAGTTACATGTCCTGTGAGTGTAATATGCTCATAGTGGTGGATGAGAAGTGATAGTTTGATCGAGGTACACAGGGAGTTACATGTCCTGTGAGTGTAATATGCTCATAGTGGTGGATGAGAAGTGATAGTTTGATCGAGGTACACAGGGAGTTACATGTCCTGTGAGTGTAATATGCTCTAGTGGTGGATGAGAAGTGATAGTTTGATCGAGGTACACAAGGAGTTACATGTCCTGTGAGTGTAATATGCTCCTAGCGGTGGATGAGAAGTGATAGTTTGATCGAGGTACACAAGGAGTTACATGTCCTGTGAGTGTAATATGCTCCTAGTGGTGGATGAGAAGTGATAGTTTGATCGAGGTACACAGGGAATTACATGTCCTGTGAGTGTAATATGCTCATAGTGGTGGATGAGAAGTGATAGTTTGATCGAGGTACACAAGGAATTACATGTCCTGTGAGTGTAATATGCTCCTAGTGGTGGATGAGAAGTGATAGTTTGATCGAGGTACACAGGGAATTACATGTCCTGTGAGTGTAATATGCTCCTAGTGGTGGAGAGATAAGGAATGATGATTTACATAAGTGACACATTGGAATCACTTGATTCTAATTGGGGTGAGGAGGGTGGGGAAGAAGGCTTGTGGCATGTAAAGAAAAAGTTTGTACATAGGGAGCAGCAGTGAACGACAATAGATAATCTTGTGAGAGAGTGAAGTTCCATACTGAAACTTCTCTTTAAAAAGTTTGAGCAATCTTTTTGTCTTTCAGTTCACTTTTAACAAATAATAAATCATACTACTTGATACAAAAACAGTAAACTAAAGTAATTCTCACAAATTAAAATTTATTAATTTCTCAAACCCATTTCAGAACAATTTTTACAGTATAAATTCTGACACATCACAATTAAATTATTTTGCACCACAAAAAGTTCATTTAGTAAAAACATTAACCATCTAATTCTTTTCCCTTTACACTAATTTAGCCATTACTTTGTATTACTATAAGTATGGTGCTGCAGCTTCTAGATACAGGCACACTTGGGTTTACTATCCTTTTACAAAACTTATGGCTTAACATAAAATAGGTCTAAAACAGATCATTTATAAATATTAACATAAATTATTTTTCTTATTTACACAAAAAAGTATTCCTTTTAAGTGCATACCTTGACAAGTATCTTTTTCATCAGAATTTTCACAGCTCTCAGTATCTTTATAGTATGACCTCTGTTGAATTAAAAACAGACTAAACAAAATTGAACAGTTGTACTAAATGGCCAGTTTAAAGTACACATTATAACCTTTTATGGTGTCACATTCAAAGTTTAATTAAACCACTTTATTATCAATGTATGTCAGTAAACTTAGCATGAAAAAGTAGTTTTTAATTCAAATATTTATATTATCCAAGTTGTAACTTCTTAATTTCCAAAATAACATTTAAAAAATAATCCATCTTCATTTACCTGTAAGACATGATGCGTTTTGCTTCCGACTTCTCCCTTTCAAAATTTGTAACATTAAATGTAGGATGTTGAAATTTCCAAATAATTAGAAACACAAAGTATGCATAATTATTTAATAATCTAAAATTTTCAACTCCAACCTCCTTGAATGAATACATTAATACATTAAACACCTCACATCTCACTCCGACTTTCAACATTAATTAGTAACCACCCTTACATGGCCAATGAACTATACTTATAACTAAAAAGAAAGATAAAATTTCATCTACATGAAGCCAGTTACTAGTTCAATTTTGATGCACAAGTTACTTGACCAAAAAGTCTTTAGATACATGATCATTATACTGCTACTCCAAACAAATATCAGTATTATTTATTGAATCTGTTTATACCTTACTATAAAAGCCAAATATGTTATACTAGTTTCGGAACACTTTTTTCTAGTGACTAATATTATTTTTATATGTTCTAAAATGCATATCTGAAAGCTACATGAAACCCAAATTTGTGTTTCTCAGTAAGGTTCATGGAAAAACATTTATCCAAATGAAAACTACCTGGAGAATTGTTAGGTACTACAAATACTTTTTTATGTATAATTTATCTGAACCCTTTAACTAACCCAAACAAAAAAAAAGTATTATTCTATTGAGCTAAAGCTTCAGAAATACCAGATATCTGTTTGTAATAAATTTTAATCAGTAAAACACATTTTTTTTTCAATACATTACTGGACAGAATTGGTGGCAGTATAACTAACAACTTAGACATAAATTAAAGCTGCACTCCCACTTACACAGGAGCTTCCAAATATTTATTGTCCTCCATAGTCTCTGATTTTGACTATTCTTAACACCAGGTTCATTTCTAGATCAGTAAATGAGAAGTAGTCATTATTTTACTTTTATGAATTTGCCTCAGAACAAAATAAGCAAAATGAAAACAAAAAAAGCCCTTCTTAATAACATTTCTTTTCCATGTGTAAAAAGAAATATATTATACCAATTTATTTAAGTCCACTAAGTTAGTAACAATATTAAGCTTATGGCTTCCACTGCATTTCCAATAAGAATTGTGATCGATAGAAATAATACAGCTACTCCACTTTTCCAAAATTAGCTGAACAAGGTGTTCTGGGGTAGCAACCAAGATTCTACATTCATTCTGTTTGTTTATTTGTTTTGAATTTCATGCAAAGCTGCACGATGACTATCTGCACTAGCTGTCCCTAATTTTG
This sequence comes from Tachypleus tridentatus, assembly GCF_004210375.1. NCBI lineage: Eukaryota > Metazoa > Arthropoda > Merostomata > Xiphosura > Limulidae > Tachypleus > Tachypleus tridentatus. Next base: position 71,211,980 of record NC_134828.1, on the reverse strand, counting down.
CAGCATAAGACTAGAGGGAAGGCAGCTAGTCATCACCACCCACCACCAACTCTTGGGCTACTCTTTTACCAATGAATAGTGGGATTGACCATCACATTACAACATCCTCATGGTTAAAAGGGCGAGCATGTTTGGTGTGATGTGAATCTGAATCTGCGACCCTCAGATTGCAACTCGAGTGCCTTAACCACTTGTCTATGCCGAGCCTACATTCATTCTGAGCAAAGAAACTTTGAAGAAGAGGTGACATTTTATGGAAAGGATTTATAAAATATTAAATAATTTGTAAACATGAAACTAAGAAGAAAATTTTGATTCTTCTACATAATGTGGTAAGAATGAGGATTAGAAAAGCTTTTAGTAGTAACATCAATCATGCACATTGTTTTTTTTGCAGGTGTCAGACTGTACACACATTTCAGCCATATCATTAAGAACATCTTTTTTTATCATATTATATGTATCTGTACTTGTTATATATATATTGTAATTCATAATCTTTTATACATAAAAACACCTAAAGCTTAATATGTTATATTGACAGAATAGTGGAATTTATGTTAAGCTTTTAAAACTTAGCACAAAATAAGGTAGCCATTACAATTAAAATTAACAAGTGGGTATCTCTTTGGAGCTACACTAAAACCAAAAGTATTTCTACCTGATTTTTTTCTATTTGCTTTAAAAATTCATTTCTTCTTGCTGGTTCGCTTTTGAAAATGTCTACATTTCCATCCCTAAAAACCAAAATAAAAAAACAACAACACTTTGTATTATAAAAGCCAAATCAAAATCTTATTGTTGACCTAATCACTGATAAGATGGTACTCTTTAATCACAGCAATGATTTTAAATACTCACACAACTCACTAACATAAACACAAACAGTTACCAATATTTAAACATACGTATTCATTAATGGCCTTTTGTTCAAAGCTTTTCATCTGTGACCATGCATATAGTTAAAACGAATAAAAATACTGAAAGAATATAAAAAGCTTATTAATAAAGTTTTCAAGAAGGTAAAACACTTATTTATTTATAAATTTACTCAAGTTTTAAGGATGAAATATGAAGATTACATGTAAACAAATGTGTTAAACATTTCATTTGGGATTACTTTCCACCATTAAATCAAATATAAAAATCATAACAACCATGATTATAGTGAGAGAATAATACAGCCTAATGCACAGACAGAGTGTATTTTGATATCAACATTTGACTTAAAAGAAAGCATGTGTGGTTCTTAGAATTTGTAATCACTACTAATGCAGAACCTGATAAATATTTATTTTAACATTTTATTTGGTTCAGTTACTTCAAAAACTATAAAATATTTAGAATTATTTTTCTTATTCTAAAAAAAGGAACAGTTTCATCAATATTTGATTTATCTAGCTTTTAGAACCTCATACAACAATTATAAGAATCAAAATTACACTAATATAAATAGTACCAGAACATACAAGTGGCTTTCCATAGTACCAGAACATACAAGTGGCTTTCCATAGTACCAGAACATACAAGTGGCTTTCCATAGTACCAAAACATACAAGTGGCTTTCCATAGTTGGACAAAAAGTCACCTCACATCAACTTTTGTGTACTACACACAGCTAACCTACTTCAATAATTGCAAGTTCTATATTAAACTATTACTGATCTTTTATCTATCAGTGAGGGATTTCTCATCAATCTTAACTCTTTAAACATATTACTAACAATAAACATGAAGATTCCTCCAGTCATCATTAACATAACTTATCCTAAGAAAAAGGATAACAACTTTCCTTTAACAAAATATTTCTGTTAACAATACTGAGTTAAGTACTGATTGTATGTATCTGGCTAATTATGAGAAAGAATACTGTACAGTTTTATGCACACTTCTTTGAATACAATCTCAGCATAATAATAAATGAGATCAAGGAAAATATAAATTTTATTTTATGAACTATGCTCTAATTTTCTTTTCCATCGATAAACTTGATTCAAATCAAATTCAGCATTTTAAAAAAAACTCAAACACTAATTACAAGTCAAATATAAAAATTCAAGCACCTGTCAAATAAAAAATGCAAATCTAAAATAAGTTTACCATCCACAGCTAGGTTTGGTATAAGAAATGTCATATAAAGTTCCTGTTTGCTTCAAAGTGTTTAAACTTCCTTTCAGATCTATAGCAAGAAGACGAGGCGTATAGGTAGTGTGACCCTACAGATAGAGATATAGTTAATTTTATCAGGTACCTATAAATAAAAGAAAATTAATACTTACTATGATGTAATATCTTAAAAGAATTAATGGAAGAGATGAAATATGTAAACATTTAGAGTTAAGCCAGTACAAAACCTTTGAATACATTTAACCTCATAAATGCATATGCCTCTAATAAGTTATTTTATAGCCTTTAAATACAAAATAGCAAAAACAAAGTGATGAACCATGTAATTGAGTAGTGGTTATTGGGGATTACAAAACAAAAATTCAGATCCTTTTAAATTTCACCACGTGAGAAATCTGGAAGCATAGATTATGTGTGTGAAACAAAAAGAGAGAAAAACTAAGTGCTGAATATTTTTTTTATGTGACAGTCTTACTGATAAATGAAAATGTTTTATTTTTCAAAGCCTTATTCAAAACCAAGTTTACATACCATGAACAAAAAAAATGCTTAAGTATTACTGTTTCATTTTTATTACAAAACATATCTGAGGAATAGCTCATACAGCATGAGGCCTGCATTATAATAGTGATTTAAAACTGTTTAAATTGTTTCCCAAAGTATATGCATTACTTACAGAAAAAAATTCACATTTAAAAAAAAAAAGGTTGACACAAAATCTTCATCCTTAGTTTAAAAATTATTAAAATCTCATTAAAAATAGAAAACTTGTGCATAGAAGAAAGAAAAATCATAATACCATGTAAACTATATATGTAATGCAGTGGCAAAAAGGTTACAGGGATATATGTATATCACAATTCTGGGGACAAAAAGCATACAAAATTCTGTGTTTTGTGATTTTTATAATTTTTGATAAGCCAGAAATTTGGTAATTGCCTTCCTGTAAAAAATGATATGCCTTAAATACTATTTTCACACACTTCTTACTTTAAAACTGTAATGGACAAATTAAGATGAATGTAAAAAAGTTTACAAAATAAGTAATATGCATCATTGGAAAAAATGTTAGTTTTAGGTTGAATATCCCCAAAAATTTTCAAAATTTACCCTTAAGGTTTTTCCTTCACAGAAATGTACGTCATGATTGATCTCCAATTCAGGAACTTTAGTTGCATCATAACAAAAAGATGCTTCCTGAAAATAAAAATATTATAAACTCGTGTTTTCATTCCAGCAAAGTTTGAATATAAAACTTATCATTTATGAAACAAATTATACATCTTCTTGAACAACAATATGAATCAAAGAATATATGACATGAAATAATAAAAATGAAATTGTCCTTTTATACAAGTGTAAGTATATAACAAGTCTTCTATGTTATCATAAGAAAATAATGGTCATAAAATTAAGATAATGTATCAAATAATACAATAACATATAGATACATACAATAATTCCTAAATTATTATTTTGTCTTGAACAGCTGCCCTAAGCTACCTACTGCACCTATTGTGGGGAATCAAACCATAGAGTTTAGCAATTTTAGTCCACAGTCTTACCACTGTCTCATCAACAGACTCTTTTCTTTAAAAAATAGGTTTTCAATTAAGACCAATGGACAATTTAAAAAGAAATTCCATATGCCCCAAGTTAACTACTAATTATAAATACCAATTCTACAAAGTTTCATCATTATAAATGCCAATATTTTAAAAATAAATTATTATTCAGAAAAGCATAATGTCTTAAAACCATAAGTCATTTTTAATCATCAAAGTCAATTGGTAACTTGACACTAGTAGTGATTCTATTTAAAAAGGCTGAAATTGACAAAATATGCTTGCACTATTGAGTGTGTGATACATTTAACCAGGAAGTCAGTAAGAAATGAATAAACAAGACTACAAAGTATATATCAACCATTGTTTTGACAACATAATTTGTAATAACGGGCTTCAGGTAACTAACGTTATGACACTTCTCTAAAAAATTCAAACACGTAATACTAATAAGAAAAATACCTCGAACTGTAAAATTTATTTATCCCTCATTTACTCTCACTGTTAGTCTTACACTAATAGATTGTAACTCGATATGCTATTTCTAGATGTGAACTCTGTAAGAATATATATTGAAATTCAAATAACTAAGTTAGATAACATTTCTATTCATTAAAACTTTTTACATTAATTATAAATTATACCTGCAAATTCCACCAATGAGTTCCCACAAAATTCGAGTAATGTCCAATCTGAATGGTGATTATTTCTTTGGTGTTAGACATAACAGATCTGATAAGCTCCAAAATAATTATAAAACTAACCTAAATATTAATAATATGCTCATCCAATGGCATTTACCATTGCTCTATTTACCTTTTCAAAACTTAAAATAGTTAAACTGATACAACATAGGCTTAGTAATATATTGATTTTAAGGACATCTAGTGGCAAAGAAACAACGTAAAGAATATTTTGAAAATATACCAAATGAGTGTTAGTAAAACAAACTTTATTAAACACCATATAAGTATATAACAAATATAAAAATAACAAAGTATTTTCAGCCAACAGCTGCATTTAAAAAGCTAAACAAAAACAGAAAGGAGATTAGGAAAATAATAATACAAAATATTCAGGTTTTACGTAAAACACCATTTAAATTCGATAATGTTCCATCATTGTGGATTTACACTTTGTGTTACCTCAACATTTTTAAGGCATTTATTAACCAGCTTGACATTTTCCAGCATCCCAAAATGTTTTACATTACAGATGAATTGGCACACAGAGATTCGATATATTTCTTCCCCTATATGGTTCATCTGTAGTAATTATTTCACAGCTCATAATTATTATGAACTGTCGCAAAACCTAGTTACAACAAAAGACAGTACAATACTTCTTTTGTTAGAAGCAATGATTAACAAAATATTAACTAACGATAAAAGATAATCTGAAAGTGTAGATATTCTATGGTTCAAAAACCAACACTGTATACATATATCTCGATGAATTAGCGAGGAGTTTAATCACGGTAAATTTACAAGACAAATTTGTCTGCAGAACATAAATTCTGTCATAAAAGAGGTCATTACACAGGTTTGGCATAATTTCATCTTATTGTTGTAATCCATATTTTTAATGTTTTAATTTATTTGTTACATACAGGATGCATAATTTTAAAATAAGCCAAGAAAGTTCTAAGTTTTTCCTACACTCAAAGCTATATTATAAATACAAAATAGCTTGTGAACTATGTGAAGTTATTTTCAAGACGGAGGGTCGAGTCAGTTGGTGTGTTTTTATGAAGTGTTTCTATAGGTTTACTATCGTGTTTTTTGAAGTACTTTGTACAAGGAAGTTGATTTGTTTTACATTAGTTAATGTCATTTCTAACATAACTGTATAACAATTTATGTAAATGTGTTCAATCTTGTACAAATATTAAAGAAGGAAATAAAGTAAATGCACAATAAGGTGAACTGAATTTTTGAATAATTTTCACAGGTTAATTTAAAAGAACCTGCTAATGAAATAATAGTGGCCCGGCATGACCAGATGATTAGGGCGCTAGACTTATAATCTAAGGGTCACAAGTCCGAATTCCCATCACACCAAACATGCTCGCCATTTCGACCTGGGGAGGCGTTATAATGTGACGATCAATCCCATCATTTATTAGTAAAAGAATAGCACAATAGCTGGCAGTGCGTAGTGATGACTAGCTGCCTTCCCTCTAGTTTTCCACTGCTAAATTTGGAAGGACTAGCGCAGATAACCCTCGTGTATCTTTGCGTGAAATTCATAAAAAAAACAAACCAAATGCAAAATAAAATATACCAAGTCCACTTGAAATAAAAACGAGAGTTATTTTAAGGAAGAATATTTTGCAGAATTTATTAACGTATACAAATAAAGCAGCTTTATCTTATTGTCAACTTAGAATACAAAAAAGCCCTTAATTACTCAGATGTGCTATTTACGACTTTAGCGTTGTGAATGCATAAAATAACTTTTGAACCGTTAGGGGACAAATAAAATTTGAGGCTATGACCAGCACAATATTATTTATCACTAACATAAGTGCAGAGATAAATAATTAGCATGACTTGTACAGGTTTTGGTACATAACTGATGTCTCAGTGTCTCACATTATATGTAAATTTGCTGCAAAATTGAAAGAAGTCCTCTATTCATCATATTACGAAAAGAAACTGACCAAGCTGACGTGATAAATAAATCATTTTCTGAAACTTTAACACTTAACACCTACAAACCTTTAGGTCATAGGCGCAACATTAAAACCATGTCTAACTCTAAACTCTTGCTCTATTACGGAGTATATTTTTAAACTTAGCTATTAATTATCCGACGACTGAATATAAACACAAGGCCAAATAGTCTGAGACTATTGTGAACAGTCTTGTAATGAAGCCTCTTAAATATAAGTTGAGCTTCACAGGAAACTATTCCAACGGAAAGCCACACAATAGGCGACATTCACTCTGTCTATGGCGAGGAATAGAACCCTGGATTTTAGTGTTGTAATTCCATAAAGTTATCTCCAACCCATTTGGTGAAAAATGTGAAAACAAATCCTATGATGTATTAAAATAATAGTATTGAAAGTTTTGAGAGCAGGAGTTCAGTGCACCCTTTGCATACCTAAGAACACCAATACTGATAGCATAACAGAATTATGATACACATAGCATTTCAGTTGAAAACGTAACTTGTTTTTCGTTTATGACATAACTGTGTTGTAATTTCGTTTATTTTTTATATACAATTTCTATCAAATCTAAATTTTGTTGACGCTAATGAATTTAATATGTAAAATTAAAGCGAAGGAGACCCAGTATGTTTTGACACAATAAAAATATTCATAAGAGCCAAAATATTTTGAATAAGATACTGTAAGTAATAATGTGTTGTCTTTAGACAAAGTTATGCATGACTTTTTGTTTTATTTACTTAATATTTACTACATTTTAAAGAGTTATCCGGCTTATATGCAAAGATTGACAACTTCATGTTACATTTAAATTTCTTAAAAATGTCTAAGCTATTTAATTCTCTTGTTTTTATACGTGTATTAGTTTTCAAAAAATGCATTGATTTTTATTAAACTGTCACTGAAACTTTTATTATTTTATTTAGTAAAACGATAAACATAGTTATACATAAAACTTCACTATACAATAGATGTATTTATTTGGAAATAGCCCGCTAAATTAAATGTAAAGTTGAGGATCTGTAGTTCTAAAAACCTAGGTTTAGTACCAGCAGCAGGCACAGGGCTATTAATAGCTTTTCACGAAATGAATATCTAATGTTAGAACTGAATTATTTAAAACATATAGCAATCGTTAGAGGTTATTAAACTGATATTATGGATGGGATACATATATATATAGATCGTAAAAAATACAATTTTCTGAATCTACTAAACCACAGAAAATAAGTTAAAGTAAAAAAAAAAAAGAAGGAATATGTTTACCGTATATTCCATTTTTATAAATACGAGCAGGTAATGTTTTAACAAAAACACGTCTTACATCAAACAACCTTTACTAGTCAATTCAAATTTCTTCGGTGGAGTCAGCAGATAGCTCAATTGTGGCTTTGCTATAAGAAAACACACACACTCAGTTAAAATTAATTAACTTCATTAATGGCGTTAAAACCTGAAATAAAGGATAAATGTGATATACCTTATTTCCCGTAGTCGAAGACGCTATTTTTTCCCCAAAATAACGCTCAAAAAGTTACCCTGCTTCTTCCAGGCCGAAGGTTATGTTACTGATAGGCCTAAACCTAAGTCTAGAGGAAGCGTTTCGATATTAAACAGTAATCCAAGCTCTATATGACCCACAATGAAATGTATAAGTTATTTAGTATTAAATAAGAAATAAATAAACAAGAACATGTCACCGTACATACAGTGCTGCAATACCGGCACTCTTTTTAACTACCCATATAGCTCACAAGAAACGAGAAGTGGGCAACAGGATTTATGTACCGTTAGCTACTAAACAATTCACTAAACATTTTGGTAAAATTGGTGGAAGAGCTGCGACCTTATTCTCATGTTTATCCTTTTTTTTTTCTTCAAAATTTAGCTAATCAAAATTGGGGTGCGTCTTAGGCGCCGAGAAATACGGTATATAAATTACCTTTTACTCATGATATCAACTATATCGACCAGACAGGTATACATTTGAAGTTTCAAATTTAAGAATACAAAAATGTCGTTGACAAATTAAAAACCAGCGAATCGGTTTTTTTAAGAATGTGTGGAGAACTATTCACATAATATTGACTGGGACAGAGTACAAACACTTAATTTTAAGTCAAAAAATGAATTAATTTTAAAGAAACGCAAGAAACTGTTAAAAAGAAAATAATTTTGAGTAAAGATATAGGTCCTGATGCCCCAGAAGTGCCCTACAGTGGCTCAGCGGTATGTCTGCAGAATTATAACGCTAAAAACCGGGTTTCGATACCCGTGGTGGGCAGAGCACCTATTGTGTAGCTTTGTGCTTAATTCAAAACAGCAACACAAAACAACAGCCACAGGTGTGAATTTTTGACAATAAATTTTGTAAATGGCGTCACTGTACAATAAGGAAATTGTACATACACCTTTACTTGAGTATATAAATGAAATGGTTATGGTTTTGTTTGTTTGTTTGTTTGTTTTGAATTTCGCGCAAAGCTACGCCAAGGGTATATGTGCTAGCCGTCTCTAATTTAACAGTGTAAAACTAGAGGGAAACAGGTAGTCATCACCACCCACCGTCAACTCTTGGGCTACTCTTTTACCAACGAATAGCTTGTAACTTTAAACAATAAATTATTGCACATTAAAAAAAAAGTTGCAGTCACTGACTGATTGTATTAAATCCGTGCACAAGAAATGTCATCGAATAAACTGCATCAATAATACTCAACAAACTCAGGTTTTCTATTTATCCATAGATAATTTAAAATTTTTAATATTCTTTAGTTACTTCTGTTTTCTTTTTCTTTTTCCTAAATCCCACTTCTACAGGCGAAAAATTACTATATCTCAAATCGTCTTTGAGGATAATTAAAAGGCAATTAGATATGTTTTGAATAAAGAAAAAACAACTATGAATATATTTCCAGTAAATTTTTACTGTCTTCTGTCTAAGATTTTTAAAAAAAGTTTTCAAATAAAAACAAGCAAACCACATCCGTTTCTTCCTGAAAACCGTGACAATTATTACACATATTCCAACGTTCTCTCTCTCTCAAAATATATAATTTTTTACCATGCTCTCACTTAAACGTTCGAAAATTTAAATATTTAAATCGATAAGGCCAGTAATTTTATACTCTATACATTTTCCTAAAGTTAAATTAAAAAATAAATACTTTGTTATCCTTAAACAAAACTAGGCTTAGTTTCATCTCATTCTTGCATTAGCACCTCAAGGCAAAAATGTAAGTCGTGGATGAACTAGCAGCTGTGCATTGCACGAAGTGTGAAAATGTACACAAATAAGTCTTGCGTGCATCCCTGTTCTAGGAATATTGTTGGACCACCAGCTCATTTACTTTCGACCCAACGTTTGAAGATTAATCCATGATTTGCATAATTAAACTCAAGGAAGAAATAGATATAATTCACTGTAAGTATGCAAAAGTTTCCTGCATGTATATATAAAAGACCAACTTCAGATTAATGAACAAACGGTTACGCCATACAAAATCGGTTTGAATCCAAAGTGTCTATACTTATCTTGGATTTCTTTGCAAAATTTGTTTGTAACTATATGTTTTAGAATTCAATTTTTGTATCAAATCACTCATCTTTTTATTTATCTGTCTGTCTACTGAACACGAAAATTGGTGGTCTAAACATATTTTTGTCCAAAACATTAGAGGTGGCTCTGAAAAACGTATAGTAAATTCATAGCAAACTTAATTACATCTTGTTGTTATTTTGAGCTGATTGAATAAAAGAATTTCTAAATACACAAGAAAAAAGAAAGGATTCACCTTAAACTATGTGTTATTCTTATCTCAGACTCGATGCTTGTTTTGTTCAGCGTATTAAAGGTTCTGAAAATATATTTTTTTTACTTTACTGCATCGTGCATTTGTTCTTTTTTCATGTAAATTGCTTAATTTTTATTTACTGTAAACATTATTGTCTGATTTTTTTATCACGTGTAGATTTTCTTTTGTAAACATACACGAAATGCTCAAATGTTTTCTTTTTTCATGGAGAGAAGTTGGAAACCATTCTAACTTTTAGCTTAGATATGTATGTTTGAAGCGTTTTCACTTAACCTCTGTTTATTATGCTGAGACATTTTGATGAATATATATAAATATAGAGGGTGGTTATAAAGACTGTTTTGTTTTTTTTTAATTTCGCACAAAGCTACTCGAGGGCTATCTGTGCTAGCCGTCCCTAATTTAGCAGTGTAAGACTAGAGGGAAGGCAGCTAGTCATCACCACCCACCGCCAACTCTTGGGCTACTCTTTTACCAACGAAAAGTGGGATTGACCGTCACATTATAACGCCCCCACGGCTGGGAGGGCGAGCATGTTTGGGCAGGGCCGGTTATAAAGACAAGACAGCATGCATGTTTGATAGCTGACGACTTACATCAGGCTGTATCTCATTCATATTAACAGCTAGTTATTAGATTTTTTGAAGATGTTAGGTACTGAAAACATTTGCAGTAGTGAGTAGGTTGTTGATCCACTGCACAGAGCCGTCCCTAATTTAGCAGTGTAAGACTAGAGGGAAGACAACTCTTGGGATACTCTTTTACCAACGAATAGTGGGATTGACCATCACATTATAATGCCCCCACGACTGGGAGGGCGAGCATGTTTGGCGCCAGGCGCGAACCCGCGACCCTCGGATTACGAGTCGCACGCCGTACGCGCTTGGCCATGCCAGGCCTTAATAAACTATACTATACTATGCTTTTATTCATTTTTTAAATAAAAGAAATGATACCATTGTAGTATACAGGCACATACCTAGTATTTCTTAAGTTTTTGAGTTTATTTAACTAACTATTAAATAACAATGGCTCCACAACCGTTTAAATCCAACCGTTTTAATGTAGTTTTGTGCTTTAAATGGAGCATCATAATAATTTTTTTATGTTTTTATACTATATAACTGCTTGGAGGCCATGAAAGTAATTTAATATTTATATGGCAGAAATGACACCTGCAACAGTGATTATTAATTTATTATTAAAACTGTATTGATGTCACGTATCATTTGTTTATTTATGGGGTTCCTGCCCTATTGAACGATGCTGCTGGCAGGATTACAGTTGTTTATTTACTACTACTTGATCGATTTGGACCATATTATACAAACGTCTAAAACGTTATACAAATGACTAGGCTGTTTCCCACAACAACAAAAATGCTAAGCCGCAGTTTAAAAGATAGCATCAAGCTCAGTTTCGAGCATTGGATCGGCAATCGCGGTGATAGCTGATGGTAAGTGTCAAATTATAGCCAATACTGGCTGATGACAAATTTTATAGATACTGCAGATAGAGTAGCCATCCTTGAAGCTAACTATAAGGAGTGGCAAGAATCGTGCAAGCAGGAGATGGCGATACTAGGCGAAATTTAGGGAAAAAAAATTTTGTTGTATATTTTAGTTAGACAATATTTAGTTTCAGACAAAGTATGCAGCAGCTAAAACCCACTAGAGCTTGGGGCCATCACAATGGGAAAGGATCGTAGAAGTGTCACGACTGAAACTCCATCGGAAATTATTTGCTTGTTTTTGTTTTAATTTTGCGCAAAACTACTCAAGGGCTATCTGCTCTAGCCGTCCCTAATTTAGCAGTCTAAGACTAGAGGGAAGGCAGCTAGTCATCAACACCCACCGCCAACTATTGGGCTATTCTTTTACCAAGGAGTAGTGGATTGACTGTCACATTATAACACCTCCACGGCTGAAAGGGCGAGCACGTTTGGTGCGACGGAGATTCGAACTCGCGACCCTCAGATTACGAGTCGAGTGCCTCAACCCATCTGGCCATGCTGGGCCCTGCATCAGAAATGGAGTGGGGGAAGGTATATTAATATAATCAATTCACAGTTGTTATAAACATGTGTTCCACCTTGTAGAGTATGCAGAATGTCACAGTAGGAGTAAATCTGGTCAACTATTGTCAAACTGTATCTAATCTCACTGTGGCCAACAGAGAGAATAAGGAAGGAAATATAACAGCTATAAGAAATGTTAAAAAGTTTATTGATATACATATACTATTATATTATGACAATTTTCCTTAAATTTCAATTGAATATATATATGCATGCATCTATACACTTGAAAAACTCATGTGGGTATCTATCTATCTATCTATATGTATATATATATACACGGCTTTACAACTTAGAAGAAACTATAAAGCCTGCACGTATAAAACTCAAGTGGCTACAAAACCCGGTCCATGCGCCGTTATAGTATAGTTTAGTTGTTCTTCCAGTCCAATGTTTATAGACTCCCCATAGGGTATAACTATAGTAGCTACATAAATTTTACAACCATATATATAACGTGGTATGTTGATCACCAGGCATTATAGTGATCATACATACAATATCACTATCAATAATAACATTGTGGCAGTGATATCAGGAACAATAACCATACAATCTATACGAAGACAATCCAGAGATTGTTATTGTTTTCAGAGAAAGCATTATAGACTAACTACTTGTTTCATTAAACTCGACTGTATGAAAAGTACAGTATTACTATTATACAGATTTATGTCCATGATGAACATAAAAACCTAAAGAAACAAGACTGTTAAAAACTAGCTGGAGTACCCGTTTCTTGAAAGGAAGTTTTGAAGGTTATGTTAGGACACGAAAAGTTGCTTCCCTTATACGTAATTGTAAAAAATCGCCTATAAAAACTGCAAAACAAAAAATGAGAAATCACAAATCTGCAGGTATCACTGCATGGATCTTACAAGTCATCATGTCAAATCAGGTAAAGAGCTATTAATAGGGGTGAAGTAATGGTAAAAATTCTCATAAAAATCGCAAAAAACAAAACAAAACGCAGAACTGAAAGTTTGTATTAATTCCCCCATGAACTCATTTAACCTACATATCTAATTTGGTGAAAATCTATCAATAGGGGTGAAGTAATCTTTTAAAAAAAATGCTCTTGGAACCACAAAAAGCAAAAATGAAAATGCATTGTGGTGAAGCTTTTTCCACAGTTTGCTAAGTAGTTAAATGGGCATAAAACAGACAACAGACAGAAATGTTTTATTTATATAAATTGTTAAATTAAGAAGGGGGATAAAGATCTTCAAAAATTACAGAAACAAGATACGTAGCTTAATGTGAAAATGCAATCGCGAAAAACGTAAACAAATGAGCTTAAGATTTGACATAATGTCAACATTATTTCTTCAAGCTACAAATCCCTATTTTGACTCTTCTAAATATTAAAGCTGTTATACATGGAAACGGAATAACATGAACACTATTTCACGCTTGTTCGTTTACTTTTTACGGCGACTGCTTTTTCACTTTAAGTTACCCATCTTGTTTCTGTACTTTTTGGAGATCTCTGTTCCTTCTTTTTAAATTAAAATTTTGTAATACTCTTGTGTAATATAGGGTTGGACGTGTTTTTCTGTGATGGAGGTTGTGATCAGTTTTATACACTTCAAGATCCTGAAAGAGGTGTCGTTCCACTGTAAGAAAGTTAAAGCATTCATCTCACGTTCTGAAAATGTATCTCATAATAAATTTTAAATGAAAGTAAAGGATAGTGTTTTATTTTTTAATAGTAGGTCGGGCGTTACCCAGTGGTTAGAGTGCTCGCCTGTGAAATCAGATAATTTTTATTTTGCGTATAGTTAATAAAAAATCGCGCTCCACAATTTGGGGCCACAGTGACAGTCGAATAGGTAATTCGGTCGGATAAGAACTGGCAGTGTGCGCTGTTATATATTATCTATCAGTTTAAAAATTGGGGCGACTATACACAAATAGACCTTGAGTCACTTCGAGCGAAGGTTATAAAATAAACAAATTTCCTTCAATGTAATTCACTAAAATATAATCTAGTCTTGAAAGTGCACATGAAAATTACGCCAGCCAAAGAAGATTATTTTTGGTGAATTATGTTCGTAGTGAATAATTCTGGTAATCAAAAACAAGTGTTATTTACATCTGAATAAACTGTAGTTTTATGTAAAATAGAAGAAGCATTTACTCCACTTTTGTCCTAACTCGCAGGACACCGTGAATGTGGGAAGTTAACTATGTATCAGCTTCGTGCTGTAGACACTTCAGTGATAACATCAAATTATCTGTTTACATACAGACTTCAAAAGACAATTTTTGGTAATTACAGTGAATTTAAATGATTATATTTCATACACCCTGAAAACTCCATGAAGCGTATTTCCAGTTCTTTCTTTCTAGTGCTTTACTTCGTTATTACACATACATAATGACTCATGTCAAGTTAGAAAAAACCAAAAAAAAGAGAGAGACACCGTTGTGTCTACTCGGACGATATATATAAAGAGGACCAAACCTTCGTTAAATCTGACGTACTACCACAGCTGTTCTAAATGCTGTAGTTCTTCTGTTGTTATGATTCTGAACACGCTAGTACCACAGAAGTCTAATTAATTGTCTTTTACAGATTAAAGAAAAATATGTGGGCGTGTCATACCGTACAGATTAATCTGAACTAGGTAACATGGTCGTTTTTGATAACCAATGATATACTGAAGTAATCAATATAATGATACAATTTGTTTTCGTATCAACACACTGTAAAGTTAAAGCTAAAAATAATATTACCAGGAGATGGCAGCACAATCTATTTAGCAATAAATTTACACTTTTTGATTTTTAAAATTGAAAATATACCTATTAAAACTAATTATAATCTAAACAATAATTATGAAGTAAAGTCTATTAAATGTTTTTTTACCCTTGAGCTTAGTCTAAGATTTATAAAAGAACAGGTATTACGTCAAAAAATAGTGAATACATTACATTTGTTTGAATTTCGTGCAAAGCTACTCGAGGGCTATCTGCGCTAGTCCTCCCTAATCTAGCAGTGTAAGACTAGAGGGAAGGCAGCTAGTCATAACCACCCACCCCCAGCCCCTGGGCTACTCTTTTACCAACGTCACATTGTATCGCCCCAACGGCTGAAAGGGCTAGCATGTTTGGGGCAACCGGAATTCCAACCCGCGACCCTCGGATTACGAGTCGAATGCCTTAACACGCTTGGCCATACCGGGCCTAAATACATTATAACACAATCAATCTTTATATTTCATAAAAATGTAATTTAAAAAAGTGAAATCTAACCAAAACTACTCAAATACAAAAGAAAATTTAGCTAATTTAGTATAAGTGATTGGGCATATAAAGATGTGATATATACACGAAGGGACGGTCCGGCATACTCAAGTGTGTTAAGGCACTCGACTCATAACGCGAGGGTCGCGGGTTCGAATCCCGGTATCACCAAACTGCTCGCCCTTTCAGCAATGGTGGTGCTATAACGTGACCGTCAATCCCACTATTCGTTGGTAAAAGGGTAGCCCACGAGTTGGCAGCGGGGGTGATGACTAGCTGCCTTCCCTCTAGTCTTACACTGCTAAATTAGGGACGGCTAGCGCAGATAATTCTTGTGTAGCTTTGCGCGAAATTCAAAACAAAACAAGAAGGGACAAATTGCATAAAATTGCAAGTTCCGTAAACGTATTATCTACAAGAACAACTGAGTTATATAAATATTTAAAGATGTAACGTTAAAAATACACAATTAGTGTAAATTGTGATCCTTCTGTTTTGTTTCATTTGATTACTAATTCCAATTTTTACATGAAAAATGTTTCTTGGACTACAATGTTTATTGGGCAAAGCCAACACTTTGTAAAAACATTTCCAGAGACAACCAAGTATTTATGCATTTAATGTTTCCAAGAAACAATTTTGTGTGTCCTAACCAGAACAGCATAGATTTCAAAAGAACTATATAGAAAATCTCGGAACATAGGTCACTCTTTTGTCTGTGTAAAACAAATTTCAATAATTTGTCTCTGCAACGAGTGAATAAGAAAGAGATATGATTACTATGCCCAACATGCAATCATAACATCCACTTAATCGACAGGTACAATAATAACCTGGTATCATAAAACAGTGCTTTATTGTCTTTTTTTCTTCATACAATTAATTAAAAAATATATAAGTTCATTCACTAGAGGGTTCTCATTTGACTAGTAGGTTATAACAATATTTAGGCCTGTAAACATTATTTGTTGCGTTAGTAGCTACTATACAATAAGCTCTATACCCGAGTTTTCAGTTACCATTATTAAAATACTGACCTCATATAACTTAAACAACTTGAAAAGTGGTTAATATTTATTCCACGACTTTCCTTTTCAGAGTCTTTGATGTCCTTTCAACATTTCTAAGTAGGGCAATTCAAGCGTGTTGTCATTAATTATCGCCGAAATTATTATATTATGATGATAGTGAAACTTTGAACGACTTTTTCCATTAATTAATATTTAAATATTTTTTATAGTTGGTTTCTTTCTATACATCAAATATCATTTAAGCTAAAAAATGATGAAACATCTAGAAAATTATTGCCAATGAATTCAAACACTGCGATACAGTCTGAAAAAACGAGACTAAATGATGAAAAACAGAGCAACTATATGAGCAATCAACGTAACTTTAAGTTTTACGTTAAATAATTTAGCTATTGTATGCCAATAAGTTTAAATATACTAATTTCAAAGAGGACTAAAACGTTAGAGAGCTATAGCAAAACTTTCTTAGAGCAAAACCGCATTGGGTTATCTGCTGAGTCCACTAATGTGAATTGAACCTCTGAGTTTAGCGTTTTAAATCCGTAGACTTACTGCTGTACCAGAGGGGTACAGCATAGAAAGAGAGAATACAGTCCTGTTACTCATATGTCATTTAATTAATTTATGAATAGACGAGTTTCATCTATTTATCTATTCTTCATTGCCACATGATTTAAAAACATACAATGTAACATAAGTATATCATCCATAAATAAACAGTATAACAGCATTCGTTGCACACATTAGTATGAACTGGGAGTTAATTATTCCACATACATATGTATGTAACAAGAAAACTCTGACTGATAAAATAGTATTTCTGGATACCGCATAAGGACCCTTGGAGCCGGCTCGGCACGGCCAAGTGTGTTAAGGCGTTCGACTCGTAATCCGAGGGTCGCGGGTTCGAATCACGGTCGCACCAAACATGCTTGCCCTTTCAGCCATAGGGGCGTTATAATGTGACGGTCAATCCCACTATTCGTTGGTAAAAGAGTAGCCCAAGAATTGGCGGTGGGTGGTGATGACTAGCTGCCCTTCCTCTAGTCTTACACTGCTAAATTAGGGACGGCTAGCACAGATAGCCCTTGAGCAGCATTGTGCGAAATTCAAAACAATCAAACAAACCCTTGGAGCATTGTCTGAATTAACGTTTTGTTATAATGCGTAGAAGCTAGTCAGTGTAGAATAACTCCGACCCCTTTAATATATAATTACTTCCTTGTTTCACATAAACTTTTGAATGTTTCACTTGCTGTCGATATTAATTTTATCTGCTGTGTTACATTTTTACATCGAACTTGCTATTTTTGTGGAGCATAATAGTTACCTTTTGATTCCAGTTTTACGTGGAAATGCCACGCTGGTAGTGCTTTTAAGCTTCATCCATCAACAATGGGTTGAAATCGAAACTGAAAAATTACATTTAAAAATGTTAAGCTAATTATAAAAATGCACATTCACTTAGCAGGTGTTGTAAATATCTGACTATCTTGTGAAAAATTTCAAATCATATATATATATATATATATATTTCATTCCAGATTTTTGGTCAGGATGAAATCTAAACCACTAGAAAAACTAAAATGGAAAGTACTCCTAGGTGAGGATTGGACAACTACCGGAAAACGAATTATTTTTTTTATTTCGAAATAATTAGTACGATGTAAAGAAAGATCATGTATTTCACTTCATTGTATACAATAAAGGTATGTAAAACCCAAAAACAGAAGCAAACTCTATAACTATATAACAAAATATCTTAGAATTAAACACAATTTATAAGTTAGTCTTCTTTGGATTTATCCATGTTTTCTTTCATATAAACATCAGTTATTAAAGATCTTGTATTTTTGAAAATTTATGTAACTCTGTTGTATTTACAACGCTAAAGTCAGAGGTTCGATTCCCCTTGGTGGTCTAAGCCGATAGCCCGATGTTGCTGTGCAGTAATAAAACATACGTACTAAATATTAAGAAGCTGTAAATATATTTATATTTCTTTTTTAAAATATCTTACACAGTAAAGACGTCTCGCATTCATTTTTTTAAAAATCTATTTCATGTATTTTTCCTCCTTCGTACGTAACGTGACTAACAGTTTATTAAAATAAATGCAAAATAATTTGTATGTTTGTTTTTGAATTTCGCGCAAAGCTGCTCGAGGGCTATCTGCGCTAGCCGTCTCTAATATAGCAGTGTAAGACTAGAGGGAAGGCAGCTTGTCATCACCATCCACTGCCAACTCTTGGACTACTCTTTTACCAACGAATAGTGGGATTGACCGTCACATTATAACGGTTGAAAGGGCGAGCATGTTTGGTGCGACGGGCATTCGAACCCGCGACCTTCGGATTACGAGTCGCACGATTTAACCCACCTGGCCATGCCGGGCCAATTTGTATCTTTGATTGTATATTTTATGTTCTTTCGGAAAAATGTTGGAAGGTGGAAATATAGGAGAGAGATTGGGTTTTTCTTATAGTTTTTCTTATCGGGCTAGCTGCTGAGTCCAACAAGGGGAATCGAACCGCTGATTTTAACGTGGTAAATCCGTAGATTTACCGCTGTATTATCGGGAAACAGAACTATAGGAGGAATTTTATTATTTTTGTAAAGCTATACTTATCTGTATATCTTCACAAAAGGGTACCCAGCATGGTCAGGTGGTTAAGGCGCTCGCCTCTTAATCTGAGGGTCCGGCGTTCAAATCTCTCTCACACTAAACATGCTCGCTCTTACAGCCGTAAGGGCGTTATAATGTTACGATCAATCCCACTATTCGTGAGTAAAAAAGTAGCCCAAGAGTAGGCGTTGGGTGGTGATAACTAGCTATCTTCCCTCTTGCCGTATACTGCTAAATTAGAACGGCTAGTGCAGATAGCCCTCATGTAGTTTTGCGCGAAATTCAAACGTTAAGTACTTATTACAGACTTAATTATTTTGTATTTAGACTAATTTAAGGAGTGAAAATATATTATTTCTAACACGTTGGATATTAATATACATACTTTATTAAATACCTATTTAATTTTGAGTTTCAAGTACAAAGTCAAAAACTGTTTGTCTGTCAAAATCTTTGTTTCCCAAAAATTTTTACTTATTAATTTAACACAAATTTTTATAAACTGCTGAATGTGAGAGAAACGTAAGTATTTTGTGTTATTTAATTAATTACCTACGCAAGTCGTTTTACAGTTATCACATGTATGGTTATATACGACCTTGAACGTAAGAGTAAAGGTAAAATGTTTTTAGTTCTAAAAAAGATACAGTTACGAATGGCAATTTGAAGACGATACAAAATTTAATCTGAGATGTAGAAGCCTATGGACTTACAACGTTATAAATCGGGTTTCGATACTTGTGGTGAGCAGAGCATTAATAGCCCATCGTGTAGTTTTGTGTTTAACTACAAACAAGATAAAAAAAATAGTGTGGGTAGAAAGACTTGTGTAGCTTGTTAAGTTGGGGTTTAACAGTAAGGCTTTGTTTTCTAAAGTAAGGAATAACAAGTGTTAAAAAGAATTTGGAACATGACTGTATATTATTATTATTGTTATTAAGCAAGTTACGTGCTATCTTTTCGAGTAAAAACAAAATATATTCATTTGTTCTTAAGGAAAGTTATAGTTCAAGCAGCTCAAGTAGGCCTTGTGAAGAAAAGTTAAGACTTAATTTAGTTTGGACGATTTGGGCAGAAAACTTTCGAAACGTGTGTAGAAACCAGTAAAAGTTTTCTACTGAAATTCAAACTCGTTTTACCTTGATTTGTTAAAATAGCATTCTTTAGATTTCTGAAGACGCAACCTATAATCCTATTTGCCTTGCCACGAGCAACAGCACGTTGCTTGTATGGCTAAAAGACTGGTGAATCAGAACACCAATATCTTCATACACAACATTAAAAGTATTTCCATCAAAATTATGTTCGTCATTCAAATTATGATATTCCAGATACACCAGCTTGTATTTATTATAATTAAAAATAATCTGCCTGTCATTCGTCCATCTCACCAAATAATTCAAATCCTTTAGTGAAGCAGTAGCAACCTCTTTACAGTCAGCAATGGTCCAAACTTTGATGTCATCAGTAAATGTAAATAATATGTTGACCATTGAATCATCTATGTCACTGATGTAAATCAAAAAGAGTAAAGATCCTAACATTAAGCTCTGATGTACTCCAGCAGTGACATTAATCCAGTTTGACTGATCAACTCTTTGTTTTCCTCCATTCAGCCAGCTCTCTATCCAACCTATCTCCAATACCTACTGAAGTAACCATTTTAACAAGCCTTTTATGTGGCTCTTTGTCAAATGCGTTTTGAAATTCTTAGCATCCCAAATTCACATCCGTAACCTTATCTATATAAGCAGTAACCTCTTCAAGAAATGTGAAAATATTACTAAATCAGAGTTTTCTCCTAATGAAACCATGCTGACTAACCAATAACAACAAAAAAAAAAACTTTGTTAAGTAACTTTTATTAGACTTTCAGCCTCCTAGTGGCACCGCGACATACTTGCAAACTTATAACGCTAGAATACGGGTTTCGATACCCGTGGTGGGCAGAGCACATATAGCCCATTGTGTAGCTTTGTGCTTTAGTACAATCAATCAATCAAACTAAAGATTATTGATGGTAGTAGATAGTCTTAATGACTTTGCCATAAATACGAAATATTAGATTGTCCAGAAATACAAATTCTCACGATGACTTTGAGAAGCTGAATATTGAGTAATAACTTATCGTTGGTTGGTTGGTTTAATCTAACGTTTGTCATTTACAAGGTGTCTTAATTGTTTACTGTTTCAACTCTACCCAGAGTAAGTTTTGCAACCCTTAAGGCAGCATGAACAAGAAGGACTTTCGTCTGATTTTTATCTACGACTTCAAATTTGGACGAAAAGCTACCGAAACTACACGGAACGTCAGCCAGGCGTTCGGCCATGGATCTGTTACTGAACGTATAGTTCAGCGTTGGTTTTAAAGGTTTAGATATGGAGAGGAAAGTCCACGAAGGTCGCTAAAGGAAACAGTCTTTAGATGAAAACACATTAAGGGAAGCAGTTGAGACAGACCCTCGCACAACAGTACATGAGTTTGCAAAAAAGCTAGGCACAAGCAAATCAAGCATTGCCAACAACCTGAGTGCTAAAGGAAAAATGGAAAGTTGGATAAGTGGGTTCCGCATAAGCTTACTGAAGATGAACAAAATTGGAGTTATGAGATCTGTCAAGGATGACGTTCCAAAAACTGAACGAATTGGGAATCGAGGTTCTGCCTCATCTACCTTATTTCCCAGATCTCTTCCCTACATATTTTCCTTTTTTCAAGCACTTTGGAAACTTTTTGGACAATAAACGCTTTCAAAACCAGGCAGCTGCAGAAGAAGCTTTCAAGAAGTTCATTGACCATAAAAACTCTGATTTTTACAGCAGGGGCATAAATAGCATCGTTACACGTTGGTAAAAGTGTGTTGAAGCAAATGGTGCTTACTTTGATTAAAGCATGTTTTACAACACTGGTTTATACTTTTCAAACTTCGCAGTTCAAAAACGACATTTATTTCAGAACAACCTAATACAAATATTAATATTGTTTTTTGTATATTCTACACGTTCAAAGAAAAAGACAACTACCATCGTGCTTTTAAAGATAATTGATAAAATTCTTTAAAACTGTACAATAAGCTAATCGCGTTTACTTAATATTTTCAGAACATGGTAAATATAGACTTATTTATTAAGTAAAACTTTCTCCTGTTCCTTGGCTTCGATTATATGAAGTTTGCAAAATTTGGAATATTTTGTACAAATGATTTAATAATTTATTGTTATCATGAAGTGATAAATGACCCATTTCGAGCCGATTGTTCAAACTGCTGTGGTTCATAGATACTTTTTTGTTTTCCTGAAGTGACAAACGACCCATTTCAAGTCAATACTCCCGACTACTATAATTCATATATATATTTTTTATTATCCTGTTATGATACACATTAGCACAAATTGGCCTCAATGGATCAGTATCTGCTCAAAATGGACTATGTAGGAGCAACGATCAAGAAGTTGAAATGGGAATCAGGATTTATACCATCGAATAGGATGGAAAAGTTGGAATTTTGTTTGGCAAAAATCAACGATAAGTTGTTGAAAGCTTATTTGCTTTCGAATTTTGCGCAAAGCTACACCAGGGCTATTTCCGCTAGCCGCCCCTAATTCAGCAGGGTAAGATTAGAAGGAAGTCCGCTAATTATCGTCGCCCACCATCAACTCTTGGGTTACTGTTTTATCAACGAATAGTGGGATTGACTGTAACATTATAACGTCTCCACAGTTTAGGGGGTGAGCATGTTTGAGGTGACGGGGATTCGAACCTACGACCCTCATATTGCGAATCGAATGCCTTAACCATCTGGCTATGCCAGGCCACGAATTTTGTAATCACAGAAAGGAAAATTATATCACGGTCATTGTTCAGCTTATAAAGTGAATAATGTTGTGGGACCAATATTAGTACAGGAAGATTCTTATCCATGATGTGATTACTTCAGGAACAGGATCTGAACAAGATTAATCCTCTAGTAAGGACAATGGTTCCAAACATTGTGAAATGATGCCTGGAGGATTAAAAATAGTCATTAAGATACTTAAATGTATTCACATGTACAAAATCTCAATATGAATGATTTTAAGACTATTAAATGGTTATTGGTTTACATTAACACGGGCTTACTTGTTAATTGGGATCAGATGGTTACTAAACAGCTTGATTGCATTGTTTGGAGCAAAGAGGAAATTCGGAACCACATTTCACAATCATACATTGAAAAACTAAATGACATAGATCAAAGTACTGTTGTAGTTAACCGAAATACAGAATACTAGTGTAATATGTACAGATTATAGCATTACGTTTGTATTTTTATCTAATAATTTTTGTGCTAATAACAAGTTGGCCTATTAGTTTCAATCAACAATTGTTTATTACTGTATGTATTATTCCATTATATTGTATGTGTGTATATATATAAATGCACCATTTACACACTTTTTTCACACAAAATGTCGCTTATTTCAGACAATTAGTTAAGATTATGTACATTATTTGTAATATAGAACCAGAATCTTAAAAGCCATGTTAGTTTGGAACAAGCGTGACCTGTGGATCTGTGACTCCAACGTTCACGTTCAATGCTTACAAGAAAAAAAATCGAATATCGCACATAGGGCTATGAATGCTTTATAAGGGCACGGCCAAATCTCACTCTTCGATTAGACAAGAGTTGGCGGTGAGTGCTGCCGCCTATATGCCTTCTCAGAGAACTAAGCTGTAGTGCTTTGTTTTGTTTTTTTCTTTGGTTGGTTTTTGGAATTTCGCGCAAAGCTACTCGAGTGCTATTTGTGCTAGCCGTCCATAATTTAGCAGTGTAAGACTAGGGGAAAGGCCTTTGTTTGTTTTGGAATGTCGCACAAAGCTACTCGAGGGCTATCTGTGCTAGCCGTCCCTAATTTAGCAGTGTAAGACTAGAGGGAAGGCAGCTAGTCATCACCACCCACCGCCAACTCTTGGGCTACCCTTTTACCAACGAATAGTGGGATTGACCGTCACATTATAACGCCCCCACGGCTGCGAGGGCGAGCATGTTTTGGCGCGACTCGGGCGCGAACCCGCGATCGTCAGATTACGAAGCGCACGCCTTAACGCGCTGGGCCATGCCAGGCCCCCAAACGAGTATGACGTTTGAAATAAAATAATGGCAGGTTTTGCGTGGAACACAATATTACAATTCGGAATGCAATTCAAATCAAATTTGACTACATATAAATAAATTATTTTGGCCTATATCAACAATAAAACGTGTAAGTATAGTGAGTTCGTAAACATGACAGTTAAAATAAATATTAATAAACGTTGTCATGATTTTAACAAGTCATACTGAGCAGTAAAACTCACAACCTTCAAAACAACTACTTACAAACTGTTACAGCCTTGGGTTACGGGATGTATTTGTTAGCTTTTAGGTAGTTTTAGTTACACATCACCTGTGTGGGTAGAAACTTGTAGATAAATTCGCAAAGTTCTTAGTGTTTGATACGTTTATATAGTTCGTATCATATATATAAATTCATTTTACTGTTGACGTGCACTGGTATGGATATTGTACAAAATTTGAAATTTCGTCTTATTTATTCTTACAGGTACTTACTGCCTACCTTATTCTTACAGGTACTTACTGCCCACCTGTGTTATGACACGAGATATTTGAAAGCAAACAAATTATCGTAAATCCTGCTCTCTTTACACGTAAGCAAACACATAAATGTATATATGTATATAGTAGGAAAGATACCCAATAACACCAGGATTAAAAGGTAATACAATACATGGAGAGATGGGCTGCCCCTTTTCGCTATTTTGAGCTGTTGCACATGAACCACTTGTTCGCTTGAAAGGTACGCAAGCTATGAACGGCACTAAGTACCGTTGTCTTTGATGTCGGCTTCATATAGTCTGTTAAGTTAAGCAACATTTGGGCGGTAAGATTAAAATTTCTTTCAAACTTATCCAGTTAATTTTTTTTTATTAGGATTGCCTAGAGGAACAGTAAAGGACACTTTTATTAAATGTCCTACGACAATTTCAGATTTGGTGTAATCTTTCTGGATATCCTACGGCAGTTAGCATGTTCTTTTTTAAGAATGGTCAGCACTTTCGATGACGGATCTAGATATTATTTACAACGTCACATCCGCTGTTCGATAACCGTAGAGAGCAGAGAACAGAGAGTTAATTATATAACTTTGTGGTTTGACATCAATCATGGAAAAAACAACGAACAAAATGATTCATCAGATAGAAATATTCTCCAAAACACTCGATACTGAAACTTCAGTACCTGACCATCTAAATCAGATAACCTTCTAGCACCGAAGTTAGGACACCTGACCACCCAAATCACCAATTTTCTTACACTAAAACTACGATACCTGACAACCAAAAATCACATAATTCTCTTTATGTATTGATAGCTCTTAAGAAAAACATACATAAACAAAAGAAATGCACAAATAACAAATAAGAGCAAACAATACACCCAGAAGCATACTAAGCAATGAGATACAACGATAAAAAATTAATGAGACGACTGTGTACAAGCGAATGTACAAACATACATAAAAGGCTTTTGGAATCACCTGAATATATGTACTCAACCAACCAACTCTTACACAGAACAATACAAAATCATATTTAACTAAAAGAAGCAAAAAACACTAAAACACAGACACATAAAATTTAGGCTTCAAAAAGTTGTTAACATTTCAAACGAAACTTACACGGATACATTAGTTTTCAAAAACCTTACCTGCTTCAAATTTTTGTATAAGTCACAAACGTTGCAACAAATACGAAACAATGAGATACCAAACCTGACTTACTGCAGAAACACTTTAGTTGAACTTTACATAATAAGAAGGTCATGTACGTTCACATTTTACTTCCTGTTTCTCACCTAACCATAATAAAAGTATGTTACTAGCATAAAAACTCGGACAGTCTGTTTTACGATATCTCGAAACATTTAGTGAATCGCATAAATTACAACCTCATGAAACCTAGCTCTATGTAGTCACGACAGCTACATTCCTAGATATAATAATGACATGGATGACATCTAACAGAGCAGTAGGTACCTAGAGTGCAAGGAACCGACTGATCTCCTTAAACAACGTGTTATATGAAAATTAAACATATATCAGAAAGAATGACAAAGAAATTGAAAATGTTATATTAATACAAGAGTGTAATAATATCACAAAAATAGTAGAAAGACGATGGTTTCCACTGCCCATTTCAATGTCCTTTCACGCAGAAATACATAAACGACTTGAACGATATGTCTTGTTTATTAAATAGCATCAATACCGGTTTCATTCTTCAGCTGTTTGAGGTGTGCGACGCTCAAACGGATATGTCATAAAAGCAAGTTGTATTTCTTTTCTAGACGGAGATCCGTCTTGATTATGTTGCGTATTGTTGCCTACGGCACGTGGACGGCTCTTACCACCGACTCTTGTTTTTGTGGACTCTTATCTGTAACAAGACGATGCACATTAGTTTACCACAGCGGGGATAAGACCTGTATTTTTTTGGATGATTCTGGTTTCCCATTTTGATCAAATTTCCCTTTTTTTCTCAATACTTTTGAGCATAAGGGATATCCTCGTCTTAAAAATTCTAAATTTCCGATCTGAATATAGCTTTATGATCCGAGCGTGTGAATATTTTGTGTCGGAAAGTGCTGTTATATACCCTTTACAAAAGTGACCTATTTTTGGTGGCATTTGCTATATCCAACACAGAAAACAAAAATGTCACAATATAATTCTGATACATATAGTTATATGTGATTGTGAAATAAGAAGACGTGTATCAGATTTGCTCTCCACTCAGTCTCATTTCGCTGCTACCGGCAGGAATTTCCATTTAACGTCTTCCAGGATGAACCTTGGAAGAAGAAAGGATACTCTTGGAAACTACTGTTCCCCTTCGCCCCTCTCGAGGTTGTGATAGAGGCAACGTATTGGAACCTTGATTTATAGGGCTTCAAATGGTTTTTATTTAATAGTTTGTTTTCTGAGCTAAGTACTGAAGTGAAAAAAGACCGATATCGGGCTTCTGGTCCTTCAAGGACGAATATATCTATAAACCCAATACCACAATAATTAGTTGTAGTTTTTAAAGGAAGAAATAACGTCTGGATATATAGACGAAAGAAGAAGTACTCTCAATACTTGTGAGAAATGTTAGGTAACTTTATATTTAAAATGGTAAAATTTAGAAAGGAAAAACATGCATGTTTGTAAATTGTAGCGATAGGTTAAAATCAACATATGGCAGCTTCAAAAGCTAGTTGTGTGAGGAAACATAGCGTAGCATGCTGATTTATATAGATCTGCCTGAAAACTCTCCAAATATGACCCCTTGTCGCCATGAGTTGTTATCGTTTTTGAATTAATCACAAAGCTACACAATGGGCTATCTGTGTTCTGCCTACTACGGGTATCGAAACCCGGTTTTTAGCGTTGTAACTCCGCAGACATACTGCTGAGCCACTAGAGACCCTCCATAAGTTCCTTTACTGTGTCTGAGATCCAGACAACGTAGTTCTGATACAGCTAGAGTGGTGCCCACATTTTTACATCTAACTGATTTATTTTGATTCTAAACTCTCAATGGTACAACTACATACCTGCGGACTCACATCCCTAGAAACTGGGTTTCAATACTCGTGGTTGGCAGAGCGCATTGTGCAGCTTTGTGCTTAATTCCGAGAAAGCTGATTTTAATTTTTTTCCCGTCACCAGGATTATAACTTTTTAACTCATCCCACAGGCAAAAAATTAAAATTAAGTAAACTTAATTATAAGCTCTTTAATGACATACAATAAATAATTTTAAATTTACACATCCTGGCATTTATTTAATTTATCTACATTTTTTTAATATTTAAAAAATAATAAATGAAACGAGCAATATTTTATTTAATAACATTGAAGAGCTTAACTAAAGAATCAAGTTAAATGTTCTTCAGCATTTCTTAAGATTTTATAGTTGGTTATTCAATCGTATCAAAAATTATTGACGAAAATCTACGTTCAGCCAAGTCCAAAAACATCCAGGTGAATAAAGACATGACAGTCCGAACGTTTGTCGAATCCCCGTCCCACCAAACATGCTCGCTCTTTCAGCTGTGGGGGCGTTATAATTTTACGATCAGTCCCACTATTCGTTAGTAAAAGAGTATTCCAAGAGTTGGCGGTAGGCGGTGATGACTAGATGCCTTCACTCTTGTCTTACACTGATAAATTATGGATGGCTAGCGCAGATATCCCTCGTGTAGCTTTGCGCGAAATTCAAAACAAGCCAAACCGAGCGTTTCTTTCCCCTCGGTGGACTCAGCAGATAACTCAATGTGGCTTTGCTGAACGAAAAAAACACCAACTCCAACACACCGAACGTTTTTTTACGAATTAGTCATTGATCTCAAAATTAAAAACAGTTTGGAATAAGTCGCGTGGCGAACCTTTGTGGTTAGGTCACTCGTCTCGCAACTGGATTACGAGTTTGAAGGGGCAACTATGGTGAATACATTTTAAAATCCACTTACTTTAAGACTGTGCTAAGTAGTGATCTTTTAGAAATAATTCATTGGTACATTGGTTTGAAATATGGTTTATTTTAACGAGAATAAAATTTTTCATATTTGATATTGACTTTCAATGTGTTTAATTTACAATGGTTCCCAATTTGATTTCAACAATATCCTGACCCACCTATCTCGAGTTTGAAGTGGTAACTAGAGTAATAATAATGATTTCAACAATATCCTGAACCACCTATCTCGAGTTTGAAGTGGTAACTAGAGTGAAAGAAATAATAATAATGTTGCACTTTAAAATACTATAAAATGTTAAAAAACAAAAATAATTTAACAAGAACGACATTTTAGGTGTGGGACGTTGTATTGTGACGGTCAATCTCACTATTTGTTAATAAAGAGTAGCTCACGAATTGGCAGTGGGTGTTGTTAAGTAACTGCCTTTTATTCTAGTCCAACATTTCTAAATTAAGAACGACTAGCGCAGAGAGCTCTCTAGTAGGTTTGTGCGAAATAATTTTTCAAAACTTCGTAATGTCCGTAATTTAAGTGGGCACGTCTTAAAAAGCAAACAAACAAAGTGAGATAGGTGCTTAGCGTTAAATTTGAACGTATGCAAAAATTGATATAAATTTTCATTTCACACAGACTTATTATCACACAATGTTCTCAGAGCTCACGTTTTCGAAGCCACCTACGGTAATTTGTAGGACAAGGCGCATAACAGCCAGTTATGTCAACACAATTTATAATTTACGTGTTCACGCCTAGCTAATAAAGTTTTGTTTTCCTTTTTCACTCGAAATAAAAATATTTAGGTCAGAACAAATTATGGACGTGGTGAGAGAATTACGACCATATATAATTGTAGTAAAAATCCATTCGATTTTTTTAAAGCGAAATAATCAGATAATCTTATCTTTCAGGCTCTATTACAAAATGTAAATATGCAGACTTCTCACAAAACTGACACACCTCCAAAGAAAAATATCTCTACCCTCAATAAAACATGTTTTCTAAATGTTTTAAGCGACCAAAGCTTGGTTCATATATAAAATCTTGATTTGGTTAGAACTAAACATGTTTAAACTGGTCTCGAAAAGTCCCTTTATGATGAAAAACCTAGCTGGTAGCGATCTCTCGGATGGAAAATATTTTAATAACTAATTCATTATGAAATGTATATATTCTAATAATATTTTGTGAAAAGAAATAATTCATTTTAAAATTCACTTACATTGTAAGATTATACTATGTAACGTGATCTTTTCGAATTAATTCATTAATATATCGGTTTGAAATATGATTTATTTTAACGAGAATAAAAGTTTTCAGATTTTATATTGACTTTCAATGTACGTAATTCATAAATACGGTCTGCGGACATACAATGTTAGGATCCAGGTTTCGATGCCCGTGGTAGGCACAGCATAGATAGCCCATAATATTGCTTTTTTGCTTAACTTCAAATAACAAACAAACATAAATATGAACACAAGGTGAATACCTTTAAACTGATAGACTCGATTTATTTATTTTTCTTTTATTTAAGCACAAAGCTACACTCTGGTCTTCCACGCTCACTTCACCGCTGGATATCGACCCTGAATTTTAGTGTTATGTAACAGTAACAAGCTGTTTGCCCACTAAAGGGATCGATATATTAAAGTAATGGTTCCCAAATTATTTTCAATGACAACACCCTAACCCACTTACCTCGTTTTGTGCGACGCCTCTACTACCACATGGAATATTTTTTGTAGAGTTTGTTTTTAAGGCTTATAATTATTTTTAATCTAGTGAAACTCGTGCAGTATCTTTCCGCGACACTCAGTTTGGAAACCTCTGTACTAGAGGGAAAGCAGAGATAGTCAACAGAACCTACTACTTGAGACAAACCTGAAACAGAAATGAGAGAAAAAGTGTGTTATGATGACATGCTATATGTTTTACCACCATCTTTAGTAAAAATACCATTTTAAAATTTTATGTACTCTGTTTCTATTAGGCCATCGCATAAGTAATGTCCGAAAATTTAATACAGAAAGTGCATCATCATTTCTTTCTTTAAGAAGGCTTTAATGGCAAAATCATGTAGTAGGACGTGTATGAAAATGTTCATACAAATAAAAGAAACTAACCCAACTCCATTTTCTCAGATCATTAATCAAATAAACCCTTATGTAGATGAATGTGTATGAGGAGCACATTAGGCATATAATACTTTATGACTTTAAAAAAGGCGTGCAACAGAAACTACATGAAACATTCAAGGTGTTTATGGTGCGGAGTCTCTCAATGAAATAATATGTCGAAGGTTTTCAAAAGTTCAGCTAAGGTGACTAGAGCTTAAGTGATTCGTCACGTTCAGGTCGTCCTGTTGAGTTTAATGATGACTTGCTGCTGGCTGCACTTGATGAAGATTGTGCTGTACCAGTTGAAGAACTAGCACAGAAGCTTAATTCGACCCGTTCAACAGTTCACCGTCATCTGCAACAGCTTGGAGAGGTGTCAAAACGTGGAAAATGAGTCCCCCATGATTTGACAGAAACCAACCATAGAGCAACGGTGGACATTTGCACTTCTCTGCACTCTCGTGAACGTCACTCACTTTTTTTGGACAGGTTAGTGACTAAAGATGGAAAATGGACATATTATAAACATATTAAACGCCGCAGATAATGGCTCAGTGCAGGTAAACTGGCTAAAGCACAGCCCAAAATGGATCTCCACCCTAGGATATTCTTGCTAAGCGTGTAGTGAGCTATTATTGGTGTGACCACTTTGAGTTGCTGCCACTCAATAACAGTTACATCAGACTTCTATTGTCAACAGTTAGAACGCTTGAATGTTGCACTGAAAGAAAAGAGGCCTGCTTTTATCAATCGTAAACGTGTTGTGTTATACCAGGATAATGCACAGCTCCATACAGCAAGGATCACATTTGTAGAGACTGAAGAGCTAGACTGGGAAAAACTTCCACATCCTCCTTATTCTCCAGACCTTGCTCCATCTGATTATCATCTACTCCAAAGTTTGCAGAACTATCTTAATGAAAAAGAGCGTGGACCATATAAAAATGTCAAAACTACCATCTCTGCATTCTTTTCCTCCAAACCCCAAGAATTTTATAGAAGTGGCTTTCAAAAGATTGTGAATCGTTGGCAGGAAGTAATTAATAATAATGGAGCATACATTATTGATTAAATAACATTAAAAGCGTTTGAAATCCTTTCTTCTTTTTCTGAGCCTAAAATCGGACATTACTTATGGGTTGGCTTTATATATAGTTGTGGCAGAAAACTGCTGAAACTGTTTTATTTCAGTTGTATTTGTTGTTCTTCATATCAAATAGTATTTATTTTTATCCATGAAAATGTTGTAGAAACTTTGCAAGTTAGTGTACAAAGAGATCAACATGTGTAATTTCCTTTCAGTGGCCGAGTGGATAGTGTCCAGAATGACTGGTTATGTGGTGATACGAACGGAAATAAACACACAGTTCTACTTTATTGTCAGAGTGATTAGTTTCCAGAGATTTGTCCCTAGAGAAGAAAGACTTGGTTTGCTTTAAATTTTGCGTAAAGTTACACGAGGGCTGTTTGTTTTATTTGTTTTTTTGAATTTCGCACAAAGCTACTCGAGGGCTATCTGTGCTAGCCGTCCCTAATTTAGCAGTGTAAGACTAGAGGGAAGGCAGCTAATCATCACTACCCACCGCCAACTCTTGGGCTACTCTTTTACCAACGAATAGTGGAATTGAACGTAACATTATAACGCCCCCACGGCTGGGAGGGCGAGCACGTTTTCCGCGATGGGGATTCGAACCCGCAACCCTCAGATTGGGGATCAAGCACTATAACTACCTGTTCATTCCACCTCTCTCGACAAAAGAAAAGCTGACAATGTATTTGCTGATCCAAAGGCTCATTCTCATTGAAAGCGAGTAATACGAGCGAATAATTTAAAAGTTCTGTAGTCAAATAGAAGTATTCAAACCAACAATGAGTGAAGTGAGTGATGTCGCTTAGAGAAATTTTTGATTTACTAAAAATAGAATCTGTTTCTATTCTCATTGCACGACTCCAAAGAAACAGACTAATTTAAATAACCAACATAATAATCATAAAGATGGCGATTATATAGCACTTAACACATCGACATATAATAATAATGTTGCATTTTAAAATATTTTGAAACGTTAATAAACGTATATAATCTAAAAAGAAATTTGTACAGAAACATAACTAAGACTGCTGTAAGTTCTGTATATATATACATATTGTTATATGTAACAATATTTTTAGTTTAGTTTTAATTTGTTGAAGATACCAATTCATTTACATGCTGCTAGTATTACTGTGAAGATCAGAGCCCATTGTTACCAAAAGACAATCAATTTTGCAATAGAACAGCCCATCTCAAGCCTGTCAAATAGAAATACACGAGGAGGGGCATGCATTTATTTCCAGTTTTTTGGAATCTTTCCAGTTCAGCATCATCACTTGCTTCACATATGTCCAGTGTGGATGAGCCTTAAGGATTTACACAATTTTTCACCGTCACCGACAAATAAAGATCGTTTCAATTCACATTACATGTGTCCAGTCTATTATTTCTAAAACATCTTGAATTACAGGTGGTTTTGAAATTCACGTGAATTCGTAAATTTCTTATTCAATTCTCCCATTATTGAACGGTCTGTCCAATCCTTGATGGAAATCAGCTTACCAGAGAACATCCACCTATAGGACCTGCAAACATATTTATGACCAGTTGAAACATTATTTTTATGTGCGGATTTTCTGAATCAAAAACTAATAGGATTACAAATAACAAAACTCATTATCGAAGAATCTAGTAACGTATTCGGATAAAAGGCAATCGTTTGGGTAAATTCATGACTTCTGTGTCGTATTTTCTCAGATTATACATGTGTCATTGACGGTGATGGAGTTAGCTTGAAAGCTAACAGTAGCCATTTGTCCATCGCGGGAAATTAAACCAGGAGTTTGGGGTTTTACGTTGGTAAACTTACCATTCACTCACCGACGACGTCAGATCATGTGAAATTAAAGAAAAATAGAATGACTCAGAGCAACGGTAAGGGATTTATTTAATCTATTTTGTTGAAGTTAGGAAAACATTACTAAATATTATTGTCATGTGCAATATTTTTCACATCAACCCACCTCTGCGAATTTTCACTGCTAGATACTGGGTTTCAACACCCGTGGTGAGAAGCGTACTATTTACATTTGTACATCTTTGTTCAATAACACAACAACTACAGTATTTTGTACACTATCTAAAAACACTCGTGTTTTTTGTTGTAAGCTTTATAATGGAAGATAAAATTAAAATGTTTGTTGATTTTATCGTGTCTGTTATATGGACAAATTAGTTTTTCCTTGAAAAACTTCAAATTTCAACCAGTATCACAACAACGACTTTTTGTAGTAACTCTATAATCGTCGGATGGTTACAGGACAACTCTGTCGTTGCAATTTCTTTTGACTATATTATACACAGTCTCTCATTATGACGAGAAATCCACTTGAAGTAAAAATGTATTCTATAAACTGCTGGTATGGGTATTAAAACTTTTATTAAAATAAAATACAGAACAACGTCTGACTTTCTTAGGTCATCTTCTTTTTTTTTGTTTTGGAATTTCGCACAAAGCTACTCGAGGGTTATCTGTGCTAGCCGTCCCTAATTTAGCAGTGTAAGACTAGAGGGAAGGCAGCTAGTCATCACCATCCACCGGCAACTCTTGGGCTACTCTTTTACCAACGAATAGTGGAATTGATCGTCAAATTATAACGCCCCCACGGTTGAAAGGGCGAGAATGTTTAGCGCGACGCGGGCGCGAACCCGCGACCCTCGAATTACGAGTCGTACGCCTTAACACACTTTGCCATGCCGGGCACCTAATTATTTACTCAAAACTTAGTTAATCTGAGAATATCATATAAGAATAATAAAATAAGTTAGAGTAACATAATCTTGACAATCATTAATTATTGATCCAAGATTTGTTTGTTTGTTTTGGAATTTTGCGCAAAGCTACTCGAGGGTTATCTGTGCTAGCCGTCCCTAATTTAGCAGTGTAAGATTAGAGGGAAGGCAGCTAGTCATCACCACCCACCACCAACTCTTGGGATACTCTTTTACAAACGAATAGTGGGATTGACCGCACATTATAACGCCCCCACGGCTGGGAGGGCGAGCATGTTTGGCGCAACTCGGGCGCGAACCCGCGACCCTCGGATTGCGAAGCGCACGCCTTAACGCGCTAGGCCATGCCAAGGCCAGGTCATCTTCGCAAACTAACGTTGCAGGGGTTCAGTTTAGAGAGAGAGAAATCAGAAGAGTTCTCTCTCCAAGTGGGGTGTTCAGGAACGTTGTGGTTCCTCTTCGTCCCCTTTCGTGAATTGTTATTAGGTTTAGTTTTATTATTTATTTATTAAATAATTTTACTCTTTTTTTTTTTTTTTTTTTTTGGGGGGGGGGGTGGAAGGATGTCACTCTAAATGTTATCTTGGACGGAGGCAAAGGCAGCAACGGAGAGAATAGCCAGGTCCCTTCCCGAAAAGAAGAAGTCAAGCAAATATGAACATGAATTCAATTCAAACGACCCGACTCAGGGTCTGGCAATAAAGTTGTTTGGGCTGGGATCTAAAAATCCAATGCCTATTTCCCTTAGTTTTTCTCTAAAACTAAGAACGAAAAATAGACAGTAAAACACGGTACTCACTATGTGGAATGAATACGTATTGTGACTATTACGCAAGGTCATCTTCAAGTTAACATACCCACTTTAATAGTCTATCTATCTTCTGGTGTTTTGTCTCTATACTATTAAATTTCTTTCATATTCGCGTGTATTTAAGTCTCTACTCAGAGTGAACAAGAAAGTTTTGAATTTTGGAGAGACGAGAGATACTTCATACGACGAAATCAATTTGTAATCGAGAAATAAAAGTGAAAAAAACAAACAAATCATCGTTGGATACCGTTTGTGTTATGCTGCAAGACAGAATGAAGATACCTGAATACAGAGGTTTTTATATATAAAATAAAATACAATGATATATTTGTGGAAACTTAGTGAGAAAAAGATACTAAAATATTTTCCCACATCAAAGATTTTGCGTGCATTTAGCCAAAACCTTGTGCTTAAGGTATACAGTATCTTGTTCTTGTGTGTTTCCATAAATTAATAACAATGCGTACGGTTATAAAGTGTCTACAAGTTCACAAACGGTTTTGGCCTAGAAAACGGACAGGTTTATTACTCAATTCAATGGGCACAATTTTGATTTAAGAATCATAAACTCCGAAAGTGTTACCTTCGAGGGCCGATATCTCTCAGTTACCATAAGGTCGGTAATAAATAAACGATATCTGATACATTGTCATGTATAAAATCGCTTTAAACAGAAGGATTTCCTTCAATATATATATATGTGTGTGTGTGTGTAGGCGTATATGTAAATAACGACAGTTTACAAAGCATGAGTGTTTTTTTCAAACCCTTCTTGATAGTTTCGTCAAACCAAACATTTCAATGGTTCTTTTCATCTGAGGTTTTTTAAAAATACGCATTCCTGAAAGTGTGGATTTAGACTGAGTAATAAATCAGTCTTCTGTTATGTGTTTAAAGGTGCGAATGTAAGAACAGAGTAGAAAGTCATGTAAGTAGTATGTGAAAGTAAAATCAAAAACAACTGTTAACAAAATCACTTTCATTAAGATAACACTATATAACAAAATTTTTACTTTTTCTTGTTCCTGAGCAGAAAGTGTTATTTCCCAATTGCTTATGCCTAAAATAAATGAAAAAAGACCGTTTTTTCTCTTCAAACTTGCTTTTGTGATCTGGGAGCGTATAATGAAAACATGATGAGAGACTATATTTGGGGGCCGATACGTGAAAGTGATTTTCATTACAGTCGCAAATCTCGAAAAACTACTCATTTTTAAACATTTTTCTATAACTTTAGTATAAATACATGTAAATCATGATTCATATGTTGTTTTATTCAGACCTTATGTAAATGAAAATGTGCAAATTTGCTCATTTTTGCATAGAAAATAGGTTAATTTTTAAATTTCATTATCCAGGTCACAAAGTTTGAAGGAAATAATGGTCATTTTCTGTACTTTTATAACATAAGCAATTAAGAAATAACATATACTATCCAGGAACAAAATTTGTGTTATACAGTGCAATTTTATTACATATATAACGCTAAAGTTATATGGAGTGTAACTTCTGAAACATATTTCTGTTTAATTCTATCACGAATTTAAAATCACTTATTCTGATTAACTCTGTGAATTCACACTTTTTTGGATGTAGCTTTTATATCAGTACTTCGCACACAGAACTGTGTAAATTCTTGGACTCTCTTTCAGAGAGTAACTGTTTAGAAACGATTTTTGTCTTAGTAAAGCGTGAACTTATAAATAGAAAAATAATCTCAGGGAATGTGATTGTAAAACATTGACTAATTACTAGTCAAATATGCTAGAAAAAAGCTATAAAAATCAGAAAATTATCTCTATGCCAGTGATTTGGTTAAAATTTATTAATTTTCACATATTAATTAAATGATTTTCCATTCTGTTTGTGAAAATCGTTTTAATTTTACTCTTGTTAGGGTGTTGATTGTCACCTTGTCAACAAGGGGTAACTTTTATTTGTACACATTTAAATCTAAGGTAATTCCTCTTTGTATGGAAAACCTCATCACTTTGTATGGTAGTGATGTAAATTGAATACATCATAATAGTTTGGTTTGGTCTGAATTTCGTGCAAAGCAACACCAGGATTATCTGCGCTGGCTGTCCCTAATTTAGCATTGATAGACTGGAGGGAAGACAAATAGTTAACATCATTCATCACCAGTTATTGGACTACTCTTTTCACAATGAATAGTATGATTGACACTCACATAATAACGTCTCCACGACTGAAATGTTTAACATGTTCGGTGACGGGTAATCAAACTCACATCATAAAAAAAGGAATACATGATTTTTAGAATTGCATAACCTCTTAATTTCGCATGAACAGCAGCCATTAATATCAGTGTAAAAAAAACAACAACAACAAAGCAAGTTGCAGAAACTCTGAAAATCACAGATATGCATGTGGTGTGCGTTCGTGCGCGTGTGTATATATATATATATGTAGACACACGCATGTAGATGTGTATTTTCTTATAGCAAAGCCACATCAGGCTATCTGCTAAGCCCACCGAGGGGAATCAAACCTCTGATTTTAGCGTTGTAAATGTGGAGACTTACCGCTGTACCAGTGTGGGAAGGGGCGCGTGTAGATAGTATACATGTCTAGACAAATGTTTATAATTAAGTTTGTTATCTGTCATAGTTACCTTAAAAAGGTAATCACAGATAAAAAATTAATGAAACAGGAAAATAGTGCGATTTATTCATTGGAACAAAATAAATATATATACAAAGTTTTTAATTATATTAAACAATTACATTGATAATACGTATTTAACCATAAGGAGCCTGTTAGATGCCTTAAGAGAATTTCAGTTCTGAGACAATTACTTTGATTGAACTTTTACTGCAATTTTTGAGCTCAAGCCCACAACATACGCTTGCGGTGAATATTAAAAATTAGACAATTATACCACAAGATCAAGAACTATAACATTTAGAAAAAAACAAAATTTAGATATGATAAAAAATACCTCAGGTGTAATACAACCATAAACATATTTATAAAAGTCGTATTGAAACATCATTAAATAAAAAAGACAAAAATCAATTTAAACCTTTATTGGCGGTTGCGAGTGGATAGTTGGAAAAGGTGACCTCCATACAAATATTTTTTTTCTCTAGCCTCATCTATAGCCCAAAGTGAAATGAACCGTATGTACAATAAATAGAGTAAACTATAGACAATATATCGGTTAAAGTTTTCACAACTTGACTTAGCATTTACGTAACAAACTCAACCGTTTTAGTTCTCTTTTTGTTTCGCTTATTATGTAAACATGAAAGTTGTATAAAATGTTTAATAAACTATCTACCTCCCCCTCCCCCCAGTGGTCCGAAACTGGTTCTTCCTTGAAGGAGATGTTTGTTTATTTTGAATTTCGCGCAAAGCTACTCGAGGGCTATCTATGCTAGCCGTCCCTAATTTAGCAGTGTAAGACTAGAGGGAAGGCAGCTAGTCAGCACCACCCACCGCCAACTCTTGGGCTACTCTTTTACCAACGAATAGTGGGATTGACCGTCACATTATAACGCCCCCACGGCTGAAAGGGCGAGCATGTTTGGCGCGAAGGGGATGCGAACCCGCGACTCTCAGATTACGAGTCGCACGCCTTAGCACGCTTGGCCAAGAAGGAGATGTGGAGATGGAAAAATGATTTTAATTATTTGATTTGGCCGCTGGCGGTCGAAGACTGGAGAAAGTGGTCTCTGAACAGCTAGAAGTTTTTTGCCCTTTACCTCCTCCTAGTTCAAATAAACTTTTCGAAACTGAAGAGCTTGTCGTAGTCACTGGGGATATGAAAGTTGAATGGAAAGGAGAAATATTTCCTGCCCCTAAATGGCTGATAAAAGCTGAACTTGGAAAATGTTCTCCAGATCCATAAATTCTTCCAAGATAAAAATCTTCAAAATGTAGTGGTAGGGCCCGAGAATAACAAAACATATTTTCTCTAAATGCTCTTGGATGAAACTGGTGCAAATTAGTTTTGTCCAAGGCAAAGGAAGGGTTGTCTGTGGAAAGCAACTTTTGATGAAGGTTCAAGTTTGTACTATGACGGTCCCGACTGCGTTTCGAAGGAAATGCTGCACTGCATCCTTCAACATTACATTTGTGCATTAATTTCAGGTGCACATTTTGATAATGGGTCTTTACACTAAAGTGGTTTTGAAAGGTCTTACCACAAGCGACGCATCGTCGTGGATTGTCTTTGTCGATAGGAACGTTTACAGTACAAACCATTGAGGCATCACTATAAGTCGGAATAAAAGGGTTCAGTTGATCTCCAGAATCTGAATTATGGTCACCTGTGACAATTTTCCTGGAATTAGAGGCCACAGTAGCAGTAGATATTTTGAGGTGCTCTAGTGGTGAACAGGCAGTGTAACTTCGTGAACTTTCACAATTCTGGGGCACCGCCAGAGCTAGATTTGACGCGTGATGTGAAACCCCATGCAGTGAATGAAAGTCAACATTATTATGGGTAGTTTTAATTATATTTGTAAAAGCTTCCATCTTTAGAGATTCTAGGTACTGCAATGGATATTTACTTAAGTCGGTGGGTTCTGTTGTATCTCTTCTAGTAACAAACTTTTGTTCTTCATTTTCTTTGAATGGATACTCCAGGAATTGCCTATGTTCCTCTTTTACTCTTTTATTACCATAAGATTTTCTTTCGCTTTCATACACGTGTCCTCCTTGCTTAAAGTCACAGTGGAAGTTCTGGGTGTGGTTGTCGGATATCGCCTCTATACACTCATTTTCATTGTACGTATGATCTAATAACGTGTGAGTTGACGATTCTTCAGAAGAAATATACTGAATGTCGTGCTCACTGGTTATAGAAAATTTGACTGGATTTACACTCTTTCGCTTATGAACATTTTTATCTTTAGATGAAGACTCCTTTTCTTTTGAAGGGTCAACATTTTCTAGGTCGTTACTCAGGTGAACATCTTGAAAATTGTCTTGTAAATTGCATTTTTTAGTCAAAGGAACTGGATAGTTTTCGAGGTTATGATAATATTTTCCAGTAAGTTTTTCTGCTTGAGACACAACACCTAGACTACTTGATGGAGGAATAGTACTAGTAGCCGTAAGCTGATTTGCTATCTTCGGCAGGTTACTCTCAGTGCATTCTGGTATAAAAGTATTGTCACAATTCGGAGGAGAAGCTGGAGGCATGTCTAGAGAACGTATCGATCGATCGTCAAGGGGAGTGAATTTTCTTCTGACATTTCTCTTATGAAGATTAGGGTTGAGGTTGGCACTGTGACGATTACGACTCCTTCGAGAGCTGAATATCTTGTTGCACCCTTCCACTAAACACTTGTGCGTTTCTCGAAGATGAACAGCGCGAAAGTGGATTTTAAGAGCACCCTTGTCACAAAACGTCTTCAAACACACGAGGCACTGCGCACGAGGTTTTCCAGCAGCTTTAGATTTCACGGTGCTGAGCACTAGAGAATTCCACATCCGTTTCATTGGGTTGGTGGACTTTCGAAGGCGTTTCACCTTCTTGGCAGCGTATACTGAGTCAAAACCGTGGTCAGTTGTCTGACTCAATTTCATCTCCATGCTGTCATTCTTAACGAAACCGACATCTGTTATGCTGTGTTTTGAGGCACTAGTGATCGACAGAGCATGGCTTCCGAGCACAGGCGAAGTGCGAGTTGTTAAAGAAGACATAGATTTCAATGTGGTTGGTGAAATAATTGGAAGAATATTATTGTTATTTGCTTCAGACGTTGATTTCTCCAGCCGATAGTCCAGTGGTTGAAAATTTTGAATCTTACTCAAAGTTGAAACAGACAGAGGACTGCCAGGGGTTACAAGAGACCATCCATAAGACTCACTAGGACTAATGCTAGAGCGTGGATGTGGAACATATGATCTACACAACGAGTGAGAAGACTGCAAGTTTGTAGCTAAAGGAATGAAACTGTTATTTTTTAAAATAGTTGTGCTAACTTTCCTGTTGGTCTGTTGAATAAACTTCATAATGTCCGAATGTGTTTCAGAGGATCGAATGATGTAATCATGTTTTTTACACGTTCCCTGAAAGAGTAATTGATGAGCAATAGGCTTAGTCTCTCCAAATCTGAGAAACTGCTGCAAAATTAGTTGTTCTTCTTCTTGACTGGCCAGTGTCCACTTATCCAGGATAGCCCCCTGTGAATCCTATGAATTAAAATTAGTAAATGTTATCAACTAATATTTATTTAATGAAAGTTTGTTATTAACAGAGATGTTAATAAGAACAGAAAATGCAACTTAAAATCAATACATTTTATCACCTAATCTTCATTTAATAAAAATTCGCGATTGATGGAGCTGGTGGTAACTGTAAAAATACCTTGATGACATACAAGAAAAAATCGAAGGAAGAAGAAGTCAGTGCTTTCAATCAATTTTATGTAAATACAGTATCTTCACTGCATCAATAACGTCTTCATTAAGTCACGACACCACCAGCTTCTCAAATGTATAAAAACAGGGAATGTTTTGCTTTAAATAGGCTTCTTTCCCAAAGTTTCAAACGCTTTCGTTGCATAATATTATTTGAAAATTTTTTGAAGTTTTATAAAAAAACCCATAATGTATCTAATTTAGCATACAGTAAAAACGATATTTTTCCAGTGATAACCTACCATAGAAGTTGATTAGTAGTCAGGGGAGAGCTAATATCAAGTCTAGATGTGACAATTTTCAAGAAAGAATTTTCTTGTAAAACACACAACATTATTTAGTTTGTTTGTTTGTTTTTGAATTTCGCACAAAGCTACTCGAGGGCTATCTGTGCTA
The DNA here is from genome assembly GCF_004210375.1 of Tachypleus tridentatus. Lineage (NCBI taxonomy): Eukaryota > Metazoa > Arthropoda > Merostomata > Xiphosura > Limulidae > Tachypleus > Tachypleus tridentatus. Next base: position 71,169,704 of record NC_134828.1, on the reverse strand, counting down.
GCCGTCCCTAATTTAGCAGTGTAAGACTAGAGGGAAGGCAGCTAGTCATCACCACCCACCGCCAACATTGTTGAGAAATCTGATATACCAACGATTACCAAACGTTTAAGGCTGAGGTCGCGAAGTCCTTAGACACACTGACTGAAGACTTTCGCCACATTATTTAATTGAATAACTTAAATAATGATAACTATCTTAAGGTATTTTACGTTCATTACACTTTGTGCTCTTATACTATTCTCGAGCATAAGCAACAACAACGATGTGCAGTCCTACTTAATAGAATAAATGAAACTTGCTGAAAAATACTGTTTCGTCCTATGCCAGGAAAGTTTTAGACAAAATATTTTATCGTGTAAAATTTTATTTTAGAGGTATCTGTGAAGTACTCATGACGAACCTCTCTTCTGTGTAGCACCTCTGATTTACAAATTACGTTTCTTCTGAACAAAACCTAAGTCTTTCTCTCTGTTATAAGTTTCATTTTGTTTAATTGCATATCCGTTTTAAAGGAAATATTTCGATCTTCAATTTTCGATTTTCAATCTTTTCTCTGAAGTATTATGTTATATAATCTACGGTTAATTTGGAGAATATTACAGGCTACAGAAATTATATTTCTTATGCTGAGTACGTCAGATTTAGAAGACACGATCTTTTTGCAGAGAATTTACGTTTTAAAAAGTATGTTTATTTGGCTTAGTTTCTTAGTCTTAAAAGTAAATTCCTTCTCTAGAATACTTAAGAATGCAATAACCATAAATGTTATTTAACATCAAAGACAGAGAGACATGCACTAAAAATTTGGTTACTCCAAAATATATATATGGTTTATAATATAACTGTAACGCTTCAGAGAATAAAACGTAGCTTGAACACCGAGATATTCTTGAGAAATAAAATTATCTTTTTAGTCAAAGAAAATTGGAAAAAAGTACCTTCTAAAACTGACTACTGTGTAGATGCAACTAATAATAATACTAAAAAGTGTATAGCTTCTACGACTAGAGTTTTCGTGATGTATCTCAGTCTTAAAAAGTACAGTTCTCTTGTGGAGTATATGAATATTAGAGATTACGTTTCTTTTATGAAATAAATGAATGTTTCGGAATATGTTTCTTTTCTAGAGAATACGAAAGATAGAGGATCTTTTATAGAGTATTGAGAGTTACAGGTTGAGTTTTTTTCTGTGGAGTATACAAGTGTTGGACGTTACCGATTCTACGGTTGAACATACATGTATAAGACAGCACTGTTCGACTATTGAATATTTTACCTTACTAAACGTTCCATTTTCTTCCTTTCTGTTGTGCATCTTAATCTGTTTCTTAAGCTGAAAAACTTATGGATTTTTTTCAGCGACTCTTATGAATAATTAATAATAGACTTCTAACCCTGCCATTGAACCACTGACGTATACTGCTCTCAGGCTTTATACCGTTACAAAACGTTAGGCGTTCTAAACAACTGAGATGCGGTTGTTGCTTGTTTTGCGCGAAATAGCAACAACCAGATGTCTCGAATGGATGACGAATAGAATCTAGTAGAAGTGAGGCTTCTGTGTTAAATCCAACTTTGTCGCAATTTGCAAAAGAAACTATAATTTGCCTGTGGTATATACCAATAAACAGTGTATCAAATTTACTTATTTCAATTTTGTAAATTATTTCTAAAATAAGTATAACATGAATTATATTGGAATATGAATAACCTAACTTCGTTTTTCGATAGCACGTGCTCTACATGAATTGGTCAATGTCATAAATTAATAACTAAAATGTTTTTAAATTATATATAAAACTAAACTAAACCACCAGAACATTACATTCATACAGCCTCCAAGTTTGTTTGCTTTTCAACTTATGAAAACCAGGAACGCAGTATATCTAATTATGTGTATATTAAAAAATACACATGGTTATATAAATATTTTATTTTCTTCTTTGAAAATATATACGGAAAATGATTCATCGAACATTATTGCTTTTTGTTTCAACAATTATTATGTTCTATTACAACGCACTTGTTCCCCGTGGATCAACGGTAAGTTTATGGATTAGAGCATTAAACTCCAAGATTCGATTCCTCGTGGTGACCATAGCACAGATAGCCCGAAACAAGTAACTCACTTTTCATGTATTCTAAACTATTCACCTGTGAAATCTTTTAAGCCAGTCTTATTCTGAATACAAGCTAATAAAATGAGCGTTTTTATGATGCCTTTACTTTTCATAATACCTTTGTATTCCCTGTAGTAGGGATGTCGGTAGCTAACAAAAAGTTTCGGGGCTTGGCTCCAAGAAGGAGATTTTATTCAAAATACTTAAAATTACAAATTGCAACAGATTGGATGTTTGAGGCTATGATTCTTTTCTGGAGTATGCAGAACAGTTTGCACGTTCAGTTTGCAGAACAGTGTTTCCAAATATCAGAAACTACTGCAAAATTAGTTGCTCTTCTGTCGTAATGAGCACAGGAATTGTTGGTTAATTATTTACTGATACTTCGACCCAATTTTGTAGTGACATTTCTGAGCAGAAGTCATGTGGGCTTGCGACCATTGATGTCCCCGCGTGGTAGTCATAAATGACGTTTTTTTCTTTCACAATTAATCATGTCCCCACACAGTTGTATGGACAGAAAGTTACATTCCGTGTTAAGCATTTAGGCCATACCTTGTTTATATTTTTAAGAAGAGTGCTACCTCAAAACGTCATCCTTTTAAATAAGAATATAAAAAAATCCTGGCGATTGTTCAAAGTACTATTTAATTTTGATATTTTTTGATAAGAGTTTTAAATTCAGAATTTTTTTTACGCGTTTAAGCCAACAACTATTATTACAAGGATTATTATTATAATCCTTTAAAGGTGATAGCTTGGAGAAAACAGCTTATGCCCTTTGCTAGAATTAATCTAGCAATTGAAAAAGGAAAACACAGCACTTATCAAAAAAGTTTGTTTAATATAATGCTAATTTTTAAGGCCAAAGCAACACAATGGGCTATATGAGCTGTACCATCCACGGAGATCAAACGTTGATTTTTAGTGTTATAAGCCCTCAAGCTTATAGTTGAGTCATTGATACTTATACAAGGAAAATTCTTACAACAAAGTGAATAGTAATATTCCTGCAGGGGCGTAGATTTTTTACACCCGATGTGGGAATGATTTTTGCAACCACTTATGTGGACTGTTCAATTTGCAAATTGGTAATCGTTGATCACGTAAACCTGAAAGCTGTAAACATGCAGTCACAGAGTAATTTTGTTGCCACGATACTTGTATGTATACTTAGGCCTACTGACTGATACTTACGAACTATCGCTTAGATCGAAAAGCTTAGAAGCACGCCTATATTAAAGATGTACATTTCGGCTACTGAAAAAGCCTATATCTAGGCCTAATTATGTAATTCGATTGGTAAGAACACTAGAATCACAAGAACAAACACACAATTTGTAGGCCTGTGATGCAATAAAACAATTCAACAGACCAAACTGTAAGGGGGATGATTGTATGCACCATACCCCCCACCTAAAATGAAGGGGGTATGTATACACCCCATTCCCCCAGGATCTACGCCTCTGCATTCCTGGTATAAAAGACAACGTCGCACTTGAAATTAGCATCAATAAGTGATGACCTTAGAATAAAGTAGAACAAAAGTTCCCCATTCAAAGCATTTTTTGTTAGTTTTTAAACTTAATAACGTAAATTGGAAAAATATCGTAAAGTGTCATCTTTAATTCTTAAATCTTTACTTGCTTTGAATTATCTTTATATAAATACAATTTTTAACTAAGGGACTTCATCAATCCTAATAGGAAAACGATTAAGCTATCAATCCTTTAATTATATAGTGATATTTTGACATTCTATATCCAATTCTATAGCGATATTTCAACATACTAGTACCCAACATTATAATGAATGACATTTCACAAACAAACATTCCATTATTTACTGATATTTTGATACACTATATACATTCTATAGTGATCGTTTAAATACTATGCCCTGATTCTACAGAGACGTTTTGAAAAGCTATACACAGTTCTTTAGTGATACTTCGACCATACTTTGTAGTGACATTTTGACATATTGCACCCCATTCCTCACCAACGATCTCTTTGGAAAAGTGTGATATTCTGACAACAGTAAGCGTAATTGTTTCACTGGTATATTTACATGTAAATGGTTAATATGAATTATGATTACGTTTGTATCAATCAGGTTTTCCACTTGTGAAAATAATTTCTTCTGGGAACATATCATAAAATATCTTCAAAACCAGTGTTTTAAAGTAATAAGAGTAAAATAAAACCTACTTGGAAAATGTAACCACGTGCGTAATCCTCATATGTCCAACCACACCCGTTTAGCACGTGCAGAACTTCGTTGTGTTGCAGGACACTAAATAACCTATCGAGTAGAATTTTCAAACGTATGGGAATTGCTTGGGTACCATATAACATTAAAGATGCTACGTCAAAAGCAACATCTGGTTGGATTACCTCCATCTGGTGGTGGTTATAAATTTGGTGAAATCTCATTTTGTCTAAAGCTAAAAAAAGTAAGAAAGTAAAATGTATAAAAACGTTCGTATTTCAACTCAGTAATTGACATTTTATGTACAAAACAAAGCAATAAAGTGTTTAGAGAAAATGATCATTTATGACGAATGTTACTAGTTAATCAGTCCTTTTTCAAATTGTAAATATTCAATATTGGATCGGCGCTATAACAACAAATACTTAGTAAAAACATTGAAATATGGTTGGTTCATAGTTATACATAATCGAGCAACTGGTGGTAATTTATCTAATCGCGTGAAAAAAAGTTTATAAATTTTTGACGTTTCGTTGGTGTTTGTCGAAAATAAACTACGTCTACCGTTACGCTACTTAAATCTATAAAAATATAAGAGTAGCATGTGTCATCTCTGCACGAATCAGTAATATTTAGTAGATATACTGTTTTAAAAGCATAAAGAATGAAAAAAGTAGATTACGTTATATGGAAACACGCTATAACAATCGCATTCAGGATTTCGTTATCTGCATTTCCTCGAACCCGCCAGAAGTTATGTTTGCTTTTAACATAAAAATAAAACAAGTGTTAATCACTGTTAGGCGATTTATGTTGTAACTGTATTATAAAACTCCGTTAAGTGATTTATATTGTAACTATGTTATACAACTCCGTTAGGTGTTTTATATTGTAACTGTGTTATACAACTCCGTTAGGTGTTTTATATTGTAACTGTGTTATACAATTCCTTTAGGTGTTTTACGTTGTAACTGTGTTATACAACTACGTTATGAATGAAACACCAACACAATGTAAAACACACGGTGGTAAAAAGAGTTTAGACAAACAGCCGGCTTGTTTGGGAATGAACGAAATTGAAGTAAAGGACTATTTTAAAGTCCACTGACATATCCTGACAGAATGCGTACAAGTAAAAACTATACTTTACAGCTATAATTGAAGAAATTAAAATAACTGGTTTAGGAGAGGTCGTGATCGGTGTATGATCTTTCGGGTGTCGTGATTGGACAATGGTACTATTATACTGTTCTTCTCCACCCACCTGTTTTACTATTTATTCCGGAATTTCACACAAAACGATACACAAGAAATATGTGCACTTAGTCTTTTTTTAAAGATTGAACAGATAGACTAGACAGATGGCAGCACCCATCAGTTACTCCTGACGACTTATTTTTTTTTAATCTTCTTCCTGATCTAACACTGGGAATTGACAGTCACTCTTATAAGGCATTCATGAATTCAAAGTGCAATGTGCGATTTTGATGAAACAGGTCACAAATCGTGAATCTTTATATTTCCAACCAGGCAGTTTAACAGCTGGCCCTAACCAGTTTTACCAGCTATCAAAAAAGCTATCAACTCGATAATCTATCTCAGTTTACATAGATTAATTCAACGAGCTGAGCTATTAAGATTAAAGCTTGTACTACAGCAAAACGCAAATGAACTACAACATGTTTTATGGAACGTTTTCATGTAACTGTTAAAAATTCATCAAACTTGAAATAATTTCATTGTATTACAGCTATAACTGTTTCTGTGCAAATTAGCACTCTTCAGACAAAATCTCAACTAGCTGCTAAATGGGTTCAAATCCCGTTATTTAACATTCTTGTCCTTTACGTTGTGGGGAAATTATAATGTAACGTTCAATCCCATAAAGAGTTTGGGTTGGACAGTGTTTATTAGTTGCCTTCACTCTAGTTTACCTTTCTAAATTGGGCCTGGCATGGCCAGGGAGTTAAGGCACTCGACTCGTAATCCGATGGTCGCGGGTTCGAATCCCTGTCACACCAAACGTGCTCGGTCCTTCAGCCATAGGGGCGTTATAATGTGACGATCAGGCACCCTATTCGTTGTTAAAAGAGTAGCTCAAGAGTTGGCGGTGGGTGGTGGTGACTAGCTGCCTTCCCTCTAGTCTAACACTGCTAAATTAGGGATGGCTAGTGCAGACAGCCCTCGTGTAGCTTTACGCGAAATTCAAAACAAACAAACAAACCTTTCTAAAGTAAAGACGGATAGTGCAGGTAGCCCTAGAAATACCTTTGCGCACAATTTAACAACAACTAAAAAGCATTCTGCGACTGCCACATATATTCCAGTATCTTTGACAGAACTAAAACTAATACAGTAAATCCTGTCCAAGGCGGAATCGCTCGGGACCGAGTAAAATTTCCGGCTTAGACATAGTAAGCATGTATTTCCTTAATTATATATAATTTTTGAGCGGAACGTTATACTTGCTTGACTCAAGTATATTCACGTTTGTGAATAAAGGTATTATACTGTTTATGTTATGTTTATTAAAATAAGAATAAAAATAGACATTTAAAATATACACAAGTTCATAAAGTTTTAATCAAATTTATTTGAAGAAAGTGTCAAATCTCAACTGTATCGTTTTTTTAATGGGCTTTCTCATGTGGTTAAAAGAGAACGCCATTTTTACGGCCTTTTCATGAAGTTTATTTTCCTCCTTCATTTTTGCATATAATTTGACAGAGTTAATATAATTAACACTTGTGATGAAGTAGGAATTTCTATTTCCTCATTATCTTTTCCATTTTGTTCATCTTCTGAATCTCTCACACTGTAACCCTCTTGCGATTATATTATAGATTTTAAATCAATTTCACCAGTTTCTGGTAAAACATTTCTTGTTCACAAAATTTTCCGCGTTCACAGAATCATTTGCATCAATCTTCTCAATTAGAGTTTGTATTTCACTAGAATCGTCATAACAAACAACTTCTCCACAATCTCCGCCATTATCAAGAATAAATCCAAATTTTGAAAGCACTTTATTACACATTTGACTGAATGGCTTAAAAATGCAATTGCATCTAATACGTCAATTTTCATGGTTACTTCAGATGCTCTCTTACAGTCATCCATGTTTGCAATAATATGCTGAAGCATCAATTTTCTGTATTTCAATTTTATACAATGTATAATTCCAACTTGTAGAACTGATGTTGTACATGGAGGTAGAAAGACTAAACTAACTTTTGAAAGTTGAATTTTTGGGTGACAAGTTGCATTATCTAGGAAAAGTAGAATATTCCTATGTTCTTATTCCATTCTTTTGTTTAGTTTGTTCAAAAATTCCTCAAATATAACACTTGTCATCCACTCTTTATTATTCGCTTTCCATTCCACGGAAAGCTGATTCTTCCTTAAATTTTTGAAACAATGCGGATTTTCACTTTTACCTATTACCCATGGTAAATTTTCCCTAAGTTCTAAAATTAGGGTAGATAGGAATTTATTTTTTTCGTAAGAATTAGTTAAAGAGTAGAATTTTGCACTTAAGTGACAAATATATTTTTACAGATCATGAATCTAATTTAACTGCAAAAATAATGAAGGCAGAAAAAAGAACAGAATATATTTAACTAATACTCACTGTAACAAAATGTCCGAGAATTTATTAATATTTAAACAAGTAATTAATTAAACAAGAATTTATTAATATTTAAAGAAATAATTAATTAAACAATAATTTATTAATATTTAAATAATAATTAATTAAACAGGAATTTATTAATATTTAAACAAATAATTAATTCGACAAGAATTTATTAATATTTAAATAAATTATTAATTAGAAATTATATTTAAACAAAATCATTTTTTCCTCCTTACTCAGGTCCTAGTCCTACTTGCTGATAGGTGAGGTAGGTAGACAGGTTTTATTGTATTTTAGTCTTAACAGAAAACATTTTGAGATTTTACGATTAGAAATCTGTGTTTATACCTTCATTATTTATATATTAACTATATTAAACTACAGATTTTTAGCTACTATTAACTAGTAGGCCAACGCTTTAATTATTACCTAATCTGTAAGCTGTAGTTTTCTTTAATCGATTCTTAATTTCTCCTGGTGGTTCAGCGGCGTGTCTGATATCAACAATATTAAACTACAGATTTTCAATTACTTTCAGCAGCTGTAGCAGGTTAGCGCTTTATTTATTGTCTAATCTGTATGCTGTAGTTGTTTTTAATAAATTATTCATGCTCCTCGTAGCCTAACGGTAAGTATGAGGCCTTATGTTGCTAGAACTCTGGTTTGGATACCAGTGGATAGAACACAGACAGTATATTGTCCAGCTCTACGCTTACCAACAAACAATTCTAAATGAAGTTCAGTTTGCACATGTTTCCACGTTTATAATCTTTATCAGTTACTTCTCGACAAGGAACAAATAACTCTAACTTTGGTCACTTAAAGCTGGTTTTATGGTTGACCTTCCTCCAGTCTCAATTTAGTGACGAGAATATTATTTTAAATAAGTACCGGTTATTACACGAATAAAAGTTGGGTTACGTAGTAATTATTTGCTTGCATCGAAAGATCTTTAAAATAAAATTATGTTTTCGTCATCGAAAACGACTAGGTAGTATCATGGCACACGATAAAAAAATAATACTTAAAATTCTGGTCACTTAGAAGTTCGCCAAATAAGAAAAATACAGCGTCTTTTTATCAAGATAACATTATTGTTTGATAAACATTTTCTATTTTCAAAACTTTTCAAGCTAACAAAACTATTTCACGACATCTTTTAGTACAGGCCTGGCATGGCCTAGCGCGTTAAGGCGTGCGCTTCGTAATCTGAGGGTCGCGCCCGGGTCGCGCCAAAATATGCTCGCCCTCCCAGCCGTGGGGGCGTTATAATGTTACGGTCAATCCTATTTTTCGTTGATAAAAGAGTAGCCCAAGAGTTGGCGGTGGGTGGTGATGACTAGCTGCCTTCCCTCTAGTCTTACACTGCTAAATTAGGGACGGCTAGCACAGATAGCCCTCGAGTTGCTTTGTGCAAAAAAAAACAAACAAACTTTTAGTACATAATTCCGTCGCTAAACCAAAATGTTATATTCTTTTTTTTTTTTTAAGTTCATCAACTTGTAGCTTTTCCATTTATATTTTAGTAACTGTGTTAGGCAAATTTAATAAACCGCCAACATCAATGGACTCTGATGCAGAGATTACATTAATCCACAATATTATGTTATCTAAAGAGTAAAACCACTCTAAACCCATTACGATGAGGACATAATAAAAATCATACGTAAACATAGTTTCAAATGAATAGTTTATAGAAACCATTAACAGCTTATTGAATTTGCCTAACACATTTACTAAAATATAAATGGAAAAGCTACAAGTGGAAAATCCAAAAATAAAGACAACAGTGGTCATATGCATAGACTTATTGTTGTTGTTGTTTATTACGTTCAATAAAAACAAATCTACAAGAATACTGCAATTAACGGAAATTGTAACTGTCCTCATTATCTACACTAACTGCAATAGAATAGGGTTAATTCATAATCAAACTGTTATTTATTCTGGTTCACTCACTGACCTACAGATATTTTAGAAAGAGATGTCAGCGATAAGTCTACGGATTTACAACAATTAATTCTAGGGGTTCGATTCCCCTAGGTGGACTCAGCAGATAGCCCGACGTGGCTTTGCTATAAGAAAAAACACACACACATGCATACAGAATGAGATGTATAGAGACATTGTGACGAGAGAAAAATTTATGATGTTGAAATACAGGAAATATGAAACCTTTGTTCTTCTGAAGCTGCAATTACCGATATTTAATGTTCCCGTTTTCAGCATTTCATAATAAATACCTCTGAAGTTGTCAGATAGTAGTCATTTGTTTCCATAAGTAACAAAAACAGTTAGCAATAAAAGTCGGAAGGGTGAATCTTAAGCCTACAACTAGTTCTTACACCTGCACCGACTTTAATTGCTTGGTGGAAGTGATAAGCTACCAAATGAGGAAGGTCGGCTAGACAATGTGTTTATTGAGAACTGACGCATGCGCAAGGCTAATAACTTACAATTCTGAGAAAGGTTAATAATCAGTCTTTGCTACAAGATCCAAATTACAGAAGGAACCAGAACCTGGGAGGTTAGTGAGTATTTCCAAAGCATTTATGTGGAGCTTACATGTAATAAATAGCTCGACATTCTTGCCTAAACAATGAATATTGTTCTAGTTTGTAGTTTTCTCAAGATTATAAAAATAGTGTTGTTCAACAATGTAAAGAAGCAATAGATACATCATTGTTATATTCAATATGTTGTAAGAGTTCCTTGGTGATATACCCGTGATGGGCAGAGCAGAGATAGTTCATTGTGTAGCTTTGTGCTTAATTCAAAAACAAAAAACTACAATATCCTTGGTGACAAAATGTGAAATACTGTGTTAGCTCGAAAGCTAAGAAATTCTATATTATAAAATATTTTTGTATTTAATTAAAATAGTTTACTTTTATAGGGAAAATACATGACAAAATTAACTGGCAAAAACAACAGTTCATACATAATGACTGAGACATCGCGACCATTTTCGTAAATTATGTTCGATAAAAACGTTTTTGAGAAGTACTGCTATTCTCTGAAAAATCTACAGTGGTACAAAACTATTTCTTCATACAAGTTTTGCGTACTTAAAAGCATCAACTTTAAGCACACAGAACTTATGTCTAATTATATATCACCAATGTTTGTATAAACTTTCAAACAAAATAGACGAGAAAAGAACACGTGAAAAACCACCAAACACGCACGTATCCCAGGACTTATTATAAGTAGATAAAAAAATGAAGATACTTTGAATATATTTCAGTTTTACAGTAGGAACAAAAATACTCGACATGATCATATACATTGTGTTATATCTAACTAGCTTTAAACGGATCATTGCAAGCAAAGTTCTATTTTTAATCTCGTGTATGTAGTGAATAAAGTACATTCAGTTTCGAAAATAATTTAGATGAGCTACAGACTCGTACCAGAAATTGGAGTTCATCCCACTGACACTAAGTTGTCATCCAAGATAAGATTTCACTCATTTACCACCATTGTCATCCAATCTGACAGTTCACTCCCACTTTCTTCAGTGTCGTTATATAACTTGGAAGTTCGTTCTCACTTTCATCACCTTCATATCTATTAAATTTATTAATTTATCTATTAAGCGCAGTAATCAAGTGTGAAAATTCACTCTCACTGTCTCCATTATTGACATTCAAGTGGGGATGCTTATCTTCAATTTGTGTAACATTCTCATCAAGTGTGGAAATTCACTCTCTCCACTATCACTATTTAATTTAGAATTTCATCCTCCAGTGTTATCTGAGTTTTCAAATAACCTTCGTATAAAACTTATGAACCAGCTGTAAAACTTAAAAATTAACTAAATAAAGAGAAGTACACTATAACATCCTTGAACTTATAAAGGTTTATAACACTATGAAGGTGGTGAAAAGCTATTGTTTAAGAAGGTAGACACACAAACAGAAATGTCCTGTCAGTGTGCAAAATGTGAAACTGATAAAAAGCTGTAACCAGATTTTGTGCGGTATTCAAATATATTAATATCCAACAGATAATTCTAAATTATTTATAAAATAATAATTCCGGAAATATTTTTTGCAGAGAATAAACGAGTTCGGAAAATAAAAAAACAACAACAAGTGAACAAGTAATAAAATATATTGATTGAATAATAAGGTCTGTGACGTAGATTCCTTTCTGGCCTGCCTTCGATAATAAGGTCTAGTTGTTGTTAAGTTAGTATCGTTCCTAATTCTGAAGAGAGAACGCAGCTAGTCAACACCGCTCATCGCCAACTCTTGAGTTACTCTTTACCAACAGTTTGTGGGATTAACCGTGAAATTGGAACGCCCCTTCCCTACATATCTGAAAGGACGAGCATGTATGATGAAGATCGCGCGACCCGCAGATCGCAAATCAGGCTATTACATGCCCGAGGAAGTAATGAACTAACAAAACAACTAGAAGAAAGCATCTATCCGTTGCCGAATAACACATTTACCAAAGTACAAAGATTAGCACATGTTTGCGACCTTTTGACATCTGAGAATGTCATAATTATGCACAAAACACTTGAATTAAAATTAAGAAAAACATAACTATGCCTAACTACAGATATATTCTAAACTGGTTATGGAAGGATTAATTTAATAGATACTTCAGCTACGACACCTCTTTACGTTTGTTAACTACTATCGAAGAGAACTGGATTTTAATTTATCTCGACATTCCTTAAAGTTAACATTACTTTTGTTTCTTAATACAAATCTTGCATTTAATGTTCCTCAGTGGATCAGCGGTAATTTCGAGAACCTAAAACACTAAAACTCGGGGTTCGATTTCCCACTGTGGATAAATCCCAAGAAGCTCACTGTGTTGCTTGGCGACAAGAAGAAACAGACAAAAAGTTGCTGTGAACACTAAAATCAATGTTTAATAAGTTTGATTGTTTTTTTTGCATTTCGCACAAAGCTACTCGAGGGCTATCTGCGCTAGCCGTCCCTAATTTAGCAGTGTAAGACTAGAGGGAAGGCAGCTAGTCATCGCCACCAACCGCCAACTCTTGGGCTACTCTTTTACCAACGAACAGTGGGATTGACTGTCACATTATAACGCCCCCACAGCTGAAAGGGCGAGCAGGTTTGGCGCGACGGGGATGCGAACCCGCAACCCTCAGATTACGACTCGCACACGCTTGGCCATGCCGGGCCTGTTTAATAAGTACATCGACGTTTAAGATCCTGAAGCTTTCAGTTGTTTCTAATTCCAGTACATTTTGTAGACATATTTTCTGTCTTTAAACTCCATACTAAACACGTGTTACTTGATTTTAAACTAAAATTCTTTGTGCTTTTTCTTGTGTTTTATGGTGTTACCTTTAGTACAAAATGACTACAATATTTTAAAATCCATTACTGATGGTGTTACGTTTTGTCAGAATAGCTACGTTCTTGTAATTTCCAGTAATGCCTTTCTTGTATCCTGCTTTCTAAATTCCCCTTGTTGTTCATACTCTTTTCACAAAAAATCATTGATTTAAAACTTGTACTTTGCACTTCTATATAAATTATTAATAGATTATATGATTTGTTGTTGTTGTTTTGCGTTAAGCACAATGCTACACAATGGGCCATCTGTGTTCTCCGTGATGATGAGAAAACCCACTTGTAGGGAAAAAATATATATGTAAAAAGGGCTGGTATGGATAGAGAAAACTTTAGGTAGAGGAACGAACAACGTTTTGACCTTTTTCGGTCATTGTCAGATTCACAAAGAGAGAAAGAGGTAACTGACCGATAGCTGACCGTATGTTTGAAGGCGGTTGTGTAATTGAGTGTAGGAATGTAGAGGGCGTGCTTGGATGTTTGATTATATTTATTAATATAGGTATAAGGTGTTCCTTTGTATTGGTTTATTTTGAGCTTGAGTTTCTGACGATGACCGAAGAAGGTCGAAAGGTTGTTCGCTCCTCTACATAGTGCTTTCTTTATTCATACCAGCCGTTTTTACATATCTGTGTTCTGCCCACCACGGGTATCGAAAAACCAGTTTTTTGTGTTGTAAGCCTGCAGATATACCGCTGTGCTACTGGTATGAGGGGGTGCATTTTGAAAACACTGAAAACGTTTATAAATGTAATCATTTATGTATAAGGCTATTTAGTTGATAAGGTAAAAACCTAACATGGCGCCCAAACTTTACTTTCAGATTTTGCAGTTATTTCAAGAATTTACCTTAAAGCTCAGTTTCGCTGAACCTTACTACAATATCCTTAACCATTTCATCCCAACAAAACCTGGTAGTTAGGAAACTTGACTCGACATCTGTGGATCGCGTGTTCGAATCTCGTTGTCATTGTAATGTAACAGTCTATCCCACTTCCCACTTGATGTAGTGTAACGCAATGCAAAATATTTACACACAAAGATATATTCTGGTCCAAAGTTTAGAATTCTTAAGACGGGGAAAAAGAACTGCATCAAGTCGTACCCAAACCGGGGCAAGTGAAGTGTGGCATACTTACTGTAACGGGTAAGGACCCAAGAGCATGAAGGTTAGTAGCAAAAGCTGTCCGCGTGCCTCAGGCAACAGTATACAGTATAATAATCGAGGATATATGTCTGGAAACGAGATACACAGGGCATAGGTTCACCAAAATAACACTTTAGTCTCACGCCCTGCATGTCTGATGTTGCTGGGCCCGGCATAGCCAGGTGGTTAAGGCACTCGACTCGTAATCTGAGGGTTGCGGGGTCGAATCCTCGTCACACCAAACATGCTCGCTCTTTCAGCCGTGGAGGCGTTATAATGTGACGGTCAATCCCACTATTCGTTGGTAAAAGAGTAGCCCAAGAGTTGTCGGTGAGTAACGATGACTAGCTTTCTTCCCTTTAATTTTATACTGTTAAATTAGGGACGACTAGCGCAGATAGCCCTCGTGTAGCTTAGCGCGAAATCCAAAAACAAATACATTTATGTTGCTGGATAATGAAATGAGTATTAATACTATTACATGCTATGATATACGGGTCAAGTTACTAGACCCAACACCTATGAATTTCTGTGTAATATGTCTTAGAAAATTGCGCTGAGAAATCGTCGTTTTCGTTTAGTAGGTGAACACGGAAAGCCTGCAAAGAAACGTGGACCGCTTTGAACATAACAGCTTTACGACGGAGTCTTTTGCAATGGAAAGAATAATGCAGGTCTATTGGCTATAAGATATACGGGGGTGAAATGAAAGACTATCAGACGCGGCAACACGCACTGTAACGACGTGGTGAAACTTCTGAGTAGTTTTAATATAATGTATTCAAGCTCAGTTGTGTGTGTGCATGTGTGCATTTAAACTATAATTTAACGTGCCTTCACTTAAAAGTGAATTTGTATATGAAGACTCTAATCTTTTTCTCTCACTAAATCTTTCTTTATAAATCTCAAACAATTATCATAGAGTGTTCATCTTATAAATAAATAAAATAAAAACAATTTAATCAATAGATTTTGTGAATATACCGGAGTTGGGCTAACCGTTCTTGTTCTCGAAGTTCTGGGCAGCTTGTAACAGTCGTCGCCACAAGGGCTTTGTCCGAGTATGTATGTTTGTTTGTTATTAAGCACAAAGCTGCACAAAGTGCTAACATGGATATCAAAGTTTAGTTGCTAGTGGAATAAATTCATAGACACACCACTGTGTCACTGAAGAGCGCTTATCCGATATTAACTTTTATGCACCCACAACTAAAAATGTAGACCGTGGTCAATACATACATCATTTTCATTCGATCCACAGCTCGACGGACACGCTGACCATTAGGTGACACCCTGTCTGGGTCTTTATTTGTAAATGAAAGAACATGCTTATTAATTTTCATTATTCTTCTGAATGGAGACAAATATATCGGTTTTCTAATGTAAAATTGATTTTACTAACACTGCATGGATATCATAAAACTTAAGTGTGAAGTTATAAAGAATATCAATATGAAACTATTTTGGCAACAATTGTGAGAAGGAATAAACTGACTAGTTACTTAGGCGGGCGCTGTGCCGAAAATCTTTAGTAAATATGGTTATTTACTGTCTTTCTAAAGATTCTTAGCCGTCTTCAAAAGCTGGCTAATTCTATGGCTCAACAAAATTTGTGGGGGGCGTGACACAAGAAACAATATAAGGACAGATGGGACGAACTGTCTCGGATATCCACCAATCACGTGCCTCAAGCAGAATTTTGTCAAGTCGTTACTAGTACATCACGACACGCCTCTTAGCCACGCGGCTTTCTTATCATTTAGAGTTAGGGGTAAGATTGTAGCCTGCTTTATCAGAGTGAAATCTATATCCTTCACGTCAACTTGCTTAGAGTGCTAATCACCAACATAATAAGTTGAAATTAATACTAGTATCCTCAATGCTTTTTAATGCGAAGTCAGGAACTGGGGCATGTTGAAGAAGAACCTATCGCAATATCAAAGAAGAATATCACGTGATTACAATAATACAATGTAATTACAGTTGTGAAGAAAATATTAAACAGATAAGACTAGAGGTTAGCAAAATCTATTCCAACCAGAATAATGATATTTATCTTGGACGTTTTCAGTAAGGTTATTCAAAACTACTCTGTTTTGAGAATGTGCGTTTTGTGCTATATTACCGCTCTGTCTATCATTGTCAGAATCTCACGATGTTCTGGGTTGCGGCAATTTTATTCCTAGAATGAATAGAGTGGACAAGAATGAAATATGAACAGTTCGCCATAAGAAAGAATCTTAAGTTCTTAAAGAGAATACGTCGTAACATTTATCTAATTACGAGGTAAAAAGTGTAGCAACACTAAATCCGCGGCTCAGCGATATGTCTGCGGACTTACAACGCTAAGAATCGGATTTCGATACCCGTGGTGGGCAGAACACAGATAGCCCATTGTGTAACTTTCTGCTTAATTTAAAACAACAACAACAACAACTAAATCCGTGTTTAGAGGACAAAATACATAAGGGATGTCATATCAATCAGTGAATAAGTTTTACTTTGATTGAGAAACTAATATGCGACAACGAGAAGCTGAGATGTTCTAGAACTAAATAATACGCAGATATTGTTTAATGAGTATTAAATTAAATTACTGGGTGAATTTTCACACACTATTATTCCTACAAACTTAAATACGAAGCTAGAATTACGTCATAATACTGATTTCACGCTACAAGAAAAGAAACACGCAACATACAAGACATCCATAGTGCTGGCTAGATTCATCCTAAGGTGATGTGCAGCAAGTAGAGCATCCAACAGACAGTAAGTAAAGTCCTTGTAAAATTGTGTGTGCATGACCCAAATACGTAAGGTGAGAGGTAATAAACTATTATGTTATCCAAGATATAAATACGAAACATCAAGGCGGAAATCGTACATTTGCCATGATACAAGGGAACATGTTCTGAATGTAATATATAAACAATTATCCATGTGATAAAATAAATGATTATATCCGGAGAGAAAGGTTATATTCCATACAGTAGATATGTTATAGGTCCTATAGGGAATATTTTTTAATGATCTCTAGGTTTATTCATATATTATTTTGTATTTGTTGGAAATAAATATATATTATAGTATTATTGTGAAAAATAACATAGTTTTGTTTTAAATTTTTTTGCTAGTAAGTTTAAAAGCACAATAAATGTGATATAGTTTAATACAGAGAGCGCGAAGGTTTTTCACTCTTTTGTTGATTTTGCAAGTGTCTTATTATGTAAACTGAAGAATAGTAACCACGAAGATATGAAATCGATGTGTGTATATTTTTCTTTATGAATTCATTTACCTTAAATTATTAATAATAAAACGTTTATAGAGAATAACATTGTTAAATAGGCATATCAAGGGAATCGACAATAGTAGCACGTTCTATTAAACCGAGTCTAAGGACACGCGCGGTAGAAAAAGCATAAAAAGCCCATTGTGTACCATCGTGCTTATTATATAATAAAAAAACAAAAAATACTCGTGATCGAAGACTTTGTTGGTTAAACCATTTCTAATAAAATAAGGCGAAAAAAAATTAAAGAAAATTATAATAAATTAAATTCTCTAATTAGTGAATGGGACTTTATCTGTTCAGCATACAAAAAGGATAACTTCTGCCATATTTTTTTACAAATTTCTTATAGACATGATAATGTAACCAGCCTAAAACACGAAATTATTCAATCAGTATGATGCAACATGTTGACCTCACCGGCAGTATATAGTAGAAAAACAAGTGATTAGTTTGTGGGTTAATTAAAGTACACAGAAGATAGTCATAAACACCATGCATCATTTATTTAAATAATATGTGAAAACATGATCGGTTTGTTTGTTTTGAATTTCGCGCAAGGCTACTCGAGAGCTATATACGCTAGCCGTTCCTAATTTAGCAGTGTAAGACTAAAGGAAAGGCAGCTAGTCATCACCACTCACCGCCAACTCTTGGGCTACTCTTTTACCAACGAATAGGGGCATTGACCATCACATTATAACGCTCCCACGGCTGAAAGGGTAAAGCATGTTTTGGTGCGACCGGGATTCGAACCCATGATCCTCAGATTATGAGTCGAGTGCTTTAACCACCTGGCCATGCTGGGCTAACATGGTCGGACAAACGTACAAGAAAATTTAATTCATCAACACCTACTGAACAGAATCCGACAAATTTAGAATATTTTGTCAACTAACATATACATAACACATCCGACACTTATAGAATGTTCTGTTAACCAACATCTACAGTCCATGATGCGACAAATGTAGAAATTTTGCTAACTAAAATGTGCAGAAAATGGTCTTAGAATTGAAGAATATATAATATCAGAATATAATATTCTGATAATTTTCCTTATCACTGACATCTACAGAATATGGTCCGACAAAAACAGAATATTGTATTATCTAACATGCACAAAACATAACCTAACATATATATAGAATATTCTGTTATCTAACATGTACAAGATCTGATCTAACTACTGTAGAATATTCTATTACCTAACATCTATAGAATACTCTCCGACAAATGTAGAACATCTTTAACTAACATGGATATATCATATCTGACACCTGTAGAATATTCTATTATCTAACATCCACAAAAACCGATCAGAAAACTATAGAATGTGTTGTTAACTAACGTATACAGACAATGATCCGACAACTGTAGAATATTTTAACTAACGTGTGCAAAACATGATCCGACGACTGTAGGAAATTTTGTTAATTAATGTACAAAACACGATCCAACATATGTGTAATATTCTGTTCACTAACGTGTACAGAAGTACACACATAGAATGTATACACACACCTCACACACACTCCTTTCTACTGTTACATTGTGCACACACCTCATACACACTCCTTTCTACTGTTACATTGTGCACACACCTCATACACACTCCTTTCTACTGTTACATTGTGCACACACCTCACAAACACTCCTTTCTGCTGTTACATTGTGCACACACCTCACACACACTCCTTTCTACTGTTACATTGTGCACACATTTCTTTCTACTGGTACATTGTGCACACACACTCCTTTCTACTGTTACGTTGTGCACACACCTCATACACACTCCTTTCTACTGTTACATTGTGCACACACACTCCTTTCTACTGTTACGTTGTGCACATACCTCACAAACACTCCTTTCTGCTGTTACATTGTGCACACATTTCTTTCTACTGGTACATTGTGCACACACTCCTTTCTACTGTTAAATTGTGCACACACCTCATACACACTCCTTTCTACTGTTACATTGTGCACACACCTCATACACACTCCTTTCTGCTGTTACATTGTGCACACACACTCATACACACTCCTTTCTACTGTTACGTTGTGCACACACCTCACAAACACTCCTTTCTGCTGTTACATTGTGCACACACCTCATACACACTCCTTTCTACTGTTACATTGTGCACACACACTCCTTTCTACTGTTACGTTGTGCACACACCTCATACACACTCCTTTCTACTGTTACATTGTGCACACACCTCACACACACTCCTTTCAACTATTACATTGTGAAAGATTGATAAAAGCTGTTAGCTTTTTTCAGCTGCCACCTCAAGATCCTAATAACACGACACCTTTGATATCGACGCACCTTGGTTAATGATAGGGATTTAATGGTTTCTAAGAACTAAGATTGGATTGCAGAACATCTGGTCTTGTTAGTGAGATTAAATCATGTTAAAACGTATAAAAACTTGTTTAGAACAACATATGCACCAACAGCTTATGTTGCTAACTGAAAACGTTGAAACAAAATGTAAAAGTAGCTTCTCACGTTAGATAAAAACATGCTGAGTAATTTAAACTCATTGGTATCTACAGATGAGCCTACGTAATTGTGTACTAAGAATCCAACAAGGCAGCATGTACATGGATTGAACATATTGCAACCTATAAGTAAGATTATGTGGTTGAATCCAAAACATAATGTTGCATGTTATATAGATTAAACACAATGAAACAAACATATTAGTCTATGTGTTTGAGTATTTAGAAGTCAACAATTAATGTAACCAGTCATTTGGGTTGAACACATTGCAACTTAGAAGTAAGATTATGTGATTGAGTATCCGACATGCTCATGTGGTTAGGACACTCGACTCGTAATCTGAGGGTCGTGGGTTTGAATCCCAGTCACAACTAACTTGCTCGCCCTTTCAGCCGTGGGGGTGTTATAATGTGACGGTCAATCCCACTATTCGTTGGTAAAAGAGCCCAAAATTAAGGACGGCTAGCGCAGATAGCCCTCGTGTAGTTTTTCGCGAAATTCAAAACCAAACAAACAAGCAAATGTGATTGAGTACTTAGGATCCAACAATTAAGACCACCTGTTAAATGGATTGAAAACAATGAAATCAACAAAGATCCTATATTATGGTACGACTCCTTCAAATTTACAACTTAGTCTTTCTATGAGTTAAACATAGTCTACCATGTGGTTTAATACTTCAAATTGCCCCACGGTGGCACAGCGGTATGTCTGCGGACTCACATCGCTATAAACCAGGTTTCAATACCCGTGGTGGGCAGAGCACAGATAGCCAATTATGTAACTTTGTGCTTGCTTCTAAACAATTAATCAATTAATATTTCAGATTTATAGTGTGCTGAATGTACAGGAACATAAGTCACGCACGTAGCTTCAACAACTTGGAAAGAAGGAACAAACCGTTATTAATTCATAATAGTTTGGAACCTAATAAATAAACTGATCTGAACCTACTAAATAAACTGCTCTGAAAGAAAAACTGTTTCGGTGTAACGCATTGCTAAATATGTTAATTTTTCAAATGAACTTCGTTGTGGATTTAAAATCTTAGGGACTAGAAATTAACCAGTCTAGAAAGTAAAAGATGGCGAAATCATCTTGGGAATTTAGTATCTAGAAGTAAAAAAGTAAACAAATCAATGTCGCGGTTGAAACAATCCTAGAAACTAAAAGGTGTCCGAAGAAGCTTCGAAGATCAGTATCTAGAAAAGAACCCAAACAGTTTTGAATGCTGAATAACCTAAAAACTAAGAAATGTTAACATCATGTCAAGCGTTTAGTAAGGACACTGTAACCAAACCTACTTTATGGGCTAAAGAAAGCTAGTAAATAAGATAGGCCTAAAACCGTCATGGGACTTTTGTATCTAGACGTAAAACAAACCTCTTTTTTGTGAACGAAAAACTTATGCAACGGATTTAATGTTGTTCTTGTTTTTTTATAAATATCTGTGTTTGTTTCAGTTTAATATATATTTTAAATACGTGTAACTTATATTGTTGAATGTGTATTTCTCAAGAATCATCATTTTTTACAAAAGTACTGACGTATTTTCGAATATTGTAGCAAAGTGAATTTTTGAGAATCTCGTCTAATGAGTATAGAAAGTAGCTATCGCAAGATGTGGGAAGACAATAGAATATTGTTGGTCAGTTACAGTCAGTATAATGTAAGCCTCAGAATTTATAACTGTGATTAACGCTTACGAAACGGAAAACTACAAATATTTATTTGACCAGTAATGTTTATAGATTTCGAACTTTAGAACCGTTTGACAAAAGGGAATTAACTTCGGACATTAGTAATTCCGAGAAACCCTCGCATAACTTCGGCAGAAAAAAACTCGTGTGAAGAATTGAGTTAGCTTGCACTCCCGTCAAGGCCCGGCATTGGCCAAGTGGTTAAGGCACTCGTAATTTATTTTATTTTATCATACTTTTTGCCTTTTTTTGATAAATAAATCGTGTGACATGTATTACTGTTCGACATGGCCAGGTGGCTAGAACGCTTGACTCGTAATTTTAGGGTTGCGGGTTCGAATCCCCATCGCACCAAACATGCTCGCCCTCAGTTAACCTCACTATTCGTTGGTAAAACAGTAGTCCAAAAGTTGGCGGTGGTGGTGATGACTAACTGCCTTTCCTCTAGTCTTACACTGCTAAATTAGAGATAGTTAACGTAGATATCCCAAGTGTAGCTTTGTGCGAAATTCAGACACAAACAAACAAAGACATGTATTACTTAAGGCATGATTAATGGTTATTAACAATAGCGGGGGGTTGAAGGAAGGCTGAAAATTGTTTTCACTAGTTAAGGATGGGAGCTGAATATTCTCAACTCATGTAAAATGAAAGAAAAGGAAACAGTCACCTGAATTTATTCATACGCACTTCGAGAGCGTGAGAGGGTCCAACAGAGTTATACGTGTTAAGCTTCGCCTCTCTCCGTTTGGTGACGTGTCTTTATACTTTCGTCTGCACATTGACAGCGCAGAACAAGTATCGTGTGTTGTCTTGGCAACACGAGAGTCACGCTTCGAGATAATCCGGTGAGGAGAGGGGGTCAGGTGCAAGATAGCCTGCTCGCTCATCATATAGCGAACATGCTGATTTTGTGTCACGGGCAACTTTATCACGCGCGCTTAATAACATAATCAAAATGCACCAATGCAGACTTAAAAAGATTCTTCGGGAATAATTTATATGAAGAATAGGAAGATGGAAATGATGGGTTTAGATAATGAATAAAAAATAAGCTAAACCTGTTTTTCTCTGTTGTTGTTTTTAAAATTTGTACACAAGCACGTGAGTGTTTCTTCTTGTAAGTCAATAGTTTTAATTTCAAACATTGAACTGTGTGGTAGAAATGATTCAGTAAACATTACAGCGACAAGCGAGCTGAATTCATAGAAATAACCAATAAAAGCATTCACACACACACACACATATATATATAATCAGTCTAACCTCCGTCTTTCTTCTTCCAAAAGGTTTCCAAGATCAGGAAACTTGTAAAACAAAAACACTAAGAAAAAAAATGTTCTAAGACTGTTGTTCGTCTTTTAATCAAAATTTCACTGGCTTCTGTTATTTTCAACGAGTCTTTGAGTGTTGAGTGTTTTTCCTTATACCTAGGCCACATCTGCCGAGTCCATCGAGGGGAATCGAACCCCTGATATTAGCGTTGTAAATCCGTAGACTTGCCGCTGTACCAGCAGTGGGCATTTTCGATGAAAGATGACAAACTATGTGTGTATGATAGGTCCAAAAGAACAAATAATTTCTTTGTCACAGTGTTTACACTGAATTATGTGGTCTATATTAACAGCAATACCTCTTACTGTCTTCGCTGTTTCATTGCCAGGTAAATACATGAGACACTTCATATAACCTTTGTTTCAATCTCAAAAAACGTGACATTGAACATATGAGAGTTTGGGAGTTTTCACCGCTACAAAAAAAGTTTAAGAGTTTGAAGTTTGAGATAAGTGATGTATTCTTAATATATTTTTTATTATGTCTAAAATTATACCTGTCACTAGGAGACTTCATCTATAAAAATGAAAGCGAAAGAATTAATTTAAACACGCATATTGTTTGATTAAAAGTTCTGTTCAGAAATGTATTATGCAATTACACTGCCTTCACACGTGGAGATATATTCAGTTATCAATGGGCACGGCATGGCCAGGTGGTTAAGGCACTGGACTCGCAATCTGAGAGTAGCGGGCTCGAATCCCTGTCACACTAAACATGATCACTCTTTCGGCCATGTGGGCGTTATAATGTGACGGTCAATCCCACTATTCGTTGGCAAAAGAGTAGCACAAGAGTTGGCGGTGGGTGGTGGTGACTAGCTGCTTCTCTCTCGTCTTATACTTAAATTAGGGACGGCTAGCGCAGATAGCCCTCGAATAGCTTTGCACGAAATTTAAAACAAACAAACCTGTCAGTTAAGAGCTCTGAAACTTTCGGTTAAGTAACTAAAACATGCGGTAAAATTTAGAAAAAAAAAAAATTGTTTTCATTACACGTGAAAGGCATGCTACTACCAAACGTGAAGTTCAAAGTTATCTCAAACTTAGGTGCAACACTAACTGCATGTGAAATTGAGAGTTACATTTTATTTCAGAAAAAAAAAAACATTACCGCATAAGTTTGGAACTTTTGACATTGAATAATAGATAAGCATTAAGAAATACCGAAAATTTAATAACGGCCGTGTAATTTTAAATGATTAACACACCAGAAAAATGTTTTCTCTAATGGAAATTGACTGGCAAAAAATGGCCAGTGCATACAACAAAGTAAACGCTGTTACTAAAGGAACTGTACACATATTACTATCACATTAATGTTAGGGCAAGGTTTGAATATGCTCAACTGCTTAGGTAATGTTAATGTTATTCAAGAAATTTAGGCTTAACTCTCACTGAAAAATTATATTTCCTATTTTTCTTAGATCAAATGCTGCTTTTTTAAATATGTTAGTATGGTAAGGATATGCATAAGGAAAGTGAGAAGCTCAAAGGTTTAATGTAGAATTTTATCACGTAGAATAATGATACTTCCATAAAAGATTTAAGATAAGATAGTTGATTGAGGAAAGAATTATGTTTTGATTATGGTAAGAATCTTTTGCAAATTTCCATATTTGAAGGAATGATGAGTGTATCCTTTCAATTTGACGGGAACAGCTGTAGAGAATAACTTAATCACTGGAGTTTTTTGTGAGCTTTTTTCATCTCTGCTAACCTCGTCAGCTTGTTAACGTGTCTTACAAGTCCATGTGCGTACAAAACATTAATAATAAAATGATGTTTTTCGTGTTTGATAAGCTGTGACATCTAACAAAACTATTTAACGTCTAAAGACTTTCTTTCAGGAATTTGGTAGTTTCAATCTGAATGTCTAATACAAAAAACGAGCAAAACGGTCAAAAGAGAGGCTGAAGTCATTTCTAGCATAAAACTCTCAAAAAGATCTGGCCACCACCTAAACAGCTACTCTGGACTGTATAGCGGCAGAATGGATTGTTATAGCTTGAACGTTTCCATAGTTGAAAGTGTAGAACGTGTTTAGTGGAATATCGCGGTTCGAACATTGAACCTTCCGATACGTGGTCGACACGCTAAGAAAGTTTTACGAATAAAGATTTATGAAATTATAGCTCATCATTTACGAACATATCATAAGTTATTCCAAACTGATAACGTTTTACTATAAAACATCTAATACTTGCAAATAGCTCAAGAAAGACGGTAGTAAATATGTTGAGCAGCAAGTAGAAACAAAGTTAGGAACATCTGAAAATACAAAAATAGTTAAAACAATAGCTTTAATGTATTTTTTCCCAACACGACTATTTTAACTAATTTGTTGTAGCTTGACATTGAGTTATTTTTTTAAAAAGGAGGCATTTCTGAGTATAAAAGAATTACGATAACAAACAAAGGGAGCCACGAAACCATGATTGACATAAGCTGATTGTTGGTTATTGTATAAGGTTACCGGAGACTCCCACACAGGTAATAACAAACAAATTTCATAGTCTCTCTTGTGCTTGTAGCTCGTGGACGGATTACACACGTTGAAGAACGTAGGCCAAAACACTGGTCACGAACGAATGAAAAACTTCGAGCTTACTTGCCATCTCTGTTATTTAGCAGTAACGTTTATTTGCGTACTGGCCTTACTTGTAGATATACAAGTTTCACCTATGTTGAATTACTCGTAACCAGCAACTTGTATGTGAAATACGTCGAATATTCAGAAATTTAAATTAAAAATGTATAACTAGCACACCTACGTACTAACATCATGAAGGCAGTACTACTGCACAAAGGCTTACCGATATACAATATAAATATTATTATATTATAGCAGGATTTAAAATCTAGAAGCTCCGACGACGACTATATTAATTTTGATTTATTAAAGATAACTAACGTAATCGCTGTGCGATAAGTGAATTACGGGAATATTAATGCTTTATCTTGGCCGAGGTGTTCGCCACATTAACCTTCTCGTTTTTATAGTAAAAGTAATGTATTGTAAAGCGAGTGAAACATTGTATACGATCAAACACTACTGACACTATTATAATTCCAAGAAATAGTCAACCTTAAACAGGAGGAATTCTTGGAAATGGAAGGACCTGCAACACGTACTCTGTTAACTCTCGTAGGTGTGTATTATACCAAGAAAGCGATGACTATTATATAAGAACTGCCTGTTGGTATAGGTAACACAAAACATGTCAGTTTCTGCTGTTCAGATAAACTTCTTAAGGTTAATTTTCAGAATTTCATGATAAATTATAGTACATACGCAAAGCATATAAATCAAACAGTTAATAAACTTATATTCTATGTGCTGTATTCACCAGTTATACGAGAGCCCAGAAAGAGCGGGAAAAGTTATTACAATATTTTTACATGTACATCCAACATGATCACACCGCTCAATGTTGTTCACTCTAAATAAATAAACATGGACAGAGTGAGGCCACTGCACAATTGAAACATAATAATATAAAATAATTATGGGTATCTATACCACCAATAACAATTAAGAAAAAACAATAAATCAGATAAAATCGAATACTGAAACCTTTCTACAAAAGTAAGCTTAGGTAACCATGTTAACATGTACAGACACTTTGCTCTCACCCTGTATATATCTATCGAATGTAATGTAATAAGTAGTTTATAAGCTATTTAAAAATACACACAACTCGAAAGTACTATTATATTATTACGGGTAGCATAATACAGTTACTATAGATTCGCCCCCTGCTAGTGCAGCGGTATGTCTCCGGATTTATAACGCTAAAATCAGGGGTTCGATTCCCCTCAGTGGGCTGAGTAGACAGCCTTATGGGGCTTTGCTATAATAAACGCAAACAAACAAGCTGTAGATTCATATATCAGATAAGAAGAAGACAAGAATAAATGCACTACAGAAACTAACATGTATATTTATCTTTGAAACCATGAAGAATTTATGGGATTATCCGACAGAAAAAGCTGGTTGCTTGTAAAAATAACACAATTCTCGTACTTATGTTTTAATTTAGACTTTAACTCTTACAATAGTATCTTTTGCTTTTAACTTCACTTACAATTCTTATTTTCGTTTGCATTTAACGTTTCTATTTGTAGTTTTTTTTTAGTCTCATTTTCGGCCCGGCATGGCCAGGCGTGTTAAGGCGTGCGACTCGTAATCTGAGAGTCGCGGATTCACATCCCATCGCGCCAAACATGCTCGCCCTTTCAGCCGTAGGGGCGTTATAATGTTACAATCAATACCACTATTCATTGGTAAAAGAGTATTCCAAGAGTTGGCGGTGGTGATAACTAGCTGCCTTCCCTCTAGTCTTACACTGCTAAATTAGGGAAGGCTAGCACAGATAGCCCTCGAGTAGCTTTGTGCGAAATTCAAAAAACATTAGTCCCATTTTCACATCTTTACTGTTTAGCGTTGTTATAGATTGTCTTTTCTGTTTAATATATTTTTAATGCTGGTTTATTTTTATTTTTCGTGTCATGGTCAGGTGGGTTAAGGCGTTCGACTCGTAATCTGAGGGTCGCGGGTTCAAATCCCCGTCGCACCAAACATACTCGCCCTTTCAGCCGTGGGAGCGTTATAATGTGACAATCAATCCCACTATTCATTGGTAAAAGAGTATCCCAAGAGTTGGCGGTGGGTGGTGATAACTAGCTGCCTTCCCTCTAGTCTTACACTGCTAAATTACTGACGGCTAGCGCAGATAGCCCTCTTGTAGCTTTGCGCGAAATTCAAAACAAACAAACAAACCTTTTTGTGTCTTTTCTCCATATTCTCACACTTCTCTTTCATTATCACCTTCCATGTGTTTTATTTACTGGTGAGAAGTTCACTACTCTGGAATTGTTTGTTTGTTTCAGAAATTCGCGCGAAGCTACGTGAAGTGTCAGGTTTTTATAAGGTCGTATTTTTTACAATAGGTGTTTGTGACATTTTGGCAATAAATTTCAACAATAAACAAATGGCACACTATCCATTTGTTTTAAAATAATACGTATTCAAAACAAGCCAAACAATACCGCATTTGAAATATTGCGTGCAGCATTGTGTTTCTCACCTTAGGAAAGACGTTTAATTATTGAAAAGGGTTCAGAGAAGGGTTAGCAGAATGGTATTTGGGATGAAGATGTTGAAATCTCTCAAATATTTTT
Organism: Tachypleus tridentatus; assembly: GCF_004210375.1. Taxonomy (NCBI): domain Eukaryota; kingdom Metazoa; phylum Arthropoda; class Merostomata; order Xiphosura; family Limulidae; genus Tachypleus; species Tachypleus tridentatus. The sequence goes on along the minus strand of NC_134828.1, from coordinate 71,141,225 downwards.
ATCTTAAAAAACGAATAGTTAGGGGAGATCCAACTGATGTGCTTAAAATTGTAAATGAACTTTACAATGTTGATGCATCATCTTTTTCATACTTAACAATGTTGTTGTTTTGAGTTAAGCACAAAGCTACACAATGGGCTATCTGTATTCTGCCCACCACGGGTATCGAAACTTGGATTTAAGCGTTGTAAGTCCGCAGACATACCGCTGAGCCACTAGGGGCATTTAACTGTGAGAATAATAGAAATACAGGGTAGGAGTCATTTTCAGCTAAGGCAGTTTTATTTTTCGAACAGGATGGTTGACCTTTAGAATGAATTGACTTCGAACATTGTGGAGGCAGTACATTTAAGCGAGTTTAAGATAAATCTTGATAAGTATATAAATGATAAGGACTGGCTTTAAGATTTCTTAGAAATCTATTTATCAATAGTTTTAGTTTAGTTTAGAGGATGGAACAGCCAAGATGGACCAATAGGTCCTATATTATCCTAAAATGTTGTTGTGTTATGTACAAAATTTCGAGTTGTAATAAATAGTTCTCTCATTAAACGTTCACACAGGCTGTTTCATTTGAGAAAGCAGATTGTTCTTTTCTGTCTCTGTTGTTACAATACAAGTTGTAAAACTTACTTCAAATTCACCATTATTACTGTTGGTTACCACGGTTGTATCCAGTGCTTTAAGTAACTGTTTCTTTTTCGTCAAAGTCCAAAAGGTCAGGTTTAGTTACTTTAGAACAACCTGTGACAATACAAGTACTTCTTCCTTATCTCTGTTGTTACAACACAAGCTGTGATACTTTCATTTCAGAAATGGCCTACTGCGGCTAAACGGACAATCATCCAATCTAACTTCACTTTTTTACTTACTTCACTTACTAGCTTTCTGTTTCAGCACGCATTTATAACACGCGACAGCATAATATAAAAAAATCTAGCCCTCTAGTAACAATAATATTAAATGTAACGAGAAGAATTTCGTAGCTTTGAGTAAGATGGTGACAAAAGTGTTACAAAAGCTTACTACAACAGTCAATCTGATTATACAACGTACGACTCATACAAAGTTATGTAACGAAACTTGTTATAACTATCGCTTTTAAACTCTTGGTATGAAAACGTAATGATCATTAAATATTAAATCACTAAAGAAACTAAATAATAACTTTTAAACTGAACAATCTTGTATATTCAACACTGTGCATGGCCATCCTTAATTTTGAACTGATAGACCAGAGAGAAGGTAGGCTAGGTAATTGATAGCAATCACCACTAATTCTTGGGCTGCTGTAATTGTATAGTGGAATTTGATTTCGCTTTTATAATACTTCAATGATCCCGAAGTGGAGTTTATTAATTTGCTACAACAAAATGTGAAACGAGAAACCCAAATTTCATAATTCAGCACATGAACTGCTAGGACATATCCAGACATATCTAAAAGAACTAGATGAGAAGAGACACCAAATAACGCAAGGACCTCCAAAGAGTTAAGTTAGCATAGATGATATAATTAGTGTATCACTTTGCTTTATTGTAAACCAGGATAAGTGAGTTGCATACAAATGAGTGGTAAACACAGAATCTGTAAAGAGGATTCTGTGAGGAATGACAGAGTTGCAGCAAAACAGAGAGAGCTCACAGCTTCTCACCTGATTTAGAGCCACCCGTCAAACCAAATATGGAAGGATGATTGATTTAAGCTAAAATGCAGCCCATAACAACTGAAGTCTGATAAAATAACGAAACTTTATGTGGCAACATGAGTTTTTCCAAGTTCAAAACACATAGAAATAAGGCGCTCTCTTGTGAAAGAGACTTGTTTGATTAATATTTCAAGTAAAATAAAGTGGCCTACACGTATGAGCAACATTGATAGTTGACGAAAAGGTTGTTTAGTCCAAAACCAAATAAGGCAAGCGTTAATCTACCTTTCGCTGTTCAAAATTTTACAAACATAGCCAGTAAAAACAATGGGTCTGTAGGTAGAAAGAAACTTTGGACCTTTCTTTGGTGCTCCCCAGTGGTACAGCGGTATGTAGTAGGAGATTGACGGTATAGCAAATTATAATTTACATTAATTATCTGACTTGTGCTTTTGTGGCTAAGAAGTCAGGGAAATAGGTGGAGGTGCTGTAATAGGGAAAAGCACTCCACTCATACCCGTACAATGAGATGGGATGTATATTTCCATTCCCGTTAAGTCTTGTTCCAAATTACTTTGGAATTAATGGTGGGAGGGATATTTAAAGTAAATTTAATCCAAGATTTCTTCTGGCTTTTACACCTAATCTGTGGGGCATGAGCACAAATCACCTGACAGACGACGTAGTTGGTGAGAGTAAAATAACTGAAAGATATCTGAGGTGTTTTCTGAACTTTTGTGTTCCCAAGTTTTCAGGGGTCTACCATGGGAAAAGACAAAATGAAAATAAACTTAAAATAATTGGTAAGTGTAGTAATTACCTCCAAAAAGTCGTTAACAGGTGGCAGGTGAAAGGTTCTAGTCTGGGATACGAACCAATACCTTACGTTTGGCCGAAGATTTGTTTTGTTTTTGCTATTTATTTTGTTATATTAAAACAGTTCAAACATTGAATCAGTTTGAGAGCGAAATGTTTTTATTAGAACAATATGTTTGTAAGGGTCAATGAACACGAATTGTTAATATATATTTCTGCCCACCTTTATTATGAGAAAAAGGAAAGAAAACATGAGAAAAAATAGTTTTCCTTTAACATTGACTACACAACTGGTTATATTTTTAAAGTTGATTTATTTCGAGTTACTAACAGGAGTGTCAGTCACTTTGTTCTTTGTATCCAAAGGCGTCCCTAGATAAAAAATTGTTTTAACGCAAAGCTGACAATATCGGCAACTGAGTTTGCATCTGGAGTACTAGAACTACAAGTTGTTACGTTTATCACTGAGATATTCATGAACAAGAGAAATAAATTATCTATTTGTCTATAAGATATATACAGAGCTGTTCTGAAAACTGTTCACTCAACGGATTCTTCTAGTCTACTGATAATATTTAATTTTATAATTTCACTTTTACGTGCTTTTCACATTTCTAGAAAGTGTGAACATTTATTAGTGGTCATCACTTAAGATCACATGGCTTTTTGACAAACAGTAAGTTCAGTAACGAATAAAGAAATTTAACTGAAAAAGCTTAAAAGTCTACAATTAGTTGCATTATGTATTATTACCAGCTGAATTCTTGGCGACAGTATCTATACCATTAGGAAACAAAAGTCCATGTGTGTGTTTGTCTATACCTGATGAACCGTTGGGCCAACTGTCATCGAATCTGGATTGTAAACTTAAGGCCCCACAGGAATGGCATACGAGGGGCTGACGTTTGGAGCTGACTCACCTATGTGATCTCTTTAGCCCATATATTTCCCTCGTTCTTCAAATGGTACACCAGTTAGTTTTGTTTTTTTTTGGTTTAATTTTCAACATGAATGGATCTTCATAAATTATTGTCTGTAGGTGCGACTACCGTCTAATTATTATATCAGTAGCTTTATAGGCTGTTTGATTATTGAACTTTGGGCTTAAAAAAAAAAGATTCTTACTGAGAGTCAGTTTATAAACCTATCTGTTACAACGTGCGTGTGATGCTACCATGACCAAAAATTACAAGTTAACACCATGTGAAAAAGCATTTTCGGTTTCTCTGAATAAAGAAAGACCTTCGACACTGTAGATTGCTACAAATACAGATATGTAGAAAAACTAGCTGCGTGGAGCAACGAAAAGAAAGAATTGGAAGAAAGCTTTCTTAGCAGCTGACGACCATGTTCTGAAACGTATGAGTCCACAGAATAGTCGACTATCGTCCATAAATTTCAAAAGCATGACAGAAAACCTCTTGGGTCAATGTTATTGCACGCACCATCCGGTCTCATTTGTGTTCAGCTGGTTTTGTAACAAGATGGTTAAGAAGGAAAGCCTTTTTCATCAATAAAATGAGGCTTAACTGGGCCAAGGAGCATGGTGACTGGACTGAAGTAATGTACAACATTGTGATCTTCGCAGACGAACTAAAATTCAACCAACACGCGTGTGATGGAAAGCACATTTTGCAACGTCAATGTAGAAAATAATTTCATCGTGCATGTTTGAATATAAATATGGGTTAGATGACACGACGAGGCATCTCTGACTAGGGTATAAGTCACCTTTACTTTGTGAAAAGCACTGTCAAACTCGATTCCGTTAAAGTCAACGGTTCGGAACCACTTTGGTGGAGCTGACTAGTGTATATACCAAGATAACTCTACTCTTTGTCATAGGGCTAAAAAGGTTGGCAGTATTCATGAATTCTACACAGTAGACGTGATGTGATGTAAAGAAGAAATTTCACTCTATACGTATTGAAGAAACATCTTAGGTCATTGATTCGAGTGAAGGACTATCTTTGAAAGGACAGGGTAAAGACACTACGTTAACAAGACAACAATCCAGATCTCAATTCTATTGACAACTGTTGGAAGGTATTGGTAACAGAGAAGAAACCGAGAAACACCTTGGATCTGCAGGACGCTATAATCACGAACTCATCCCGTGCTTACATTCACTCCATCATGCACTCTACGCTACAGCGATGTCAAACAGTTATCAAGCAGAAGAAGCCCAATCATGTGCTACAACAAAAATAGATTTTGTGACTACATTTTGTCAATCAAAGAAGTGGCGTTAGCTTTAACTATATGTTTTCTTACCCAAATAATATTTTCGTAATTGCCAAGTATTTGTTGATCATCTGCAGTAATGCGTTTGTCAAGATTGGCTTGTTAATAAAGATGCATATATTTGTTCGGATGACTAAATATGATTCAGCTCACATTATACAATGTCCATTATTGACGTACATTAGTTCTGACACTTCCACAACGCACAGTCTCATAAAACAGTACAGGAAACATAAAAAAGCGTGAAAGAAAACGGGTGATGCAATATTTCTTCCACCAATGTATGTTTGATAAAAATTATTTTTACTCAACAATGTTATCGTAGATGGGTGGATTTATGAATTAATGTTTATTTCTTGTAAAATTATAAGTAAATAAAAATAACACTGAAGGTGTAAGTACAGCTGACTTATCATATTATCTGTACGTACAACTTAACCTTGAAACATAATTCCAAACGGAATTACTTCACATTCAAACATGCATTTTGTTTATGCACTAAGAAGAAAGATGTAGCATACCGCATAAACTCAAAACATACCACATAAACTCAAAATGAAAAGTAAAAACGCCTAAGTATACACAGTAGAGGAGATGTAATAAATAATACATCCCAAGAATAAATAAATTTTGTGTGTTTGTTTAGTAAAACTACATTGGGTTATCTGATGAGTCTACAGCGGAGAATCAGACCTCTGATTTTAGCGTTAAGTCCTTAAATTTACCACTGTCCTATCATGAGACAAATACATTTGAAACGAAAGTTATTGCCCATCTAGTGAATTTGTATCAGGCAATTACGACAATAAACAAAACCTGTTACCAAAAGTGCAATACGCTGTTATGCATATTTCACCTTGAGGTGTAACAATCATATACGATACGATGCCAGTGAACAAAAACCAATATACGAGCAAACTGAATAAAGACTTTAGAAGAAAGTATTATGTATCTCATATCTACACCACTCTTCCCTTATTGCACATATAGAAAGATTTTAATACGTTATCTATAAAGCTGAGGCACAAAATAGGTTATCAAGCATTTCACATAAGACACCCTCATCTGTGTAGAACAAACAATACGCATCACGTAAAACACATGATAGTATTAATATATCAACCATTAAGTAGCAAATTATATTGTTACATGGACACTCGAATAAAACCGGTCATCATCCACAAACACAAAGAGACAGTTGTAAAAAGCTGATTCTGACTTATCAGAATCGTAGGACACCTTTACTGAAACTGCATCAGATGTTCACAGCTGTAATTGGATGTTATTATGGCATACATAAACCAATTATCCAGGGAGATATTCTGTAAACACAAAAACACAAAAACACACACAAAATGGTATCAATAACATATTAATTAGAACAAGGATACGTGGAACAATACAGCTTTTATACATTAGATGCACTTCACCCTACAAGTCGATTACAGTTGCAAACTCGGAGAGAATTTGGAACCACATCCAACTCTGTTCTCATACTGGCAAGACACATGTGGAAGTGTGGTTTCAAAAGACGAGATATTGGAGAACAAATCGATTTCCACATCTTGTGGAATTGTGCTATTAATATCACACACCATCAGAACCTTACATCAGCGTAATGAATAATAAGACCGTTTTCACTGCGCTAAACTGATCGACATATTCCTTGAAGATGGGATTGACCGAATGCAGTTTTCTTCATGTTCACAAGGCTTCAATCCAATCAAGAATGTACAAGAGTATTTTGTCACATCCTTCTAAAGTAACGCCTCAGATGTGAAAGCAGCACTTTCAGAGATATATCCGAGGATACCTTAGGACTACGCCATCACGTTATATCGGTACTAGATTTACTTGTGGTCAAATTTCATATTAAAATGATATAACTTTATATATAAATGTAAAATCACCTTTATTGTTTATTTATTTAAAGCCACACAAATGATTATCAGGTGTTTGGTTTGAGAAAAAATGAGTCTGGTTCGCGCAAAGCTACGTGAATATTATCTGCGCTAGCCGTCCCTAATGAAAGACTAAAGAGAATGCAACTATTCAATTCATCACCACTCACCGCCAATTCTTGGACTACATTGGACTACATCTTGGACGATCATTGAGATTGATCGTCGCGTTATAACGTTTTAAGATTGAAAGGGCGAGTATGTTTGTTGAGATCGGCATATTTCGAGTCGCGAACCCCAAGCACCTCCTCATGTAAGCCCCAAAACAATGAGATAAAAAGACGAATGGCGATCTTATAACAGTTGTTTTGTCTAGTGGTGGATAAAATATTACAATGCTCCAAACTTTTAAGGATATATTCCAATTATACTTTAACTGTTGGCTGCAGTGTGAATATAAGTAATTACACATACACAATAAAGAGTGAACCCACTTGCCTAGGGTGTTTCATTACTCCATTTTGCTGTGGTCTTTTAATTAAAACGCCTCCCAGCGGCACAGTGGTATTATTTGCGAACTGATGCTGTTAGAAATTCGGTTTCGATACCGTGGTGGGCAGAGCGCATATAGCCTTTTGTGTAGCTTAATAACAAACAAACTTAATTTAAAAGAAATTATAATATTTATTGTATGAAAGACAATAGTTTAATAAATCTTGCATGTTTGATTTTAATCTCGGATAGAAGAAGATAAATAGGACTTTAAAAAGTATAATACACATAATGAACAAATTAATTTTTATTATGATGTTATTATTACATTTTACAATATTGGATTAAATAACCCCAATAATCGAAATCAATCGGATTTGAAATATGTATTTTTTAACCCGATTTAATAGTGTTGTTTGTTTGCTTTGAATTTAGCACAAAGCTATACGAGAGCTATCTGCGCTAGCCGTCCCTAATTTAGCAGTGTAAGACTAGAGAGGTGGCAGATCGCCATCACCATCTACCGCCCACTCTTGAGCTACTCTTTTACCAATGAATAGTGGGATTGGTCGTCACTGTATAACGCCACCACGACTGAAAGGACGAGAATGTTTGGTGTGACGAGGATTCGAACCCGCGATCCTCAGATTACGAGTTGAGTGCCTCAATCACCTGGCCGTTAATTGTGTTGGCTGAAGTGTATTTAACGTCTCTCTGTGTGAATACGTATACATATAACACACCTTTCGAACTCTTGAGTTTGATTTCTTTTGAATTCCGCGTGAAACTATACAAGGGTTATCTGAACTAACTGTCCCTAATTAAGCAGTGAGAGACAAGATGGAAGGCAGCTAGTCATCACCAAATACCACCAGCTTTTGGGCTACCATTTTACAAACGAATAGTGGGATTGACCAATGCCTCCACGACGAGCATGTTTAGTGAGACAGAGATTCGAATCCATGACTCTCGGGCTGAGAGTCAAGCGCTCTAACCACATCGCCATGTCGAACTCTTGAGCTCCGAAATGAAATCTGTTATCAAAGGTATACCTTGTCTCTAAACGTAGGTGAGTAGAAATAAAGGATTAACAACTTTACTTATTGTTTGTCAATGACTTCTATTCATGTAGGTCATGTGAAACTGACAACATATTACGAAATGTTCCAAGAATGTATATATATAAATGAAACAAAAGAAAAAACAATCTTGTTGAATAACGACAATTAAAAAAGAGGGGTAGTTCTCCACTTACCGTGAAACGCCCAGCCATGAGAACAGGTGTTACAAATCCGCTGATAAAGTGTGCCTGGATTGAAAGCATCACATGAACAGTTGACCATTGTGCATCGAATTGGCTGAATGAGGAAAAAAAGTCAATTTAAGTTTATATTACGTGGCGTTAGTTTATTAACCAATCCCAAAATAATATGTAACTAGTTTCTACTAAAACAGCAGAGAAAACATACAATGCGTCACGTTAGTTTAGCAATTATTCCTACCCAAAACAATAAATATACACACAGAATCATGTATACCGGAATTCTCTGTTAATGTTCAAAACTTTCACATTATATAATTATTATTCCTAATTCGTAATAAATTGTTTTTTTTTCTTAGAATGGCTATTAACTCTTTGAAACTAAGCCTCCTCGTCCGAACTTTTATAATCTGATGTAAAGTTTTGATTCTATTGGAAATTATCTTACATTAATAATGATTAATCTATGTAAATACAATTTATATTATGAAAAATGTTTAGAATAGGTTGTTGTCTTGACAAATCCATAAAAGTTTAATTGTAGTATAACATCTAAAAGTTTTCATGCCTTTCTTCATCCAAACATAATTGATGTGATCCAAATTCAACAGTTTGTGGCCATAGAATTGGATGATTTACCCACAACTAATGCTAATAAATCACCACTTGCATCACAGAGAGCAGTTACATGAAATTTTAAGTAGAATCACTGTCTGTACCAAACAAAGGTATGAAGGATAGCTAAGCTTTTTGAATTAGAAACATTAATAAATATTCACAAACTGGTTTAATCACTACGTGAAATGATTGAATGACACACATTTGGTCACTTTTGTGGTCTCCAGGCATGTTATGGAGAGTAGTGATTTTTCACTTCTGCAATTAATCCAGTTAAAATTAAATTACTATTAAACTATTATTAAACGTACTAACAGCATATCAGGTATTAATGAAAATTACGATAATAAAAAGTTTTGATTATTACTGTTTCAATAAAGGAAATTATTTTATGACCATCAAGAAATTCTTTCACACCTTCTAACCAATCATATAATAAAACAAACAACTAACAGATACCAAAGATAGTGTTACTGGCTTAAATCTAAAAAAGTAAGCTATGTAGTGTAAACAGATGAATATTGACATTCTATAATAGTGCTGACATGTGCAAGGAAGTGGAACGCATAATAACTTACAGTGTTTACCGCCTAAAATAGTCTAAGTAAAATCAGGTAATATTCAAGTGTAACTTTGCATCCAGTGGTATAGTAGGTGTGGAGACGAAGGATATGCTTGATATAGGAGTGATATCTACTGCAGTATACATATTTATAACAAAAAAGGCTTATCGCCAACTTTCTCCAGTTTCATGATCCGCTAACAAAAGTAAAACTAATGACGTTTGTTTATACCAAAAATAGATGGTGCTTTAGACAGAGACATGCTGAAGGCTGATTATAGCTTTTTACTTACAGTTTTTACACTGAGAAATGATATACTTTAAACAGGTACGACGTTTCGATTGTCAATGCGATCATTCTCAAGTATAAGATTGATATATCTTATCTGTTTAAAAACAACGACATTCTTCCTTACTGTAATAGCTATAAATTGTAACAAAAACATTTGTTTTAAGCACAAAGATACACAAATAACTTTCTATGCTCCTCAGGGTTATCGAAACCTAAACTTTAGCATTATAAGCTCCCAGACTCACCACTAAGCCACCAAAAGGCAACAGTTTTAATGTAACGCCGTTTTAATGATGTGATAATTGATGTCACGAGATCACCCAGAGTGATTATTCCGAAAATTGTTTTGAGAAAATTTGTACCCCTGATGGATCAGCGACAAGTTTACAAACATACAAAAATGGAATCTGGAATTTGAAATTCTACGCTGAAATAATCAATCATACGAGTAAATAACTTTATAGAAGTTGTGCTCAGTTTATATTTCATTGTACCTTAACATAGACGTAATCGAAATATTGGTATGAAATAACTATTTCTATATTGAAGTTTAAAGTTGTTGCCTTTAATAAAAGTGCTGGACTGTGGGTGAAACTGAAACTTGATAAATAATGAAACAAATAAACACACGATTTTCCATATAACATCCTTGGATGATGAAGGATGTTTATTTTATTCGCAACGTTCTGCCACATTTACTTAGCATCATTAGGTAAACAACAAAAACTGAGGCTAAAAAATTAATTTTAAAAGAAAAGTCATTTGAAAATGTGTAACAATAGTTATATACAAGCATATCACTAAGCAATCGCAAACTTAATAAAGTAATTTATTAGTGAAGTAAACCAGACACCGAAACATAAAAGTCACGATGTAAATAAAATGTTGTTTACAAATTATTTCTAAATACTCTTATTAAGACCCTCCTCCCCTGGTTGCGAAAACCGACACAAGTTTAGTAAAAAGGTTAGAGCCGAAAAACGGATTGGAGGAGACAAACTAGGTAACAGTAATCCAATAATTCAATCTAAGTAAGCTTTTTCTTCTGATTGAAAAAATATACAAAAATATACTCATAAGTGAAATCTGTAAAATTCATTGCCAGGAACATAAACATAAATAAAGGAGACTGTGGCGTTTGTTGATGCAACTTACCTTTGGAGTCGACCCGACATGGCTAGGTGGGTTAAGGCGTTCGACTCGTAATCTGAAGGTCGCAAGTTCGAATTCCCATTACACCAAACATGCTCGTCCTTTCAGCTATGTGACGATCAATCCCACTATTCTTTGGTAAAAAAAGTAGCCCAAGAGTTGGCGGTGGGTGGTGATGACTAGCTGCCTTCCCTCTATTCTTACACTGCAAAATTAGGGACGGCTGGCACAAACAGCCCTCGTGTAGCTTTGCGCGAAATTCAAAAACAAAAAACAACAAACCTTTGGATTCATGCTTGAATAAAACAAATCATATCAACTGGAACCAAAAAATGATGCTGAAAGTGGAGAAAGAATATTAATGAGAAGGGCAAGTGGTGTGAAAGGTCAAAATTGAATTAGATTAGAATAAAGCAAGGTGTATGATACTGATTCGGGAAAAGATGGAAACGATGAACCCTCTAAAACCATTACTGCTATATACAGCTGTATCTTTTTCCATACTTAATGAATTTCAAATCTGAAAAAAAAGGTTATAGATAGTGAAGTGAAGTAGATTATTTCTACCACTCCTGGGACATAATATTTCAAACTTTAGCGTGATTCCTAAAGATGTTGGGTTTTCGTAACCGGGCTCTTAAATGACAAAAATAGTCTTCCAAATAATTACCGCTGAAATAAAATATATTCCCCCAAAATAGGTTTTGAAAACAACTCATTACCTCTTTATTGTAAGCTTAAGGTGGGTAATTTATACTTAATGTTTTTTTCATGTAACGGAAACCATGAAAACACAGAAATGTTTTGGTTTAGTTTGAACATTTTGCAGTGCGCTATTTGCTATATGGAATTAGTATTGCGTAAACAAGACCAATAGGTTTTCTCACCCGTAACTCAGATTATCGATTACTTTTTCCCAGTGTTTGATGATGCAGTGCGCAGGTGTGTTTATGATGCAAGTTAGCAGTATAGCATTCAATTATTAAGGTCAGCCAGTATTATTATACATAATATGGATATTTAACTACTTTCTGACACTGTCATCTTGCATAAAAATCGGTTCGTAATAATTGCGAATAAAATAAACATCCTTCATCATCCAAGAATGTTATATGGAAAATCGTGTGTTTATTTGTTTCATTATTTATCAGGTTTCAGTTCCACCCACAGTCCAGCACTTTTATTAAAGGAAACAACTTTAAACTTCAATATAGAAATAGTTATTTCATACCAATATTTCGATTAACGTAGAACAATCCAGAAAAAGATACCTAATATTTAACACAAAACATATCAATAAAAATACTAGAATCAAAGATTTGTACAATCAAGACCTTTAAAGATAATGTCATAAATCATCGCATTGTGGAATAAAAGACATCTTCCAAACATTTCGTTAGATACAGAAATGCTTTTAAGGTCGTTTTCAAAACCAGTAATTTTAGTAACCAAACATATAAGTGTAAAAATTTTGTATTGTTGATATTTAGTAAAATATTGGGCATAAAGTGTCTACTAATCGTATTATCATGTCAAATATATAAAAATTCCACAGATACTTTACTAGATATAGAAATGTTAACACACTGGATAACAGTGCCATTTTAATAATCAATGACGTGCACAGTTATTCATAACGATTTCGTTTCAATTTCACGCGAAGCTACTCCAAGGCTATCTGTGCTAGTCGTTCCTAATTTAGTAGTGTAAGGCTAGAGGGAAGGCAGCTAGTCATCACCACCCATCGCCACCTCTTGGGCTACTCTTTTACCAAAGAATAGTGGGATTGATCGTCACATTATAACGTACCCATGGCTGAAAGGGCGAGCTTTTTTGGTATGACGGGGTTGAATACCCACGACCCTCGGATGGCGAGACGAGTGCCTTAACCACCTAGCTATGTCGGGCCTCTTCATAACGATCCCCGTAATAATATACATTAGCTTGTCAGGTTTCCCGCGTCTTTAGTTGGAATTAATGGTTTTTACCTTTCATATTATGTCTGATCTTGAAAAATTAGACAAACTAACATGGTTAAAATAAAAGCATTAACACTATTTCTATTCACCAGATGGCACTTTAAATCCGTTAATAATGTGCAACATAAAATTTTGTTGAGAAAAAAGAATACTTAAGAATCAAGCAACAACTGTTTGAAACAAAAAGACAAGTAACTGTTTAATAGCCGTGAAGCATTGGAAGTCAATATATCTAATGTATGTACAAAAATAACTTTAAGCAGTAGAATTTTTTTTTCATCAAGGATTTTAACTTAAAAGTGTGTGATGTAACATTTCAGGTGCGTCTTTTGTCTTGCATAACTTCAAGTAATAACCGCGGAGACCTTACTTCAGTGCCCCGTCAGTGACACAGCGGTAAGTTTGTGGACTTACAACGCAAGAAACCGGCTTTCGATACCCGTGAAGAGTTATTTATATGTGGAAAATAAAAACGCGAATGCAATTGGTGCCCTTTCAGCCTGAAAGTAAAAATGTTTAATATGTAGCTTGACTATTATTCATCGTTGGCTTGATATAAACAAAACCATTATTTAATTTCTTTCTTACAACTTCTTTTTTAACTGAATTGGAATAGTTTATGAGAAAGATGGTATAGTTAATTACAGTAAATGTCTGAAACATGCGGTTAAAAGTGCAGTAAAAATTTGGTTTAAGTTTATGATTTTTTCATCGCGTTATTTCCGAATGGCATTTTCGAGAAGAAATAATAATAATCAAACACGTCATAAAACGAGAAAGTGTTCGTACAGGAATTAGCCAAATTTGTTTAAGGAGTTAAGTTACGTTTACGTTAGAAAGTTTATGCGAGTGCAAAATTTATGGAAAAAAAATATCGGTAAAACAGTTTCCAGAAGATTATTGTTTAAATAAATTTCGAGTGTAAAACATTTGTGAGATAAACGGAAATTATTTATTTTCACAGTATTATGGAAATCTCGAAAATGACGAATTGCAAAAGTTATACGAAATGTGTGCTGAAAAAAAGCACAGTTTAGGTGGTATATTCAAGTTTAGGATAGAATTTGTGCTTTATTCAAGTCTGTCATTGCCATGGATGCACACACACGTTTTCCTCTAGACCATTGACATGTGAGTTAGGAATTTTATATCACTGTAGAGAAAGGGTATTCCCCTTCAAAGGTTCGAAAGGTTACCAGTTTCAAGTTTCAGATAAGTCATGAAATAGCAAAACACGAGCCATTTTGTTTTTACTTGTGTATCTAAAAATAAATTTAGCATAGAGATAGTTGTTTATCTAGAAATGTTACAAAAATATTGTTTTAAAATCTACTTGCAATGGATGTAGGTCGTTTTAACAGCGTTAAGATATTTCTAGAAAGATGTCCACGTTTGACGTTATATAAATCATAGATGCTTTTAGTATTGTTTGTTTTTTAATTTCGCGCAAAGTTACAAGAGGCCTATCTGCGCTAGCCGTATCCAATTTATGAGTGTAAGACTAGAGGGAAGGCAGCTAGTCATCACCACCCACCGCCAACTGTTGGGCTACTCTTGTATCAACGAATATTGGGATTGATGGTAACATTATAATGCCCCCACGGCTGAAAGGACGAGCATGTTTGGTTCGACGGGGATTCGAACGTGCGACCATGGGGGTGACGAAAAATATGTAGACAGGAGAAAACAAACGAGCTATTGGCCGGCATAGCCAGGTGGGTTAAGGCACTCGACTTGTAATATAAGGGTCGCAGGTTCGAATCCACTTCACACCAAACATGCTCGCTCTTTCAGCTGTGGGGACGTTATAATGTGACAGTCAATCCAACTATTCGTTGGTAAAAGAGTAGCCCAAGAGTTGGCGGTGGGTGGTGGTGACTAGCTGCCTTCCCTCTAGTCTTACACTGTTAAATTAGGGACGACTAGCGCAGATAGCCCTCGTGTAGCTTTGCGAGAAATTCGAAACAAAACGAAAAATAAATGAGCTGGTGGATCATGTGTTAATAACTAATTAAGCATGTAAAATTAAACGAAGAACGGGTAATCTGAGTTATTTTTACAAATTAACGTTTGTTTTCATATAACTGTATTTCCTTTACTTCAGACTCAAACAGGTTTTACATACATAAAAAGGAGCCAGACCAAAGTGCTGTTTGTAATGTGAGTACTCCTCGCGATGTCCAGGTAAATTTAAGGGCTTGTCCACGTTATTGGATAACGCAAAATGATTACAACACACGACAGAAAGCCGATCAAGAAATCAGATGACAGAGAAGTGAATATGAGACTCATGAAAGGAAATTGATCAGAAAACTCGGTAAGAAAAACCCGATAATCAGTCTTAACTAACATATTTAATGAAGGATAACTATCTTTGAGCAGGACTATTGAAAGAAATTTAAATTATAAAATCTAAGAATCAATCATGATTAATTAACAGAGTACCATAAAAGAAACTGAGGATGCTAACTAGTTAATACTTTAGGTTACAAAACAAGCTAGCCCTCTCAGTGGCACAGCGGTATATCCGTGGACTCCGACCACTAAAAACCGGGTTTCGATACCCATTGTATAGCTTTGTGCTTAATTCCAAACAATCAATCAAAATATGCTAACATGAAATGGCTGTTAAGGAAAAACAGAGTTCTTAAAAAAAATCATTTATTATGTCTGAGCATATTTCGAGCAAGTACGGTGTTCTTCCTCGGGTTATAAACTAGTAGCACGGGCAGAAGATATTGAAATTTTGAAACGTTGGTACTGATATATATACTTAATATAAACATTATGATGTAAAGCTTCAGCGTAACTCATATTATTTGCTGCTTTAAAAATATTATAAGGGTACCGACATTTAAAAAGTTAATTACGAAATTAAATTATGTGCGGTTTGTTTATTTTTTGCAATTCGCGCAAACATGCTGGAGAGCTATCTGCGCTAACCATTCCTAATTTAGATATGATTAACTATTTCTGTAGCATTTGAGTATATTATATATATTACATTTCAGGACGTAAAAGCTCTTGACATTAAATGAAAAGAATGAAAATTCGTTGCATACTTTACTTTCAAACAACTTTAGAATTACATACCAGAGAAAAGTAAGGTACTGTTGTAATTTTAATTGGCTCAGCGGCAACTCTGAAAACTATTTAATGTAAGAGAGAAAAAAATAAGAAAGTGAGTAAGACAAAGATAGACCGTGGTGTAGCTTTGTGCCTAAAAACAGACAAATAAACAAACAATGTGTTTGTTATCGATCGACTAGCGAGAAAATATTTGAAGTAAGTAACTTTCTTCTTTTCAGAATTTCTGTTGAAACGTTGTTCGTGAAGTCAGGGCTACTAATGAACGTAGCCTATAAACAACAATGTTGAAAAAAAGAAACTAAGTGCACGTTATTTTTAGTGAATAATCCAAAAGAACTTGCCCAACAATATATATTTTATAATAGCATAATAATAGGTTCAAGTTTCATTGGAAGCTACTGAGTATAACATATTTATAAAGCGTGTGCTTTAAAAATAAAAATAATGAGATAAAGGGTGTAGCTTTAAACTTGGTGTATCACATATATCTACGTCAGGGGTATATTTATAACAGATATGAAGAAAGCCATTTTATATTTTTGATACATTCCGTACGTTTTCATGATTTGTGATGTCTTCCATCACTTTCTAGAGACATTTTTCTTTTGTGTAAAAGAAACATTGTATAAAAAGGAATGTCAATATATATTGAAATACAGCTAAACCAAACCTTTAAAGCATATGATAATTGAAAGTTAGGTTTAATATTTAAATAAGTGAGATTACAAGTCGCTTAAAACCTTTTCCACTAAAATATTTAACGAAATTCACCTTATCAAGGAACGTTAGAGTCTAACTTTAAATATAGCAAATTTCAAAGTCAAAACGTTTCGCACAAGATTACGATGCGTTTTATAAGTTTTTATGCAAATAACATGTGAAACTAGAGTAACAAATTGCACGTTTATGCATAACTTACACATAATTTCATATGTGATTATAAACATATTCATAATTTTAATGTCGCCGGTTTCGACATTAAAATAAGGTTTCACATCCTTGTGAAATAACAGTTTAAACTACTGAGAGTCTGGCATGGCCAAAACATGTTTCTCCTATCAGCCGTTGGGGCGTATTACACCGATGGTCTATTCTACTATTCGTTGGTAAAAGAGCAGCCCAAGAATTAGCGGTGGGTGGTAATGAATAGCTGCCTTTCCTCTAGCCCTACACTGCTAAACTAGGGACGGTTAGCGTAGATAGCCCTCGTGTAGTTTTTCGTAAAATTAAAAGAACAAACAAATTACTAAGGAAATGTTTAGAAATATGTATAAGATCTAATATCAGCGGTGAGTATAAATAATTACCACCAACAAAATTTGTTTAATTAGTTTAAGTTTGATTTCTCACGTTTCCTAGGCAGACATTGTACTTGGACCACTGTTATACTGATACCTGCAGTCCTACAGAAAAAAAAATCATAAAAATGCCACAATTTTTAAAGGTTTAAAGACTACAGAATTACGTTTCAATCATTTACAAAATGAGCAAATATTCAACAGTTAAAAACATAGTTCACTGATGTCGGATATGAAGGAATGAGGTATGTAATATTACATTAATTGTGAAAATTCTTAAAAACGAGTGAGAACTAACATTCCCGCGTTAATACAAAATACGACAGCTATGAAAAGGCCAACATGAGAACCTCAATTATACTATTTTGATTCTCCCAAGAAATACCACTCGTTTACAAAGGTCAGATACTGACTGTATTACTTACAGATAGTTTCTGTAAGTAATACTCAGTACTTATCCATACAATACCAGTTCAGATATGAATGTAAAAATAAAAAATACCTGAAAATATTTCAATAATTTAATGACATTCATATTTTTAATAGATTCAAGTCCTCACCCTTTTCTAAATTAAACCTATAATTTCACGCTTGTAAATCGTAAGCGCACATAAGAAGGGAAACACAAATATTAGAACATTATTCGCATATAAGTGTTATTTTTCTTATGGTAATAGAAAGTTGGCACAGTTAACTTAATACAGAAGTCAAGCTGCTCTAAACTGAACACTAGTTGAATAAAACTAGACTTGACAAAAAACAAATTTTGTATCCATGATTGTCAGTTTATTATAAGCATTCAAAGTTTACCATGTACAAAGTAAACAACATGACCAACAAAAACTATCCAATGTGTATGAATATAATAAAAACAAGGAATAAACAACCACTATTGCAAACAAGGTTTGTAGCTACTGCGAACAAACGACTGTAATTATATACAATAAATTTAGAAAGTATATTATAATTAATAAGTTATCGATGCTCGAATGTCTTGTGTCAATTATTATTTAAAAATGTGTTTTATATACCACGTATATAACTTATTATCTATCGTCTTATAAGTACCTGTGTATACACATCTCGTATACAAGATAGAGTATTATCACCTCATCACACATTGGCTTGTTAAAAAGTTCGAAGAGAAAGCACATTGTGCAGCTGTGCGTTTACGCGAAACAAAAAAGAGAAAGCAAACAAAACAGTCAATAGGACAAGTACACAGCAAAATTAAAAACAAAAGCAGATGAAATATCTGAGGAAACTTCGAAACAATATATATTTAACACTATAAATATGGTTGAGCGATGCTAAGGAGTAATCAAAAACATAGAATTTTAGCTTACATACTATACATGATTTGTGAAAACTAAGCACTGTATTTGTGTAATAAATGTTAAGTTTTACACGTGTACGGACGAGATACAAGGATAAAAAAACCGTTGTTAAAAACTTAAGTAAAATAGAAAGTGTATTAATGAATTTTCTCTACAAGGAGATTCTTGAGCACTCATAATAAGTTAAACATGTTGTTGTTTTTTATCTGAAACCTTATTTTGATATGTTCTCCAAACAACATAAAATATTACTGACAAAAGTGTATGCCAATATGTGCTGTTAGAGAGCTCTCTTGGAGAAATATATATTCAAAAGCGGCTGGTATGGGTTGAGAAAATTTTATGTAGAAAAGCGAACAATGTTTCGACCGTCTTCAGTCAGCGTCAGGTTTATATAAAAAGAAAGAGGTAACTGACCAATAGTTGACCACAAACGTAGTTAATTTCAACGTATAAACAAACAAAAGCGCGTATCAAAATCCTTTTCTGGAAAAAACCTACCAATCAAAGCAAGGGTTTGGGGGATTATTTCCCTCCATATCTTTTATTCAATATAACTACCAGTGCTCTGCAGAACATCGAAATTACACACTCGTATTTTCGTATTTTTAACGTAAAACATATATCATTGGTCTATCTATGCCTAGCAATCTATCGAAATATACCAATAATTATTGCCATAATAATAAGAGCAAATTAATTTTGATAACCTTAATTTAGTGTACTTATCACGGAGTGAAACAAGTTGCTGGAATTATACATTTCATATTTATTTGTAATCAACAGTGTTAAGCAGTACCTAAAGTTTATAAACACAGACAATTAGAATAAATCGATATGTAAACTCAAAGAGAATCACCAGTTTTGAAAAAAAAATCAGATTAATAGTGGTAGAGAGCGTCAATTACAAAACAACATACGTTGTACAGTCGTTAAACTGTGGTCTTATGCAAAGAGAATCTGTAGAACACAATGAAAAATGGATATTCATTTTCTACCTAAAATAGCTCATTTATAAGGTTACAATTTCCCTAGCCTTTACTTTAAATTTAATTTTAATTTAATATTTCTGTAAGAATGATTAGTATTTCTGCCATAGTGCTGAGCTACATAACGAGCGATCCAAGGTCCAAGCCACGATGTACCTATGAACATCCTCCGCATTTTGAAATGTAAAGTTTTATAGATGTGACATTCAATACCACAATTCAGTTATGAGAAAATGTACGAATGTAGAGGTCGCTGACTTGTTCCTCTCCCTCTAGTCGACGGTCAGCTATTTCTGAATCTTAGATATTTCTGACTTGTTTGGTTAGTTCATATGTCCAATAAGATGATGCGCAAATTCAAAACATTAAATGAAGTTTGTTTGTTTTGAAACAAAGCTACACGAGGGTTATCTACGCTAGCTACTCTTGAGCTACTGTTTTACCAACGAAAAGTGGGATTGACTAACACATTATAACGCCCTCACGGCTGAAAGATCGAGCATGTTTGGCTTGACGAGAATTCGAACATGCGACCCTCGGATTACGAGTCGAATGCCTTAACCCACCTGGCCTTGCCGGGCCTGCTTTTAGTAAAATAGGGTTCAGACTTAATAATTTATTTTCAGAAAGGAAACATTTATAACGTTGTTCCCAAGACAGTTGCAGGGATGACAAAGGCTTTTGGCGTTACAAGCCTCGCAGACGTGCTTATAGGCCACCATGGAGGGAGGAGGTGTGGGTATTTGGCGGTCTGTAACCTGTCGATTTCGATGTATACCAAAGACGGTCAAACGGATCCGGATCTGATTACGGCGACACCTTAATTCGCTGGAACATGCTTGAGCTGAGTTGGAAATTATTTTCACTTTTATATAAACATAGTCGAACTTAAACAGACTTCTTTATCTTCGTTACCCGGGCGTAATCGGGCCAGATTCAAAACTCTTATCCGAACTCTTTCTCCAATATAAGACGTGCTACATTCAATGTAAACACCTCAAAACTATTAACAGACGTTCAGTGTTCTGCTTGAAACAGATAGTTCAATAAATAAACTATCCATACTTTTAAAAGTGGTGCAAATATACGTTTTTCTGAGAAAACTCAAAATCACTTTTTTACAGCATATCTGACTGACGAAACCGTGTCCAAGAAAACCATGACTAATAAATCTGAACTACATACTGAAGTTAAAGAATGACTCAGGCTCAGCTCTAAGTTAAATTTCAAAATCTCAGTGCACTACCCTGCAGTGCAATAAAGTGAACTGTCTTACAGAAATGTGTTTACAATCTAAAGATGGATGTCTTCCTTCCATTGTTGTTTACTTACTGTCAACATGAGCACGTTGATGAAACCAGAAAAATCCTAGACACAATAAGAGAAGCTTATGGTGATTGTCTTTACAAACAACATCATGAAAAAAGTGCAGTTGAAAATATTATTTTTCTAACTAGTCATGGCTTGATAACTTCTGACGTGAATCCACCATTCTCTGTAAATTTTCTTAACAAAAACACCAAATACACTGATAGGAAATGTAAAGAAGTTCTCATCTCACAACTACAACAACAGATGAACAGTGATAGGTCATTATACTGATAATTATAACAATAATAACTTTTTAAAGTCTTAATTTGTTCTGATAAAAGTTAAGAGAAAACAAACTTTACACTCCAGATAAATATAAAATAATATATTTTTATTTAAGCCAACGTTTCGTCTTTACAAATTATTCAAGGTTAATATACATAACTGTTTTGAAAGACAGCAAAAAATCTTAATTTCTGTTATTTCATTGTTTTCAATAGGAATTTTTGGTTACAGTAGGTAACAAAATATATTTTTAACAATATTGTTTCTTCAACAATAATCTTTATTACGTATAATGTCAGTCACTGAAGTTTGTACTGCCAATTACGGTTTGTGTTTTAAAGAAACGCTTCTAAAAATCTGTTAAACGAAACAATGAAAAACTAATTAAACAAAATAATGATATTTGGTGTTATAATGATGATGATGTTATAATATTTGGTGTGAAAAGGTCGTTTATTACAAGAATTAAAATGCATTTCACACTCTTCCAATTTCCTTTTATTTTCAGTGAAGTGTAGTACTTATTGTTACACTCTCTAAATGTAACTTCAGGTAATTTTTACTTATTTTACAAAAATCTTTTGATACTCTTAATGTGTGTTTTTATTTTAAAACCACACAGTAAAGAAAACTGCAGAACGCGGAAAAATAATGAGAAAAATTGGGTTCAAAATAAGTGAAAACACACGTCTGTGACTAAACCTTTATATTAATTTTTTGGCCATGCATGGCCAGTTGGTCAAGGCAATCTACTCACAATCTGAGGGTCGCGGGATCGAATCCCCGTGACACCAAACATGCTCGTCCTTTCAGTCGTGGGAATGTTATATAGGTCGGTCAATCCCACTATCCGTTGGTAAAAGAGTAGTGGTGGGTGGTGATGACTAGTTGCCTTTTCTCTAGCCTTACACTTCTAAATTATGGACGGCTAGTGCAGATAGGCCTCAAGTAGCTTTGCGCGAAATTCATAAACAAACAAATGAACAATATTAATTTTTCAACCTTTCGGGCAAAAGGCCTTCGTCAGCACATTTAAACCAAATTATGAAGTAAAACTGCCTGACGAAGAGGTTTTGCCTCAAAGTTGAAAATTAATATAAAGCTTTTTTAATACACGTGTGTTTTTATTTACATTGAACACTTGTTTTCAAGATTTAATTAATTCTTTCTCCAGTGCTTAGTATTAGAAGATTTACAAAATTGTATTAATTTATCATTTTGCAAAAATGTATTTGATGGAATGAAGTGATTTCATTCGACCAGTCCTCTGCTGGGACAGCATTAAGTCTACAGATTTACAACGCTAATATCAGGGGTTCGATTCCCCTCGATGGATACAGCATAGTCCGATGTGGCTTTGTTATAAGAAAAACACATGCACATACTTCATCCTTGGCCAGACGAAGTGGGTTTTTTTTTCCCTTTTAGACCAATGTTCCGAAACAATAAAAAAGTAAACTAGGTCATTTTATAAATATAATTTCTCTACTGTTTTATTTACCTATCTGTCAATCTGCCATCTGGCTATCTTTGGAACCACCCCACCGCCCCCAGTAATCGATAAGATTAAGGCCTTATAACTGCGGTAGACATGGTGCAGATAGTTTATTGTTTGGAATTGTTCTAAGAAAAAAACAACAGAAGGAACGATTATGTGTTTATCTCAAAATATATTAACTTTTACGCTTCTATAAATCAACAGAGATAGTTATATTACAAATAATCGAACTACTACCTAGAACGTAGCTAATCTTTCGCAATTATTTTTTATTTTGTCAGCTTAGGTTCCCACCTGTCCACTTTTAGAACTTGCTACGTAAAAACCTTCAACTGTTGACATCAAGAGATCCGGCTACGCCTATTACCTAGGTGTATACCGCCGGGCTATTACGTCATAGCTAATATTCTTTACGGAAGCGACTTCAATACAGCTTGTTACCACAGGTAATTAGGGTGCCAGTTTTGTATCTGGTCGCGAGAAAAAAAAAATTACAAAAGAAAACAAATAAAAATAAATAAATACACAAAACTAGAATTTCATTGATTGCATAATTTTAAGAATAATTCTATTCACGTTTGAAGAGCGTCAATATCATATTATAGGTAAAACCAGTTAGATAAAACTATTATAAATTTACTATGTAGATCAAGTGTTCGTTTTTCCACAATTAAGCACAAAGCTACACAGTGAGCTATCTGTGCTCTGCCCACCATGGGTATCGAAACTCAGTTTTTAGTGATGTAAGTCTGCAGGTATACCACTGTGGGGAAATATCAAGTGTCAGAAATATGTCATAAAGGAATAAAAGGATGAGGTTTAACGACTATGTATTTCAACCGAACGAACCATGTGAACTGCTATTTATTTTCCAATAGATATTTTAATTTCTTATTTGTTCCCGTATGAAGTCTGAACAAGGTATTTCATTTAGTATACACACACAAACACATAACTTTATTATCTTTCATTCCGTATGTCTCCGGATTTACAACGCTAAAATCAGAGGTTCGATTCCCCTCGGTGGGCTGAGCAGATAGCCCTTTGTGGCTTTGCTATACGAAAAAAACAAACAAAAAAACACTTTCATTCCGAGGAAGCCCTCCGCTAGTACGGCGTTAAGTCTCCGGATTTACAACGCTCAAATCAGGGGTTCGATTCCCCTCGGTGGGCTCAGCAGATTGCCCAAGATTTGCTATAAGAAAACACACACATACATTCCGAGAAAGAGAGTTTGCAGCTATCGAATTCTCCAGTTAAAATCGATATTTTCTCCACATCTCGATAGGTAAAATGCTACCTCTCAGAGGCACAGCGGTATGTCTGCGCACTTACAACGATAGAATTCGGGTTTCGATACCTGCGGTAAACAGAGTACAGATAGCACATTATGTAGCTTTGTACTTAATTACAAACAAACAAGTAGGTGACCTGCTAAACTAAACTGAACAGACTGACATCAATAAATAAAATCCGTACAATGTCCATCTGAATAATGTCAGCTTTCATCATCTTAGCTAGGACGGTGGTGAAGGTTACCATCCGCATAGCTCTATATACCTCACGCATAAAAGAATTACTTGGTCTGTGATTTAGGTTTACATACAACTCTGTATCTCAGAACTAAAACCAGTCAGCGTGTGATGATTTAAAATCTCCATTTCGTTATTTGTATAGAATATATCCTTATTATCAAGTACGGTAGTACTTATATTAGGAATGGAGCGGACACATAACACACGCAATACAAACTAGTTACTCTTAACAACTAAATAATAAATCCTCAAACGTGCTTGAGAGACACTTTATGTGATAAACCCCACACACAACCACACGAGAAACACACAGCAGAGCAAATACAAAAAAATCACAACATTTCTCAATCTCACTGTCTGACTAAAGTATTTAACAATTTTAGCTGCATAACAAACAAACTTACCATAGTTATAAGTACACCAAATAGAATAATAGTACAGATATCACATGCTAGTGCTAGGTATTGCCCTACTATATGAAGTAATTAATTAAATTAATTAACTCATTTATCAACCTTTGGTATATGCACACAACCATAACTCACACTACATTAGCCTAATATGATTTCAAACTAAAGTATACATGATACATGCACACTCACAATGTGTAAACATACCATAAATGAAGAGAATGCACATCATACACGCCATAGACCATTACTTGCACATGCCATAATATTACGGTGCGCACTCATATTGGTGAAATACATATCAGATATATCAACACAAATGAATGACTGATGCGTAAGATCACGTTATTTTGTATGAAGAAAGTTCATGAAACAGCGGATATATATTTTAAAACATTGAAGGTATAGAAAGTAAGAAAAAATAAAGAAACAAACGGAGGAATGAGAATGATGTAGTAAAACTATCTCTTACCAGTCTTATAACAGAATGATGTAGTACAACTATCTCTTACCAGTCTTATAACAGAATGATGTAGTACAACTATCTCTTACCAGTATTATAACGGAGGAATTAGAATGATGTAGTAAAACTATCTCTTACCAGTTCTATAACGATACGTGTCCAAAACAAAGCTCAAAAAGATAAAGGGTAAGCGCAGTTTATTTCTATTATTGGGTATTAACCTGTCAGGAGCCATGTGTATTTTTCAAAACCATGAATCATCTGGTATTCGGTCTTCTCCACACAATTACACACCCGAGCAACCAAAACAAGAAATATTCGTACGTATATCAATTTCTCCGTGTATATGTACTTATGACAGAAAAGGAAGCAGACACGACTTCTAACGAGGCTTAACAGGTAGATAAAGAATTGAGGTTTCATAAGTAAGAGGTCTGTGGCTTTTTAAAGTTTGAAAATCTCTTGGATAAAGTGCTTCTGAAGTAAACAAAAACAACATAGCTATACAGTATATACCTTTAGAGCGACTGTCTGTTTTAAAGCAGTAATCCTAATATTGACTGCTCAGTTGTGTTTGCTTATTAATTTAAAACATATTGTTTTGTTAGGCCTTTATCACTCTATTTAATAATGTGTGTGTGTTTTTCTTATAGCAAAACCATATTGGGCTATCTGCTGAGTCCGCCGAGGGGAATCTAACTCCCGACTTTTAACGTTGTAAATCGGTAGACTTACCGCTGTACCAGCAGGGGACCTATTTAATAATGAACACTTGTTAAATAAACAGGCCTTCACAATAACACTACTTCATGATTTACTCGCGGTTAGGATGGCAGTTCGTATATAAAGCGGTTTCAAAATTGCCATCAAATTCAGATCTGTTTACTTGAAGCAAACACTGGCGGTGTTAAACATAAGTAGGTTAAACAACTGCTTGCTTAGGGCTTGAGTAACACGAGAGTCCTCTAGTGAATAGGAATTTGATTTTTTAAAAACATAATCCATTTATTCAGAAATTTGATGCTTGTTTCAGTATTGTAATAATTTGAGAAACAAATTATGAAATCTTTTTATGAAATCTATCCGAAACACCATTTAGTAACGTTGTTTGAAGTTAAGCACAAAGCTTCACAGTGTTCTATATGTGCTCTTCTTACTACAAGTGTCGAAAGCCGGTTTATAACGTTGTAAGTCCGTAGAAATACCTCTGTACCACTGAGGGGCCACTCAGTAATGGTGTGACGTTTAGAATCTATAGTAACAAGGCGTCAGTGAGTTCGCTGATTGGCTGCTAAAAGAAGGAAACAATGTGTTCATAATTTCAAAAGATAGCGACGTAACAGTGTTACATTGTAGTGCAAATGACTTTTATAATAAGTGTATTATTTGTTTATTATTTTGGTTAATGGGAAAATGAAGTTGGTATTTTTTTTTTAGTGGGGCTCACAAATATTCCTGCTTATGACCACAAAGGGCTATCACAGCTCCTGAAAACAAACAAGTTACAATAATTTTTCATTGCTTTTCTTTCAAATTTCATAGCTCCAAACTTAACAAGAGATGAATATACCTTACTATAAGAGCTGTGGATGTTTTGTAGGTTGCAGTCCATTAATAAAATTCAGCAGCACAGAACTTAAAACACACAATGGATATGTTGGCCTACAGACCAAATTTTCATTCAAGTTCTGGATGGTGGATTTGGCATGAGATTTAATGTTTTATTTCATAATACGCTTCAGAGTTGATCGGACCACAGAGAGACTGATCTTGGGTAACTGAGTCAATGACTTGAAGCAACATTCTCAGGAGTATTCCATTTTTCAGCATATTATCAACAAATTAAGATATGTTTGTTTTGTTGAAGTTCGCGCAAAGATACTCGAGAGCTACCTGTCTAGCCGTTCAGTCCCGAATTTTGAAGAGATAAATTTGAAAGAACGCAGCTAGTCTACGCAACCCATCGCCAACTCTTGGGTTGCTCTTTACCAACAAAATTACGATTGTCTGCCACTTTTTAATGCACTCTAGGCTGAAATGTATTCGATGCCACAACCTGCAGGTTGCGAGTCGAGTGCCTTAACCACCAGGCCGTGCCAGACTAGATATGAAAAAGTAGACTAAATGCCACTGACACTCATACCATTACCATTTAATGGTACGTAAACTCTTCTTGTTTCGCCTGATTACTGTAACTGTGGCAGCTGTTAAGTATTATAAACTCCAGGAAGCGTTGTACATTGGAATTTCCGTTTAAAGCCAACGGGGAAGGATTTATTATTAACTATATAATGTATGCTGTTAATGCGAGAATTTACAGACATATCGATAACGGCTATATGCGTGCGTATATTTTAGGACTTAGTAGTTATGGCTATGCTATGTTTATCTTAATGGCACCACACCTTTTTGGAGAAAATAAACACCAAGTTGTTAAAATGACAATGTCTCCATGACAACTAGCTTTATCTCTCATTTCATCTACAGTACATATCCATATTAATGTATAGTCATACAAACTGATTATATAGTTAAATGTGGAACTACTTTTTAGTAGTAATACTCCTACAGCTCCTATATTATTATTCAAATTAATTCTTGTTTTTAGAGTAAACATCTACCATTATTTATTAAAATAATGTTTCCTTGGTGTTGAGAATACACTGATACTTCAAGTGATTTATTAGCTTAATTCTACTTTAATGTTATCAACTTAGATCAGAGCGCCGTCTGTGAAGTATCTGGAAACTAAAACAAGTTATTTCATTAGAAATCAGACGGCTTGTGCTCTGAGTACGCAATGCATACACATAATATTCAGACCACCACTATAAGAGAGTCTCTTATTTTAGAACTGTGTTTATCCAGTATTTTTTATGTGGGTCTTATTCAACGGCCAATATGGCGAATCAAATTACAATTAGGTTCCATGTTCATATCTTGTGGGAATATATAGGTATGGTGATGAGAGAAGAATTACATTGTGTACACTATATGGTGCTATATATTTTTAAAGACTTACAGTGTTAATTGTAAATATTCCTTGATGAATGTGGATTATAGACCAGACATAATCTGAAGGTTTCGATTACAAAAGACAAAATCAACGTTACCAGCTATAGTGAAGGTTGTCTTAAAACTACTGTCCATGTACCTGAAATATTACTTTCAATCTAGGTAAATATTGGTATATGTTTTGCCGTAGTAATAGTGTTATAACCGCAGAATTTATTTAACACTTATGCGATGATAGAAATAACGAATATGGAACTGTAAATATAGTATTTATGAATACGTTATGCACGTCTCACAGTAACTACACATTGAAATGGATTATGGTTTAGTCACATTTAGTTACAAATCAACGTTCACTTTTCATTAACTACTAACATTAGATCGAAACTGAGACCTGTATTTGAAAGAAACAATAATAATAAAAATAAAAAGAGTATAATAAGCTGATTGTATAGTAAGTACATTAATATAATTGTATGATAAGTGCTAATTGTACGAAGTTTTCTATGTGCTAAGGATCCCTTTGGTGTAAGCTTCGAGACGTTGGTACAACAATTATACAAAATAGGCAAATTGCTCATTTTATTACATTATTCATGGTCTAATATGACACACAATTAATTAATTTAGCTACCGGTGGCACAGCGTCATGTTTGCAGATTTACAACACTAGAATCCGGGTTTTGCTACCTGTAGTGAAAGAGTACAGATAGCCCGTTAAGTAGCTTTGTGCTTATATTCAAACAACAACAATAATTAATTAATTTTAAAAAATCAGAGAAAAGCAATATATAGATATAGCTACTAAAGATTAAGTGCAGCAGATTTTAAAAGATATTTTCAAGGTTTATAATCTAAGTATAAAACAGTGAAATGTTGTCAAAGATGGCTACCTTTTTTTTTTATAGATTGTTTAGGCAAAGTATTCATGACGAAACTTTGTAGAATGGATAGCAACTGCCTGCTGTGGAGACACAAGTGTAGAGGACGACGTTTCGAAGGTCTGACCTGAAGACGAAAGGCGGAAGATTTTCGAAACGTCGTCCTCTACACTTGTGTCTCCACAACAGGCAGTTGCCGTCAATTCTACAAAGTTTCATGGCTACCTTTAGTTCCTGTACCAGTCAACAAAGACATAAATTTGAGATTTTCACTCTCAATGTTTTTCAAGCAGGTACATGTAGTTGTATAAGGTGTTGTTTTCTTTTCAAACCGTTCTGTGCAGCTAATACAATGTGATGTTGATATTAAAATATCAAGCCAAAAAAATTAACACCCTTTCATAGAGTAAAATATTTACGTCATGTGGTTAAGGTGCCAGAAAACTTACACAATACCTCAGATAATCACCAGTTACTGTGAATTATACATTTGGACAGATAAAAGGAAATCAACCTTATTACACAACAAAAAACTGTTGATTGGGGGGGGGGGGGGGGGGGGTCAGATGCTTAAAATATCATTTCCCAGAAAAATTCAAGGAAAACTGTGAGAATATTGTATTTGGCATCAACACTAACAAGTCACGCAGATATGAAGTTTCAAGAAGTACAGTTTCAAGAACACTGGAGAAATGTGACTATTGGTGAAGAAAAGTAGTGGCAAGAAAGCACTTACTATTCAAAGAGAATATAACAAAGCTATTGTTGAAGAACATGTATCATTGTCTTTGGAAATGTGGCACAAAGTGCTTTGGACATACAATCTTAATTATTTGTTTCCAACCGGCGTGGATGTGGTCGTCATAGAGTTAATGAGAGATAATAAAGGACTGTCTTGAGTGAACTATCAAGTTCTGTGAAGGTTTGGAGTACGATATTTGCAAATGATATTCACCATCTTCATAAGTTTCATAGATCAGCATAAATACTACATTAGTCCATCATGTTATATCCTCTGGAAATAAAACGATTAAGCAGAATGTTATATTTCAAGAAGATATCTCCAGCAAATGAAATGGCCACAATGCTTGACAAAAGTACCTTTTGGATACAGATTTAATAGAAATGGAATGAAAGGAAACTACAATTAAAAAACAAAAAACAATACATAGCAATAACTCCACAGAAATATCAAGCTGTTGTTGTTGATGCCAAGAATGGCTACACTAAATGTCGGTATTAAAATCTATACGATTAAGAATAATTTCCAATAACTAGGAGTTAATTTCTGTATCAATCTAATAGTTATTGTGTATGCAAATATCACGAAACTGCAATTGTTGAGGTATTCTAATAAATTTGCACACTACTGTATACATTTAATCAAGAACAGACAGGTAAAAAGAAAGAAAGACCTATGTTAACCCTTTTTCATTTTCTTCTAAAGGAACCATAGTTTCATTTTATTTTACCATCTCGAAAATATTTAAATCATCTAGCTAGTTGGACAAATGGATTTTACTTATAATAAATATAAAATAATGTATATGGATTATTATAATTTGAATTATCAGTATAAGTTGAAAGAGAATAACCTTAACAGAATAACCATCAGGACATCTTGATATAAAAACAAGAAACTGAAGTTACTTTCTTAATACCTACTCACGTTTTTTGTGTGTTTTTCTTAATTAACATTTTTTTAAAATGGTTTCGACACAAAAATTATCTTATTTCCTGGAAGTATAAAATTATTTTTAACGATAAAGTTTCTGTAGTTTTTTAGAAACGTGTAACAAGTTTTACGATTTTGAAACTTTTATTACCCTTTTCTATTAAAGTATATGTATATCTCTCCCATGAAAACCACAAAAATAACTTCTAATAATTCTCCACGATTTATCCAATTTACCGTAACAATTTGTAAAGTAAATGCTAAGAAGTAATCAAAGCGTCGCATTGTTTAATAATATTTTCACTTTTATAACATAGTTAGTTACAGAATAATTGTTATATTTTAATATTGTCCAACAAAGAGAAAAATCTTTCGTACGTTAGGCATTCAACATCGATACTTGTATTTGTATCTTATAACTTAGCTCTTAGAACTTCATTTATACTTCAAGTAAACTGACAAGGCAGGGAATATTCGTGTACAAAAGAAAAACTGTAGCGTGTATTAAGCCTATCAGAAAAGAGGGAGTCGTAACCAGTAGCGGGTTCCACTCTTGTCACTAACGTTTAGCCATTTCTGGCCAATGACACAAAAGGAAGCATTTATACGATAAGAGAGCCTCACACAGTTTAGTATTTAGGGCGCTCGATTCGTCAGCTGCGGGTTTAAATCCGCGTCACCGTATATGCTCACCCTTTTATCTACGACAGAGTTATTATGTGACGGTCAATCTCACTGTTCGTTGGCAAAAGGGTAGTTCAAGAGTTGGCGATAAGTGGTGTTGGTTAGCTGGTTTCCTTTTAGTCTACGACTAGTAAATTATGAACGGCTAACGCAGATGGCCCTCGGGTAGTTTTGTGCAAAATAAAAACAAAGAAACAAATCATATGAGAAAAAAGTAAAACGCAGTGTAAATCCCACACATAATAATAAAGCTAAACATGGACCATTCATATGGAAAAAAACACCATACATGTTATTCATGTGATGACTCTGTGATCAGTTTAAAGGCTTATAACCTAAAATTAAGAGTTCGGCCCCTGTGACTGGCACAGTGTACGCAGACCATTGTGTAACTTTAAGCTTCAATAAACAATCGACTCAGAATCTCTCCAATTGCTTCATTATTTACGAAATTTTTCACATAAAACAGAGACAAACTGAAATAGAACAGGTAGGATAGAAACTACAAGTCAGCAGGATAAAATGTGCTACAGTAAAAAAGATAACTTTGATAAAAATACGAATAAACTTACAAAACAATTAAGTTAGACATAAATATCTAAACAACTGAGTTGCTTCTTTCTTTTTCTAAAAAGCACGATGCAGTAGTAAAGGTTATATCTTATTTTATGAGTTATTGTCACAACCATAAACTGCAAGGTTAGGAGGTTATATAGAAATTTATGAAACAAAAACTGAACACTAACTTATAAAACTTCAGTCATTATTCGATTTGAATAGATAGGTTTCTGATCACACCTTTGGTTAAATTCCTATTAAGGATTTATGCTGACAATAAGACTAGACTACAGGCAAGAGCAGTTAAATACACACATCGAGAAGCGAATAAAACATCAAGAATCTTAGAAGTGGGTACAAATAAGTAGTGGACAGGAATAAAACAGTTCTATTAACTATCGAAAAAAAGGTGATTGTATTGAATAGATATGGTTTTAATTGTAACGTGTTGGACGAAAATGATTCTGAATAATGATTCCATTAACTACATACACGAGTGGCTACTTTTTATATTTTTTTTTTTTGAAAAATACCGAAAACTTACATTCTAAAATTTTCAATTTTCAACAAATGTTTATTTGTTGTTGTTTTTTTTTCATTTTGCTCAAAGCTATACGACGGCTATCTGCACTAGCCGTCCCTAATTTTGCAGTGTAAGACTAAAAGGAAGGCAGCTAGTCATCACTACCCATAGCCAACTTTTGGGCTACTCTTTTACCAACGAATAGTGGGATTGACCGCCAGATTATAACGCCCCCACGGTTGAAAGATCGAGCATGTTTGGTGTAACGGGGATTCGAACCCGCGACCCTCAGATTACGAGTCGAGTGCCTTAACCACCTGGCCATGCCAGTTAACATACATTACCGTAGAAAGCAATTTTGAAATGGTCAAACCATTGCCACTGCTAAACAATGTGACACACGAAGTGCGAAAGGAATTCCACTTCAAAGAGGTCTAGGCACATGCATCCCTAGAAACGTTTTGAAAATTTAATGTTATGATATTGAATTTTGAGCCATTTGAATACAAATATTGTATATACGTGATGTAATGTATACAATTAAAAAAAGTAAATTTGAATACATGAAGTATAGTTATGAATGCCATGACTGGCTTTACGGCTTCCTTATGCCTATACAATCTTTAATAAACCTATCATAATTTACATTGCTGATATGAAATGAACTTTCATCAATGATCAACATTAGTTAAAACAATATTGTACTATAAGCAATCAAAATCTTTCTTTGTTAATTAAAATTAAACAAATGATTTTAATTTCTTCAAACGACACGAAACTGTCAATGAATTTTTCACTTTGAACTTACATAAAACCAAATTTAACGTACTTGAGGTTAGCGATTCAAATTGGGTAACTTTGACAAACGTTATGGTTTGGTTTGTTTTGAATTGCGCGCAAAGCTACACGAAAATTATCTGTGCTAGCCGTCCCTAGATTAGCAGTAAAAGACTAGAGAAAAAGCAACTAGTCATCATCACTATTCGCCACCTTATGGGATTCTTTTTTAACAATGAATGATTAAGTTGATCGAGACATGATAACGTCCCGACGGTTGAAAGGGCGAGCATGTTTGATGGGAAGAGAATTCGAACCTGTGACTCGCAGATTGCGAGTAGAACGGTCCAACTACCTGGTCATGCTAGGCCCTCAAAAGTTACGGATGGCTAAGTAATATTCACACACACTTCTAATAAACGATACTGATACATTCGATGTTTTTTTTTCTTACCATGTTCAAGTTTTCCAAGGTTAAGCAATTTGTTTTTGTGGGTCGTACTTGCCAAGATTTAGCGATAATGAATGCCATATTGTTAAGTATGTAATTATGACTATGATAATATATTCCACTTCTAAACATATGTAAAAGATAATCAAAAACTTCATGACTTTTAGTTTTGGTTTAATACAAACATCCCAAATAAATACGACACTGAATACCCTACCTACGTACCAATCATTATATTAGTATGGTTAATACAGACAGACGAAACAGAGTTATACATAACCAACGTGGTACAGTCAGTTTCTATACATGAGATCGGATTAAAAACAACCTGTATTCTATATTACAAAAAATGTACATACTTTGAAACCTGTCAGACTCAGAATACACAGTGGTAGAAACTAAAAAGGAGGGGGTAAAACCTCTCAAGGTTTCAAAATACAGTTTCATTTCATCTATTAAAAAGTAGAGAAAAATGTTATAATCAGAAAATTGCACATAAGTTTCAGTGTAGAACGTTAAAATTATATATTTGTATATATATATAAAACATTTTTTTTTCCTTTGCCGTACCATTTGCTGCGGATTGCAGGTTCACCTTTTTAAGGCTCATCAGTACATGAATATTAGAGCTTCATGTATATAATTTAACATTTCATTTGGAGTGATTCTTAGCAGCCAACATACAGCTTTTCTACTTTCAGGGAGTGTTCTGGAGATTATAGGTTTTATGGCTGGAAATTAGGATTTTTACTTCCCGAACTTTATCAAGATTTTGAAATCTCCATTAAAATACTTTTGTTCTCTTTTTACATGGGATGGAAGGATTAAAAACAAAATATCAAGCACGTATAGTTTAGATTTCATTTAGAAACGTAAGTCACACTTGTAGTGGGAAGATATATCTATGTTAGAACATTTGGATATATCTTTGTTTTAACGTTAAATAATTACGTTACTAACTTGTTTAACGCCGAGTCACGTGAACATACTGTCGAAAGCTTTGCTTTGTATTATGCATGTAATTGTCCGAAGGAACAAAAAAGGATAGACTGTTTTCCTGGAAATTATCCACATGATGGCTATAGTTTTCTTGTTTATTCGTTCCAGGGTTACCTACCTTTACTGCTTTAATGAGCATTATCTATCTACCGTAATGGCATCTATAAACAGCTAAAAGAATACAATAATGCATATAAATGACACTCTTGGATTGTCTGTCCGGAACTTTTATCGCACATTTCTTAATCAAATGCTACAAATCTCATATCGTTAGAAAGGCCTTTGTCCGATATGTCCGGATTGCACGTTGTTTTTGTTGTTTGTTTTTTTCAATTCAGAATAATTTTGCCCGCTCTTTCATTGGTCAAACTTTTCAATGCAACGAGTGTGCTACACGATGACACAATGCCCTTGTCACCACGTGATGACTGGCTCTGAGTTCAACTTATATTTATTTATCTATTTGTAAAGTGTTGCACACAAACAACGTTTAATTACAGTGTAATTTTCTTTATAAAAGCATTAGCGTTACACTGAATACAGTTTCTTTGAGCTTTTTCGACGTATTTAGGTTTACCGTTTTGCGAACATTTAATCAGACCTTTCTGCATGTACAACTAAGTTTGCCTTCATTTCTTTTTTGCAGCTTTACATTTACTTTACTTTGGAACAATATAGCTTCGATTCGTTTTATAGACTGCTATAATCAACTTTAAACTATATTTTTCTTTTCTTCGGGCTTTATTTTTAGTTTTGTGAGTTTCATTGTTTCAGCTCATAAAATCGTGTCATTCTCTGTACACTATTATAAAGGGTATCACTTTACATGTAGTTTTATTCAATAAACTTATGTCTGCGTGGATTTGTTTGTCTAAACGAGTAATTTTTTTTTAGTAGAACAAAGAACTATCACTCTAACACGTAATACCGGCAATAAAATGTGGTTTAAATGGTGTGCGTAAAAATAATATAATAAGCAAAATTCATGCAAGGAGCATGGAACTACCGCAAATGTTTTGTGAGGTGTGTCTAGTTTTTTACAAAAAGCTTAACACTCCTACGAAAAGACGTTTCTAGCTAGTCCTGATTTCTCCAAGCCCGTTCCCCTGGCTGTGGTTTCGCTAGATAGTAGATTGGGACAGTGGGAATCTCGTTAATCCATTCATTAATGGATTTAAATGGCAATTTCATTTAAATACAAAATTATTAGCCTGATATTAATAACCTTTCAAGTTGCTCTGGGGCCTATTAGGCCCCACTTTTCGTAGGAGTGTTAAATCACATTTGTTTTTCGTACTGCTCAAATACAGTCAGTTTTGTATAACGTAAACATTCGGTGCGGAAACTCTCGTGTGTAGAACTGATAAAAATAAATGAATAAAGCAAATTTGGAGGGGGGTGGTTATTTAAAGTCACAATTATGTTGTTAACACCTAAAACGGATGTCCCCTTTTCTTTATGTCATTAATAAAAGCAACAGAACAAAAATAAATTGAGTTGAATACAATTTATTTGAAATAACGAACTGGCTTAAAGTCTGTTTAAGGAAGGAAGATGAAAAATAATAAAGAACGGAAAAGAAGAAGCCTAGTGATGGTCTTGCACATGCGCTTCCATCGCTCGGCTGGATTATATTTAATTATTTAGAAGAAAAACGGATAAACATATGTTTACTGTTAAAAAAGGTTTATTTTGTTTTTCTGGTTAAGATTTGATTCTTTTACATGTACCTATTCTTCAAAAATCGGTTAGAGCTAACTAAAACAAACAGCCGAATGCATTAAAAATAAGCTAGAGATAACTAAAAAAAATAGCTCAAAGTATTAAAAATAAACTAGAGCTAACTAAAAGAAACAGCCGAATATGTGAAAAATAAACTAGAGCTAACTAAAACAAACTGCCGAATATGTGAAAAATAAACTAAAACAAACAACCGATAACTAAACTATCCAAAACAAACTGCCGAATACAGCTAACTAAAACAAACAGCCGAATATGTGAAAAATAAACTAAAGCTAACTAAAAGAAAGCTAACTAAAAGAAACAGCCGAATATGTGAAAAATAAACTAAAGCTAACTAAAAGAAACAGCCGAATATGTAAAAAATGAGCTAGAGGTAACTAAGACAAACAGCTGTATATGTGAAAAATAAGTTAGAGCTAACTGAAACAAAATCCGAATATATGAAAATTAAGCTATAGCTAGCTAAAGAAAACACGAATATATGAGTTAAAAAGAACGTAGATTAACGTGGAGAAAGATAGAAAAATTGTTTATTCAAGGTAAGCAGATGAGATCAGCTAAGCTGTAGTCTCTCTCTTTTTGTGACAAAAGAGTGTCCGATTGACTGGGTGGACAAAAGGGTGTCAGTATGACTGGGTGTGAGAGGGTGAGCTAAGAAGCATAAGGAGTTTATTTGTTGTTAAGCGCAAAGGTATCTGTGCTGTAGCCACTACAGATACAGAAACCCGGTTCTTAGTGCTGAAAACTTCAAGAGTTACGGTTGAGTTACTAGTGGACAATAGAAGAATTAAAGTTTTAGTTTTGTTATGATAAACAGCAGACATGCAAGCAAATCTACTTTTAATCATTTATAAACCTGATTACCGTATTTTAATTCTGTTATTTATGAAATAACGTTAAGTAACAATTGTTTATTTTTGTTTAATAACAAAATGCTTGATACATTAAAATGTATGTGTTTTATCAGCTAGTTATTCAATGTAGCTATGCGTACTTAAGTTATATTTTTATAGTAAGCCGTTATTACTGTAAATGTTAAACAGAAAAGCCACAGGCTTTCTCTGTTTCTCTCAGATATCTGTTTAAAACACCAGAAAAGTTTTGTATGTTTCCAGGCAGACTAGGATTCCCTCTAGTCATAAAGTCTTGTACCACACAACCAGACATAGCCAGGTGGGTGGTTAGCCGCTCGACTCATAATCTGAGGGTCACGGGCTCCAATCCCCGTCACACCAAACCTGCTTATCCTTTCAGCCGTGGGGGCATTATAATGAGAAGACAATCCTCGTTGGTAAAAGAGTAGTCTAAGAGTTGACAATGCGTGCTGATGACTAGGTGCCTACCTACTTGTCTCAATATAATATTTTTCACATCTCACATATGATATTATTGTTGTCATTGTTTAAAGTTAAGCACAAAGCTACACAAAGGACTTTCTGTGCTCTGCCCACCACGATTATCGAAACCCAGCTTCTAGAACTGTAAGCCTATAGACGTATCACTGAGGAAAGGGACTTGAATGTTGGATCACCGCTACGCTTTTAAATGCAAAACATATATCGAAGAACAAGAGTTCACACCAGAAATTTGCTCCAAATTAAATAACACTTTTAACAATGTCAACAAGCCACTTGAAATTAGATCACCACTATATGATTAATGTGACAATAATAATAAATAAGATTTCTTACAATTCAGTTCCAACAAAGGATACCTACGAAGGTGAGATAACTATCGGAGAATAGCTTGTGTATTAGCTTTCATAATGAAAACGAGATAATTTAATGTGTTCTGAATTTCGCGAGAAGCTACACGAGAGCTATTTATATTAACCGTCCACAATTTAGCAGTAAAACACAGTGGAAGGCAGCTAGTCATCACCATTTATTGTCAACTTTTGTGCTACTCTTTTACCTATGAATAGGGAGATTGACCGCCATAATTATAACGCTCCTACAGCTGATAGGGCGAACATGATTAGTGAGAAGATTATTCGAATCTGCGACCCCCATATTCCGAGTGAAGTATCTTAACCCTGGTCATTCTAGACCAAGAACGAGAAGATCAAGTGAAACAACTGAATTTTTATAAAACTTTACAGTCATTGTAAGCGGAAACAGTACTGAATTAGAACTCTGAAAAATCGAACCTAGAGTACGTTCAAATGAGTCGCTAAATAACTTACCATTTCCACGACAAGCGATATTTCTGAGCGGCTTATACAGCTTTTCTCGGGACAATCGTCAGCACATATTTCTTGCCAGAAGCAGCCACATCTCACCCTCGAAATAGTCTCCACTGATCGCAAAACCTAGACCTGAAGAGTTATTCCCTGGTGGGAAATACAGACTTGTAAGAGATAATCAGATGCATCTGGCTTCTATTTAAAATGATTAAGCGTGAGTCAAGAGAAAGGTAGAAGGAAATGATGTAATGGTTGAGAGAACGGAGATATTCGTATGTTATATGCTTGTGGAAACTATGATGTCATTAAAAAAGATTATATTCTTTCCTCTTCACTCCATACTTCACTTACATAGGAACGACCTGGCTATTGAAAGTGAGTTGAAAGTCCCAATATTTTGTTCTCGATTTCTATTTGTCAAACACCCATCACAGCAAGTCTTAACAGGATTTGATAGAGCATGGCTTGTCACTTTTATGTGGTGCACCTTCGCTGCTAAAAGTGCGTTTTTTAGCAGATCGTTACAAGTGTGGCCGTATTCCCGTGAGTACTTAACTCATAACAAACTCATGCACATTGAGATACCCATGTAAAATACTTTCGCTGTTGCATAACGCTGGCGCCACCTTGCGCCAAAATAGTAAAACAAAAACATGTTCTCTCTTTCATAGAACAAAGCTGAGTGTCTCTGCGTGTCTCTCCGCTAACTATAAGCATGCGCACAGACTGAATAATAATTATATAAACAAAAATTGATTTTATATTTTGAAAATTTTAAATATATTGTCATTTTCTTTGTCCTATTTTCTTATTTGTAATCAATTATTGATGCACAGGTTGTAAATCCCTTCAGAAAGCCTACTTAAATAAAATCGGATTCAAGGCTTAAACTGCCTTCTAACTGGTTGATGAGTTCAGCTTTTTGAATCTCATTAGAGTAATCTCCCATCTTGATTTATTTTTTAAGATATCCAAAATTGTGAAAACGTTTTAATGATATACATAGCCTCATAACACTCTAAATAATACAAACAAAACAAAACGAGAGTCGCGGGTTCGAATCTCTATCACACCAAACATACTCGCCCTTTCAGCCATGGAGGCGTTATAATGTGTCAGTCAATCCCACTATTCATTGGTAGAAGAGTAGCCCAAGAGTTGGCGGTGGGTGGTGATGATTAGCTGCCTTCCCTCTAGTTTTACACTGCTAAATTAGGGATGGCTAACGCAGATAGTCCTCGTGTAGCTTTGCGCGCAATTCAAAACAAACTTAACCAAACAAAACAAAAAACTTGTGTAAATACATTTTACTCACTCATTAATGGCCATGAAGACAATTATAACCTGCATGTACCTGTGTAAAACTAGAATTGTCTTTTGCTGGCTTAATTATAACTGGATTAATCAATGAGTTTAAAAGTATGGCTTTTGATTGTGTCACATTCATTTTCAGTATGGAGAGACTCTTTAATTGGTTTTGTTCTAGTTTGCACTTTAGCTAACCTTTTAGTCATTCCAATTTCAAAAACAATTGCTTCCTGCTGGAGTATGATACCATCAAGGACGAATATATACTCAGTACTTTATATGCAAAAACGGCTCGTTTGGGCTGAGAAAACACTTTACATAGAAGAGCGAACAACGTAAAGTGTTTTCTCAGCCCAAACGAGCCGTTTTTGCATATAAATTTCTCAACAAGTGGGTTTCTCGTCATCACTGATACTCAGTACTGTCTCAGTATTAGGAAATGTTTGGAGAAGAAGGAAATTTTTTTAATTCACTGAGTTTGTAAGTCCAAACTGTGTAAATGAACATGAAAGCTCTGGAACTGCTAATGTGGAAAACTGGATCAATTCGTTTTCTACCTCAGCTTCAACAATATTCTGAAAAGACATTTTGCTCTTGGCCAAGTTCTTGACATGTAAGAGATGTTAACTTGAAGGATCCAAATTTGGTGGCAACATTCTTATACGCATCAAGGCGGTATTTCAATATAGTGACAAGTTGGTTAATGTAACGTATTTACCGTTATACCTTTATGTTAATATCTACGCTTGTTTCAGTATTGTTTTCTTTTTACATGTGACGTATATTCTTGACTGTATAATACGCAAGTCTCGGATATTCTC
Organism: Tachypleus tridentatus; assembly: GCF_004210375.1. Lineage (NCBI taxonomy): Eukaryota > Metazoa > Arthropoda > Merostomata > Xiphosura > Limulidae > Tachypleus > Tachypleus tridentatus. Next base: position 71,100,424 of record NC_134828.1, on the reverse strand, counting down.
GAAATTTGTAAAATATTATTGAGAGCAAGAATCAACAATATTTGTTTTACGAATACATGTTCAGAATATTTGAAACAAAAACATAAGTTTTTTCCTCACCTTTAGCGATTTCTTATTTTGTCTTATGGATTCAGTCTTAATATTACAAAGCAATTTCGCAAAAATGCATAATAAAAATTAATTGAAAATAATTATTCTACATATAAAAATGATAAAAAAGAGAGAAAATCTGATTAATTTAGCTATATAATGCTCTAACCATACCGCTTCTTTTAATACACTCTCTTTATCTAAATGATCCATTCACGTATGTACAATATAATACTTATCGGCATACTAGCTCTACTTACTAAATGTTCTACTAACCTCTACTATATAATATATATAATTATTACGGTATAATGCTTATTTCAATACATTGTAAATGTTCCATTGACTTTTATAAAATATAATAGATATAACGCTTACGGTATTCTGTTTCTTTTAATACACTCTTTCTTCATCATATGTTTCACTTACCTCTATAGAATAAATATGTATAATTATATATAATGTTTATTTCGATACGTTCTCATCAAAATGTTTTCTCAGGGAAATTCAACACGTATGTTCAAATGACAATGTGACACTTCAGGCTCATATTTTTTATCAGTGGTTTTCTTGCAAGGATCTCTAAAGCTTGTACGACCAAATAAATGTGAAACACTTGGACAGAGACATAAGTTGTAAACAAGCAGCACAAAACAATGTGTCATATCGGAAGAGTCCAAGACTTAGTGAAGTTATCTTAAGTTACCATTTTGTTGTTACATAATACTACAAAACCTAACTTTATCACTGTTTCAAACTGAATTAATTGTCTTTCTTCTTGCTTTGGCTAAGACTGAACATGGAATTTTCCGAAAGGTTTTACTCATAATGTTTTGATCGCTATTAAAAATAATAAACTAATTTAATATAAATATCAGTTTTGAACTTCTTTCTTCTGTTTCAGATTTAATTTGGTTTGCCATTTTATATTTGTCCTGTTAAATACACATTTGCTTTTTCTTTCAAATTCATTTACTTCTGTTAGTTAATTAAAGTTCAAAAAGTGAAAATGTGATTCAGCTTAATATCGTATGTCAGAACAGATCCAGTGAAGGTGGAGTCCAAGGGATCAAAATACCCCATTTCCAGTTTTAAAATATCAAAAGAAGAATAAATAAATAAATAAATTACAAATAAAAAAGTAGAGAGGCCAGTGGTAAAAATATTGTTTATTCGTTTTCTGAAATTATTAATGCTCAATTACTGCATGGAAAATGGACCTGGATTGTTTATGATGTGTAAAAGGTTGAAGTGAAACTTTTCTTCTCAAACGTTATGTTAAAATCCACAACAAATCTTTAAGTGAATCCTTTTCATCCGTATGATTATTAATTTTCCACCGTTCCCTCTAGTTCATTCATTTAGTGAACAACTTTTGATATAAGTTAATTACAGAGGTCACACGAAGATCCTGATTCAAAAAGTCAACTCCGGAAACAAAGGAAATGATGTTGTTCATGGCAGCACAAAGCAATATTCAAAATAAACAGTGGTTTAGAAACATCTGTTGGACCACTTGGTCACGGGAGAAATGACATAACTCATTTTTACAACATAATGTAAAACACAGAATCGCAGTTTTAAGTAAATTAAACCAGAATATCAGGTGCTTCTACGTTTTCGCCATACAAGACCATCTTCTCTCTGCACGGTGCTAAAATTTTCACTATGAACTACAAGTAGTATCTATCAATACTGTGGGGTGTTATACAAGACCATCTTCTCTCTGCGCAATGCTAGAAGTGCCACTATGAACTACAAGTAGTATCTATCTATACAGTGATGTGTTTTGTAAGACCGTCTTCTCTCTTCAGAGTACTAGAATTGCTACTATGAACTACAAGTAGTATTTATCTATACTGTGGGGTGTTACATAAGACCATCTTCTCTCTGCACAGTGCTAGAAGTGCCACTATGAACTACAAGTAGTATCTATCTAAGCTGTGAAGTGTTTTGTAAGACCACCTTCTTTGTGTACAGTGTTAAAAGTGCCACAATGAACCACGAATAACGTCTATTTATACTGTAAAGTGCCATGTAAGACTATCTTCTTTCTTTACAACGGAACAAGTGTCATTATGAACCACGAGTTTATATCTATCTATAATGTAATGATGTCAGAAAAACACTTAGGCGCAAGAAGTTTTAATACAAAATGATGAAAACTAACTTCCCTAAACTCCTTAAACTCTCTAATACTTACTGTTTACTTGTGGTAACTTTCCATGCCTGTCTTTAGAAAGTGATCTACTTAACACTTCCTTTTCAGTCAGTCTCTAAGTGTCACTTCATTTTATATTTAGAATACTGAAGTGTAATGTTTCTTGAACATTTCCAAAGTGAAACATCTTTAACATCTTTTTTTTACAACAGGCCGTATTGCACTGTAAATGAGGCTCAACACATTGATAAATATCATAAAAACTTTCTTGAATCCTTAGTAACCTTTATGACGTCACTTGCCTCCCTTTTTATATCACTCTTTCTGTTGCACTATCCTTCTCAATCTCTCCGTGAAGAAGAAAGATCTTCCCTCCAAAAACGCTCGAGTTTTTTAGATAAGGTTTTTATCTATACTGTAAAGTGCTATGTAAATCCATTCGTTTTCACTATAGCACTATAAGAACGATTATAAATAATGGATAGTATCTATCTATAGAACTACTGACTTATATAGACATATCTCGGTAAATACTGTATAAGTATATGACTGGATAGTTCCTGCAGTGTATAAAACCGGATTTTCTATATAATGGACCTAAATTATGCTTTGTTATATAAGTTTAAAATTATGTGCATCTGTACCAAACGTGGGATCTCGAGACCAGTTTCGAGATTAAATTATGAGATTTCGGTCTTGGTCTGCACTGCTCAGTTACCTGTTTTGGTCTTGGAACCATCTCTGTAAAGTTGTAAATAACTTCGCACGGTGATTTTATCTATGAAAATAGTCTTGTGGCAACGTGATTTGTTTCATAACTGGTTAATTGGATTCGAACTGTAGTTTTATTTAACTGGAAGATGATCATCAGGGTGAGAAGAAGTGGAATCTGTTTTAAGGGATGGCATCATTGATGCTATTTTGAAAGAAGGGGATACTATTTTTGACATAGAACCAATTGAAAAGTGTATCCAGCAATACTGTTGTTATACATAACGGTCAAAGTGAAACCACTAAACCTCCTTAGAAAAACTCTCTAACAGTTCTTTTATATCATTTTCAAAGCACCAACAATAATTTCAAGGACTTAGTCAATACCTTATTTTGTTTCATCGGTTGTGGAAGTTCTTTTATTTCTATAAAAAACAACAAAATTCTTGTAGATCTTTGAAAGAAAATTCAATATATGTTTAATCTTCGTTCATTGTTTGTTGTTTTAAAGCACAGCCGCATTGAGTTGTTTTGCTGTATTCACCACTGGGAATCGAACCCCAGATTTTAGCGTTGTAAATCAATAAATTTACCATCGGGGGACTCGTCCCCTGAAAGACAAAGTATTCTGCACCCCTTCAACATCAACGATAGTAGAAAGTGTCTTCTGTTAAGGGTGGACATGAGACTACATTGAGCAAGAATGTCGTTAAGGTTTCTCTTAAATTTTAAGTTTCTAAAATTAAGTAACCGTTTACAAAAAAAAAGCTATCGTTCTTGATGATACGCAAACATCAAAACTAATAAAAATAATGGATATTTACTTGAAAAGTTATTGGATATGTATATTACATTTAATTCATCATTTTTGATACCTAAAATTTGGCCCGCCATAGCCAGGTGGGTTAAGGCGTTCGACCCGTAATTCGAGGGTCACATGTTCGAATCTCTACCGCACCAAACATATTTGCCATTTCAGTTGTGGGGGCGTTATAATATGACAGTCAATCCCACTATTCGTTGGTAAAAGAGTAGCTCAAGAGTTGACGGTGGGTGGTGATGCCTAGCTGCCTTCCCTTTAGTCTTGCACTGCAAAATTAGAAACGGCTAGTGCAGATAGCCCTCGTGTGGCGTTTCGCGAAATTAAAAAAACAACAACTAAAATTTAACAATAATTTAAACCATTTTAGTAAGGATAAGAATTATGACATTAATAAATGCTTCATCTATATTGAACTTTAATCAGCCGTTAGTGTTGAAATTATCTTTCATTATTGATTAAATTATCCAAACAAAACATATCACTAGGACATCTTTATTAAGGAATGTGTTTACCTCCTTGAACATAGTAGCTGAATGTCAATCAGAAATATAATTCCATGTCAGTTGCATTTTATTAGATTTTGTTACTTTAACATCATTGAAAATGGGTTTAATTGTCATTAAATGTTCTCTGAATGTGAATAATAATTATTTAACTGTGATATACGTATGCCATTTGAATATCTATGCCATTTAAATTGAAATATTACCAAAATGTTTGTCTCCATTTCTTTGTAATGAGTATTCCTAAGTGATTTTAGTAGAACTATAACAAAGTTAAAAAAACCCTTTACAATTCTTGAACTTATTGCTTTGGATGTTTATATTAAAATAAATAACTTATCATTTTTATAGGGTAGCGTATAGCCCTGTATGCCACCTGATAGATATATTTACAACAGAAAACAGATATGTGTTAACATCACCACGAAACGTATTTATTGGGTATTTGCAGACAATTCGTCTGATAGGTGAAATATTCACTAAGTTCAAGTTCGAAAGTAACATGCCTTTTTTTAATGTTGGTCTCCTGTCTTAACATTTCAGGTCTAGTTTCGGTCTCGACATGTCACATCTCGGTTTGACATCATTTTTGACTTGTACACATTTGGTTGTATTTCAGTTGATTCCAAATACATAAGACTAGGCGACTTAGACTTTGGAACTGTTTTCAACAAATTGTTTTATTTGTGACAGCAGTTACTTGGCAGACTTTATTCGTTATGTTATGTATGGGTTATTTTATTAAGTTACGTTTTTTCTTTTTCGCACGAAAATAAATAAATAATTTATTTCTTGACATTAATCAGATTTATTAAAAGAAATATGCATTCGATTAAAGAACGTCTAATTTTAAATGTAGTATACTCGTATATGTATATATATATAACAGATTGTTTGCATGTATGCTTATTTTAGCACAAGGCTACAAAATAGGCTATCTGTGCTCTGTACACTACTAGGAATTGAACCCTGGATCTTAGCGATCTAAATCTGTAAACTTACTACTAACCCTTTGCGGAATTTCATAAGTTTTTGTTTTTATAATAAAGCTACACGCACATTATGCTATTTGCGCTGTGTCTACTGCACAGATTCGAGCCCCGGATTTTATCCTTGTAAATGCATAAACTTACCGTTGACTCATTGGAGAAACATAGATAATGGAAAGAAAGAAGAAGTTAGCATCAAGAAAAGGTGGCACTCATTTATTTTGTCTGTATCGCTATACAAAAATTCAAAATAATTTAATAGTTCAAGCTAGATGTTGCTTTTATTTACTAGTTTTCTTTACCAAGTCTTTTTGTTGAAACCTTTAATGTGAAACCCTTAAAAATTTCACGGCCGTTTCTTAATGCCTAAATCTAAATGCCTAAGAGATAATATGGTTCAGAACAGTTATACCTAAATAGTTCAACTATTAGATGTAATCTGGTATAATATCTTAATAAATCTTAGTTACGCAGTTTTCTCGCTTACTCAGAGAAGAGCTTGGCTTAATAGTCAAGGTCTATGGACTATGAATCCTTTCAGAAAAAAACGCAATCTTCTGCAATGGACCGTGACCGCACCATAAGAGTGACAGTCAAATATCAGGCAGAATGCAAAAGTTTCGGATATTTTAATACGTGAATATATGCTGGTCACATACCTGCAATCCGACTGCATCGCATTTCTTTAGTAGTGCAATAACAGGTTTCTTAATGATACAACACAACAAGAAGCCAGTGTATTGTATTAGATTAATTAACAAGACAAAATTGAATCAACCACTAGTGTTATACTGTTTTTAAAATGAACGCTGTAAATGATTCCGTGACACCAGAGAATTTCAGTGGATTCAAAGAACCACTGAATTAGTCTATTAGTTCATATTAGGGACGACCATGTATCGGTAGTCCTTTGTGTCACTTTGTACAAAAAATCTAAAATAAAGTCTTTCTTTTGTAAGCACTTCTTGTTGACAGCTTTTTCTCCGTAAGTTCGACTTGAGGTTACATATTGCCATATGGTCCGTGAAATCCACATTTATTTAATAACTATCAGTGTCAATTTTTAGAAATTACGCATATTTGGAATTATATATCTCTTATTAAAGCGGTCTTTTTACATACTGAGAGAAATAAGTTGGAAAGGATATATAAAACGTAATATTGTAATGCTATTTTTCTAATCACTAGAACCAAATCGTGTGTCACGTCTTTCACAAGCTGACCAGGACAGCACACATGTTTCGAGAATTTTAAACCGCCATTGATACTTGATTGCAAGTTATAGTGAAAAAAACGAAAATACTTGTAAATTTTGACTAATGATAATGAAGGCATGTTATTCAGACACGTAACGACAGCCTTAGGTTACGTCATGTCTTTGCTCGTGAGCATACATGACTGGGATATTATTTTGACGGTATTTCAAACAGCTTTCTAGTTTGTTTAAAAAAAAAAAAATCTAATCAACTCTAATAACGATCTTGTTTTAACTTCTCCTGAATTGGAGGCATCAAGAATAAATTATAAAGTTTTCTTGGAGATGAAGTATCCTTATGGCTTTAAATAGCGCAAAACGTGACCAAGACAAGCCATGTCGTAATAAGAGAACCTAATTACACCCAATAAAATGAGTTTAACGGGCTCTCTTAATAGGCTCATTGCAACATCTTATGTTATGAACATTAGCATCCCATAGCAAAAAAATAAGTTCGAGGTTCATTGCTTTTAATTTCACTCAACCCAGAGGGGGGTTAAATTAACCAAGTTATTGTGAGCCTCTAGGTGTAATTAAAATATAATTATTGCCTCCTTAACCTTTTTCAACCTTTTTGCCAATAGCTTGGTGCAGCTTCACCAGTAGATATCAGAATATTTTCAACACCCTGAACTTTATTAATATTTGCAATCTACATAGTAACCTATGAGATATAAATTAATCAAAATTTCAAACTTTGTTGAAACTCTATTCCAAGTATGCCATTTATTTATTTAACTTGATAAGGATTTCAGTTTAAGTCCTCAACACCGAACTTAGAAGGTTCAGAGTCAAATAATGTATCTGTGGTTGTTTGAGCTTACTGAAGTGAAGATATGGAGCTATCTGCGACACAGGGTAAAAAGAAACTGGGAGTGTTGAGAAAATAATTTTTATTCTGCACACTCCTAAGTGAGAATTGTAGTGTCAGGCCTTGTGAAAACAACAACAAATTAAAGGTAAACTGGTGAGTTAGAACGAGAGAAAGGATAATCGTTTACGACTTAACAGAGAGTTTCAGTAACTAAATAGACGAAAAATCACAGACGAATTACAAGTAAGTCTCTTTTTCATGTTACGTTTGACTGTTAAGTATGGCACAAAAATGGGTGGGAATCTGTAGATCCAATACACTTAGTTTTGTTGTGGGAAGAAAATGGAATTATCCCTGGAAAAACTGAAAGTGGACTGTGTTCCTGTTTTTTATTGTTTATCGTCAACAAGTCACAGACACCTACTGTAAAGCACCCTCTGTGTCTTCGGATTTACAATGCTTAAATTAGGGGTTTGAATCCCTTCGGTTGACGTAGCAGATAGCCCGATATGTCTTTGCTATAAGAAACCGCACACACATAGTGTAAAGATGGCCTACCAAACCTAATAGCAGCAATACGGCTTCGGCTACCAATTACAAAATGCTAATGGAAGTCGTTGCATACGACTATTTCGAGCCCAAAAAAGTGCTAGTGCCTCATCACAAGGATAAAGACTATGTGGAAAACGTTAAACACCGCAAGCATCCGAGCTATAATTATATAACCATAATTGTTTTGTATCACAAAAACAGAGGTTCAACCGAAACTCCTGCAATCCTCACCTGCGTGCATATAATAAGCTATTTACACGATGAATCAATTAGATTCAGGAGAGAAATAAGGGTACGCTATGCTTCAGGAGTGGCCTAGAGAGTTGAAAATTGACTGGTTGAATGTTTTACAGTCAATCACTTTGGTTTAAAATTTACACGCTCATTTCTGTATTCTGCTCTTGATTGACTTTACTGGGGTATAAAAAGGCATAATATTTTGGGTCCAGTAATTTGTAAAACACGTTTCGGACATATTACATAAAATCATGTTACCATATTCCGCTAGTGTCTAACATATATATATGTATATGATAGTGTCTGGTTTACATCATTTTTTGAGCCCCTTCGATTTTTGTCAAATAGCCTATTTTTTTATTTGTTATGCATATGTTATTAATATTGTTCTAGCTAGTTTAATGTTAAACATTATACCTACACATTTAATGGATTTAGTGCAAAAGATCGTGGTGTCGTATAGTTTTAATTTTATTTTCGGTATTTTGTTTTATTTTTGGGTTTACAACGCTTATAAAAACAATAATGCCTTGTGTATTTTGAGGATTTAGCATGATACGGCACTTGTTACGCCGCGCTGTCATACGGTTGGAAGAACTCCGAACTTTACGTGCAGCAAGCAGCCGACAGGTGTTGGATAGGCTCTAAACGATGACGTCATCAGCATAACAAGTGAAGTTTTGTTCGAAGAACAGAATATCGTAAACCGATGTATCGCAGAGGACTGATAAATGAGCCTTGAAGAACACATGTTTATAATTTAAATGATTCAAATGTGATATCATTAATTTTAACTCTAGCTGTTTTGTCTGGGAGAGAACTGGCAGTCTGTCGTGTGCTTAACGGAAACGTGTTGTTTCATTAACTAGATCAGTCAAGCGTTGTATCAGACTGAATCGCACGCGTGAAACGTCGAGAAGTAGTCCCTCTGTGGAGTGTTTTCGATTAAATCCCACGAAAATAGACTCGTTGAATTTGACTAAACGGTCGGCTGTTTGTCATTTCCTACGTGATGCGTTATGAATATCAGTAAAAAAAAATGTTTGATTTGAAGTAACATAAAAGCCTGGCTGCTATATTTTTTTCTAAACGTTTTTCCGGCCTGGCATGGTCAGGTAGGTGGTTAGAGTGATCGACTCGTACTCTGAGAGTCGCGGGTTCGAATCGCCATCACACAAAACATGCTCGCCCCTTCCGTCATGAGGGTGTTATAATGTGATGATCAATCCCACTATTTGTTGGTAAAAAGAGTAGCCTAAGAGTTGACAGTGGGTGGTGATGACTAGCTTCCTTCCCATATGTTTTATACTACTAAATTAAGGACGTCTAGTGCATATAGCCCTCGCGTATCTTTGCACGGAATTCCAAATAAAGTAAAAGCGTTTCAATTTAGATTAATAGACCAAATTAAAGCTAAATATATGAAAACACGTCACCTGGTGGCAGTATATTACGACAAAAATGACGTTTGGTACATTATTTGTGAAAACCATTTCGTCACAGAGGTAAATATAAATCAGAGTATTTTATTAATTGAAAATTCGGAGCGCGTACAGCAACATGTAACTCTTACCTCAGACCTACCGATCCGCTGCCCGCTTCGCTAACCATTGAACCACTCCCGGATCTAATCGAAAGAACACGATGTTGAAAGATTTAGACTTGATAGAGTATGGTTCATATGAATTTGATTCTGATAACAATGACCTGTTTGTTATAAATAATTTTAGCACCATGAATCTAGTATGGAGTTATAAGATATTATGTACTTAGGAATGTCACACTTATTATGAGGTGTAAACGCGTATGTTTTGTCACTTAATCATCTAACACCTTTCAAATTATTTTAAAAGTTAAAGGTTTACTCGAAGTCAAAACCAAAACTCTATTCTGTTTCAGGCCTGGCATGGCCTAGCGCGTAAGGCGTGCGACTCGTAATCCGAGGGTCGCGGGTTTGCGCCCGCGTCGCGCCAATCATGCTCGCCCTCCCAGCCGTGGGGGCGTTATAATGTGACGGTCAATCCTACTATTCGTTGGTAAAAGAGTAGCCCAAGAATTGGCGGTGGGTGGTGATGACTAGCTGCCTTCCCTCTAGTCTTACACTGCTAAATTAGGGACGGCTAGCACAGATAGCCCTCGAGTAGCTTTGTGCGAAATTCCAAAAACGAACAAACAAACAAACTATTCTGTTTCAACTGCTTCGTAAGTAGAAACACGCAGTGTCACTGGTATTCTCTTTTTACAGTTCTAACAATGCATATTGTAAAGGCTCTATCAAGCAAGATTTAATTAGTATCATTAAGCTAGAATAATTTACTAATATCAGACTTACTATGTTTCAGTTCGTTTATACTTAAGTACAAAGCTATAGAATACGCTATCTTTGCTCTGCCTACCACAGGTATCAAAACTTGGTTTCTAGCGTTGTAAATCCGCAGCCCTCCAGCTGTGCCACTGGTGGAATTTTATAAATAAACATTATATCAATATATAAGACTCTTATAGATGGTTAAACTGGTTTGGTTTAATTTTGCGCAAAGCTATACGAGGGCTATTTGTCCTCGCCGTCTCTAATTTAGTAGTGAAGGCTAGAGAGAAGGCAGCTAGCTGTCACTTCCCACCGCCAACTCTTGGGCTACTCTTTTATCAACGAATAATGAGATTCACCGTCACTTGATAACTTCTCCACGGACAAATATGTTTGATGGCACTGGGATTCAAATCTGCGACCCTCAGATTGCAAGTAGGGCGCCCTAACCACCTAACCACAATAGGCCCAAAAGTTAAAACAGACTTTGAAAAAAAAAGAACCTAAGCATACAATGATAACTCATTGGTCGATGGTATATTGTAACAAATATAAAACACGTAGTTAACCATATGTAACAAAATGTTTATTTTTTTTTGTTCCTGGGCAGAAAGTATTATTTCCCAATTGCTTATGCCTAAAGTAAATAGAAAAGACCTATTTTTCTCTTCAAACTTTGCTTTTGTGACCTGAGTGATGAAATTTTCAAATTTACCCATTTTCCAGAACATTCCAGTGCTGAGTAGCTGATAGAGAATTTTCTCAAACTTACAAGAATGTTCTAGAATGTAGTGAGACTTACGAAAATTGTCAAGAACCTTTTAGAATTATTTGGAACTTTCCATAGTAATATATATACAGGAGCTCACCACTTCAGTTTAGTTCTAGCTGCTAAAGTGAACACATAGACCTATCTGATGTTTTCAAGATGGCATCAAGAAGCTGGAATATTTTTCTCCAGATACATTATCAAGACAAGAGCGAAAAAGTACTCTCTGACAGCATCTGCCTTGAAGTATGATGAATATGCTGGGAGGTTATCGAAGACTTCAAAATGGTGGCATACCTGATGGGTCTTCAAGGAGGCTTTACCAAGTTTCCCTGTTATCTTTGCCTTTGGGACAGCAGGGACACCGCAGCGCACAACAAGAGGAAGCACTGGTTACAACGGACCGAGTTCTCTGTAGGGAGGCATAATGTCAAGTGTTGTTCCCATCATTGCACATAAAATTGGATCTTATGAAACAATTTGTCACAGTTCTTGATAAGGAGTCTGCAGCCTTCAAGTACCCTCGAGACTTCTTCCCTAAGCTGTCTGAGGGAAAGGTCAAAGCTGGTGTCTTCGTTGGACCATAAATAAAGAAGATCCTGGAGTGCACAGAATTCCATAAGAAGCTCAGTAGGAAGGGAGAAAAAGGTTAGGCAGCTTTGTCGCAGTGGTTTGGGGCTTCTTGAGCAATCACCAGGCCGAAAATTATGTAGAACTGGTTGAGGTTCTGGTGAAGAACTACGCCACAATGAGCTGCAGGATGTCCCTGAAAGTCCATATCCTTGACGTTCATCTTGAAAAATTCAAAGAGAATATGGAAGCATACTTAGTGGAGGAAGGCGGGTGCTTCCACTAAGATATACTGGACTTTGAACGCCGCTACGAGGGAGCGTCTAACGAAAACATGATAGAAGAGTATATTTGGGGGCTGATACGTGAAAGTGATTTACATTACAGTCGTAAAATTCGAAAAACTGCTCACGCCTAAATATTTTTGTATAACTTTAGTATAAATACATGTAAATCTTGATACATATGTTGTTTTATTCAGACCTTATGTAAATGAAAATATGCAAATTTGCTCGTTTTTACATAGAAAATAGGTTAATTTCTAAATTTCATTATCCAGGTCACGAAAGCAAAGTTTGAAGGAAATAATGGCCATTTTCTGTACTTTTACAACATAAGCAATTAAGAAATAACACATACTATCCAGGTACAAAATTTGTGTTACATTGTGTAATCAGAATAGAAAATGTGGGAAATGAAAAATCAGTTTAAAGTGTAATTTTCATGTCATCTAACAAACTGTTGAAAGATATTTATCTAAAGTATTCCCAAGAATTTTTATCATATCGACAAACACAAAAACTCTCTTCTTATGCCTAAGTTCGATGATGGATTACTCTGTAGTTTTTATCTCAATAAAACATTTTTGCTTTTTATTTCGTTACTGGTATATTTATGTATCTATCACTCATCCATCAAGCAATCACTGAGACTTAGTCCAATGTTTCGCTTTTAACTCTGTGTGTATGTGTATTTTCTTATAGCAAAGCCACATCGGGCTATCTGCTGTGTCCACCGAGGGGAATCAAATCCATGATTTTAGCATTGTAAATCCATAGACTTATCGCTGTCTTAGAAGAAGACCGCTTGTAACTGAGGGGGTAACACGTTCGGGTATGTGTTCGTTAAGTCCTGCATGACGTAGAAACATGTTTAGAAACAGCTATAGAGTTTATTTATTTGTTTATTTTTGAATTTCGCTCAAAGCTACACGAGAGCTATCTGCGCTAGTTGTCATTAATTTAGCAGTGTAAGAGTAAAGAGAAGACAGCTAGTCATCATCACCCACCGTCAACTCTTGAGTTACTCTTTTACCAACGAATATTGGGATTAACTATCACATTATAATGCACTCACGGCTGAGAGGGCGAGCATGTTTGGTGCGACGAGGATTCGAACCCGAGACCCTCAAATTACTACTCGAGTGCCTTAACTACCTGGCCATGCTGGGCCCAGCTGTAGTAATAAGCTAGCTTAACGGTGTGCTGTCAGATGTGCGATAATAATCGTATTTGTACGATAATTTAACCACTCTACGATGTACGATTAATAATGCGAAAAGTGTTCACAATGTACGATATTTTTAATTTTGTCAAGTCAGTACAATTCCAAGCATTTCTTCGCCTTCTTATAGGTCAGCCAAATAATAATACTTCTTGTAGTGTAGATTTCCATGATTGTACAAAAAATTACCCAATAATATTATTATGATATAAACTCGGAGGTAGACATCACCAAGAACAATTCAGTCCTGAATTATTTGATCAGGGGATCTAAAGTTGGTAACGATCAATTCTTACTGCCTTTTCAGGGTGTCGTTAAATAAGTGAGCGTGTGGATAAGCACAGCTAACATAAGCAAGGACTAAAAATAATCAAAATTATAAACATGGTGTCTCCTGGAGAACAAATAGTTAAATGTAACGTGACAGTGAGAAGTGTCAAGCAGTATAACACAGGTTTGATAACGCAGTACACAGTACATGTCAAACTTGATGTCACAGTTCGTATAAAAAAAAAAAAACGTACACGCACACAAAAAGACTTCCAGATGCATATGTTCCATATAACATATAAGCAAAAAGGCACGTTCCAATACATAATTTGTTGGTTGTTTTCATGTGTAATTAATCTGGGTTGTGACACGTCTGTTTATATTTATAATACTTTCAAATGTAATTAAATGTTCATGTTCATATACAAATAAAATCAGCGCAAGACGAATGAATACAAACATTTATAAAATCACGGTATAATTTAGCTTTAACTGAATTAATAAACTTGTAAGTTATCCACGTAACACAGAATACTGAGTTAACAAAATTACATTTTGGAGAAATAGGTCGTGATTTTAGTTACCTTCATGGTTAAGCCTCATAATAAACTCTAGTTTGTGTTAACTAAAGTTAATAGCATAGACGTTTGTTGTTGTCATTCGGAGTATGAGATGATTCCTTATTTTGTTAAAAACATTCGGGCATTAGTATTTTGTCAATGTTTATATACCTAAATTAACGTATGGTCATATTCATCATGGGAGGGTGTCTACGTGTAATACGTTTATATTATGCGTTCCTTACTTCAACTGCCTTATTCTTAAACACTTGTAATGCGCAATATTTTTTGTAAAATACGATAATTTCTTGTCTTATATCTGGCAACGCTGTCGTCTGATAAAAAATGATTTTTCTACCTACTTCCGAGTACATTCCACGCTGTATAAATACCATACTTTTCACGTGTTATCATAATTAGCATATAATTGCCGCTACTCTGTAGTGCTTAAAACGTTTGTTACATTGTAGTGTCGGTAACCATAGTGATCACGACTGCGTGACTGGTAGCAGGTTCAGTGTAAAGGAAACATGAGAATACAGGCAATTATAAAACTTATGCTAACGTCTAACATCGTGTAATTATTCTTTCCGTAAGTTCAGAATGGACGTGCATAAAACACACATTACTATCAGGAACAACACTGTGCTTTGTTTCACAACGATCAGCAAATAATTATACAATGAATCGGTGATTGAAATAACAAAAACGTATGTTTAATTATTTCAACGCAGTCCTCTCGTTGAAAACCTGGCCGGACCATAATCACGTGCGTTGCCTTTCTGATCGATCAGTCCATCTTGTATGTTTCCCCAAAGTATCGCCGTCGATTATAAGAAGTATTGGTAAGGCCTGGTGAATACTATCTATCGTACCTGGATAGGTGAAGTTATGACAACGAGCATTTATAAGTATCTATTTATTTTCCGGAAACACGTGTCACTAGTCAGTTCCTATCAGATCAGCACGATTGTAAATAACACCGTAATATATTTTGTATTGTGTATAAGAAGATATAATGAAAAAATAACATAGTGTTTTGTAATTATTTTAACACCCCGGGTGGCTCAGTGGTATCTATTTCTTTGTTTTTTGAATTTCGCGCAAAGCTACAAGAGGGCTATTTGTGCTAGCAGTGCTTAATTTAAGTGTAAGACTAGAGAGAAGACAGCTAGTCATCACTACCCACCGCCAACTCTTGGGCTACACTTTTACCAACGAAAAGTGGGATTGACTGCCACATTATAACGCCCCTACGGCTGAAACATGTTTGGTGTGACGGGGATTCAAACCCACGACCCTAAGATTACGAGTCAAGTGCCCTAACCACCTGGCCATGGTACAGTATCCTGTACATTATGGCCCATAATGATCTCAAATTCATGTGATTGTTTTTCCAGACTGCGCCTATAAATGAATAGTTAGCAAAGGTGACTTGACACTTTTACAGTTCATGACATTTTATTTCAGTGTTCAGTAAAGTCACCACAAACAGCAAGGACAACAAGATGGTAGTGATGTTGCATTCTTAAAGCCAATTTGCTGAGAACAACATGAATCATTACAGAACACTACTCTGAAGGAGCTTTGTACAGAACGTCCTCAGTGTTACCGACTCCCAATTGCAAGGAGTTGTGTGCAGAATGTCTTTAGTGTTATCCATTTGCTATTGCAAGGAATTGTGTACAGGACGTCCTTAGTATTACCCAATCTATAATGGAATGCGTTGTGTACAGGACGTCCTCAGTGTTACCCACTCCCTATTAGGCAACGACACATGTCTTTTTATATTCTTAGTGCTTTCAAATGTAAGCTTTAATAAAACACGCCTTAATTGCCAATATGTATTCTCGACATTATTCAGAAAAATTTGCTTTAAGGACATACTTAGTGTCTGGAATTACTTGACGGAACGCCACTGGTCTTTGAAGGGCAAAACACATATGTTCGAGGAGAATAAAGTTTGATGAGTGATTATTTAACCAGCCTCCTCTTCACTGAGGAATGTATTGCCTACTTTAGTAAAGTAGGAGCAGGTAGTGTTATTACAGCAGTGGTCAGATGGAGAGGAACCGTTTTATTGTTAAAATGATTGTCAATTTCGTCTCCCTTTTCAACAAAATCAAGAAACATTTAAAGTATTAAACTTCACTTTCTCACATCCTTAATGAAGACACGAATGTACAATTATAGTTGTACTAATTCTTCCTGAACCAGATATTGTATTCATTAACCATGGGTAAATTTTATTTTTAATGTTTATTTTATGCTAAGTTATCCTTAAATATTATCTTAATGTTCACCTAATTAGTGACTGATCAATGAATTAATTGTAGTCACCTTATATATAAGACAACCAGTATACCATGGTGCTCAAATATTGACAGGGGAAAAGAATTGTCGTAGCAGCTTTGCTTTCTAGTTTGCCTGTTACTACTAATTTAGAAGACTTATTATAGCATAATAAAGGATCATAAGATAGGATTTCTATAACGAATGGCATTAAAAGTACCACTCCGCAAAGTTTATTACTGCCCACATTATATTCATATATATTTATCATATTTGTGTATGAAATTGTGATTGAATTTGGTATATGATTGTTATTTGGCTGAGGACAACTCGTCTTTGAAAAGAATGTTACTCCCAATCTTGTTAGCTCTCTGCACATGTCATCGGCACCATTGCGGGCGAATTGAGTCTCATTGGGTGCCTGGCCTATAGGTCTTTGTTATAAAATATATTTCAAAACGTCTTTGCATTTATTGACACGGTACCCATTTGCATTTGTAAGTTTTAGGTTTAGTTTGTAACAAGTACTCAGGGTACATGACAAACATGAATCAACAGGTCTAGTCATTGTTTGTGAGCGAGCGTGGGACACTTTCAACTCTATGAGTGACTTCAAAATGAAAAACGAGATACATATTTTGACTTTAACATATACAGATCATAAGCTGAATGACGAGTCGTTTGCATTTCAAATCACATGACTGAATTGTATCGCAATGAACTGTGGGAAAGTAGTTAAATATTCAATCAGACACATTCGTGCTAATAGGAACAAAAATTGACCAAACGTCTGTTAAGAGCACTTAAAAACTTAACAAAGAAAGCTTGAAGAAAAACGAAATATGGTGACGGCATGATTATGGTGCTAATTGGGTGCGCCTGTTGATGCCTTCTGCAGCGCCTGCTCTGACGTTGCTGGCTATTCTAATTATTTTGATAAAATGAGATATGTAAGTCAACCGCAGAAATAAAGGAGACCCTTTGATCTTTAGCGAAACTCACAGAATCTGTTCTTTAGAACTGGCTCACTGAAATTGTTGGTTTGTGTTATCCTGAAATCTGTATTGAATCCACGAGAAGTAGACTGGCGATTTATAAGGTCCCATTGCACAGCTAGTGGACATTATATTGCTTTGATGACCTTTGTAACATTCTCATATTGTGTGGTGTACTTTACCAGTCGCCTAAGAGTGTTTCATACCTTTTCCAATGAAGACCTGGATACATCACAATGAGCCTTTTCTAAATATTTGTCACAGTTTCCCAACGCTGAATAGCTTTGACAGTCTGTATTTTCTAAAAAACAACAACACCACTCGCCATACTTATGTCACATCGTTGTATAATCACATGGAAATGATAAAATATCCAAGAGATCATCAAAACATCTAATGCTCAAATATAAAAATTAAGTTGGAATACTGTCTGCTTAACTTATTTGAAACTAAGTACAAAGTTACATAAAGGATTATTTGTGCTCTGCCCACCACGGGTATCGAAACCCGGTTTTTAGCATTAGAAGTCCGCAGACATACCACAGCACCATTGGGGGGTGGCGAATACTGTCTACAGAGAAATGGATGCAGGAAATAAAAAAACTTACCGAAAACTACCATTCACAACAAGTTTGGTTTGATTTTGTTTGTTTGCTTTGTGTCTCGCGCAAAGCTACATGAGGGCTATCTGCGCTAGCTGTCCCTAATTTAGCAGTATAAGACTAGAGGGAAGACAATTAATCATCATCAATCACTGCCAACTCTTGGGCTACTCTTTCACCAACGAATAGTAGGATTGACTGTCACGTTATAACGTCCCCACAGCTGAAAGGGCGAACATGTTTAATGCGATGGGGATTCGAACCCGCGACCCTTGTATTACAATTTGAGTGTCTTTACCTCCTGGCCATGTCTGGCCTGGTTTGGTTTGATTTGCACGCAAAATTATACGAAAGTTATCTGCACTAATTGTCCCTAATTTAACAGTCAAAGACTAGAGGGAAAGCATTAATCATAATCACTCACGGCCAACTCTTGAGCTACTCCTGTTACCAACGAATATGGAATTGACATCATATAATAACGCTTCCACTGATGCAAGGGTGAATATGTTTAATTGGACGGAGATTCAAACTTACGACTTCCAGATTACGAGTCTAGCACAATAACTACTGACCATGCCAAGCACTCAACAAAATTTCCAAAATATGCACATAGTAAAATACACACACACTTTTTTTAGAAATGCTGTTAGATGTAATATTCAGAAACATTAAATTTTCGTTTCTTTACTTATTTTTGTGTGGGTTTAAAAAATGTGAGTAAGTAAGGCTTGTTATGTGTTATAATTTATTTCGGACGAAACTCCAATTCATTATGTTACATGTTATGTTACGTATTACTATTTCAAATAACCGGAAAATTAAATTTGGACCTCGAAGTTAATTAAATGTTAATATGTGTCAAATTTATGATATTTGCCAACAAGATTGATTTATACAATTTTGTCTCTTAATAGAAATATATTTTAATATACAAAGAACAATATCATTTATTATAACAACTATTACAAATAATGATTTATATACAACAGTTTTAAAAAACTTACAGACAATACTAAGTCTTATGGCTGGTCTAATACTGAATATTTTATCGACGATCCAGTTGAACGACGAGCAAAGTAATTATGAATTGCAATTGTCACACCTCACTTAATCTAGCTGGTTTGGTTGGTCTCACGCCGCTTATAAGCCAACTATTACCGGCGAAGATATTTAATATCCTCGTAGAAATACTAACGTCCAGAGTTGATTTACTGAAGCTAAACAGTTTGTAAAGTTCAAAATCTATAAACGTTCCTGGTCCAAATCTGTAGTTTTCCGAGTAATAGGCATTAATCACAATTATATCAAATCAGTAATAATAATATTCTATTACTGTCCCTCAGTTAGCTGCTTTTATATTAATCACGCTAGATTATTGAACGTTCAATAAAGTTCAAACATGCTAATGTTTTCGTAAAACAAATATTGGTAATTCTTGCTTTCAAGAATCTTTTATAACTTTAGAGAACAGATAGGATTTGCGAAATACGCACACAACAACATACGCCACATGCATAAAACAAACGTAGGTATTAAAATAAACGCGCCCCCAGTGGATCAACGGTATGTCTGCGGACTTATTACGCTAAAAACCAGGTTTCGATACCCGTGGTGGGCAGAGCACAGATAGCCCACTGTGTAGCTTTGTGCTTAATTCAAAACAATAACAAAATAAACGCTTAACGGTAAATCCGTTACACCTCTCTCCCTAGAGAATTAAAAGTTGGTATGAGCAATTTTTAACTAAAATATTATATATATATATATAGACATTGATAACAATACAATAAATTTAATACATTGTCAAAGAAGTATACAACTTCAATAATCATGACGATATGTAACACAATCTATTCAAATAACATTATGAAAATAAAATTACATAGTACGTGAAAGTGCTTCAACACAAACTTTATCTTTCTGGCTTAATACATTCAGTGATTACACAACTGAGGAGTTCTTTTCAAAAAGTAACCTAATTAGAGTTTCCAGATAACTGACATGTATGACAAGTTTTACGAAAGTGAGAAACATCTTGCCTGATTTTTAGCCAAAAGAAACGTCTCATAACTTTGTCACATGTCTTGTTGAGACTTAGGCGATCTCCCAAGAGAAATTCATGAACTACTTTAAATATTCAGAATGATATGCTTTTGGAAAAAAAGATTTAATAAACTACAGTCCAGTCCTTTGAAGCTGGCAAATTTGGTGGCCTCCATTTTCTCATATGAACTGCATTTCTGAAGAAATAACGTTTTGGAACTTTCTCCAGTTCATTCTTTAGGAGTGTATATTTAAACAATGATGAGATCTTTAAATCCATGAAACTGAATACTTACTACTGAGCCACGAAAGTGAAGAATGTTTTTTGTTTTTTTCATAGACGGTGATTAAAATGATGCTCAACGTGAGGCAGTGTTTAAAATGATAGAATACATCCTTTGAATAACGTGTCCTAAAACATCGACAATTGACAAATGAAGGTTTAATATCTTCTAATTAATTATATCTACGTTGTTTTGAGTTGTTTTTTGTTGTTGTTGTTTGGACTCAACACAGTAAATGTATACTAGTGTACGTTTTCAATCTCTCTATATATTTATAATGATGAAGTTCACGTTTATTTGCGCTCAAACTTCTCAGAGCAACCTGTTGAGCCAATGTCAACCAATATTTGTATTTCACCATCATGATCTGACTGACTGAACTTTGTATTTGTTACTTTCTTCTCTTCGTTTCTTTCTTTCTTACTTTTATGTATTCTGATAATGTAGTTTGTCATACAGTTTACTTTAAAGGAATATTTATGTATATATATATATATTGCACGGCCTAAAGCTGATAGATATGACAGTAGTTTGAATATTATCTTACTTCCATAAGGAACAAAATAATGAATTAACCTTGCTATAAGGAGTAAAGTGACCCATGGTGGTTATGATGACGATGTCTGAAACGAATGTTTTATGACTATCAGAAGAAGGTTCTGAAAGGCTAGAAAAGGATCACGTGATTTTTTCTTCTGTTTTTCGGGAAATATATTTCTGTTCCATATAAAAATATTCTAGTTCTTCTTTATTTGTAGTTAAGCACAAAGCTACGTTATGGACTATCCCTGTTATGCCCACCACATGTATCTAAACCCGGATCTCTAAATATTATTTTGTTTCTTTGTTTGGAAATTCTCACACAGTTGCAAAAGGGATATCGATGTATAGTTACCCTCAATGTCGAACCTATAGACTCTTGGTTTACTTGTTTTCATTGTTGCTCTTTTAATGTATCGATGGTCCCAAAGTGTTACAAGCATTTTTGTAACAACTTTAGTGAACAAACGTACATTTCTGTTTTACGTACCCTGAATATATTTTCTCATAAGCCGAAACACAAACAAAACATTTTTTATGCTAAAGCTAAAAGCACATTTTTACAGCTCAAACCCGGTAATAACCCAGTGTGTGATTCCGAGTTAACTACATTAACTTACGTTTTTTTCGTTTTTGTTTTTTTTGGAATTTCGCACAAAGCTACTCGAGGGCTGTCTGTGCTAGCCGTCCCTAATTTAGCAGTGTAAAGCTAGAGGGAAGGCAGCTAGTCATCACCACCCACCGCCAACTCTTGGGCTACTCTTTTACCAACGAATAGTGGGATTGACCGTCACATTATAACGCCCCCACGGCTGGGAGAGCGAGCGTATTTGACGCGACTCGGGCGCGAACCCGCGACCCTCAGATTACGAAGCGCACGCCTTAACGCGCTAGGCCATGCCGGGCCGCTTACAGGGTAATTTCCACTCAGAATTTCTGATATATATATTCAGCGCAATGGCTAACAGATTCGTAACTGAAGCATTATTTCGTTTATAGTTTCCAACGTAATGCATGGGATTGCGTTTCCACACTCACCTCGAGCTCATTTTTAATTTACGTCGAGTATTAGTGATGCATCATACTCTTACTTAAACTCATATTCTACCATAAATATCAGTTTTATATATTTTACAATTGTGACCATAAATTCATATGTATCATTTTTATACTTTGTAGTTTAATACCCACATAACACAGATGTAAGCTTGAAGACTAGCAGCTTCATACATTTTAGAAACAATCACTAAATAAGTCTAAATATTTGCTATACATGATACGATGCCACTTATATGTCATGTCAAATAGAAGAAACTTGTCCCAAGGGATTTTCTGTAATACCAGAAAATAAACCCTTATTTCTAAATCTTCAACTTATGTAGTGATTTAATTAGAAGTACTGTTTTATCTATCCAAACAATTCTACATGAAAGAGCCCTAATGGAATTATATCACGAGCTTGATTTACGTTTTGAACACGAAAATTCTTTTCTTGAAAAGAATATTGGGAAAAAAATATATTTAAGTAAGATAATGTATTCTAAGAGGTGTTCTCTTAAATTCAGTTGTAGTTTTTACACAAATTCGTAACATTCTGCACAATCAATGAAAATGTTTTCAACACGATATAATAAAAATCATCCAATGATGACACTGAAATCGTAGAAAAATTTTGTGAAAACTCTTAGGCTATTTTCTGCTTTGAGTATTCATGTTCCCCATCAACACGCTCATACTAATATTGCCTTCTGGTACCAGTTTATGAAACCACGACTCACGTGACCTCCTAGCCCTCATGTCTAAGGCTACATGACCGCATTACTCAGTTTGTGACTAGTTTCGATAGAAACAAAATATCTTGTTAGCGTGAAACACCATTGCACAAAATTTCATATCTCTCTATGTTTATATGTACATATATTTGAACATTATATGAAGTTAGACAAAGGAGGTTTATATATCTACTTCTTAACTTTGAAAAAATTATGGACAGGAAACGTAAAACTAAATTGCAACGTAGCAAATCTGTTGCAAGCGATGACAGAAATAAACTGATTTTTTCATTCTTAAATGAATCAAACGTGACTCAGTTTTTACAGGTAATAAAAAAAGAGTTAATAATTACATTTCAACCTTCGAGATGACCTCATAACATTTATTAGAGTTGTTTGTTAGTTTGTAATTAAACACAAAGCTACAGAACAAGGTATCTGTGCTGAGCCTACCAAATTGATTTTTAAGCGTTATAAATCCGAAAACACACTACTGAGTTGTTGGGTGGCTTATTGGAGTTGGAGAAACAGTGAAAGGAAATCAAGAAAAAATACAAAAAATTGTAGAACGAGATATAAAATTAAAAGGTAATAAAAAGAAAGAAAAAAGATAGTAAATTATATTAATGAGCAAGAAAATTCAAATACCAGGAAGAAAAGAATGTTTAAAAATATAATAGGTATTACAAGTGTAAGTGTAATCATTCTTCGCCAGTTTCCGGGAGGCGAACACGACAAAAATCTTAATTCACTGTCTTATTGTTTGCAATAATTGAAAACATATTGACCACCGAAGATAAGTTAACTACAAATATATATATAATACGCTATGCTATAGATACAAAGTTTCAGGCAACGGCCTTCTGGTACCTGTAACGGAACAGTAAATTCATAAACGAAAACGTTCCAAATATTTGTTCCAATGTATGTGGAATGGCGATTTAGGCACAGGCACTAACATTATTGAAATATCTAAATTATTTTAGGTTACTTTATTGGTGATTGAAGAGGACTTAACCCCCCCCCCCCTCCGCCATTAATATCGTACATTTATTTTAGAGCCTACGCTTGTTTCTTTTTAGTTTTCTTTTTTGGATGTAACGTATATTGTTAAATATGTACTGCTAAAGTCCTACCTGTTCTTGAAACTCCTAGTGAATTCTCTAAAGTTGAAAGCAACAATATTTGTTTGAAGAAAGCAAGCGTGAATAATGTCAAATTTCTACAAACGCGCGTGATTCTTATAAAAAGCCGAGAGACGAAAAACAGAATATTGTCGGTGATATACAATGAGTATTGTATAGGCCTAAGAAGCTATAACGTTTTTCTTGATGACGAGAAACCCGCTTGAAATAAAAATGTATCTCAAAACGGCTGGTATTGGTATTAATACTTACTGATAAGCAGAGAATTCCTTCTATTAATCGGAAAACTACAGAATTGGAATAGGAACGTTAACTGATTTCGAGCGTACTAACCGTTCAACTACAGACGTTATTATTTCTACATGGACATTAAATATCTTCGCCGAAAGAAATGAATTAGTAAGGTTATGAGACCAGTTAAGAAACACGGCGTTAGCTTAAGCGAGGTTAAACAGTATCAACTCAGAATAAACTTTTTCGGCGCGGACTTGGACCGTCGATAAAATATTCTGTTTTAAACTGGATATACGATTCAGTATTGTCTGTAAGTTTGTAATATTGTCGTTTATAAATCATCATTTGTAATAACTGTTAGTAATAACCGTAATTATAAATTGTATAATTTTGGTGCTTGTGCATTAAAATATATTTACATAAAGAAAAGAAAAATGGAAATTGTGTGTATCAATCTTGTTGGCAAATAACAAAGTTAATACATATTAACTACTAATTACAAATCGAACTTCCTGTTATTTGAGATAGTAATACGAAACGTACATAATATAATAAATCGGAGAGGTTGGTTGGTTGGTTGGTTGGTTGATCTTGGCGTTTTAAGGCGCAAAGCAACTGGGCTATCTACGACAAACAACCTGTAAAAAAAATGAAAATAAAATTGTTAAAATTCGTAAAACGGAATCATGTTAAACAAAACAGTCTAATTTTTTAAATTATAAACTTAAATAATATTAAATCTCAATTTTTAAATCTAGTTTACAGCAGTAAGAGAGAAAATAAAGTAATACAAGTTTTAAAAGACTGTAGCATTCCCCCCAGTGGCTCAGCGGTATATCTGCGGACTTGCAACACTAAAAACCGGGTTTCGATACCCGTAGTGGGCATTGTTTCATTTGGCTCATTGTGTAGCTTTGTGCTTAATTCGAAACAACAACTCTGTAGCATAAGTTTAATTATTATAACTCGCTAGGAAGACTAACGGAGAGGTCCTGGTTTCAAATTATTTGGCGTTACGGCCATTTTCTAATTCTGTATCGAACTAGTTTTACTTTAATTCGTAAAAAGACATCATGTTAAAACAAAACAGTCTAATTTTTGAATACTTAAATAGCGTTAAAAAGGCCAATGATCTTAAAAAACCAAAAACATTTGTAAGGTGGACGGTGTCATCATTGCCAATGACACTTTTCATTATCAGGGATAAACCTTGCGACAAAATATGTTTTAAAATGGTGCCGTCGTTGACAAATCGGAGAGTCGTCCGAAATAAAATTGTAGTATGTAAGTGTGCAAACTCTCTTTTTTTTTTATTTACAAACCTCTTGAAGAGGCCTCATAATCACATATATTACATACAAAACAAATACAAAAATCAAATACACAGTTATATACAATTGAATACACCTAATACTATCTGTAATTGCTCATATTAAAGGACGAACAAGTTTAGAATAAAATTGAAAGAAAGAATTGATATCATTACGAATAACATACCTGGAATAATCAAAACTTATTTTCTTTCTTAACTGACCATTATAAAATGACAACAGATTTAAATGGATATTTTTGGCTAAACAAATTTTCTTGACAGTCATAATACAATATTTGGCAAATGTAACAAAAAACATGCACTGTAGGCTGTCTTTTCTTAATCCTTCTAGGAAGCCCTGTACAAGAATTCGCCGTTTCTGATTCATTGGTACTGATTTTTGAATGATAAAAGAAATAGTGTCGAAAACTAACGTCCATAAGGGTTAAACTATCGGACACAGGCAATATAAATGTCTCACTGTTTCAGTTTCTTTACAACAAGGTGTACGTAAGACAGTATCATGTTTTTGGCATTGTGTAATTCTTGTTGCTCTGTCTACGTTGCATTATGTTTTCACATATATATTATTGTTTCGTTTCAAAATGTTCCTTGGGGTTTATTGGTAACTAATAAGGCTTGTTTCTGTCTTGAAAAAGAAAGGTTACTCGGAGCGTTGTCATGACTGAAAAAAATAATAAAAATGTAATTGTATATAGAAGGATTTACATATCAATGAAAAATAATTTAAAAAATTAAGGTTATTTTAAAATTCTCACAAAATCTGAACTATTGGTTAATAAATACCGCTAGTTCAACAACCACCGCACGTGCAATAACTGATAGTCCAAGAACAATTGTTAAGCGCTACTGTATCATAGCAACGTAACGGAAATTCGAAAAAAAACAACACAATAATTCGAATAGTGAGAAAAGTTTACACCTCAAAAGTCTGGAGGAAGAGGTCTAGTGCACCTGACCCTCCAGGGTATTCCACATAATTACCCAAATACCAACACAGAGAAAGCTCAAAAGTGTAAGCACAAGAAATTATCGACATTAAATTAAGTGGAAGTAAACACGAAACAAACAAATCCTATTAATACTTCTTAATAAAGAAGGTAAAAACAAAATGATTTGTATTTTACAAAATTCTCCAGAAGGAATTTGCCGGTAAAAATATACCTTAGATTTTAAAAGTCAGCAGTTGCTGACTTAGGTTCAAATGAAAAGGCCTAAAACAACTAAATTAATAAATTAATGTAATATAACCTTCTCATCGTAATCTTCCCATAATTTTGACAAACGTTTAATGTTTTTTTCCATTAAATACAAAATAGTTATTATTTAAAGAATACATACGTATATATATATAAAAGACCATGCAACGTATATATAGGTTATCCGCGCCCGAGTCGCGCCAAACATGCTCGCCTTCCAGCCGTGGGGGCGTTATAATGTGCGGACAATCCCACTATTCGTTAGTAAAAGAGTATCCCAAGAGTTGGCGGTGGGTGGTGATGACTAGCTGCCTTCCCTCTAGTCTTACACTGCTAAATTAGGGACGGCTAGCACAGATAGCCCTCGAGTAGTTTTGTGCGAAATTCCAAAAACAAACAAACAAACAAACAAACTTAGGTTATCATAATCCTTTCAGTTTTATCTTTGGTGAAATTGGAAGAAAAATTTGTAACATATCTGAACTTTGTTCTTTTGACATCATGATATTATTATTATTATTACGTTTGCTCAAAGTCTTAATTACTTTGAGGCGAAAGGTACTGGCAGTTCAGGCAGGGGCGTAGCCAAGGAGGGGTGTTAACCTCCCCTGAACGCAAATTTTTTAGACAAGTTCAGTTGCCACCTGTGAAGTTTCATAAAGATCTGTGATTGCATGTCAGATAATTTCACACACGTCAAATGGTCAAATGCAAATTTCTGATTGAACACTCTTTTAATACAGCAAGTTTTGTCAGAACCAGAGAAATACAATCAAATATCTATGACAGGCTAAAACGCCTGTTCGTTCTTGCCAGGACATCTATAACACAGTTTGGTTCAACTTTAATATTACGGTGAATGTATAATGTGGCCAGGCCATTCAATCGATCTTCAGTGGTGGTATTTCTCAAATACGTTTTGAGTCTTCTGAGAGTTGAAAACGAATGCTTCACTGAGCTCGTTGACACAGGCAGCGTGGCAAATACTTTCTAGAAATGACTGGGAACATTTCTACATTACACATTGCATATGCATCTATGACATTTTTTGGTCTGTTGTTCGCAAGTGATTTGAACCAAACCCTAAGTTCACCTACTGCAGCTAGTAGGTGCTGTCAATGTCAGCCTTGTATATACTGACCAACTCTTTAATTTGGTCACATTGTTGTGATGTAGGTTCTGACCGTTCTGTGGTTGATCCTGATAGTAGTAGACACATGAAGTTTGTAAGCAGAGTTTTGTGATTGGACAGGCGATCACATATTTGTGAAAGAAAGTGATCAACAAATGGTACAAATACAACAATACGAAAGTACTCCTCAGGGCTAGTGGTTTGTAGGTTAGCACGGTACATCCGTCTTTTAGCCTGCCTTGGCATTATGATGTCAATTTAAAGCTCACTACACAGAGTTTGAGCCTCACAGAAAATGTTGTTGAATTCATTCACAATTTTATTTCTGAGTGAACGGATCAACTCTTCCACTATTTCTGCGTGATGCATCGTAGCACCTAAATCAATTTTCTGTTGCTGCAGTAAGTTGCACAAAGGTAAACTAAAGGAAAACAATTTAGCAATGGTAAGTAGAGTGATGATGAATTCTGGCTGTGTTATAGAACACAACAATTGATTGGCTTGCGTGGCAGAATCTCTGTCTTGCCAACCTGATATGGTCTCAAGGGCATCTGCAACTGCATGAATTGATTCTAGAAAAAACAATGACTGAATCATGCCTCTCAACTCACCGGGTGGGGCAGAGATCTTTCAAACTTTTTTTTTCGATACAGGTGCTTTATTCTCCACCGATAGAGCCAAAACGTGCCTTCGTTTGGGTGTATTGAGAAAGTTTTCAATGCTAGAAATTACTCCCATGCAATTTCGCACAAGAACTTCTTCACAAGCATCAGAAATTGCCAAGTTCAGGGAATGGGCACTGCAATGAACATTGGGTGCAAGTGGGAATTTATCAGTTATGTGTCTCTGAACACCATTGAATTTCCCACTCATAGAGGCAGCACCGTCGTACCCTTGTTCTCGCAGGTAAGCCATGTCAATATCATATTTTGTCAGATTGGTTATGATAACATCACCCAAGTTTCTGCCTGTCACATCATAAACAGGTATAAATTGCAAAAAATCTTCTCTCATTGCAACAGAGTTGTCATTGGCATGCAAATATCTAACACACAGAGCAAACTGTTCAATGCCTGAAATATCTGTTGTTTCATCAGCTAATATTGAGAAACACTTTGCTGCATTAACCCTGTTGACCAAAGCATGAAGAACATGAGTATTACAGGCATTGATCATTTCATTTTGAATTTGAGGACTCAGATACATAGCGTTCCTCTTTGTACTCTTAAGGCTTGCTGAAAGCTTGACATCACCCTTTGCCTTGTAGCGCAAAATTGCCCGAAAATTCCCATCATTATTGATGGGCTCCTCATCAGTTTCACCAACAAACATTGGACCAGAATCATATTTTCCCCTCAAAGCCAAACCCTGTCTCCCAAACAGCAATACAGTATCAATAATAGGCATTAAATATTGCCGGTTCTGTTCATTTCTTGCTTGGAAGTTGTATCAAGCTGCAAGTGCACAGATGAACTTGTGTTTGCAACCTGTAAAAAAATGTTACCTTTTTCTTTGCTGTCTTGGTAATACTGTTTCAATTCATGTGCCTTGAAGTCTTCAACAGCCTTCTTCCAGTTTGTGTATGGAAATTTCACTAGTTGTCCCAATTTCTGGCTTCCAACACCAGCACCATCAGGAACAAAAAGACAACAGTACTTGCAGAAAACACCCTTTGCATGTTGACTGTAGAGTAGCCGTCTCCACTGTGAAAGCCAACGATGCTAAAAAGACAGCTTTCTTGGACCACACTGGGGGAAAACATAATCACTCCCTGGCTTCCAGGCATTCTCAACGAAACATTTTTTTGGTTTCAGCGTTTATCTAAAAGAAACAGAAAGATACGGTTCTAATTAAGTTATTTTGCACATAGGAAAGTTTGTTATGAGAGTACAATAACCTCGAAGAGAAAAGCTTAGAGATGTACTTCACAGAGCAGGCCTAGCATCCTGTGGCTGTAGGCCTACAATCACTAGCAGCAATGAATATTCAGTCTAAAACTCATCAGAGTGTTTGCATGATTTTTAATACAAAATTAATTTAATGAGTAGTCGACGTACCTGTTTACCAATGCTGACATCATCAGAAATATAAGTTCCAATGTCCCAGAATGGACCTGAGGTGGTAGTGGCAGCACTGGTAGAAGGTCACGGTGATGACTCTGACAATTCAGTTGATAATTCTGATTCAACCTGATTGGCTGCAGCAGACTGAGCAGATTCAGCTTCATGAATGAGTTTAAAGAACCTATGCAGTGTCTTTTGCTTTTTCAGGCTTGACATGGTAAATGATTGTTTATCGCAACTTCTGTTTGTCAGCGTCACATTCACAATACCATTGGTGCCATATATAGTGAATCATTCACTATAGATAACGCTAATGGTACTAGGTTAGTGCAATGGTACTGCCAGCCTGCCACGGTGCCACCCACTGTTTATTTGTGAAGTTAATTCTTGAAATCCAGGAAATCTGAACATACACACTGTTCATGATATTTGAATACATATTATAGACACTATACATATATTTTGCACTCTCCTGAGTGACTCTATATTTTGTGTGTTGTTGACAGGCCTGATAAGTTATATATTATGTAAATATTTATTTACGATTAAAAAAATAAGACAAACACCTCAGTGTGCCATTCTGAAATTTGCCAAAAAGGTGGTCTCATAATGCATAATTCAGGCTTTTCTTTAATGTTTTTATTTAAAAATTTCCCGGGGATGGGCATGCCTCCGGACCCGCCTAGTATTGCATGAAGCACTCAAACTAAGTCCCCCAGTGGTCATTTCTGGCTACGCCCCTGAGTTTAGGCAATAATGTAAATATAGTTATTGACATATGCGTATCACACCTGTTTCTGTAAAGTTTTTCGTGTACACTTATATGTACCACAACATTCCTTTATCAATAATATTAGCATGATATCCACAGAAGCAGTTAAACTTCAAAACTATTCCAAATAGGAATAATGAAATTATCAAGTTACCAGAGAAATCAACATTTATTAATTTAATTATTGTGGTGATAACTCATAATTTATATATATATAAATGTAAATCTCACAAATGTTTTCCTAACTTACATAGGATTATAGTACAACAACAAACACTGGGCATGAGAGGGTCCGCTTCTTAATATCATGGACAAAAGACATTAGATGTATGAAAACTGTTTATGTATATCTAAAGAGACGAAGAGGAGTCACTAAGCGTTAATCCCCCCCCCATATCGTTAAAGTTGTAGATAATCTTTGGATTGTGATGAGGAAAATTAACTACTTAAATAATTTAAATATTTCTACAAGACTTTACTGTGTCTATTCGATGTACTTGTGTGGTTTATTGAATTCTATAAAAACTATTAAATAAAATAGTTATGTGGTAAATAATTACTTTCTGCAGGATACTTAACTAAAGCAAACCTTCTATCTTTATTTTATACCAACGTATATATGTGATATTAACATGGATTCTCAACTATGAAATTTTCAAAACATTTCACTGTAATGATTTTAAGAAATAATTAAATATGCTTGTCTTTGTTGTAGATTTTAAATACTGATTTTATTTATTCCTAAATCGTTTTAAAACGTACCAATTATTGTATATTTTTAAAACTACAAATTTTGTTTTTGTTTTGATTCGAAATACGAAGTACACAGTTTGCTTCTGCACTGTGCCATTTGGGGCATACAGGGTTTTAAGAAAGGAAAGGTCTTGATGGCGAAATGAAACTTCGTTTGTTCGAAAGTGAAATGACTTATCTAACCATACATTATTTTGTTCCATAAAATAATATCTATTCTCCCATCATAATTCAGCCTCGTAATTCAAATAACATACAAAATGATAAATCATTATTTTCAAAATTAAAAAAGTTCTATAGTTGTTACAGAAATTGTTCACAAACATCTTTCCTTCTAATATCGTATCATCAGTTGAACTTGTACTTCTCAGTTTAGTGCATATACCTAAAATCATATCCTTACTGAAATAAATCCCTCTATGATTGAAACAGTTAGAAAGAATTGAAAACTTAAATGACGCGTTTTCATCAGTAAACTATGGCATTTGGAAGGTAAGTAGTTGCAATGGTATACATCACGACAACCAAGATTGTGAAACAGCGATTGGCCAAAATCAATAAAAACTTTTTTTACTCAAGTTAGAAGAGCAAATTGTTTCCATTTTATTTCAAACTATTGTGCTTTTCCAGCTTTGTGACTAAGGGTGCCATATAACACTCATATAAATAAATAAATTCACAATCATTACTAGTTGCGTTGGAACTGTAACTTAAAACTAAAACAAAAATTCGTGACTTTCATTTATATGTACAAAATGGAATAAATTAAAAAGATGTTGAAAGATATTAAACTGAAGTTTTTAATGTTTGGAAATACAAATGAAAGTTTATTTTCCACATTATTTTAATTCAGTGGTGCAATTTTCCCATCGAGGCTGTTTCTAGTTGTTAAGGCGTGAAAGAAATATATATTCATTTCTTATATGAGTATAAACATAATACACAATCTATGGCAATTACACAAGGATGAATGTTAAGATACTGCCTCTTCTTTAACTACTGGTGGTGTCATTCATAAGTCGCTGTTTCTATGCAGCGCACTTTCTAATACACAAAGTTATCTCTTTTCAACTTTATCTTTCACTGTTTATCAAACATGTACAGATAACGACTTTCGAGAGTTCATTTCAACAATTCATTAATACAGAAGTTCACGTGAGATGTCTGCGAATTAATTTCTATTTGTGAATACATGTTATAAAGGGCCTGTCGTGTTCATTTAAACGTGGGTTGAATGTTTTGCCTTGGTGAGAGGTTAAAGACTTAAAGCTCAAACTGTTGTTTCGTGCCTTAGGTCAGACCCGATAAAAGGTCTGAAACAAACAATGTATTGAGCCAATTTTTTGCTGTGTTTCTGTATGTATTAAAATTTTTCTTAATATTGCTGTAATCATACCACTATCATTACGTTTGTTTAAATTTTACTTTATAAAGTTCAATGAATGTCTTTCCCTCCAAAAAGTAAAAGCTGTTAAAGCTGTATCTTGAAAAGCTTAGTGGCAGTTAGCAAAAGTAACTTAAGCTTAAAAGTGAAACTCCCCCTCCCTTCCCAGAAAAATAACATTTTATTACTTTGTTTTCAACAATACAAAATTTAGATATTCCACAGTTTGTTTTTGTTCTTTTTTTCAATGGTTTCAGTGGTTAAAAATCACTAAAGATATTTAAATTTCCATTCACTTCACATGTATTACTTTTTTAAAAAAAGGAAGATGGGTAATTATTATGAGTATTTTAAGTATTTGAATCCCAGTTCACCATAATGGGACCCAAGTAATTGAATTGTAGTTAATTCATACCTTCACCACACTAGGTCTCAACTTTTCATGTTTTGACCTGTTACCTTCACCATAATGGATCTTGACATTTAACATTACCTCATATTAACTGAATCCAATTTCCTAATTATCTTCACCATAATGTATCTCAACATTTAATGTTTTATATTTAGGACATAACTAATTGATGTAGTAAGATCTAAAAATTAATGGATAACCATTTTGTTAGTATTAAATAAAAATCAGCATCACAATGATTCAAGACTACTAGCAAGTGTTTAGGTGTTATGATGTAAATGAGGAAGGGATTTTAGTATGTTTACTGATACAATTAAAACAGAATACTGTTACTGTTTGGTATAGTTTTCACAGTACATATGGAATTAGAAAACATAACTTCTTTTACAATGTAGGCAAATTTATTTATTAACAATCATTTGTTATTAAACTTTATATTCTATATAAATTGTTGCAACATTGTAATATTATAAAGTCATAACTAATTCAAAATGCATGGTCCTAATTTTTTAAAATTCTACTTAGCTATGATTTAGATTATAATCCAGCATAAAATGAAACGTAGGCAACTTTTATAGATGTCAGTACCCTGCAGTCTGGTTTTAAAAACATTTCAAACCATTAAAACAATTAGTGTTTTGTA
Source organism: Tachypleus tridentatus (assembly GCF_004210375.1). Taxonomy (NCBI): domain Eukaryota; kingdom Metazoa; phylum Arthropoda; class Merostomata; order Xiphosura; family Limulidae; genus Tachypleus; species Tachypleus tridentatus. The sequence continues at coordinate 71,066,708 of NC_134828.1, read as the reverse complement.
CTGCCACAAGAGAGAATTGTAAAAATACTTTGTAAATGACTTCTGCATTACCATACCAAGTATAAGTACTTGAATATATTTGCATATGCTTGTTATACACACTTAAAAATTACTGAAGCTCTACTCTTAGTTATCAACTCAGAGATACAAGCACTACTTGATGTTATTTATTTTCAACAAGATCAGTTGTCAGTTTTTATTAGTTCCATCATTACTATTGATCTTATGAAAATGAAACTGATTGGTATTGTAACCACCAAAGTTTCATACCAATGACAGAATAAACAAAGAATTCCACTTATTAATACAAGTTTAAATAAAGATTGTTTTTCTTATAGACATGTTTCATTAGGAAGTTTTTAAGAATAAACTGTTGGCATTAATGAACATAGATGCTACTCAGCAAGATCTTGAAATAAAATGTGAACAAGAGTTGGAATGTTAAAAAGAAAAACTTGAGGATAAATTTTCTTTTTGTGAAATCCAGCTAAGTGCTATTTGACAGAAACACAATCATGCCACAGAGAGCCTAATGACCAATTGGAAGCATCAGTAAGGTACATTTTGATTTAATATGAGAAATAGTACCTTGTTTCTCTTTAACAAAAGTGAATTTTGAAACCTTGTTTTTGTAAATAAATATTTTAAGTTTATTGAGTTTTTTACATAAATTCTATTTTATTTGGTATTTTTATTCATTCATTTCACTTTTTATTATAAAGGTATTGAAACACTTAAATCAATTAATTATATAGTTTTTTAACTATAGCACTAAGATTTAATCTTCTGGTCTGATGATTGTTTATTGAGAAAGTTTAAGTATTTTTGTGAAAGTTAAAGTGAACTTGTATACATTTACTTTGTATTTATTAACGTTAATGACATTACTGTAGTGAAGCCCCTGTTGTATTTTACAGGCAATGTATTTATTATATAAAATTGTTACCAACTTATGTAGTAATAATGACTTAACTGCTGAACTCAGAACCATCACAGAAACTCAACAAGAAAATTAATGTAAGAAGAAACAGTTTGAAGGTCAATTACAAGAGGTTGGAATGAAGTTTGCAGATCTGGAGAGAAAGAAGGCTGATGCAAAATAAGTACACTAAAGTTAGGAGTTAGTACCATTTCACTACAGAAAGCCCTTCTGGTATTTAGAAACGTTGTCATGTGGTGAACCAAGTAAATAAATAACTTTATTAGTTTCTTATGTAGTTAATTTTTGTCTTACATGAATAAATGTTATTAATTTTTAACCATCACAGAATTTAATGTTTGTTAAATAAGGAGATGGAAACTTTCTTGAAATCTCAATAAATAATGTTTCACAGGTGGTTAAACACAAAATACACATGCACTGTTATTCTGTAAAAGATAACATGCAATAAATTAATCAAGCAACAAATAATTTTAACATTAATAATTTTTATAATGCTCCTCTATAGATTTACCATGAGCTAAACTTCAAAACTGAATTATTATTTTTAATCAGTTTTAGGGTAAATCATTGTGTAGTTTTTATATAACTGAGAGTTTTTGTAGATTTACAAGTACTAGGGGAAATGGATGGGAATACAAGATATGTTTTTGTCAAGGTTAGGAAAGTTATAGTTGTAGACAACTCTCTAGTTAGAAAAAGTAGTGTGTGTAGTAAATAGGAACAAAAAAAAAACAAACTTGTGCTAACCAGGAGCAGGAGGTACAGGATATAGCTGATACAGCTAGATAGTTAAGGATTCTAGTAGCAGCACAGTTTTAGTGCTAATGTTGAGGATAGTGATGTAAGGAAAAATGGATCTAAAGAGCTTATTGATAAGTATAATTTAAGAAAAGGTGTCAGCTTGATATTGTCAAGAATAAATTCTGGGGATAAGGTACTACTAACTAGGCCACTATGCTTGAATGCCAGGCTTTGATCAATATGTAGGAATGAAAAAATAGGTTGGCTAAATTTGTAGGGTAGTTTTAATGGGAAGGTTAATCTTTTTTGGAATGTATGGCTTTTACACATAAAAAAGCAGGAGCTGGCATGTTAGCAAAGGCTCTTAACTCAGCTCTTGTGGTAAATTTAAACCAGGGTTACACAGGCTATGATATTAGTAAAACTAGAAATATAATTGATAGGAAAACATGTACAACAGGCAGAAAATATTTAACTAATTGTTGCTATTGCAAATGCTGGGTATATTAGAAATAAAGCAGTTCAAAGCAGTTGTGGAAACTGAGTATTTTGATATTATGGGTATCACTGAAATGTGGTTGGATATTAACAACTTTGATTATGGATTTTTTTTCAAAATATCAGACAACAGATTATTTACTAGAGATAGAGTATGAAAAACAAGGGGGGGGGAGTAGCTTTATATGTGAGGAGTGAATTGCATCCTGTTGAGTTGGATCATATTAAAAAAAACAGCGATAAGGTTGAGCCAATTTAGTGTTAGTAGATATAAATGGAAAAGTCTTATAATTGAGATTTGTTATAGATCATGATATCAGAATGTAGAAGTTAATCAGAAACTCTATAATGAGATCAGAATAGTTTATGAAAAGATGTTGTTATTATGGGAGACTTTAATTTTTGGGGTATTGATTGGAGAATTTTGAGTTTGACAGTGAGGGGGATAGGTTTTTGAAAACTTATAAATACTTTTATATACCAGCTGGTGTCAGAACCTACAAATGAGGAAGCTAGATTTAATATTATTATCTTGTGTTAATATGATAAACAGAAGTTGTGACTGGTGAACATTTAAGTGCAAGCAGCCATTGCACTATTAGGTTTGGAATGTTACTGCTTGTAGAATTTGAAAACGACTTAACCCTGCTTCTAAATTTCAGAAAAGCCAATTTTTATGGAATAAGACATGATCTGGCATCCATAGATTGGACTAAAAATTGGGATCTTGAATAGATATGGGAAGCATTCAGGGAAACATTCATTTGCATGCAGAACATACATATTCCCTACAGAAAAAATAGGGCAGTAAAGCAGAACAAGCCATTATGGTTGAGTATAGGCTTAAGAAACCATATTATGGATAAACATAAAAATTCAAGAAATTCAAACTTACTGTAAATAATAAGGACTTGGAAGACTGTAGGATATCAAGAGAACAGGTTAAAAAGGAAAATAGAAGGGCAAAAATTCTATATGAAAGAGCATTGGCTGAGAGATTAAGATCAAACAATAAGGAATTTCTAGTTATGTGATTGGTAAGCAAAATGTTAGAATGGGGATTGAGCATCTTGAAAGTGATAGTAGGAGCTGATCTTTGAAGATTACAAGATCATAAACTTGTTAAATTATACGTTCTTTTCAGTTTTTATAAAGGAAGATTAAAGTGTTATGCCTCAACCAGAGTATGTAATGTATAAGAAAAGTATTGAAGTAAGAGTTTTAATATTTCTTTCTGAAATTGTAATAAAAGTTGGGAAACCTCAAAACTGTTAAATTCCTGGGCCAGATAACTTTTATTCTGGAGTTTTAAAGGAACATAAATAATTTATTTTTTAATAACTAGCTAATAGTTTTTGTAGATCATTAAGTAGTGGAAGAAGACTGGTAGTTGACTAATGTTAGTTTAATATTTAAAGGAGGTGATGCACATTGTCCGAGCAATTATAGACCAGTTAGTCTTACATCAGTGGTTCGAAGGATTTTGGAGAACATGATTAAAGATGCATTGCAGAATCACTTAAAGTAGTTTGACATAATGTCAGAGCCAGTGTGGTGTCACTAAGGGAATATCTTGTTTAACAAACATTCTGACATTCTTTGAGAATGTTACTGCAAGAATTTATGAAGGAAATACTGTGGATATAGTTTACCTTGATTTTCAGAAAGCATTTGATAAAAAGTGCCTAACAAAAGACTTGTTATAAAAACTAACTGTATGGGTGTGGGGGAAACGTTATTAAACTGGTTAGAAAATTGGTTGGAGAGTAGCAAGAAATGGAGTTATATCTGACTAGATTATAGTTGTAAATGGTGTTCTTCAGGGCTTTGTGTTGGGTCTTTTGTTGTTTGTGATTTATATTGATGATATTGACTCTGTAATGAATAACAAAGGTTTGAAGTTTGCAGATAGCATTAAGATTTTTGGAATGGCTAATTATATCAAAGATGCTGCATTGTAATGTATACTGTCTTTCGATGTTTAACTATCCAAAATGTAAGGTAATGTAGGTTTTTAAAATTCAAATTGTTGTTACATTTTAAACTGAAATACATTAAATACTGTGGTTGAAGAAGATTTTTGGTGTTGTGGTAAAAATTCACTTAAATCATATAAACAGTGTATTGTAGCTCGCAATAAGACTAATAGGATTTTTAGTAACTTCTACAGAAATATTGAATACAATACAGTAAATATTATTGTTTCACTGTATAAAACACTTGTAAGGCCTCATTTAAAGTACTGTGTACAGTTTTGGGCTCTGTTCTGCAAGAAGGACATTGAATTCTTGGAGAGGGTTCAGAGAAGAGCTACTGGGGTGATACCTGAGATGGTGGGATTGTCCTGTGAGGAGAGACTGAAATCTCTAATTTTTTTTGGTCTAGAGATAGTAGGGATTTAATTGAAGTGTTTAAGGTTGTTAAAGGTATTGATAATACAGATCTATCAAATGTAATTGTGTTTAACAGTGAAAACAATAGGATTAGAGGGCACACATTCAAACTTTGACAACATAGGAGTTGTCTGCAGTTTAGACAATATCACTTTTCAAACACAGTGCTTATTTTTGTGATGGGCTGACTTCACGGGTAGTGGATGAAGAAAATTTAACTGAGTTCAAGAAAAGATTGAATGAATGCATGAGTAGTAAAGTGTAGTTATAGCTGGGAGTTGGAAGGAACGTCCTTGATGGGTTCGTAAGCTCCTTTTAATCCCTTTAGAATTTTATGAAATACCTATCTGTTGCATAATAATGGGTTGCATTTTCTTGTTCAAAGAATCACAGTTATTGTTGTGAATTATTTGATTTATATTCTAGCCTGTTGTAAAGTATCATGATAAATATGCAAAAAAATAATCTATTTTGAAGACTTCTTAATAGTAAAGAATTATTAAAATATACCAAATTAAAGTTTAATTAAATTGTTTAATACACCATAAGATATTAAATGAACTTAAGTCATTCAGAATGAATATATTGACAGGGTAGATTTTCTTGATGATGGAAAATTATTCATTGATTAGAATTAGGCAAGAAAAATAAAAGCTGAGTTAGGAACGTGGTAGGTTTGGATGGCATAATGTGAAATATTATTATGTATTACTGAACAAGATAAAGAGTTTATATGAAACAATTAAGTGTAATTTTGATTAGGTTGAATGAAATAAAACAAGTTTTCAGTTACCATGCTAGAGTATTTGGCCATTACACTTCAGTCATTAGAGAGAGAATTATTCCTGTTAAGTTACTGATATGAGTATCTCATTTCTTGGTTTTGCAATAAGAAACATCCCTGCTTCCACTGGAAGTTCATTCTCCCATATAGTAATTACCATGTATTACATAGTGATTCTCTAGTTTCAGACAGTGAAACTATTAGACAACAGCCTGACCTCACTTCCATATCTCAGCATGAAGTCAATTCCCAATATATACTTTTTCTTGATTTCAGTTACTCACACGTCATAAGGCAAAGAAAAACTTTCTACTCTAAAGGTCACTTCCAGTTTACTTTTGCTAGAACTAGTCCACATGCTGTTTCTACCAATCCCCTCTTTTTCTTTATCTCTCAAAGAAACATCTCACCTTAATTTGGTATGAACATTTGTGGGTAGAACCAGTGTATTACAAGGATTTTCATTAATTAACTCATGGACAACTTTCCTAAAATAATGATTTTTTATTTCTAGTGTAAGAAGTGTTTCTCCCTTAACTTTATCTCATAAATCAGCTAATTTCTGTTTCATTGATGTTTTGTTAGCTCTATGTTGATACTTTCATCTTATTGGGTTCTGTCTCTTTGCCTTAACAACATCTTAAGTTCCTGCAGTTCCTCTTTGGTATTCTTTCAGAGCTCTCATTCCATACAGATCCTTATCTGAAATTTTCAGCAATATGTATCTTTAAGTTGTATTTGAAACACCTTTGTTACTTATTTCTTCTATTTGGTTTATATATCCATCTAACTAAGCCTTTCAGTTCTTCTTGGAAGAGTTGATGTCTAAATACTGCAGGATCTCATATTCTTCTAACTTTTGTATGATACATTTAGTAGTTCATCTGCGACTTTAAAGGATTATAGTTTTATAGCCAACTGCTTAACTTCCTTTAAAGACATATCTATTTTGCTCCAGTCTGCTAGTAACATCACCTTCTTCTATGTTATCTATAAATTGAAATCAGTCATTTTATGAGAAACATCGAGGTAGAATATTTAGGTAATTATTTCCATTTTTTCACAAGTGTGACTAAAGCCTCTCTCTTCTTTACTCTGTACTATATTTCAAAACTTTGCCCAAGATACACATTTCTTGTGCAATACTCTAAACTTGTAGTTGTTATTCAATGTTGTCCAAATCTGGCCCTTTTAAGTGGCCAGCATAATGGATGGCTTGTTGTTCACTATTCCACGTGCACATTTTAGAAATTATTTCAAACTGTGTTTAAAAAAATATATATGTAAAAACAGCTCGTTTGGTTGAGAATTTTTTTTTTTACGTAGAGGAACTGTGTTTAGTATGACTCTTATGGTGCATTAGCTTTCTCTTTTGACTGATACTAAACTGGCCAGCTAAATTGTGGGGCTAAATGTAGTAATGCTATGTTTGGAGTAGTCCAGAATGATCTTTCAATAAAGAGTTGCACAGCACTGGTAATAATAGGTGTAAACAAACAAGTTCTCCTATTTCATATTTTGTAGTAGAAGGCATTCCAGGCTGAAATTCCTGAGCTAATGCAGAAAGAGGTGTTGTTGATTTAGTATTCACATTAATAATTCATTTTTCAGACATTCTGTTACTGATGTTCTTTTTAACTTTATCAATTGCTTTACTTTTCAACTCTGTCATTCGAACCTTTACATACTTTTTAATCTTGTTGTAATTTTTCTGTACATTTTTAATATTTTTATAAATCTTATTTGCCGTCAGTCAGATTTTTCCATGTAGTAGCACAGTGTTAAGACTGAAGGCTATAACCTGGTGTTATAAACACTAAAAACCGGTTTTGATACCCTGGTGCACACAACTTTGCACTTAACCTAACAAAAGACATTAATTAACCCAAAATATATCAACTTATCTGTACAAAGTAACTTAATAAGCAGGATAATAAACAGATATCAAAATACTTCACAAAGGCATACTGCAAATTCAGTTATCTATCTGAGGAAACCTATGTTAAATATCTTTCATCTCATTCTACCGTGAAACAACTCACTATCTCTCGGCACTTCATTGAACATTGTATTTATAATTTGTTTGTTTGTTTTGAATTTTGCCCAAAGCTACACAAGAGCTATCTATGCTAGTCATACCTAATTTAGCAGTGTAAGACTAGAGGGAATGCTGCTAGTCATCAACCCCCCTCTCCAGCTCTAGGACTACTCTTTTAATAAATACATATAATTCAATAATTACCACACGTGCAAAGTGCAGTAACTGATAGTCCAAGAAATTTATGCGTCACTGTATAACAGCAACTTAACGGTAATTGGAAAAAAACAAAAAAACACATCCGATAACGAGAAAAGCCACTTGTAGAGAAAATTATATATGTAAAAACGGCTGGTATGAATAGAGAAAACACTATGTAGAGGAGCGAACAACATTTCGACCTTCTTCGGTCATCGTCTGGTTCACAAAGAAAGAAAGGGCTACTGACCACATGTTCGAGGGCGGTTGTGTAATTGAGTGTAGGAATGTAGAGGGCGTGCTTAGATGTTGGATATATTTATTAATAGACGAGTTGCACTTACGTCACGCAATCACGTGATATAAACTTATGTCGCCATGTTGGTAGGCTAGAAGCCGCATCAGTGCGCCTGAGTTAGCTGGTCAGCAGTTTGTTTCTCATAATAGTTCTGAATTATTTTGACCATGGTGACTATGTGCGTAGCTGTTGGTTGTCAGAACAGACAAGACTGAGATTCAGGAAAGTGCTTTCACCGTTTTCCGACGGATCCTGAGCGTAGTTCTCGATGGATCGCTGCAGTAAAGCGAGAAGGTTGGCAGCCTACCAGCACGAGTCGTGTCTGCAGCGACCATTTCATTCTGAGTAAGTAACTGCTATTTCTGCAGGAGATAATAAATATATAGTTTAGATTACAAATATAGGAGGGCTCTGAAATCAGAAACGAAATACAATCGTTCTATAGTTGTGTTGAGGCTGTACATATATAATATTATATTCTTTTACTTTTATAAAGATGGGGAAAAGGGGGGCTGCATAAAGTCAGAAACAAAATAGTTCATGACAGGTCACAAAAAACGATTATAAAATACTATCCCTGTATTATTTTTTAGCTTAACATGCATCACGACTGTGTATTGTATAAAATTTACTTTTCATTTAAAAGAACGATATGTAAACAACTCGGTTACTCTTGTCTCTTGGACTACAGTCTTCTTGTTTCATCAAAAACAGTTAATGATTCACTTCTATTTAAATAAAAAAAATAGGCTGCAAGTTATTTACATATATTATTATATAGTGGTACTTGTGTATTTGTCAACTTATATATATGAAATCAGCTAATTGTCACAAAATTATGTAATATGTTTATTTTTGTATTACAGGTAAGAGTGATGACCCCCTTTCCCCAGACTACGTTCCTTCACAGTTCCAATATGTGTCTTCTCCACAGAAGAAAAAGTCAAAAGTCACTCTGGAAACATTCAACAAAAGATCAGCCTCCAAAAAGCGAAGAAGATGTGGTGGGTTTTTAATTTTTAAACTTCTGTTAAAACCATAAAAAATGTTTATTCCAGTAACCTATGATGTGTTTGATTTTTGAGTATTTTTTCATATAAAAATGTCCATTGTAACTTTATGTTTAGGTTTCTGATAATCATTTAATGAACATAAATATATATAAATCAATCACAAGTAATTTTCATTTTGTTTCAGTGGTGTCCCAGAGTGAAACAGACCAGGCTCTGCTGTCCATGTCTGCTTCTGCTCATGCTGAGTACTGTTTGGAAGTTGCTGATGAACAGGAAGATGGACCTCAAATTCCAGACACAGCCAGAGAGATGTCCATACAGACTGATCTTAGTATGACTGTTATTGAAGCTTTACATTTTTCACGTTTGTGTCTATCCATAGCAGAATCCAGATTATGACAAATATTTTATTTCCACTTTTCCTATTAATAGGTGTTGAGATATTATGAGTGTTGTAACTCAGCTTCATATCCTTAATTGATTTTCCATGATTGCTAACTTGTTCTTCATTTGCATTTGGTTTTGTCTGACATATGGGATATCTTGAATGCTTTTGGGAGCTGTCATAACTTGAAATTACAATTTTGTGAAATCATTTCAAGGCTTTTATATATATATATATATATGCAGGTCAAGTTGTAAAATTAAAGAAAAACTTATTCTTTGTAAGTCTAAGTATTTTGTATCAATAAATGTGGCCATTAAAGAATGTTTAGAGAAGGGAATGGTCCAAAATAGTTTAACTCCTGAAATTTCGCAGTGTATAGTTTTTAGAGAAAAAAAAAGATTGAACATGTGTCATATTTGCCCTTTTTTTTGCTAATGAAACTCATTTTCAATCAGTTTCAACTTATTCACTTTAATTGTCATTCTTATGCAAGCTTTATATTTATGCAATGAGCCCATACACATGTATAGTCTTTATTAACATTACAAAATGAAAAGTGATTTGCTGTATGATGTTAACATTAACAATTTTTTTAACTAGTATTGAAACATCCCAATATCTCTATTTTGTAGTTGGAACTGTAGGGTTGTCTTATCATAACTTATTGTTAACAGTATTGCCAGCAGATATTTATAATCACTATTAACTGTGACATTATTTGAATAATGAGTAAAATCCAAGAATAAGACTAACAACTAGAGTCAGTTTACTATTTTAAGTTTAACTAACACTTTAGTTTTGTGAACAATGTAATCATGAGTTTTCAAATGAGCAGGTTTTATTCCATGGTTACAATTCCATATGCTTATTATCAAAGACTTAGTGTAAATAAACTAAATACATCATAAACAGATATTAAAAATAACTTTATTAAGTTAATTGGGCAATACATTTTAGACTTGTTAATTCAGCAAACTTATTACTTATTTTCTGCCTGCACTGATTACGTAGTTTTGTCCACAGGAGAAATATTAAAAAAATTGATAGTATGGGTAACTACAGTGAAACTAGAACATAAAATTATCATAATTATCACCACCGAGACTACATCAGAGAAATGTAACACAGCCGTATTGTTTCTCAGTTTCAAATGTTAGGTTAGGTTTATTCAGTATCTAAATGATAATTTATACATGCAACTTAAAAGATAATGTAAGATAAAGTTAACCACGGCTGAAAGGGCGAGGATGTTTGGCACGACGGGGATGCGACCCTCAGATAACGAGTCGCACGCCTTAACACGCTCAGCTATGCCGGGCCAATTCTCACCTTCTTAAATAGTTCTCACATTGTTTTATTGAGATGGTAGTAAAATTTACAACACAGTAACGTAGACTTTGAAAAATTACATTGATTAGTAACAACTCACTCACGTTTGCATTCTGTTTGCTGCACTTTAATGTGTATTTAACGTTATTAAAATATACTTTAGAATGTTTGTTTCTCTTTGAATTTCGCGCAAAGATACACGAGAACTATCTGCGCTAGCCGACCCCAATTTTGCAGTGTAAGACAAGAGGGAAAGCAGCTAGTCATCACCGCCAACTCTTTTTACAGTTGTCACATAACGCCCTCATGACTGAAAGTGTTTGGTGTGACGGGGATTACGAGTCGAGCGCCTTAACCATCTAGCTATAACGAGCACAATTACTGAATAGAGATAGAGCCACTTATTGTGCGTTAAAATTAGTCGTGGTATTAGTTAAATCAGTTTTAAATCTTTCTTAACATATTAGCAATAAGTGATCCAGATACACTTCTCTTATATTGCTTACACAGTATGAGATTGTTATTGAGCTTGAATAAAACCTTTGACACCTCCTGTAGGTCTTTTGTACAAAATAACTTGCTTTCTTAGTTACATTTAATCATCATCGCCTTGTTACATTATTGGGAATAAACATGTTTCTGATGTAGGACGTTGTGGGCTTAAAAACCTGTCGAGGTCACAATTGGAGTATTGTCATCGTGAAACTCGAGACGGATCATTGTCATTATCGAATCATCATTACTAAACGTAATTGGCAATAATACAGAGAAAGCTGTAGCTGGAAGAATTATCCGAGAAACTAAACCTCTACTGCCATCATCATTATTAGATGGTTAACATGGAAGACAAGAATCCAGAATCAATGCTGCTTTAAAGCGGGTCATAAAACTTTGTACCAGAATGAGCACTTGCGCGCGCATCTCCCAATTTATTTAAGATTAGATTAGGTAAAATAAGTAGTAATAATAATATTATAAAAAAATGTTTCACAAGGTAAGAATGCAAATACTTCGTAGTAGCTCATGGGTAGTGTAATTCAATAGCGTAATGTAAGCTGCCTGTGCACTGAGTGATACAACTTATAATGGCACAAATAAAAGTTAGATACAGGTCCTAGAGTCATTGAAAGGGCAGGAGTTTAAAATTTAATTGTAAGTATATATATACTGTAATGAGCTTAAAGCTACCTATGACATACTAGTGTAATTTCATATTACAAGTTGAAATAATTCTAAAAAAAAAGTAATTCAGATTTATTTTCAATTTTTGGTATTTATCAGATTGGTAAAATTGACCATTTTGAAGTAGGGTAGAAAAAAATAATAGATAAAATGTAAAGTTTTTCTCAAAAGATAGTTGAAATGTATTTAGGAAGTTTTAGGGATTACACAAAGGAAATTTGGGATTTACGAAGTAAGGAAAACTATTTTTAATCTTTACATGAAAATTAATTTACTCACAGACTATTCAAAACAAATATTCATTATATTCTTGGACAGATCTTTATTTTAGTTTATTAAAAATACTTCACAAAAAACACAACTTTTTGTATGTGAAAGATTTATGTTTTCTAAAAGTCTACCAAATTTTATTACAATAAACACATCATTTTGAAAACTAGTATCAAATCTATACTTTTAAATGGGTACAAAGTGGTCACATGTTCAGTCATATTGAGCGAGTCCATGTTCGACAGAGTTAATGTGGCAGTTGAAGACATTTCTGTGTTAGTAAATAGTGGGTCTGATACAAGTCGTAGGACTTCAAGATCAGTTATAACTGCTGGGTAAGCATGAGCTTTAGTTCATGGTGAGTTATTCTCTTACATTTGGCCAATGATTTCTTCCTTTGATGATATGATTGGCTTTCATTTCGTGTCATCTGTATTATTGGTTCTTTGGGTAGACTTCTATAATTTATATTTAAGAGTCTTTTATCTTTAAAATTACTTTCAGTGTTTTTGTACTTTAGTTTTTTTTATGTTTTAGGTCAAATTTTGCAGATTTGTAAATATGATATGTGAAATATGTGTTCAACCTAAAATTGCGCCAGAAGTCATGTAAATAAAATATGCATTGGTGATTTGGATAGCTACATCTGTGAAATTGTCACAAAATCCTCCTAAAACCGCAATAAGGAAATATCTGAAGTGAGGTGCGTATTGTTTTCAAATGGAAGTTAAAATTTCTAAAACGATCTTTACACATCAGTTAGAATTAAGAAGAAACCCATATGTTTTACCCACTCAAAGTTACGTAAAGTTATAAATAAAGAATGGCTGATATCATAGAACAGTAACATGACAATTCATCGTTTCTTTAAACTGCTCTGGTCACCCAGCCATGATTACGGTTCCACTTGAGAAGCACGTGTATTATAATCCTCTGTTCTTAGTTGTACTATTTAATCACATAAAAGCATTATTGGTTGTATCAATACCTTTAGTACATCAAAAAGTGAGCTTAAGTTTCATGACAGTTGACAGCAAAAAAGAGAAGACCCAGGTGAATATTATATTCTTTGTTTTTCATGTTTTATTTATTATTTATATCACTGAGTAAAATGTACAAAATAGTAACTTATGAGATAAGGTAAAGTAATTCTTTTTAATATGGTATGCTTGTGAGCAGCCCCTGGGTTATTTAATTTTTGGGTTTTGGTTTCAGTTTCGGAGCTCTTGTAAAAACAATCTTGTAAGGGATGTCAACATATTTAACATGATTATTATTTTTAGTTTCATGTCCAATAATATTATGTTCGCTTCGGCAACGTTTTAATTGGCACATCAGTGTTGGTTTCGCAGCTTTACCAATAATAAATTTGTTTCGGTTTTCAGCATTTTCAATAGCAATAAAAACGTTTCTCTGATGATATTCTGGTTTACTGCCAAGTATAACAGTGATAATTTTATCAGCATTGTAGACAAGCCTAGTAGATGGAGGCCTGATGTTGCTTGACACCTCCATCTGGATACATTCATCGTCTTTTCTTTTCTTTGAAGCTGGTGTTTTTGCCTGAAGAGGTAAATCATAATGAGTGAGGCAACACTCATCAATCGAAAAAAAAATGTTTTAATAACAATAATCAGTTAATAAACATTTTTAAAATATATAATTTATTCTATACAAAGCAATCATTTTACTATAATATGAGTAAAACCAAATAAGTATTTATAAGAAAACTGTAAATTATGAAATTGATTTCAGATATCTGATAAACGTTTTCTTGAAACTACGAAATATATCTCAAGCATTGTCCCAAATAGTGAGGAAAGTAATATACAGCAGACAATAGCTTTAAATAATGTTTAACATTTATGTTTTGTACGTTCACAAATACTAACTTGCTAAAACAAGATAAAACTACTGTTATGAATAAATGTCAGTTATTCTATTAATTTCTTTGGTATATAAATTAAGCTTCAAAAGTTATGTAATCTGAACTACAAATGACTATAAAGAGAAAGAATGTTCAAACTGTCTTATCATAGTTGTAACACTGAAGTAAATCACGGAGTTTATAGTACTTTAAAATATTCAATAATCTTAGTAAAGTCCAAAAGAAGACAACTGGATATTTCACTAAATGTCTATCAGACCAATGAAAGTTGGCTGACTATAAAAACAACACTGATGCAAAATGTCTCAAAGTGTTATTAGCAAGATATGGTGGAATCATTTGTAACCAAATGGTACAAATACACTGGTACTGGACTAAGAAGAAAAAAAATCCACATTTTAAGTAACTTACCGTTATCTAACGATTCGCCGCAATTATGTGATAACTGTTAAAAACAGAATCAGATGTTCGTAGTTACAACAGATCGTTATTTCAGTGTACATACAGTTAAAAAACACAAGAAACTTGACAATATTAACAACAAAAGGTATATTTTAGTTATAGTAAATCACAAAATAACTCACTTTAATATCAGTAGTGGAAGTATGTGTGGAAATGAAAAATCACGAACGGACACTCCGACCTTTATGTTTTCCAGATGTCACTGAGGCTATACATAATAGCAATGGAAGTACCTCTTATACTATCACGTATTGTAATGTTTGGTTCTGGCTTCAGCTGAATGGATGATAATTGTCTTTCCACATGTAATAATATTGAAGAAGAGGTGATTGATCAGTTAAACTAGGATACAGACTTATCAGACCTCAATAGTATCGAACATGTATAAGTCTCTTTTGGAAGAAGAATTATATGTATTCAAATGACTCTGAACGCATGTTTCTCCGTAGTTGTGGATGGCTCAGGCTCTTAACAATTATTTTAAGCATGCACCATCGATATGATATTGGTCACTCAGTTTGACATAGTATACATTACATTAAAGTGAATTGTTTTTAACTCTAAAAATATGAATTCACTTCTACTAAATATTAATCATAAACGTAAGATGAATGTGAAATCAATTGAATTTTGAACCAGATACAGATAATAAGATGTCAGATACTCACAGAAATTAAATACGAGAATGGTTGTAATTATTTTATAACAGTAATTTTGCATTGGCATTAATAATGTACTATAAATTTCATTATATTTCAGTTGCTCAGTGCAGTATATATATGTAGGTGTAAATAAACTTGTATGAAGCGAAAGTTTAATATCAAGAGCACAACCTTGTTATCAATGGTTATATACTTATGCTGTATAATACTGAGTACTGTAAAGAAAATGAACTTATCCTAACGCGTTTCTTTGATTTGGTTTTAACACAACCTGAAGCAGTCTTGCTTACGTTTCCCGCTTTTTTCTGTTTTCTTTTCTACAGGGTAGTTTTCATGTATTGTCTGTAAGATGGTTGGTTCTGTATGATTTTGTTTTAACATATTATTTTCTCTTTTATTAAACTTATTTGTCGGGGCTTTCTCACATTCAGGGATCATTGAAACAGCTTCCAAAATGTCTAATTCACTAGGGGTGATCCTTTCAGTTTCAAGCGCCTGGTCTTCTAGCTTTGTATAGGCAAAAACTTCACAAGACCCGAGGACGCAGTTTTTCAGGGCTTTCGATTTGCCCCGGGCTTTTTCATTCGCGTTGTAGAAGCAACAAAGAACGCTAAACAATAAAATAATAATAATAATAAATAAAAATAAATGAGGAATAAAAACGCGATTTTTTTCTTCCACTTTTCTGCATAATCAACTAATAAAGATTAACTCTAAATAGTTGTCTTTTTTGTTGTTTTTTTTTGTCAACAAACAGATCTACAAAAACACTTGATAAATCACCATACAGAAGTTTGGTGAGAAGTGTTACCTGTAATTGAAAAGTTATTTTGACCTCATTTGTAAGGTATCAGCTCCTTCTTCATCAGTAATTTCGTCATCAGGAAAAGCTACACAGGCGTCAGCAGCAAAAGATGTCATGTAAGTCCCTCCTGGGCACGGCAGGCAGTAAGTTTGGATTCCATTGTCATAGTGACCAGGAGGACATGGATCTAAAAGTGTTAAAAGTACATAGCTAAGCATTTATTTACCCTGTGTTAATTTTTATTGTTCTAACAACGTCTTTAGTATCAAAAACGTGTTTGTTTAACTAAAATTCCATATTTTTAAAAGTCTTTCATCTATTTGTGTTTAATATGAACAGTTTAAAGTAATTGAGTATCATATATACTTGCAACACCTGTCAGCATCTCTTCGGTATCCTTTAGTACTGTTGAGGTTCTCGGCTGGAACATACACTGGGGAAAACAACAGAGAGTTAATATTTTTGTTAGCACGTTTTGTGTCACCGTTGGAATTTTAAGGATTTTCACAATGAGCACGACGCACTAGTTATAATATTAATTATGACTCACTCTGTAAAATAACAACATTAATGTTCCTTTAGTGAGAAAAATAAAACGTGTCAAAACAATTTCTTAACAGTTGACTTTTGTTTCTTTATGTACTTCCTGATTAAGTTAACTAATGAAACTAATCACAGAAACTTGGAAATTTATTAAATTACACACGATCTTTTTTTCTGGGTACATTTGATTTCTGTTGGTGTTTCCCCTGCAAAATTCTTATTTGTCAGAGTTAAACGTGAAACTGTTGTCACTCTTTATCTTAATATCAGTTATGAAAATATAGGTTCTTTTGGGAATACTACATTGATAAAATGTATCAGTATATAATTTTGAGGTGTCTTGCAAACAACAAAATATCAAATAATATCTTTATAATGCAGAAGTTGCATGAAATGCATTCCGAGTAAATTTTCCATTTGAAGTTAATATGAAAGCAAACACTTAATTTTTGTGGATTTATCAAGATAAACAATATTGCGATATAACACCTTTCGCTGTAAATTTAAAGTATTGTTTATTCAGAATACGTTCGTAAAAAACTTCATAGATATGGTTTGTATCTTTACAGTTCGTAAGATTTTGCTTCAACACACAGAAGTTGAGTACGTTATATCAAAATAACTTTGGAGCCTCACCACTTCTCTCTACAGGTTTTCCATAATCCATCTCGTCTCTGATCACACAGAAATCCAAAGTTACTTCATCAGTCACGTGACTGGTATGTCTGTGTATACAATAACATGCATATCTATTTAATTACTCAGAAGTTGATCTCGTTCCTAGGTTGAGATACTTTTTTACGTACTGTTGCCTGGTGCACTTAGGCAGCTTTTATCTCTGACATTCGTGTTCGTACGACTTGTTGCAGGGCTTTTTCCGAATTGTTCTGGCGAACCAAAATTATTTTCTCGATGCTCTTAAGTACAATAAATATCTTTGTTTCGAAAAATTAAAATTCTCACTTGAATATATTTTCATGATTTGAGCATATAAAAATTTACATTGGAAAAGTCTGTTACATACCTTTCCCAAAAGCAACCAATTTTCGGTTCCATCACACCTTTTACGAAATGTTAAGCTATGTCATAAAGTAGTTCTGATAAATTCTGTTCTACCGTGACTTCATATCAGATTGATTCACACTATTTGCCAGGTTGCTTATTCAAAACTGTTTTGGCATGACTTACTAATCGCTATAAACTGTAAAGTATTATTGCTATGAACGTCAGTGGCAGTCTCTCATTAATACTGTACGTTTATTACACGAGTACCGATAAGATTACGAGTTCGTTTTTATCACTACCCTGAAATAGTTCTTTTCGGGGAATCTTTAGCATCAACTGATGGAATGTGATGCATCTTCCAAGATGTGTTGAATATGTCTTATCAGCACAGAACTGTCATACCATTCCCCGAGATAAGTACTTGTGTTGCGTCTCCATAAACAGTATTTTTTTCATACTTAACAAATCGTTACCTAGACTTTTAGCAAACATCGACTCTAAGCCTGAGGATTATTGGTTCGCGTCTTGTTATGGCAAAAGCACGCTTTGCACTTTGGATTGTGGTTGAGCTTTAAGAGAAAAGGTTAATTTCCGTCAGCAGCCCAAGAGTTGACAGCGAGTACGCTTGATTAGTTACCATTTATCTGATGCAGCGGTTCCCATTGACTGCATTTTAACTCACCTTGATTTGTACGACATCCATCCCTGCTGGTACTTGTAATATTTTTCTGAGGAGATTTTTTATTTTGTTAATTTTGTTTTGCTTGGTCAAACTTTTTGCGACATACTTAACAAACTGCCACAACTGGACAGCACTGCTCTGTTCTTATCAGTTCGCCACCAGTGGCTCAGCGGTAAGTTTACAAGCTTACGACGCTGATAATAGGATTTCGATACCCATGATGGAATAGAGCACAGAAAGCGCAATGGTCAATTATGACCAGGTGGTTATGACGCTTGACTCGCAAGCTAAGAGTCGCCTTTTCATTCCTGGGAGCATTATAATGCTACGGTTAATCCCGCTTTGTCTGTTTTGTGAATTAGTAAAAGAATAGCGCAAGAGGTGGCGGTGTGTGACGATGACTAGCTGGCTTTCCTACAGTCTCACTACTAAATTAAATGACTAGCGCAGATAGCACTCGTGTAGCTTTGCGCGAAATTCAATAAATAAGCATGTGTTTGTTTGGAATTAAGCACAAAACTATGCAATGAACTATCTGTGTTTTGTCCACCACGGGTATCGAAACCCAATTTCTAGTTGTGTGAGTCCACAGGCATACCATTGTGCCGTTCGGGGTTCACAATAAACAAGCAAACAAAATTATTAATTCAAAATAGGCTACTTCTTAAATTTGTGGTCCTTTGCGTTGATTTGATTAACTATTGTCGGTTATAAAAGATTACGGATTCTTGTTGATTCTGTTGTTGTTGTTTTGAAGTAAGCATAAAACTACACAATGGGATATCAGTGCTCTGCCCACCACGGGTATCGAAACTATGTTTTTAGAGTTGTAAGTCCGCAGACATACCGCTGAGCCACTGGGGGGTTTTGTTGATTTTACAACCTCCATGAATACCTTATATTCTGCTTTTAGTTTTGAGTCAATCTGATGTTGAAATTACCCAAAGATATTATCCTTCCATCTGAATGGCCTTCTTACAGGTTCCATCCTCTTATAAGACTTTAACACTCCTACGAAAAGACATTTCTAGTCCTGATTTCTCCAAGCCCTTTCCCTTGGCTGTGGTTTCGCTAGATAGTAGATAGGGACAGTGGGAATCTCGTTAATCCATTCATTAATGGATTTAAATGGCAATTTCATTTAAATACAAAATTATTAGCCTAATATTAATAACCTTTCAAGTTGCTCTGGGGCCTATTAGGCCCCACTTTTCGTAGGAGTGTTAAATACTAAATGCTCTCATGACTCCGTCCTCTTAGAAATGTTACGTTTCTGAGTGCAATTCCGACAAGTTCCATTTTAATGACCCGTGTTTCTTTTTTCCCATAATTTCAATTACGTAAACAGAAACAAATGTTGTTTATTTCAAACTAATGTTTAAACATTTGTTTTATATATTTGTATGTGAATTTAGCAAAAAATACTTGAATGATATCTGCGCTAACTGTTTCTAATTTTGAACTGATAGATTAGAAGGAAGGCTGTTAGTCAGCCACGACTACTCTTTTACCAACCAAGAGTGGATTTGGTCGTAACATTATAATTTCTCCATGGCTGAAAGGTCAAGGTTGTTTGATGATGGGA
Source organism: Tachypleus tridentatus (assembly GCF_004210375.1). NCBI lineage: Eukaryota > Metazoa > Arthropoda > Merostomata > Xiphosura > Limulidae > Tachypleus > Tachypleus tridentatus. Next base: position 71,047,001 of record NC_134828.1, on the reverse strand, counting down.
TTCAAATCTTTGGGCCGCAGATTGGGAATCAAGTGCCCAAACCTTCAGGATATTCCAGACTTTTTATAAAGGAAATAAATAATTTTTTCCACCCAGTCCATACCTAATAGTGCCTAATGGTGAAATGGAATTACGTCAAGATAACAGCTATAAAGTTAGTAACTGCTTTGTTGCAAGTATAAAACAAAGAAATACATCAAGAGAGACTGTGTTTAATTTTATGTTAACACAAAAATCGAACATAAAAGCACAGCAAAGCTGCGAATAAAAAGAATGTACAGATGCAACATAGACATCTTCGTACTTAACTTCTATCCTAATACAAAAAGTAAAATAACATACTTGCGCAATTACTCCAGATCCATCTGTCGGTCTGCAGTAGGGCCCGGCATGGCCAAGCGTGTTAAGGCGTGCGACTCGTAATCTGAGGGTCGCGGGTTCGCATCTCCGTCGCGCCAAACATTCTCGCCCTTTCAGCCGTCGGGGCGTTATAAGGTTACGATCAATCAATAAAAGAGTAGCCCAAGAGTTGGCGGTGTGTGATGATGACTAGCTGCCTTCCCTCTAGTCTTACACTGCTAAATTAGAGACGGCTAGCACAGATAGCCCTCGAATAGCTTTGTGCGAAATAAAAAAAAAAGGTCTGCAGTAAGTATACGGATGCTAAAATCCGAGGTTCAATTCTTCTTAGTGGAAAGAGTGTATATAACTGATTGTGTACCTCTGCACGACAACAACTCCATTATCTTCGTGACTCACAGTAATAATAATACTTCTTTCTACTTAATTCTTTTCATTTTGTCTTCCACAAAGAGTCAACTGATTAATTGCACCCACATAGATTTTGTATGTGAATACAGGTTTTGAAAGATTCAACCCATTACAAATAGTTATAAACACAATTTTAAACGTAATCATCATACTTACCAGTGGAACCATTTGTCATGCTTGACAAATCGTATTTTGATCAATCAATACACCTCTTTACAAATATATCAAAAATATCTACAAAGCTATAAACTGTGACTGTCTTCACTCATGTAACGTTGATCGTTTCAATATATTTGGTCAATTATCCAACACGATGCAGAGGAATATTAGTGTTTAGTAGTTAATACACTAAAAACATCAGACCAGATGTGAAGTAACAACACGCTAGCTTACTCTGTGTTTCAGTCATAGCTGTCTACCACGTCAGCTTACTATATGTCTTAGTCATAGCTGTCTACCACATCAACTTATTCTGTTTCAGTTACAACTATTTATTACGTCAGCATACTCTCTGCCTTACTCATAGCTGTTTACCACATCAACTTATTCTGTGTTTCGATTATAGCTGTTTCCCACGCCACCTTACTCTGTGTTTCAGTTATAGCTGTTTACTACGTCAGCTTACTCTACGTTTCAGTTATAGCTGTTTACCACATCAACTTATTCTGTGTTCAGTCATAGCAATTTACCACGCCAGCTTACTCTGTGTTTCAGTCACAGCTGTCTAACACATCAACTTATTCTATGTTTCAGTTATAGATGTTTAAAACGTCAGCTAACTCTGTATTTCAGTCATACCTGTTTACTACGTCAGCTTACTCTTTGTCTTAGTCATAGCTGTCTACAACACCAACTTATTCTCAGTTTCAGTAATAGCTATTTACCACGTCAGCTTACTCTTTGTGTCAGTTTCAGCTGTTTACTACGTTAGCTTACTGTGTTTCATTTGTAGCTGTTTCTCACGTCAACTTACTCTACGTTTCAGTTATAGCTGTTTCAATCATAGTTGTCTGTCACGTTAGCTTGCTTTATGTTTCAGTCATAAATGTCTACCACGTCAGCTTATTATATGTTTCAGTTATAGCTGGTTAAAACGTCAGTTAATTCTGTGTTTCAGTTACAGATGTTTACTACGTCAGCTTACTCCATGTTTCAGTTCTTGATGTATATAATGACAACAAAACATTCTAAGACACTTGAACTTCCTCCTGATGGCATCAAAACAAACATCCAGTGGCATGTTCTAAGTATTACTTGGTAACATTAATATGCATCCAATGGCATGTTCTAACCGTCGCCATACTGTAGTCACATTACTCATTTGTTCTACATGTCAGTTATGGCTCGCCTAACTGAAGACACTAACATGTATTCTCGACCAAACGTAATATGGTCATGGCAAGAATTTTATAGTAAAATTATATTCCTTAAGTTATTTTCATGTCTTATGGCTAAAACTGTATTTTTTTCTGAGATTTATTTGTGTTATTTGAACAAATACAATAACTTTGTCTACTAACATCAAAGCTTTGAGGCTTCTTAAGCCTATGAAAGGTGACGAAAGTTCTGTTTAAGTGTAACGTTTTAATCACATACCTCATAATTGATTTATTTTGGAATTCATCACAGAAGATGTGAATAACAAAATTTGATTTCAAATATAATTTTCACTCTTGTTTTAATCTTATTAAAGTTCTAATTTGAAGGAATGCGAGAAAAATGCACAAACACGACTTTTTAAAGGTCGCTGTGAATTAAATATTTTAGTGCACACAAAATAACACGCAGTGCTCGTAACTACCTCGCAATGGAATATTTCTCTAGTTGCTTCTGGAAAAGAATTTCAAAATTAAACTGAGCCTAAATTAAAAAAAAAACAACAACACTAAACCCAAACGAAAAATCTAAGCAATCAAAGATCTTATAGCATACCCACATCACGCTATATGCTGTGTCCACTGATTTTAGCATTATCAATATGAAGACTTATCCTGTTTCACTGGGAGCTAGTCAATCCGAGAAAAATATATCTTATTAAAAATGTTTCGTTTTATGAGGAAATTTTATAAAAGAAAGAAAGAAATAACAATAGAAAAAGAGGACTTACTTTGTCGATCAAATGAAAGTAACAGTTTAAAGATGTACATTTTTTCATGTTGGTATTCTATTCATGCATTATTTTATTGTATCATGTCGAATAAATTGCATTGAATAAAATCCCTTTTAACTTCGTGTAGAAACGACAACTGTCAAAAAATGCTCACCTCGATAGAGGTCTCTTCTTGCGCTCAGTAAAATGACAAGACACAATGGAATCCAGCTGGAAAATCTTCACAACTACTTAGCGAACTTGGGCGCTCTATATTGTGCTGCATGCACCCATTGCTTAAAAACCAAAACATTTTTGCCAACTGCGCAACAGTTGAATTGTTTCAACGAGCACCTGCTAGTTATTATACAAACAGCTGTAAGTTAAACATAAACATAATTTTAAAATAATCGTAGTAAAGATGGTACTTGACCAACATTTAGCACCTTATCGTAGAGGATGACTTGTAGTGATGAGGAAGAATTGGAACAAAATAACTCTAAAACCAACTAATTCAAAATCTCAGCAATAATTTAAAATATATACAGCAGTTATAACAAGGTTGAAAATTTCGGACATTAAACTTGTTGACAGTATCATCCCATCTATGTTACGTTCAGTAATGTGAGTTATATCCATAGTAAGTCGTGGCAAACTTCTCTTGTCTCCTGTTAAAACAACAAAAATTATTTATTTATGACAATTTATATAGAAAACATACCTATTTTTTACTAAAAAGTCTGCTGCGAAAAGTTACATAAGGAATTGAAAATGCTAAATAATAATTACTAATACAACATGTAATTAATGGTAGAAAATTACAACAAATTCTTAAACTTGTAAAACACGATAAAATATGTTAAATAATTGTAAATGTGTATACGGTCCTGATTAATTAGTGTTTTTCATAATGAATCTTTTCGCCTGTGAAGCATAACATTGATCTTTTGTTTAAGTAGATTCAACTTTGTTCATAAATTTAACAGTGCAATGTCGAATGTTTTTTACAGCAATCATTAAAAGTAATATTTGTTGACAAACGCATATTTGCATGGCATGCTAATTGTTATATTATGATATTTTGTCAAAGAAAAATAAAATAACAGGTGAAAAAATTATGAAAAAGTTAAAAAGTATTGTTTCAATGGGCGATTCCTATAAAAAATATACTATGATAAAACATATTGGCCAAGGGTAAGTTTAAATGTAATATGTACACCAGGAGCTTTTTCTACATTTAAAACTTAAAGAAAAGTGTGTTAAATTCTATATGGTAGACACTCTTTGGTGTGAGATTCTGTATGTGAGTTGTTCAGAAGACTGAATCCAAAGAATAAGCACTTAACATTTTGTGAAAAGTTGCAAAAGAATGATATAGTGATTTAAATATAAAGTTGTACTAAGTAGTAAAATATTAGAGATAAAAAGATCATTTCTGGAACAAAACACTAATTAATAAGCGGGTATTAATTTACGTATATTACTTCAATAATCAGTTAACTGATTTTTTGTATGCTGGTATTTTGTTTATTTTTTGTTTTACGTTCATTAGTTTTTGAAAACTTTCCAACTAAAAAAGTATATGACATTAAGCTGATCACTTTGTAAATTTTACATCCCAATTTCTTTCTTTCGCCCCCCGCTAGTACAGCAGTATGTCTATGGATATACAGCGCTAAAATCAAGGGTTCGATTCCCCTCGGTGTGCTCAGCAAGTACCACGATGTGGCTTTGCTATAAGAAAACACACACACACAATTCATTCCTTTTCTTTCAAATAATTTCATACAGAGGAAACCAAGTTATGGATTATTATCCTGCTGAATGTTCAAACAAGGGTTAAGTAAATCTTATACACTGGCTACTGAAATGTGGACCAAGATGTCTTTACACTTTCTGCATAATACTTCCAACTTTGACAGTATTTCACTTCCTCCTTGGGTAGAAGAAAAAATAGCAGAGTTGTAAACATGTCAGTAGAAATGAGAAATTTACTAGCTCAAACTAAAAACTACCAGTTTATTTAATTTATTCGCATAATGACTTCATTATTACATATTGCAAATGTATACATATTTTATTCATTGCAATGAATTTTTTCCGTATATTACCTTTCACTTAAATAGCTATACTCATTCAGTGCTGCCTTCCATGAACAAAAATGTTTTTCTACGCATAACACAAGTGTCCTACCGCTCCTCCATTGGAAATAATTCATTGCAATGAGATGAGTCTTTCATGCAAATTACCAGACGAAAACCCTTCACCAATAATAGTGCCACATATTCTTGTCACACATACGACTCCCTCCATTCAATTCTACTAGACTATCATATCGTTTTTGGCAGAGTTCTTGTTTATATGATTGATTTTTTGGTGTGCTTTCTAATTATAACTTAAATAGTTATACTATTGAAATGGTATTTTTTATTAATCGCTTTTATTATTGTTAATTCACTGTCCAATCTTTGTTGTTTTCCTGTTTGTTTGTTTTTCGCACGTTTGTATTCATCTATAAAACAATTTGTTCGATTCACTATTTACCACGAATGTCGAGGTTAATGTTACCAATTTGAGTATCACACTTCTTACAAAACACTTTTTCATTCGTAACAGGTGGTGTCACCCGTCGTTGGATTTATCTACGATTATTTGCCAAGAGATAGGTACTATATGGGCCAACTACCTTTACCTTCTCCTGAACTATACCTCGCTTCCCCAAGAACATGTCAAACCTGTTCGGTTTAACGAAGATTTTGATTGCATTTTTCTAACGCTCAATTTTGCCGTACATTCTTATGCCCCATCTATGGAATCAGCTAGCCATTAATGACATATTAAGACATGATTTCTCAGGTTTGTGGTGTTTAATATGTTTTCTCGATTTCTTATGTTCCCTGTCATCCTTATCATTATTATTTACTCTTCCAATCTTCTCTGGATATATGATATTTTTAGTTGAGCATTTAACTTCCCAATTGGTTGAGAGTGCCAGCATGTCTTTCCTTTCATGGGTTACCAATCACATTGCTTTTCTCAATTTTGGGCACTCCATGTTTACATCACAGCAGGTTTTCACACACTCGCCTTAACTTTACTACATTCTGACGGTATTTATCTGCAATACATCATCTTTCCCAGGCTATGTATGCACCAAAATCTTGAGGGTTCATTAAGTGACGGCCTCACCTGTCGTCCTTGATTCTTGACTTACAAACGTGATTTCTCTGTTGTTGGGATCTTCTGGGTTTCAATGTGGCCTTATCCCAGGGTAGTTTGCCACCAATTTATCTCGGAGAATTATATCTTGCCCCTCTCTTTAGTGGTATGTATCAAACATGTTCCTGACACTTTGAAATCACGTGAGGAATTATTTACCATTTATACCTTTGTAAATTGTTTGTTGTGGTAAAACTATGACAAGTCCCTGTTCCCATTTCCTGTTTCAGTCCTCATCAATGCTTACCTGTTCTTTCTTCCAGATGTTCTGTATTTCATCATTTTATTTCATGTAGATTGGCACAACGTTAAGAGTATCGGTGACTACTCACTGAAATGTGGTTTGGTGGAAGCTTGATTGTGAAAATTTGTCCCCCTGTGATGTTCTTTTGTCACAGATGAGTGGGATTTTTGGATTCTATCACATGGATCTCTACTACAATCTCTTTCCCCACTTCCTCTATCAAAGGTACCTATTTCCTTCTCTCAGCCTCAGGACCCTATCACCGACAGACCATCAAACCTACGACTTATCTTATAAAGACTGGCGGCCTGTCATAGATTTGTTTGATCTCAATCAACTTCTCAGTCTCCCTCGTTTTATCATGAAATTGTTTCATACTCTCAAGTCGGTTTTTACTCCAGGTATATGAATGACCAAGACGGATGTCGCGAATACTTTCTTACTTATTCAAGTAGCTTTGCAGTCATGACTCTATCTTTCGTATGCCCATCAAGGGATGAGTTATCAATCTTACAAGCTCCCCTTCAGGATTTGTTTGGCCCTGTATATTTTTGTTGAACATTTTGATATTTTTCTCATCATTGTCATGCTCCAAACAGGAGTCTACCCATCATACACTTCAGTTGCTCCAGGAGACGACAGCTCGAGTGGGCTGGTTAATGAAATTTAACTTCCGATGCGCTATGCTTTTGGGAATGTGGTCTTCATTGGCTACCATGGTCCCATTTAGTCAGGCTCATTTGTGAGCTTTTCATAATTAGTAGACTCGTGCATGGGATCCTATGCAGGATCTTACTACCCTTCCTCCTGCTGTAGTCAAAGAACTACTTTGGTGGTTGTCCAGGATCAACACATCGGCAGGAGGCTTTAAAGTGTTGTTTTGCAGCTGAAGAGACTTATTGTATCAACACTCTGCAGCTTCAAGCTGTATGTCACACTTCAGATCATTTTCTCCATCTCGCCAGACATTGTCTGGTCATGATTCATTCCAGCAACTCCACAGTGGTTACATAAGTAAATCACCAACGCAGCACCCATTCCTAATCCTACATTAAAGTATACAGAAACAAAAGGATTGAGACATAAAAGTGCATGTTACACCTCAAATTGGGATCTCTCATCTTACTTCCATGTAGATGTCAGTTGCCAATGGCCAGGTTTTGGACTTAGGGTATAATCAATCAACATGGGTCCTCATACATATTTTATGGATGTCTGTATTTCTTATTTCTTGAGATGAAGACAGCGTGCTTCTCATCCTATCCCTGCATGGATTTCAGTTCCAAGTATCATGGTTTTAGATGTAGTTGCCTTGCTGAGTGTGGCCTTTCGTGCCCTAACCACTTTACTTTTGGGAGCAGTTCCATATTTTTCTCACACACCACTTGGACGTGCTCCTCTGTTTTTCATGTATGTTTACCATACCTTTCTGGGATGGGCGAAGACTATTATTTGTTCAGACGTGGTGCAGTTTCTCACATTAGTTCTTTGAACCTTATTCTCTTGTGTCCAGGTACGTCCTGTGCACCAGTCCCTTCACCTCTTAAATGTGGGATTATAGCTATTTATGTGAATGCAGGTATAATTTTCATATACTAAAGATCTATTTCCGATATACACCTACACATTCCACTTTTCCTTCTCGTTGAAAACCGATGCTTCCAATTTCTGGCAAAATTCCAAGTGATAGTCTGGTTGAATTGAATAGAGAAAATCAAATGTGTAACCAGAGTATATGGCACTTTCACCGGTTTAGGGTTGACTCTTGATAATTTTCAAGGACACACACTAGAATGTTCTTTTTAGTTTTGACAATTTAACAGTGTGATACCAGAGGGGAGGCAGCTAGTCATCACCACTCACTGCCAAGTCTTTGGCTACTCTTTTACCAATGAATAGTGGGATTAACCATCATATAATAACGCCCCCATGATTGAAAGGGTAAGCATCTTCGGTGTGATTGGGATTTGAACCTGCAAACCTTAGATTAGAAGTCGGACCCTCAACCACCAGAGTCATTCACATTGGAGGGGAGGCAGAAAACTTTTGTTATGCATGAAAAAATGTTTTGCATATAAAGAGCAACAATGGATAACAATAGCTATTTGTTTGGAAGGAGGTAAGTATGGCATGAAAATACATTTTGTGTACAGAAAATTATAACTTTCATAATATTATTACACTATTTGTAATGTAGAGAAAAAATGTATGTCCTGGTTAACCAGTCTGTAGAATGATATTCTTCATGTATTGATAATGTGACTTAAATCAAGAAATATAGAAATGTTCAATATTACCAGCATCTTCCCAGTTTCTGACCTACCAAGGAATAAAGAAAATAGAATTACAAGTGGGCAGTTTGATCCATCTCACACAAGTATAGCTACTTCATTTTACATCAACAAAAGTCCCAGCAAAAATAGTTGCATAGTTCAGAAAGTTAAAATTTTGAAACTGAATAATTGCACAGTTTGATTACAAGAGAGTATTTGGCAAATTATGAAAAATAAAATAACAGTGTAGAAAGAAATCATTGTCTTGTGAAATTTTAAAGTACATTTGATCACACACAAATTTACAAGATTGTAACAGCTGAAAGCTATTTCAAAAAGTTACTGATGTTATTTTAAAAAGCAGTGCTTACATGTGTCAATATAATCTGCTGTTTATTTTTTATTGATACTTTATAGTAGTCTTCATATAATGAGATATTTAATAATGTATGATGTTGCATTTCCTGTATAATAAGATAAGCATACAGTTTTATCACCTTACAAATACTTTAAATAGGTGATATTTCATTGTTCATTTGTTTTTCAAAGCACAATACTTTTATCTCCAGAATCTGGTAACGTCTTTACGTGCCAATATATTAAAGATTTAATGATATTTCTTTTAATGTTTTAGTGATTCAGCAGCTGGAAATAAAGCACACAGAAACCGGGACTGGGTTGAAAGTTTCTGTTAAGCAGATTTATCTAACGTAGCAACCTAATACAGAAGAGTTAATCACTGAACTTCTAGTACTGCATGAAATGAAACATCCAAACATAGTGAACTACTTGCACAGTTATCTTGTAGAACACGAACTCTGTGTCGGTGTTCTTAGTGTTACATATCTCTTCATTCTATTTTATTTTTTAATTCTATTGTTATAAAGTGTACATTAACATACTATCTTTATTAAATTAAGTACAAAAATGTCGAGTAACACTTGATGTTTAAGAATAATTTCAAATATCAATCTCACAGGTCTACGTTTTTAAAATTGTGGTTATAAATAATACATTATAATTTTACTGTGACTATAGGTTGTAGCCACATTTGATTTTCATACGATAATTACTAATTTATTCTATATATGCATGACTTTGAAATAACTTCATACTTAAATGTAAGTTATAATGTACTATAGATGACTTAGTGTCAATTGTATAATGTTCTATAAATGATTTAGTATCAGTTGTAGATTGTATCTATATCTCAATCACTGTCAATAGTATAATGTCCTATAAAATGATTAAGTGTCAGTTATATAGTATTCTATAAATGATTAAGTGTCAGTTATATAATGTTCTCTTTATGATTTAGTGTCAGTTGTATAATATACGATAAATGATTTTACTTAGGTGTAAATTGTTACTATGAATGATAAAATGCCAGTTGCATTATGTACCTATGAATACTTTAGTGTCAGTTGTATAACGTATCTATAAATAATTGTTACTTGTAAAAAATATCTATAAATGAATTAGTGTCAGTTGTATGATGTACCTAAGTATCTCTTGTATAATGATCTATAAATTATTTAATTTCAGTCATACATTTTATCTATATATGAATTAGTAACAGTTGTATAATATACCAATAAATGATTTATTGACAATTGTATAATGTATGTATAAATGAATTAGTGTCATTTGTATAATGTACTATAGATGATTTGTCAGTTTTACAATTTACTACAAATGATTTAGTGTCAAATGAATAATCTTTAAATAATGTAGTGTGAGTTGTATAATGTGCTATAAATGATTTAGAATAAGATGTATAAAGTAACTATGAATGATTTAGTGTCAGTGATATAATGTACTGATGAATGATTTAATGTAAGTTTATAATGGATCTAAAAAAGGATTTAGTGTTTTATGTACAATGCACTATAAATGATTTAAAATGAGTTATATAATGCAATTATGAATGATTTAGTGTCAGTTGTATAATGTATAACATTTAAAAAGGTACAACTCTGAGTGTGCACACCAGGTGGAGTGAGTTAAAGTGGCGAAAGATGAGTTTGAATTATGATGTCTATAGGATCATCTTGGTCTAGTGAATTCAAACCAAAGCTAAAAGTTTAGTTTCCAAGAAAGAGGTAAACACATTAACTTAAAAATGAAAAAGAATAGGTAGTCCTGTAAGTGTAGGGGTAAACATTTCACATGGTTGTGAGAGGAAGAAACTGGTTCGAGTAGGTGGACAATATCGGGAATAACATAAAAATATTCTGTCCAGGTGATCTTGTCAAAATTGAATAAGTTCTGTGTGTAGGCATGTTATTTCTGTACTTTTAAATGAATAGGAAGATATTCAGCACGTTTAAGAAGTTTCAATATAAAATTTAAAAGTTTGATAAACATGTGTCGTATAAATCTATCAATAGATAACAGGAAAAGTGGTTAAATTTAGATTTACCGTTCTGTAATATTAAGTGATTATCATTTAAAGTTTTTTACATGTAATATACAAGAACATGTAACAAAACTCAGCGAAATTATAGCAAAAATTACAAAATACACATATATGTAATACATTACCATTTAGCAACAAAATAAACTTCAACACACAGATAGAGCACATTGGAAAAGTGTTTTCTTTATGTTTAACGTGAAACAGTTTCATTTATAATTTATTTCAAGAAGTTGAAGAAAATTACATATAGCTCACAAAATTTCCAATATCATTTGGTGTTAATTAGAAGTATTTAAAATCGTTAGTAGACATAAAAGATAGATATAAGACACTGTCTATTATTCACTTTTTTCGCAACAAATAAAAAATTCGGGCTATCTGTACAAGTTGTCCCTAATTTAGAAGTGTAAGATTAGAGAACAAACAGCTAGTTAACACCACCCACCGCCAACTCTTTGGTTACACTTTTACTAACGAATAGTGGGATTAACCTTAACGTTATAACGTTAAAACTTTCAGGAACAGTAATTTTTAAATGAACAATAAATCCTCTGTATCTACCAACCATTCAAGTAGCACCATCACGTGAACAAACTATTACATTTTCAAAAGAGATGTCGTTGTTTTTTTAAACAACTCTTCACATCTTCAAAAATGTTTCATATCACTTTTGATGTCTGTTGTAAGCTTTCGAGCAAAAAGCACATCCTCTCTGAAGTGATTGTTACCCAAAAATCTAATATGTGTCATTAATAGGGCTTCATTATCCTGTAAACAGGATTCGTCAGTTTGCAGAGCAAACTCTCTAACTTGTAATTGTGAGACTAGTTAATTTTCAACATCATTTTCCATCTCATCGATACGCTTTGATACTGATGAGTTGCTTAAAGGGATAACCTGAGTAAGTTCATGTGCAATTTGATTTACTACAGTTGAAATTACAAGAGACACTGCTGGCAAAACCAAATATTCACCTACATCATGTGGCTTGCCAGCTTTTGCTATTGAATTGGAAATCTCGTAAGATGCAAAAAAACCTTTGTCTACTGTAGTTGCTCTTTCACTCAACATTCGTTTTACCGTTGTCCTCGTTTGGAAATTATCGCCCAATTTTTTGAAGTAGTCTAATGGTTTGTCTTTCTTGTCCTTGTGTGCTGTCTCTAAGTACTTCCACAACTTACATGGACGCATGCTTTCATTTGAAAGTGTAGTTATACATATTAAACACACTGGCATCCAACTGTAGTGTGATGATGGAATAAAACTGCGGGCAAGATACTCAATGGAATATTGCCAACCTTTTTTCTTCGCAACATTATCCAAGGATAATCTGATATCTAAAAAAGACAAACAAATCACACAAATGATAATGATGATGATTATAAATTTACAGATAAATTAAGAAATATATATCAGCACAGTTTTGTGACTGCAGAGATAAGTTCAAATACCAGAATTCCTATATACTGTATTGCACTGAATATAAGCCGCACTTGAATGTAAGCCTCACGGTTAAAGTTTGGCAGGCTTATTGAAAACTCCCTTTCCGTCCGAATATAAGCCACAGTCTTATAAGATATATGATATAATTCCTTCTTCCTTCACAACCTGTATTTTCTATCTGGTTAATTTTACAAGAACAAATTATATCTGCGTCATCAGAACGGTGGCGGTACCCTCTCCAGTATTTCTTATTCGTAACCATCATTAATTGTAGACAGTACTCATAATTCTCCGTTAGTGCAGTGGTAAGTCTACGGATTTACAACGCTAAAATTAGGGGTTTGATTCCCCTCGGTGAACTCGGCGGATAGCCTGATGTGGCTTTGTTATAAGAAAACACACCCAGTACTCAGAAGTAGCTTTTTTATCTGTCATGCTGTGATACCACGAGGAGTTTTTTTCAAATAAATAAGTTGTTTTTTTATCATGTTTCGACTGTGTTTAGTACTTAGAGCTTCCTACGCTGCACAACAATTTTTTTTAAAGTTTTGCTTCCTTAAAAGCTTTTCCAGATTGTGACAGGTTCCTGGTGGATATGCACAAATATAGTTTTGGTTTTGCTTCATCACATAGTAACTCTGAGAAATGGACAGTTAACTGTTTACTGGCAATAACGTATTTAATTGCGTTTACGTTTTTAATACGCTATTAAGTTCCTCATAATTAAAAGTGTTTTACTCCTGATTTTCGTTTGTATTCAATGTCCGGTGCATCACGTTGCAGTGTCCAACATTAGTCAGCAAGCATTGATGGATTCCAGTGCCCTGATACCATTTTTTCATTGTAGCAATGACCTGGTGAAACCTTTCACCGTGTTCGTCACTGACAGCACCGAGATTTACTGGGAAGAAGTCCAAGTGTGAGTTGAGGAAATAAATCTTGAGTGACATGTTGCACTTCATTGTTTTGTATGCTTTGAGAAGTTTGTCTACTAGCTGAATGTATGTGGGGCTCTGTCATTGCCAGGAAAATTGTCAGCAATATCTTTGAAAACTTTCCAGACAATCTTTTCCGGCCAAATTAACAGATATTCGAACCGCTTGTCACTCATAACATGTCTGATCTGAGGGACAACAAAAATGCCTTCTTTGATCTTGGCCTCAGTTATTCTTGGGAACATCTGTCTTAAATAACAAAAACCTTTGCCTTCTTTGTTTATTTCTTTCACGGAATTCTTCATAAGTCCCAATTTTATGTAAAGAGGAGGCAAAAAAATCTATGCCGGGTCGACAAGCGGTTCATGCGCCACATTTTTCCATTTTGGAAATAACTTTTTACGGAATGGCCAGCTCTGTCTAGAATAATGTGACTCTTTGGCACGACTGTCCCATTCATAGATGAAACAATAGTACTTGTATAGCCGAGCTGCAGTCCTAGTAACAGAGCAATGACTTTCAGATTTCCACAGATATTCCAGTTGTACTTGCTGTACTAGATGTGCTTCAGCAAAATTTCCATACTCTCGTAGGTTTCTTTCAAGTGTGCTGCATAGCCAACAAGTATTGAAGGATGAAACGTTTCATTATGTAACAGAACAGCTTTGAGGCTTAACATTGATGAAGCAATAAAGAGACGCCACTCTTGCGGGTCATGATCACAACCCAAAGCAGAGAACAATCCTTCGATATCAACACAGAAACAGAGACTGTCAACTTATGCAAAGAATTTGTTTATATCATCTTGACGCTTTCGAGAAACATAAATTTTCGTACCTGGTGGCAGCAAACACAATTCCAGCAGTCTCAAACCCAGCAATTCGTCTTTTGCTTTTGACAGACCCAAATCTCTGACCAGATCGTATAATTCTGACTGTGTTATGAGATGTGGATCACCTGAGGAGCACGGTGTCACTGCATTTCAGTTTCTTCGTCTGGTTCGTCTGAGGTCCATTCCTCTGGTGGTTTCGGAATTGGAAGACTGTCGTCATGTGGCACGGATCTCATTGCTGAAGTCAGATTAGGGCATTCACATGGTCTTTCTGTTCTCGCCATATCATTGGGACAGCAAACGGCATTGTTTTTCGAATGCCTCTGAGCCAAGCCCTCATACAGACAGCACATGTTGCACAACAAATGTGAGGCGCCCATTCGTGGTCTTGATCACCAATTTTACAGCCGAAGTACAAATGATATGCTCAGAGGTATGTGTGCGGAGTTACAACGCTAGAAACAGGGTTTTCATACTCGTGTTGGGCACAGCACAGATAGCTCATTGTGCAGCTTTGTGCTCAATTCAAAACAACAACAGTCCGGAGAAGAAAGTGTAGTTGTCCAATTGCTTATGCGTAAAGTAAATGGAAAAGACCAATTTTTCTCTTCAAACTTTGCTTTTGTGACCTGAGAGCGAACAACGAAAACATGATGGGAGACTATATTTTTGGACTGATACGTGATAGTGATATGCATTACAGTCTCATATTTCGAAAAACTAGTCATTTCTAAAATTTTTGTTCATTTTTTTATAACCTAAGAATAAATACATGTAAGTCTTGATTCATAAGCTGTTTTATTATAAGTTATGCAAATAAAAATGAGCAATTTTTCCCATTTTTACAGAGAAAATAGGTCAGTTTCTAAATTTCATTATCCAGGTCACAAAAGCGAAGTTTGAAGGAAATAATGGCCATGTTCTGAACTTATGCAACATAAGCAATTAAGAAATGTTTTGTTTTGGAATTTCGCACAAAGTTACTCGAGGGCTATCTGTGCTAGCCGTCCCTAATTTAGCAGTGTAAGACTAGACGGAAGGCAGCTAGTCATTACCACCCACCGCCAACTCTTGGGCTACTCTTTTACCAACGAATAGTGGGATTGACCGTCACATTATACGCCCCCACGGTTGGGAGGGCGAGCATGTTTAGCGCGAAGCGAGCGCGAACACGCGACCCTCGCATTACGAGTCGCACGCCTTACGCGCTTGGCCATGCCAGGCCCAGTTAAAAAATACACATACTATCCAGGAACAAAATTTATGTTAAATGGGGTTATCTTATACCTCAACAGACTGGGACATTTTTAGAGGAAATACTTCAAGATTGCAGGCTTACCGTTGACACAGGGAACAAAGATATATTTGAAGTAGTGAAAACTGTATTTTGAGCACAACGCTACGCAATGTGTTACCTTTTCTGTTTATAACAGTTATACTTATTCATATTAGAAATTGTCTCACGTCAAAGTAAATATAATAAATTGTTTTTTATGTCTATATCAATCAAATATCGAACTACGTTCGTTTCTCACAAGCAGTATGCTACTTTCTTCTTTTGCTGCTCCTAGTTTATTCATTTTCTCTTACACCAAAAATGCTTTTTTATTCTCTTTAATCGCCTTGAACTTTTCTATATATCCTGCAATAACACCAACAGATTCCTTTATCAATTGTTGCATCGATTTTCCGTAATTTGGATTACAACTTTCATAATCTTAGCGGTTACCCTTATTACATAATCTTTACAAAGTAGTAAATTTACTCGTTTGTTCATCTTTAATAATTTAGTCATTTTTTTCTAGATGTTAATTTTCTACATATTAACTTTTAAAACAATAATAGTATAAATGTTGCACCTGTTTATGTCATCCATATGTTTGAAAATAATTGATTATTTCAGTTACATTTTGTGCTCTAATTTTTTTAGAAGTTTAGGAAGTAAAAGTAAATAATCTTTCACGATACAGATATTCCGGTCTATTGATATTTCTCAGGAAATCCAAAAACAACGGTTTATACTTTCCTTTGTTTTAATTGTCTTTTTATGGGCATGAAACTTTTAATTAAAGCCAACTCAATTTGAAGCTTTTAATGAAACGTTTCAAAAATATTACAATTCACATTATTTACAGGTAGCACTATTGCATATTTTTCTTGTGAAACTTTTATAGTGTTGTTTTATTATTTACATTGAAACAGAAATATATATTCAACAGATATTTCATTATTTATGTTTTATTAACAACACTTACCTAACCAGAGCCATAAATATACTAATAACATTTGTTCTCTTTTCATGCCTGCGACACTAAAAGAAACTAAAACGTATTTAGAACTCAGTTTTTCGTCTACATTAGTATAATTCAAATCTAGACCGCCTTCTACCACGCGGAGGCCAAATAATAGTAAGTTTACCTCTAAAATTCGGGTGACATTACCCGCGGCACCAAAACAACAAATCGCCTACTGTGTAGTTTAATGTATTAACAAACAGGTCAGGTGGTTAAGGCGATCGACTCGTAATCTGAGGGTCACGG
Source organism: Tachypleus tridentatus (assembly GCF_004210375.1). Lineage (NCBI taxonomy): Eukaryota > Metazoa > Arthropoda > Merostomata > Xiphosura > Limulidae > Tachypleus > Tachypleus tridentatus. Next base: position 71,030,236 of record NC_134828.1, on the reverse strand, counting down.
GTTCTAATCCCCGTCTCACCAAAATGCTCGCCCTAACAGCCGTGAAGGCGTTATAATGTTATGATCAATCTCACTTTTCGTTGGCAAAATAGTAGCCCCCGAGTTGGCGGTGGGTGGTGATGTACAACTGCCTGCGACACTAAAAGAAACTAAAACGTATTTAGAACTTAGCTTTTCGTCTACATGAGTATAATTCAAATCTAGATCGTGTAACCTTGTTGGACAATTAAAAACATATATAAGTTCGCCATGATCTGGGATGATGTTATAAACATATGTGCTTCCTCAAACAGTGACTTAAAATTATGGCTGAACAATCAGTAACATTACTCACAATTACAAAAGAATGATATTTTTCTATATCAAATAAGATTATCATTCACAGTTTAGCAAGGTGTTTAGGGCATTCCACTCTAAATATAAGAGGCCTGGATTCGAATCCCCATCACAACAAACAATTTTACCATTTCAGACATGTGGGCCAGTATAATGTTGCTAAAATAACAACTCAAGAGTTGGCGCTGACTACCTACCTTTCCACTTGTATTACACTGCTAACTTAGGGGCAGATAGCAATTAACTGTAGCTTTGCAAGACATTTTAAACACAAACAAACAAATAAATTTTTTCATTACATTTATTACATCTTTGAATACACTGCACAAAAAGCTCAGTATTTTATATTAAAAGAATCTTCAACATGCAACTGTACATAATATAAACAAAAGAAAATTATGTCCAAAAACGAGGTCATCAGAGTATTATTGGTTCTACCAAGATAAGGCTTGCAGTCACATCTCCCATACTGCCGTTGTATATCTCAAGAACGTTATGATAAGGATTTGTGTCATTAAATTAGAGAACATATCAGTTGAATTACCAAACACGGTGCCAAGGGATTTCTGTGCTAATAAGCAGTCGTATTTGTATACTTATTGGATCATGAAAACCAAATGGAAAACGTGGTTTGTTTTCAACATAACAGAATTACGACACAACTTTTGGTATTTTAAACTGACGAACTATTGTAGAAATGTATTGCTGTCTGGTAGATCATGACCGGATATGGAGACAAGAGCTGTAACATACATATTACGATCAAAAATAGTTCTAATATAAAATACTAAAGTCAATGTACCATATACAGCTGCAGGCCAGTTAGTAAAAATTTGGAGGTCTTATTGTAAAAATAAAATCTGTGGCTCCTTAAAACGTGTCTTAACTAGGTCCATGTATATTTCATTAACATATAAAATCAGCATTAAAACCACTAAAGAAGGCAGACCATTAAGTACACGGGAATAAAGATTTCAAATTCTATTGGCCATGAAGCTATCTACCTAGAAAGATGATTTACTAGTTGTTAGATAAGAAGACAATACTACACAACTTTAACATTTTAGAAATATAAAAACAAAACTATATCATAGGAATTCAAGAAAAAACAATTTTATAGGATATTTAAAGTACATTTCATGGTGAAATTACACTATATTAGTACCAAAATTGGCCTTTTATCAAGATAAAACCTAACTTTTATCCTTTTAACTTGCCTTAATTTGTACTTATTATGATGTAATAATTTAGTCAATAATTTCCACGGGTTGTTCATGTTGTGTTTTGATAACAGTGATGCTTATAAGCTAATACACAAGTTCAACAGTTTTGTGACTTACACAAGTTTTTGTTGACCTTTTTAAAAGTGGATACAATTTCAGATGCCACAGTCTTCAGGACCTGCAATAAACTTATTAAAATTATAGTTAATTCTTTGTAACTGTCAGATCTTGATTTAAAGATAAATTTGCATCATGTGTATGTTAAATAATTGGATATTTATAGTTTCAATATTTTATTACAGTTAATAAATTGTATTTATGCATCTACTCGTGTTTTTACCTTCTTTGTTCAATTATACTTAATCTGTATAAAGCACGTAAGGCTACTGCTGATATCCCATTATATGGTTTTGTCTGTAATGACAATTAACCAACAAAAAATTTTTAACGAAATCATGCTCTACACATTAACTAAATGTTGTTTATGCAGAATTCCTATCTTATTTTATTGATATTTTCTCGATAATTTTCAAATATGTTAGTGAAATGGAATAAACTGTATCAAATAAACCTCTATAGTTCTTTTGGATTTTTACACAAAAATATAGATAATATCAAAAATAGCAAAAGGTTCAATCAAGTAAGCTTGATACCATAATTAAAGCAATAAATCAAGTAAATAAGGTACTCTTACTGATACTTTGAATTCATAACAGTAAAGACATCACTATGCACATTAATTCACACAATGGACTTCAGTCATGATTCATATTAATACACATAAATACTTGAAGGACAACATGGGAACCTGTTGATTCATCTAGGCTGTCCAATTTACAATATTGATCTATAAAGTAAGGAAAAAGTACTCAAATTCAACAAATATGATTAAAATATTTATCAAGTCCTCAATTCAGATCCATTAAGAGATTACATATATCACATTTGAATGAAAAACGTTCAAAGACCAACCACCCCTTTAAAGAAATAAAATTGCATTAGCAAAAGATGACTCTTACCATGCCAAAGTTTACACTTGTGTAACCTAATCTTAACTTTTCTTATTATCAAGTATGAACTAAAATGATGCTTCAATAACATCCGTTTCCTTGACAATCGTCCCTCGCTGGTTCAGCGGTGAGTCTACGGATTTAATATGCTAAAATGAGGGGGTTTGATTCCCCTCGGTGGACTCAGCAGATAGCCCAATGTGGCTCTGCTATAAGAAAAACACACACTCCTTGACAATCCTAAACATCTCAGACTACCAAAAACTCTTCTCACTGCTCAAGCAAGACAAATAGGTGCAAACATATCTGGACAGTTTGTATTGCCTCCATTGAAAAACATTTTATAATCTCTTACAGCTGTCCACTATTCAAGAATTAAAATAAAACTATATCTAGAAAATATACAGTTTATTAACCATTTCATAATCACCAAATGTTAGTTTTTTCTGTATCATCCCTAAAAATCCCTTCCAAAATCCTAACATTTTGGTTATTTCAAATGGAATTACAGAAATTCATATTAATAATATTAAAAAAATCAGCAAACCTTATTTCTTATGCTTTTTTACTTTTTTTAATTTCATAATCTCCCGTTTGGCCAATTAAACGAGCCTCTCTAAATCTTCAATCTTTGCAGTAATTGAGATTGTTTAAACTATTAATAACAAAAACTAATCGAGACTGCAAACTTGAAAACAATTTTCATTATTATTATCTATAATAGTAATATTGTCATTTAATACTTGATTCACAGTGTACAAAGTATAAAATAATGTCACAAGGACATCAACCCCCAGCTACTACTGGAACTATCTGGGATTTGTTTTATGTTTTTAACAGCACTACATATTTGTTTACTTTTACTAAATTAACATTAACACGATATAAGTAAGTTCAGTTAATATGATGATAAGTCAGCATTATACATTAGTAATATAGTGGGATACCTGGTTCTGATCTATTAATAATTTCCTCTACACATTTTGCTGGTTGTAAAGTTTCCAGTCTTCTGCTAGATCCATGAATGGATGCTGTGTGAGAAATTAAAAAAACAAAAAAAGACATCTGTTTGAGAAAATGTGTATAATGTCGAATAAAGACTTTTGTTAAACAGATGATTTTACTAGACAAGAGAATAAGTGACTCTTACTTGTAAAAACAAATTGTGCCTTAATCAATTTATGGAAGAGTTGTTTTTTCACTAAGTAGATAATAATGTACATCATGTTTATATCTGAATAAAGACAAGGGAAAATGCTAACAATGAAACAACTTTTGTCATATAAATAGAGAACTGTCTCTTCCATAAGCCATACAATATAGTAAAACACAAATTTATTTTTTTCAATTTAAAGTATCTGAAAATAAAATCCAGCATTTTCACCTTTATAACTTTCACACCACTATCAAAGTTAAAACACTTTTACCTATAAGAAATCAACTAAAGTAAACGTGAATGGATGGGATTAAATGTAACAAGACGTTTTTATAAAGTAAAAATATTTAAGTAAATGTTGGTTAGGGAAGTGAAAATTACTCCACTTTTCACTAATAAAAGTTGATACTGGACACAGTGTTATGGATATTATGAAATAAACAAATATGAAACTATCAGATGATGCCATATTAAGATGAACCTCTCAGATTGTAAGATGAACATTGTAAGATAATAGGTACAAAATAAAACAAAATAATCTAGTAAAATAACACTACTTTCTACCATACCTTTAAGAGTTCAGAAGCACTATATCTTTTATCTTCATCAACTTCTAAGCACCTGTCTAAGAAATCTTTAAACACTGCAGACAGGTTATCTTTATATTTGATGTTTGGCTTTCCATTTGTTGCTATCAAATCTATTACCTGAAAAAGGATTGTGACTTGATGACTAAATCAATAACCTAACTTTAACACAAAATATTAAAGCAAAGCATTAATGCATCCAAATTATTAAAAGACTATAATTTTATTCACTGATAGCCTCAAAATTTTATACTATTGCTGTAACAAAGTCTTTAATTATCTGTCTAATTTAATGTTCATGATTTTTAAAACTTAAGCAACTTACATAGAAGAAAAATGGGAGACATTCAAATAAGGAAAAACTAAAATTCAATCTACTTTTACTCTTTGGTTCTAAGTACTGATTACCAGCACTTACCACATTAGGATCTTCGTCATAATAAGGAGGGCTACCATCTAACATTTCAATTGCTGTGATACCTAGTGACCAGATGTCAACTTTAGGCCCATACTCTTTTCCTCTTACTATTTCAGAAGCCATCCAATAACGAGTCCCAACTAGAGATGTCCTTTTGTTTCTTTCTTTGGATATTTTTGCACATAGTCCGAAATCACCTGTGTGATGGAAAGAACCAAAATAAAGTTATCATATCAATAAAGTGGTTGGTGTTAAAAAGTTTAAAATACAATTAAACATGATAATTATAGTTTAAACATGGAAAATACATAAAATATTGGCTTAAAGTGTGTTATAAGTATAAATTAAGTACAGATGTCGATTTATGCTTTTCCAATGTTCTCAGTTTCTCCATTGTGGGTTAAAATTAAAGCTATGTGAGAAACAGCACTTGTAATCTATCTTTTATATCCTGTAATACAAAAACAAACAAGCTTTTCATTCGATATTAGAATTCAAGTTAAATACAGTTGTATTTCATTTCACACATTCCTCATAATTTGTTTATTGAGGTTCAGAATTAGAGGTATATAACATATTGATGTTTTCATTTTTCACATGCTTTAATTTTCAGCCACAACACAAAATTTAAGAAAACTATGTCTAAAGTAATACACCTGTAATTAACGTGTTTTATAATTCTCAAGTCTTGGAAAGTTAAACTTCAGATAGACAGGATTCAAAAACAATATAAATATTTTTTGTGTGTTTGCTCATTGTATATTACTACTGGTTCATAGTACCTGGAGCCAAATGTTACTTTCCATTCATATGTACATATAATTTACAATAAGTTCTTTATATAACGGTGCTTTTCGAGAAATAAACTAATACAAACAACTTAAAACACTTAGAAATGCACATGTTCACAAAGGCATACATGTCTAAAAACTAACCTAGTTTTATCCTCCAATCCTTTCCTACTAATATGTTATCACTTTTAATATCTCGGTGAATAACACTGTTAAAATGCAGAAAGTCTAATCCCTTAAGAACCTAAATAAAATATTAGTTTATTTTAAAAATTAATATCTTAAGATGTCAGTATAGTTTTTATTCAGTGTGCTTTAGTTATTTAATATCTTATATATGTATTTATATATCTCTATGCATACACATTCATATCTACATACATACATATATATCAGGTTATCCCATACGTAATGTCTGCAAATTTAATATCAAAAGTGAATCATCATTTTTGTCTTTGTAGAAGGCTATAATGACTGAAATATGTAGCAGAGAAACCTATTAATAACAATCAATACAACTTACTTCCTTACAAACTGCTGATATTTCACTTTCACAAAAACAGATTTCGTTGATTATACCAGTCAGACAGCCAACTTCTAAGAATTCCATTATTATCTAAACAAAAAAAAGTTTATGATTTCACTTACAGTTTTTTCCTTAATAAAATTATACATAATAATGAGACAGAAAAATTTACTTTTCCTCATTTAAGATTCTAACAGAAATAATATACCTAATCAGAATAGCAAAGTTGTGTAAAAAATCACTTCTTTAACATTGTTCAGGAGTCAGACACTTATGATATAGTAAAATGTGTAGTTCAAAGAAAAAATTACAAATTCAATTTAATGAGTGAATTAGAAAAGAACACTTTTCTACATCTTTCCTACTTTTATCTATTTCTACTTTTATTTTACTACGTGAAAAGATTTTTTGAAGTACACTCATGTATATTGATCACTGAAGTTGTGATATCATCCAAAAAATTTATAAAATATTGTGTTGGATGGCATTTTGTGTAAGAAACTGAAAATTTAATATTTATTACATTAAACAATGTTTAAGGTTTTCCATGTCATGCTCCATTTCAGTGTATTGTATAAAGTGCTAATAATTTAACAAACTAATTTCTCCTCAAAAAAATAATTTTAACAACTATATATACAGGGTGGCCCCTAAGTCCCATCCCATTATTAACATTGTTATTATGTTATATTCAATTACGCATGTATTATAAATTTGTTTCTTTTTTTTCAGAGAAATATAGCCGATGTAAGCCCATTTACACTTGAAGAGAGTATTGTGAAAAGTACGTGGGTACATGAACGCAAGAATACTGGTGACACCACACAGGTACTCTGGATACATATGATATATGCATAAGTAGGGGTTACGGGCCACCCTGTAGACGGTGAACCAAACATATGTAAATAGAAACTAAATGTATAAAGTAAAATTGCCAATGATATATATTGTGCTGGAATGCAAAGTGTGTCAATATAAACTTATTTTGAAGTCATATACAGTGGAACCACTCTAAGCGACCACCCCTTGAAAGCAGTCATTCAATCACAGTCCCTTTCTTTGTTTACATATCCCTAATTATGTACAGTGGAACCCCTCTATTCAGGCCAGTTTGTCTCAGTCCCAAAGGTGGTTGCTTTAGAGGGGTTCCACTGTATATGGAATAAATTAAAATTTGTTGTGTCAGAAGCAAATGTGGATATAACCACACAGTCTCCTTCTCTATTACACAATTTTAAAATTCACACATATATGAGTAATATGTAAAAACATTCTTGAACTTGTAGGGTTGCCCAAAACTATCCCACTTACATGAGTCATACATAACCTGTACACATCATACAAGGGGGCCCATGTACTTTGGGACAATGGCTATTTTACCTCCATCACATAGAATATATCAACCTGATAACCTGAGCATAGCTGGGTACTTTTTTTATATAGATTTTCTATATAACAGCATTTAATACATAGAAAATCTAGTGTGTTTTGGTAATGGTGCTTTCCTGCAATGGCTTCAGTTGTGTTGCCTAGCAACAAAAGTATAGCTTAATATTGTTCTGTAAATATAAAATAAAATATATAAATAACAAAATTGGAAAATATTTATTGGTATCTTAATTTAAAGCCTGCACTGATTAAAGAACATTTTTTATTAAAATCACTGGTGACATAACACCAAATACCTTAATTCAGAAATGAAGATGTGAAACAACACATCATATCAGTGGTTTACTTGATTGTTAATTTATTTCTAAGAGAATATATCCATGTTTTTCTTTTATTTATCTTAACTAATTGGTTTCTCATTTGATATTTTTTAATTCTATTCTATGGCTGTTTATTTCTTCATTTTCACTTCAGTATCAAAATTGAAAAATATTATTGAAAAAGAATTCCTGACCAAAAATAGACTTTTTTCTGAATGTATAAAGCACTGAGTATTTTTAAATCTTAATTTGATTTTTTCTGTAAACTTACAACATGAAATACATCCAACTATGTAACACAGCTACTTATTGTACTTTTAATCAATAGGATTATAACTTGACATGAAAGGCAAGTTTTATGTATACATACTAACAATAGTACAATTTATGTCAAATGAACTACTAGCCCACTTTGTTGTAAGAAATCATCATAGTTTATTTTCTAATTTCATTCATAAAAGTTTATAAATGTACAATCCACGTGAGGAAATCAGAGGTAAATAGGTTACAAAAAGGGACTAATTTTACTCTCAGACTGTATTTTTAAGTGTTGGCTTTAGGTATTTGGTAATTGTAAAACAAATTATATATTTAGTTGGATTTCATATTTTTAACACCAGCAACTTCAGAAAATACTTTATTACAAACAATTTGTTCTGGAACAAAGCAAGAAACATATACATGAATAGCAGATTACTATCAACTTTTTATATGCTAAGAAGTTTATTTGTGCATTTGAATGATTAAATATTTCTATTTTACAGTCAAAATTTGCAATAGGAGCAGAAGAAATCAAAATTAGAGTTAATTTTGTAAGACTAACTAGCAGTTATTTACAAGTTATTTCTGTTTTCTTTTTCTCTCGCATGATAACTTTATTGCCTGGTAGGCACTTGGCATTGGTTGGTTCCAGAATTAATAAAAAGGAAATAGTACGGACCAGAGGTTGACATCTGGTCCCTTGGTATTTCATCAGGAAAATTCTGACATGGTAAGTGTAGGTAACCAGTACTTAGAGCCAAGGAATAAGAGTTGATTGAAGTTCAATTTTCTCCTTATTTGGGTATCCTGCATTTTTCTCTTTGGCAAACTGTAATATAAAAATTTGATTTAATAAATCTCAAAGAGACTTCCAGTGGATAAACTTAGTCTTTCCCCAATAATTTCAAGATCTTTTAATAACTTGGGTGTACTAATGCTTTGCTTTAGTTAAACACAAATATTTCTGTCGTAAAGTTTAATAATAAAAATTATCATTGTTTCACGAAACCAAAGTTCTTAAAAGCTACATATTTTAAAATACAATTGTCTGCTTTGTCCAGAATGTCTTCACCAACCACAGGTAATAGATATAATAAAGACAAAACCAAGAATATTCACACAATTCAAACATGTAGACGTAATGAAAGTAATAATGAACAGTAGAATGATGACAGCAACACTGAATATTTAACAAGACCGTATACAATTACAAACAGTTAATTATTGAATCTTGTGGAGTGTACGATATAATAATCTTTAAAATTCATAAAGTATAGTGTTTTCTGCCACAGTATCACAACCATCTTGTTAAACCACTATAAATAAATAGAAACATGTTAGGTAATTCACTCATGGTGTTCTGAAACTATAAAGTGATATTGTTTTGAAGATATTTAGACAGTATTAGGGAGTATTATCCAAAGATTTGTACATTCAGATGTCATAAGTGTCAAGTGACATGAGTCAGTAATAGTGTTTTGTAAGTAAGGTATATTCTATCTCTGTAATGCTTGTGTCATTAACAGTATTGGTTATAATTTTTAATATATATAATTGTTTTCATTATATATACATGTGTATTTTTATTATCAGAATTATTTTGTGTTGTTAAGTTATGTTATATATTAAGTCATCAAGTCACACTCCTTTTTCAGGTACTTGATTTAATATTAACAAATGGGAAACCGAAAAACGAAAATAAAGATAACCTGTCTACAGGTTTTCAAGACTTCCAAGACAGGTGTCAAGAAGCAGACGTAAATAAACGCTACATTGCATCTGAACTCTTATTAAAGATATGGTATAAATTACTGTTATTTTACTCAGATATTTTGGTTTACTTTGAACCTATTATCCTGATAACATGCACCAAAAGCAATACCAGTATGTTTAGTTACATTTTGGCCTATCCTACAGTACTGTGGAAAAGTATTAGGACAAAGTGAAAAATCAGATTTCAGGCAACTTTCAAAGAACAGTTGAAGGTAAATCACAGATAAAATATCAATATTTTATTATTCTTCACATTTGGTCAACAGAAATTTAGTGAGAGTTCAACAAACAGTGAATATTTGTTGTGTCCCCCTTTTGCTTTAATAACTATGGAAAGTCTTTCGGGCTTTGTTACAAGATGTTTAATCACTATTTCCTTTGGGAGTTTAGTCAAAATGTCTCTGATACACTCCCATATAGTTTCATTGGAAGTAGCTTTTGATTTTTCAAGTTTTTGATCTATCAAATCCCAAATCTGCTCATTTAAGTTGAGATAGGGGCTCTTAGGGAACCATTGTATTATTTTGAATAACTCCAGCTACTTATTTCTCAGCTAAGTAATTTCTGCATACGTTGGATGAGAGTTTGGGGTCATTATCCTCTTAGTAGTAGAACTGGGTCTGCCATGATGGATCATTATTTAGTGGTCCATTATTCCACTTATTTTGCAAAAATCTCCTGTCATCTCTGCAGAAAAACACCCCAAACCATCACACTGCCTCTCCCATGATTTACCACAGGTTCTGTGCATTGAAATAAGAATATTTCATCTTTCTTCTGCTGGATATACATATGTACACTTTGAATAAACTATTTCAAACTTTGACTTTTCCATCCATATTACTTATTTCCAATTATCAGCAGTCCAGTTTCTTGTCAATATTTAGAGAACAAAGTAAAGGTTTTTTAACTGCTAAATGATCAAATATTCTATTATCATTGACTTATTTTGATACTGTAGATCTGGACAAATTTCTTTCATTTGGTACATGGTCGTTTATCTCATGCTTGAAACCAGTGTTCTTTCTATCCAGAAGGTTGCATAAACAAAGGTACTTAATGCCAGTATCATTGAATCTAGGTGTTCTGTTTCTTTCCTTCTTATTTTCAAATTTATCTGTATTGTACTCATTATTTGTGGTGTAGTTGACAGTATTTGGGGAAAATTTCAAGTATACAACAATTAGATGAAGAGTCCAACAAGCATCACATAAAGTTTTTGTGTAAAGTCTCTGATCTACTGACAATTATTTCCTCATGTTTAGTTGTGGAATGATAACGTCATATGTGTGTTATTAGTGTTTTTATCAAGATTTATTTGTGGATTGCTATTGAATTTATTCCTTCCAGCACATACTGGTTCAACATGCTAGCTTTTTTCTACATAGTTGAGACATTGCATGTTGTACCATGACATTTATTTCATGCCCTAAATTTTATCACTACATTCATTCAAACAGAACCATTATGACATGTCCAAGGTACAAGTGTAGGGAATTCTAAAAACTGAATGTTCTCACCCCACCTCGTTTAATTGTTAAAAAGTGATCAGTGAATCACTACCATGGTGTTGAAATTTACAATCAGTAATAACATGGAAGAATTAGCCCATAAAATATTCTTTTTTCCTTACACTTTCACACAGTACTGTATGAAGAGACTAATTAAACAAACTGTATGTGATGTACAGGGTGTTCAGAAAGTCACTGTGCAGTTTTGTAATCATATGTCTATTCAGTCCATTTCAAGCCAGCTACTGAAAGTGGTGTTTAGAAACAAAATAAGAAGGATCTAAGCCTGTATTGATGCCAATGGGGGTCACTTTCAACATTGTTTATAATTGTCATTCATGTTTACCTCCTGCATTCTATATTGAAACATGTCTGTTAATAAATATACAAGTGCACAGTGACTTTCCGAACACCATGTATAATAAGCACTTTTGTTAAACAAATGTTTTTTTATTTTTCACACAGCATCCATTCATTGAAGTAACTGACCAGTGAAAACAATACAGCCCACTACAGTGATAACTAGATGCACGTTAATAGCTCAAAATATCCCAATATATATGTTGAAATATATTGGCCATGAAGACTGGCATCATTTTAGGACAAGAAAATTAACAGATTGTTTTTCTTAGATTTCTCCAAGAGCAGTAGTATATTGGGTGCCACGATTTCCTATTATTTAGCTTTTTAGATTTTGAAAATAATATCCATTTCTCTTCCATGTAAAAATGTTGTTACAAATTAGGAATAAATAAAACTCTTGCTTAGATCAAATTATTATTTTATTTGCCTCAATGAACAATTTTTTTGTTATGTTTTTTGATAAAAATAAAAAATAAATAAATGAAAGTTGATGTCAAACAGATGTGCATTCAGATACATCCTGATATTTTTGTGAAATCTACATCATTTAGTGTCAAAACTATGTGTTATGATCTTACGTATTGCAGTTTCAACTTGCAGATTGTGAGTTGTGGGTTGAATCCTTGTCCAAAAAAATATGCTTGTTTTTTCAGCGAAGTAGTCATTATGATATTATAATCAACCCCACTTGTCTTCAGTGAAAAGTAACCCAAAAGTTGACAGTGGGTGCTGATGACAAGCTGCATTTTCTTTAGTATTTCATAGCTAATTTTGGAATAGCTTTTGTGTGGCTTAATGAAAAATTTCAAATAAACAAACAGACTTAGATATGTTCATTTTAAGTCAGTTTCATAATCTGAGGCTACACAAAATCCTTTTAAGTGTTGCATCTGAAATTGCTGGGAATTCCTCAAACAGGTACTTAAAACAGTCACCATGTTTGTTTAAGATCATTACAAACTGATCTATCAAGCCCAGTTTTATATGAAATAAAGATAATAGGACATTCTTTGTGTCAACCAAACTTTCACATTCAGTGTTTTTTATTCTGGTATCTGGCTGACTTTGTGTGGCCATTACTTCTTATCCAGCACTGGTTTTGTGTCATTTATCCCATTTCACACACAAAATGTGAAATCTTTGTCTGATTGGGTGTTTAATACAACAACATTTAAAGGACTTTCAAGTTTCCACAAAATAGCCAGCCACGTTCTATGTATTAGACCTTATTAACAGAATTTTGATAGTTTTGAATGTTTCCTTCAAGTGAATCGATTGACTAATAGGAACAGATACATATATGTTACTGTTTTGAAGGACAACACATTTTGGACCTGTATTGATGGTATCAGTGAACAATATCCACTCTTCATTCACAGGCTGCAACTTGTAGAATTGGTATTACTTCATCAATATTGTTTCAATAAAGCAGTGAACATTCTTGCTAAATATACAGAATAAATTCTTTCTCTTGATTTCTAGAAGCTTCAGTTTAGAGTTATTTGGCATTATGGCCGCTTTCAGAAAGTAACATAAGACAAGTTTTAAAAGACTTGTAGCAAAATTTTAATAATTAAAAGAGAATTACATTGAAAAACATGTAATGTATAAATTAAAAACTTAAATGGCATTAAAAAGATTAATGGCCTTTAAAGAACTAAATATATTTGTAATGTTACTGATAGACCAGAGGACAAAACATGTTTAAATTGGTGCTGTCTTTGAGAGTCGTAAACGACAACAAGACAGCAAAATGTGGCTTGTTGTGACCTGAATGTTACAGAGACAACACAGTAGTGCATCAGTGCCAGATAATAGAAAACAATGAGTTAAAAAAACTTTGACCAATGCATAGTCCAGTAAAGAAAACTTCCTTTTTCTGGTATTTATGGAAGCAAGATGGCCAAAGTTGAATAGAGGGTTTTATTTGAAAAAGCTCATTTTTACGTTGCTCACTCTTAAGCCAACTGGCACAGAGCCGAGTCTTGAATACAGGACCGTACATAGTCCATGTATGGAAGAGACACAGCAGTAATAGTGCCAGAGCAGACAGATTTAGCTCCAGTATCAGCAAACCCATTCCTATGAATGGGTGTTTATATCACCTTGTATCTAGAAAAACTGGATAGAAGTATATGTTAAAAGAGAAATGGACCAGTCACTTTTGAATATTGGTGAGAACTGATGTGAAGCAATTCCCGGGCCAGTAGAGAACTAAGCGAGTCAGTACAAATTGTGCAATTTGAGTTCTGCTATGCTTCTATGTGATGCAGGGCAAGAGAAATGGCATACAGTTCAGCAGTGAACACAGAAAATGTTAAGGGGATTCTGTGTGCAACCATCGAACCACAATAAACCATGACAGTGCCCACACAGTCACCTGATTTTGAACCATCCTTCTATTCCTATTTATATGGATGGTTTGAAATCAGGTCACTCTGTGGGCTCTGCCATCGTTTGTTGTGGCTTGGTGTTCGTACACAGAATCCCCTCAACATTTTCTGTGTTCACTGCTGAACTGTATGCCATTTCTCTTATCCTGAAGTAACTGGTTTTCTCATATGATTTTAAAAAAAGACAACATTTGGGGACTGTAATAAGCCATGGTGAGATGGGCTGACCAGTGAATACTGCTATGTTATCCAAGAGCAGACCCAATGTATTTTGTAGCTCTCCAACCATTGTAGCACAAGCATCTTTGGACTCAGTTGTATGGTCTCAATGCAGATATATGGATTTGAAATTTTTTATTCGTCAGAACTTCAAATGCTCTGTAGAGATGAGGAACCCATATTGTTCCTAGGATGTTCACAGGATTTAATGTTTTTTTCTTCTAGAGCATCACTGACACTTTTTTAATTCCCTGCTTGCTTTTGCACTCAAATGATACTATTTGTAAAGTCCTAACAGAAGGTATTTTATGTCCGATAAAAACTTTCAATTCCTTCACAGCAACCAACAGTCTCCTTTCAAATAAGTGGGCCACACACTACACCCCAACTAACCATGGCATCCCATCTCTAGTAAGAAGAGCGATAAGTCCATTTTCTGCTCCATTATTGATGGAAACATCAATAGTGGTTGCCTTTCTTTTGCAGTTCTCTACACCAACTGTCTCAAGTGCTTTCTAAATTGCTGTTTCTAATCCTGTGGCAATATCACTTGGTGGGGCTTGCAAGTCCATAAATTTTGTAACAACATTTCCTACCTAAACAAATACAGTTTCTTCTTAACAAAGTTAAGAATCATGTTGTCATACATGTCGAAGTCTTACGCAATTTAACCTAAAAGATCGAATTATCGTCTTTAGACTGCTACGATCAGGCAGTTGTTTTCCCAGCTTTTCAGAAATGAAATAGAACATTTACTGATCTCAATTTACTGTAGCAAAATAGTTGAATTACACCTAAAAGTTTGTCGTCATTGTCTCCGTGCTTCTGTCTCGAACTGTTTGTTCGTCTCATAAAAATATCACCAGTGGGCTGGGTGAGGGCATTATGACTTCAGGGTAGGATCAAAGAAGAAGTTAGGAGAATATAATCGTGATCTCCATTTTTGGGTTCCAAATTAAACCCAAAAAACTACGATTCTTGAAAGTTTCGGTTAGAAACAAAAAATATTACAAAACACACATGAATAATGCAGTGCTAACGTAAATAGAAAAAACACAAACGAGACAATAACCAAATATAACATACGAAAACAGGAGCCAAAAGAACATAAAACTAGCCACATCTCTGTACACATTTGTCACCATTTCGTTTGACTTATGTTTCTATGGTATTATACTCATATTTTTCTGTAAATGTGACTGAATAAAACAAAACAGCCATAAACAAAATATGTGAAGCAGCGGGGAACATTATATAAGTAATTCGCAAGATATACGTGGTCCTTCCTCAAAATCAGTATCAAGATTTATTAGGTCCATGAGAGGTACACAAAAGTTTTTAATTTTGTGGTTTTATAAACATTTTTTCATTTGTTCGTACAAAGAAGCAGCTTTTCATGTTCTAAGATAATATTTCATTAATCACAAATTGTATACATTTTCTTTCCACGGGACGGTTACTTCGGGTTTTATATAATATATCATGAGATTTACCCTATCTGGCCAGACCTCGTGATTTAGCGACCAATTTCTTTCTCAATGATTTGTCTACTTAATGCGGTTTTTTTCTTACATACAGTTAATGGTCTTATCCCGACTCCATCTGTAATTAACACACAACCAATCATTATTTTCAATTGATGATTAATGTTTCTTTTCAACAGTCTGATTACTCTACCAAGTACAAAGCTGTAATCGCTAATATCCTCTATGTGAACTTGTATTTAACACGCATAATAATAACAAACTAACTACATTACATTGAACACTCTATTTAATATAATTTCCTCATCAAAACAAGCCCACCGCTAGTAAAGCGGAGTGTCTAAAGATTTACAACGCTAAAATGAGGGGTTTGCTTCCCCTGGGTGGGCTCAGCAGATAGCCCGATGTGGCTTTGCTGTAACAAAAGACACTCATCAAAACAAAATCAAAAGTATGGTTTATAGGTGTCTTTAATTCGACAAATACCATTGGACAAAATCCCAAGAAGTCAATGTTTAAGAAATGAAATGAGTAACTGTTGTTGGTTGCTGAAATTTGCGCAAAGTTATTCTACAGTTGACTGCACTAGACGTCCACGCTTTTGAAGTGAATAATTAGACTGAAAGAAATTATACAATACCATTCACTGCCAATACATTTGTTATTCTTATCGAACACTTGGATTTGACTGTCTCTCTTACAGCACACCCAGTGCAGGACACCTTTTTATCTCTCTATGGCAAGGAGGTGCGAATCTCTGACATATGGTCCAGGTCGATAACCACTGGACCCGAACTAAAGTGAAGTTTTTAATAGGAATATAAGCTAAATGTTTATTACTTTGCAAACATTTCTTAAAACCTATAGAACAATTTAACACTGAGAGTTGTGTGTTCATAAATCAAATATTTGGATGGATATTATTCTTCGTAAACTCATGATGTCGGTAAAATACGTAGGTTGAAGAAATGTTCATAGAAATGAATTAGAAATCGTGTAACCCAAGCGCTTTGTTTGGTTTTTTTTATGTAAAAACGCAAAGCTACACGAGTACTATCTGCGCTAGCCGTCCCAAATTTAGCAATGTACGACTAGAGGGAATTAATCTAGTCATCACCACTCACCGCCAACTCTTGGAATACTCTTTTACCAACGAAAAGTGGGATTGAGCGTCACATTATAACGCCCCCACGGCTGGGAGGGCGAGCATGTGTGGCGCGACGCGGATGCGGCCCCGCGACCCTCAGATTACGAGTCGCACGCCTTAAGACGCTTGGCCATGCCGGGCCTAAGACATTAGTCTTAACATTCTCACCTTGAAAAGACTAATTCATTTATTACATAGCTATGTAATATGTGATATATACACGTGTATAGATAAGTGTATATTCGTATAAAACAAAAGAAATAGAACAATACATAAACACTGTACTTCACAATAAAACAAGAGAAAGAGATAAACAAATCAACACTATCCTTCACCACACACAAATTAACACTGTACTTCACAAAAATGAAAGAGAAAGATTGTTTGTTTGTTTTGGGAATTTCGCACAAAGCTACTCGAGGGCTATCTGTGCTAGCCGTCCCTAATTTAGCAGTGTAAGACTAGAGGGAAAGCAGCTAGTCATCACTATCCACCGCCAACTCTTAGCCTACTCTTTTACCAACGAAAAGTGGGATTGACCGTCACATTATAACGCCCCCACGGCTGGGAGGCCGAGCATGTTTGGTGCGACTCCGGCGCCAACTCGCGACCCTCAGATTACGAAGCGCACGCCTTAACGCGCTAGGCCATGCCATGTTGTTTTGAATTAAGCACAAAGTACACAATGGCCACCACGGTATGAAAACCCCGTTTCTAGTGTTGTAAGTCCGCACACATATCTTTGAGTCCCTAGGGGCCATACCCAGGAACTACAAAAAGTAAAAAGATCCTACGAGATTTCCAATTCAGTAGCAAAAGCTGGCAAGCCACATGATGTAGGTGAATATTTGATTTTGCCAGCCGTGTCTGTTGTAATTTCAACTGTAGTAAATCAAATTGCACATGAACTTACTCAGGTCATCCCTATAAGTATCAAAGCTTATCGATGATATGTGAAATGATGTTGAAAATTAACTAGTCTCACAATTACAAGTTAGTTAGTTTGTTTGTTTTGTAATTTCGCACAACGCTACTCGAAGGCTATCTGTGCTAGCCGTCCCTAATTTAGCAGTGTAAGACTAGAGGGAAAGCAGCTAGTCATCACTATCCACCGCCAACTCTTAGCCTACTCTTTTACCAACGAAAAGTGGGATTGACCGTCACATTATAACGCCCCCACGGCTGGGAGGGCGAGCATGTTTGGTGCGACTCCGGCGCCAACTCGCGACCCTCAGATTACGAAGCGCACGCCTTAACGCGCTAGGCCATGCCATGTTGTTTTGAATTAAGCACAAAGTACACAATGGCCACCACGGTATGAAAACCCCGTTTCTAGTGTTGTAAGTCCGCACACATATCTTTGAGTCCCTAGGGGCCATACCCAGGAACTACAAAAAGTAAAAAGATCCTACGAGATTTCCAATTCAGTAGCAAAAGCTGGCAAGCCACATGATGTAGGTGAATATTTGATTTTGCCAGCCGTGTCTGTTGTAATTTCAACTGTAGTAAATCAAATTGCACATGAACTTACTCAGGTCATCCCTATAAGTATCAAAGCTTATCGATGATATGTGAAATGATGTTGAAAATTAACTAGTCTCACAATTACAAGTTAGTTAGTTTGTTTGTTTTGTAATTTCGCACAACGCTACTCGAAGGCTATCTGTGCTAGCCGTCCCTAATTTAGCAGTGTAAGACTAGAGGGAAGGCAGCTAGTCATCACCATCCACCGCCAACTCTTGGGCTACTCTTTTACCAACGAAAAGTGGGATTGACCGTCACATTATAACGCCCCCACGGCTGGGAGGGCGAGCATGTTTGGTGCGACTCGGGCGCGAACCCGCGACCCTCAGATTACGAAGCGCACGCCTTAACGCGCTAGGCCATGCCATGTTGTTTTGAATTAAGCACAAAGTACACAATGGCCACCACGAGTATGAAAAGCCAGTTTCTAGTGTTGTAAGTCCGCACATATACCTTTGAGTCACTAGGGGCCATACCCAGGAACTACAAAAAGTAAAAATATCCTACGAGATTTCGAATTCAGTAGCAAAAGCTGGCAAGTCACGTGATGTAGGTGAATATTTGATTTTGCCAGCCGTGTCTGTTGTAATTTCAACTGTAGTAAATCAAAGTGCACATGAAATTACTCAGGTCATCCCTATAAGTATCAAAGCGTATCGATGATATGGCAAATGGTGTTGAAAATTAACTAGTCTCACAATTACAAGTTGGAGAGTTTGCTCTGCAAATTGACGAATCCTGTTTACAGGATAATGAAGCCCTACTGATGACACATATTAGATTTTTGGGTGATAATCAGTTCAGAGAGGAAGTGCTTTTTGCTCGAAAGCTTACAACAGACATCAAAGGTGATATGAAACAATTTTTAAAGATGTGAAGAATTGTTTTAAAAAATCTCTTTTGAAAATATAATAGTTTGTGCACGTGATGGCGCTACTTGAATGGTTGGTAGATACAGAGGATTTATTGCTCATTTAAAAAAATGCTATACATGAAAGTTTTAACGTTATAACGTTAAGGTTAATCCAACTATTCGTTAGTAAAAGTGTAGCCAAAGAGTTGGCGGTGGGTGGTGTTAACTAGCTGTTAGTGCCGTAGTCTTACACTGTTAAATTAGGGACGACTTGCACAGATAGCCCGAATGTAGCTTCGCGTGAAATTCAAATCAATTTTTTTATTTGTTGCGACAAAGATGAATAATATCCAGTGTCTTATAACAGGAATGTCGAGCAAAGCTCACTTGTAGAGAAAAATATATATGTAAAAACGGCTCGTTTTGGTTGAGAAAATATTTTACGTAGAGGAGCGAACAATGTTTCGACCTTCTTCGGTCATCGTCAGGTTCACAGAAAAAACTGTTTTTGACAGTTACTGACTGTTACACAAAGTACCCTTAAGTCCCTTTTATAACTTCTGTATTTATTCTAAATGCACCATTTCGTACGTTAATCAATAATCTTTGGATTTCGTGCTATTTTTCTTCAGATTTGAGACATACCCGTGTTCACAATATTTAGTATGAACTATATCTATAGAAACGTAAATATTCAACAGCTTGACATTTAGTATTCATAACTGAAATAGTTTCGTCACTTAGATGTGCTATCAATTCTGTTGAAATATGTTCTAAAACAAGTGTTTTTTGATATTCTTAATTTGATGGGGAAGTTTTCAATTACGTCAATTTTAGGGACCTTTATTGAACAAGCATGAAACGTATAAATTATGAATTGTATATGAGGTTTAATAAAGCTATCCCATTCATTGTTTTATATATATGTGTGTGTATATGTGAGAGCGTATTATTTCAAGAATCAAAAAGATATGTCGACATTAAATTTAAAATTTTCTGAAGGTTATTAAGTTATAAACATTTGGATTAGTATGTTAGCTGAGAAAGAAGATTCTGATGGAGTTTTTCTGCTATTTTGATACCTTGTATGACTGATTCCAAGCCATTAAATTAGTAACACCTCAACTCTCAGCAACGTTTCTGTTTATCTGAACTATATAATAAGACTGTAGGCAACAGCTGCCTTATCAAATAAGTAATATTTCATTTGTTTAGCTTTGCTAGAGTAGAAGCTTATATGAAGCGTTACGGATGCAGTCTCCGATAACATTACGAGCCATTCAACTTCAGATGGCAGTATACTTATGAAGACATTAGATATCACCTTCCTCTGTGAAAAGTAAACTTCTAAACCGCGTTAAGCCAAACAGAAGTAAGTTTGCTAGCATTTTCGTAAAGTGAAGGATATCTGCATATCAACACAAATGTAATTTGCGCTTCGTAGACTTGTATCGTCGATAAAATGTTATGTTCCAGACTCGATAGTTTGTAAAATGTTTTTTTTTTTGTAGTAATTATTTGTAATAAGTGTCATTATACGTTGTATTTTTTGTACATTAAAATATAATAGTGTCAAGAAAGAAAATTGTGTGCATCAGTATTGTTGACAAATATAAATTTCATACATAACGAAATTCAATTAACTTCTGAATTAAAATTCCTAGTTGTATGGAATACTGATACGTAACGTACGTAACTTTAAAAATCTGATACTCGATTGAAATAAATTATAATACGTAACACACTAAAAAAATAATAGTTTATCTTCTTTGGTATTATTTCCCCACCCCCCTCACACACACACACCAGTGACCCAGCGGTATGTCAGAAATTTTTATTTTAATTGGGTGACAATCGTAATATGTTTTGATTCGAATCGTACGAATAAACGATCATTTTGTGCTCATGAGTGATGGGAAGGTCTCTAGCCCTTTATGTGTCATAGCAAGAAATAATTTCGACATAATAATGACAATACAATGTCATTAATTTTTAAATTATTAATCATATGGTAGAATTTCTCTTCTGATCCATGATTTTCATCTGGTGGTTGTAACACATTCTAAATTCTTTCTCTCCCTTAACTCTCTAAAACATTAGTTTGTTTGTTTTTTAGAATTTCGCACAAAGCTACTCGAGGGCTATCTGTGCCAGCCGTCCCTAATTTAGCAGTGTAAGACTAGAGGGAAGGCAGCTAGTCATCACCACCCACCGCCAACTCTTGGGCTACTCTTTTACCAACGAATAGTGGGATTGAGCGTCACATTATAACGCCCCCACGGCTGGGAGGGCGAGCATGTTTGGCGCGACGCGGATGCGGCCCCGCGACCCTCAGATTACGAGTCGCACGCCTTAAGACGCTTGGCCATGCCAGGCCTAAGACATTAGTCTTAACATTCTCACCTTGAAAAGACTAATTCATTTATTACATAGCTATGTAATATATGATATATACACGTGTATAAATAAGTGTATATTCGTATAAAACAAAAGAAATAGAACAACACATAAACACTGTACTTCACAATAAAACAAGAGAAAGAGATAAACAAATCAACACTATACTTCACCACACATAAATTAACACTGTGCTTCACAAAAATGAAAGAGAAAGAGAAGAACAAATCAAAATTGTATTTCACTATAAAGAAAGGTGGGAAGGCAAATAATTAATATAATTATAATCTATCAAACTATGGTACCAGTATTGTTTGGATTTGAAAGAGATAGGATCACATTTCTGACCCATATTGTAGTAGCCAAACGAAATACAGTGTAATTCAATCAGAATTCTGGATACACTGATATCTTAAACTCTTAAGAAGCGGAACTCCATTCCAGACCGTTTTGCCCAAGTTACCAGAAAATAAAGATCGTATTATGAGAATTATATTAATACAAATCTTTGCGATGTATCAAGTAATTAATTCGTCACTAAAACCTACAAAAAAAATTGTTGTTTTGCTCAACAATGTTTTACTTTTATTTTATTTTTCTCCTTTTGTGTTACACATATTTTTATCTATGCTTACTTAAATCTCAAAACAACACAAACAAAACATGAAACATCTCGAATGTGTCTGAAAAAGTCTTTCAAGGTTTTCTTTTACAATTAACGTAACTATTTTTGTATTACACATGCATTTAAAAAGCATTTCGATACAGAAGTTTAGGTTTTATGAACTGGAAATGTCTTAAAACATCTGTATTTTTAAAGAAAATTATCAAAATTTGAAAGCTTTTATTTTGTGAGCTGTTACATTTTGTTTAATGTTTAGAAAAACAGTGAACATCAACACATTATGCTGTAGTAAAATGAAACAAAGTAACTGTTTGATTAAGCAATAAACTGTAATGATTGGCTATATTTTAATTGTTGTTATTCTTTGTTCATTTTTACACAAAGCTGTTCATGTCTGATTGCTTTAGCCGTACCTAGTTTTGAAACGATAGAAAAGTCATCGTCCCCCCCTCAACCACACTAACCTGTTAACTACTCTAAATGAATAGCAGGAATTGAATGTCTCAATTGAAAACGTACTGTCGTAGAGAAAACAATCGTATTCTTGATAGAAGGACTTAACTGATGGGGTATTACCAATTCATAATTTTAGAATACTTTAAACATTCATTAAAATATACGTTAATATTGGCTTGTTCTCGGATCAGGAGACATTTTAACAGAAGAGGAAAGAAGAATACGACTTGCTAGCATGAATGCTAGGTGGTACTTGGAATTAAATCACCATTTATAAAACAGAGCATTGTACCAATATACACAATAGTACCAGTTTCAGTTTCACATAGGGCCTGGCATGGCCGAGCGCGTTAAGGCGTGCGCTTCGTAATCTGAGGGTCGCGGGTTCGCGCCAGAGTCGCACCAAACATGCTCGCGCTCCCAGCCGTGGGGGCGTTATAATGTGACGGTCAATTTCACTATTCGTTGGTAAAAGAGTAGCCCAAGAGTTGGCGGTGGGTGGTGATGACTGGCTGCCTTCCCTCTAGTCTTACACTGCTAAATTAGGGACGGCTAGCACAGATAGCCCTCGAGTGGCTTTGTGCGAAATTCCAAAACAAACAAACAAACAAACAGTTTCACATAGCTCACGTTATGGAGTATAACACAGTCTAACAACTTGTATCCTAAAGACAGTATTAAATCTTCAATTAAAATAAAGTACAGAACAACTTTTCGATCTTCGGGTTAAGAAAGAGAGTTTGCTCGAGACTTTTGCATTGCACATATCTTAGGGAAGAGAGCGTAAGCGGGTACGTGGTTGTAGGAGCGCTGCACTTAGATTTTAGGTTATTAATTCATATATGTATAAAGTTGTTCCTTTATATCGATTTAATTTTAGTTTCAGTTCTGAATACTTCTGAAATATTACGTTTTGAGCTAAGTTGTTTGTTGTTTTTTTCCAGTGTTAGTTATTTTTTCGATTATATCAAGAATATATGGAATGTAGCAGCGGAAGGTTTTCTTTTTTCTTTGGATTTATTATTGTTTGTTTATTGTTGAGTGCGTTTTTGGTGTATGTGTTTATGCATATTTTTTACGGTTTTTATGAATATATGTAAGTAACAATATTGGAGGGCTGAAGAGGGTTCTTTGTGGTATCGCAGAAAAATCAAAACTTTTTATTTTTACATATGTTCTCAATGTGACGCTTGTGCCTGCTTTCGAGAGCAAATCAAATTGAAGCGAAGCTCTAACGTAGACAAACAAGCTCGCATTTCATCATCGACTGTAAAAAGCCTCTCTCTTTTTCTGGCTTTAATCTCCGTCAATGCTGACAATTCAATTTCGCAAAACCACGAAGATGCAAATGGAAGCAGAACTTCAACTGCTTTTGAACTGATTGCAGGTTATGAATTTCTAATGGAGATCTAAAACTCATCCAAGCTCTCTTCGGGAAACAAGTACTGACAAAATTTGTCATATCGTAAATCAATGAGCTGTTCTTCCTCTTCAGTTGGCCCGGCATGGCCGAGCGCGTAAGGCGTGCGACTCGTAATCCGAGGGTCGCGGGTTCGAGCCCGCGTCGCGCTAAACATGCTCGCCCTCCCAGCCGTGGGGGTGTATAATGTGACGGTCAATCCCACTATTCGTTGGTAAAAGAGTAGCCCAAGAGTTGGCGGTGGGTGGTGATGACTAGCTGCCTTCCCTCTAGTCTTACACTGCTAAATTAGGGACGGCTAGCACAGATAGCCCTCGAGTAGCTTTGTGCGAAATTCCAAAACAAAACAAAACAATCCTCTTCAGTTGTAAGGTTTGTTGTCTCGTTGATTCCGATTGGATAGTTCACCCAGTTATATTTGTCGACAGCAAGTGACGGGAGATATTGTTTCAGTGCGAACTGTAGGTCGCTTAATGTGTTCAAAATTTGAGGGACTATTTTCTTTTTTGACGGACATTCGTGAACAGAAGGAAAATAATATCTTATTCTTCCACAGCGTCACGTTTTCACCGAAGACTTTCAGTTTGGACTTGCAGTAATAATGTTTTCAGATGTCCTGAAAATTTAAGTTCAAAAAATTTAATTTGTTAAACAAGTCGGAGAGAAATTGAACATTCAGTCTTCATCATGAAAAGAAAATTCAAAACCTGCTTCTTCAACCTCCAAGAAAGAAATTACTTCAGTTTTAGTTGGACAAGACGCTTTAACAGCTTTCCTTTCGAAAGCCATCGAACTTCAGTGGGATACAGTAGCATTTTTAGTCTGAATTCATCGTCGATATTGAGTGGCCGAGACTTGATGAAATTCACCACTTGAATAACTTGATTCATAACAGACTGCAAATATTTCGGCAAAGATTTGGAGGCGAGAGCCTCTCTGTGAATCATGCAGTGAACAATCCTAATGCTCGGATTTTGTTGGCGCACCAGAGTGACGAATCCCTTCTTTTTTCCTTGCATTAAAGAGCAGCCGTCGGTGCAAACGCTGACACAGTTATTCCAATGTAATTTAAAAAGCAAAATGTTTTCATTCACCAACTCGAAAATGTCTTAGCCTTTCGCTGTACTTTTTAAATCTTTGCAAAATAAGTTTTCGTTTACGATTTTTCCATCTTTTATGAATCGAATAAAAGACAGAACCTGAGCTTTTCCACTGACGTCAGTAGACTCATGAACTTGAAGAGACCATAGCAGAGATAATTCATCTTGAGGCGCTTCGAAGTGTTCGCAAACTTGATCCTTCAAATCGAATGATTTGGAAGGTTTCACAGTGTATCTATAGTAGCTTTTATTAACTGATGTGTTCGACTTGCTTGTAAAATCCCAAGAAAGTTGAATGTGTTTCAAAAACGCCGTGGCACACAAGTTGAGAATCACTGTTTTATACGTTTTTATACGGAAGATATGAAAGACTCGAGAAATAAAATATTACAAGCAGTTTTATAATGTAACGAATATTCTGATATCAAAAAGTTATATATACTAATCCTGAAGATAGAAGCAAAGGAAAAACGTTGGTTTGAACAAAAATATTTTATTTTATTTATTTATCTGGATCGTTTTAATAACACATTAAAATAGAAATTACAAGAATTTTCTGTCACCCCGTGGACCAATTACCTATCTGATATTATAATTACGTCATGTTGCTTAGAAACTAAGTAAAACAAAGCGAGAAAGAAGGTAGAAGCGAAAAACGTATCATAGAGATTATCGAATTTGTTCTTGAAAAAATTGATTTCTTTTCGTATACTATGAATATTAATCGTATAATTTCCATTTACTTACAGTGGGTTGAAAAATCATTGCCACTGGATAGCTTATATCAACTTTTTGTTTGTTATATTTCGATAGCGTTGGCCGTAATATATGTAACATTAATTAGGCCTAGGTCTGCAAACCGTTTGACGAACGCCATTAAATTCTTCATATTTTTCTTGTCAGCTGTGGTATCACTTATAACGGCTGCACTTGTGTTTAAAATCATATTTTTAATGTGCATACGCAAAATAACGCACGAAGGTAACAACCATGGTTGGAAGCTGAAATACTTTCTCATTTGGGTTATGAACGAGAAGTATCCTGATTATGGGTAAGTCATGAGACATAGTGATATTTGTTTGTATACATATACTTGAGACAGTCAAATTAATTTTTAAGGTCAAAAGTATTTGATTTGGAAATATATGTGGAACTAAAGCAACGCATATTATATTGTGTCACTTTAAATGTGTTGTGGGATCAATAATTATATTTTGTGTTAATTTTTCCAGTTACAGTATATTTACAATGATGTAATTGTACTTGTTGGTAATACATATTTCTGGAAATATTTGTATCTCTGTTATCAATACTTATGTGAGACTAAGGGTTTATTCACCATGTTATATAAATTACAGATATCATTACTTAACAACTCTAAATCTTCTTTCTGTCATCAGATATCCTGATTATAAAACATGTAACCAAGGTTGCTCCGAAGAAGATTCCTACTTACATAAACTAAGGAACTTTATAGTCTACTATGCAATGTTTACGGTATTTCTTAACCTTGGGTTATGTCTTCTACTCCTTCGGGAATTAAAGGTAAGATTTTAACTCAAACAATCTGTTTAAAAATCTTTCATTTGAACACTGTTAAAGGATTATCTGTTGAATTACTTTTGAGTTATTTTACTAATATTTACTCATGACATTTTAGGATTATTGTCTTTTCTTCAAAGTTTTGGTATTATGCAATTCAAATATCCCTTTCATTACTTAACTGGTATCAGAACATTAAGTTCCCAGTTAGTCTGTAAATGTACCCCACTGGTACAGCTGTAAATCTACAGATTTACAACTCTAAAAATCAGGGGCTTGATTCCCCTCGGTGGACTCAACAGATAGGATTTTGCTATAAAAAAAAAACTTATACACACATATTCTGTAAATATATCAAAGGCTTAGAATTATTACTTTATAGTTGCAAAATTAATAACTACGTGTCTTTAGCAGAATTTGAAATTTATTGAAAAGGAGGAATTAAAGATCTGCTCACCTGTTGAACCGGATGAGAAAGGTGTCATCATTATAAAAAAGACCATTTATTTGCCAACCAAAGCACATGATAAGAAAGTATCAGAGAAGGAAAATACAGAAACATCAGTCATATTTGTTGTCACTAACCATTTCTTCATTTGAAATCAGTCATATTTGTTATCACTAACCATTCCTTCAGTTGAAATCAGTCATATTTGTTGTCACTAACCATTTTTTCATTTGAAATCAGTCATATTTGTTGTCACTAACCATTCCTTCATTTGAAATCAGCCATATTTGTTGTCAGTTACCATTCCTTCAGCTGAAATCAGTCATATTTGTTGTCAGTAACCATTATTTCAGTTAACATCAGTCATATTTGTTGTCAGTAACCATTATTTCAGTTAACATCAGTCGTATTTGTTGTCAGTAACCATTCCTTCATTTGAAACCAATCATATTTGTTGTCAGTTACCATTCCTTCATTTGAAACCAGTCATATTTGTTGTCAGTAACCATTATTTCAATTAACATCAGTCATATTTGTTGTCAGTAACCATTCCTTCATTTGAATCCAGTCATATTTGTTGTCAGTTACCTTTCCTTCATTTGAAATCAGCCATATCTGTTGTCAGTAACCATTTCTTCAGCTGAAATCAGTCATATTTGTTGTCAGTAACAATTCCTTCAGCTGAAGTCAGCCATATTTTTTGTCAGTAACCATTCCTTCAGCTGAAATCAGTCATATTTGTTGTCAGTAACCATTCCTTCAGTTGATATCAGTTATGCTTGTTGTCAGTAACCATTCTTTCAGCTGAAATCAGTCATATTGTTGTCAGTAACTATTCCTTCAGTTAAAGTTAGTCATATTTATTGTCAGTAACTGTTTGTTTGGTCAGCACCAGTCACATCGCAACTCATTCTTTCCAGATTCACAGAAAACCTGAAGTTAGGCCTGAATAATGATTAATTTTTGTTAGGTGTGTCAGCTAAAATACATATTTTGTATGAAGTCTTAGTAGTACTGAGTTTTACATTTGTATAGCAAAGAATCCTAATTATATCACCGGAGGGGAAAAGGTTTTGTTTGTCTGTTACAGCATGGTTAGATTTATGAAAGATCTATTAAAAATTAGCTATCATCAAATGATGTTAATGCTTAGGTACGAGGTTTAGAGGCAAATGCAAAAAGACAAAAAAATGATATTGAGATAGCTTTTGTCATGGCTGTGTTTGTTGAGTGGTTCTGCAATATCTTTGTGTTTCTTTTTAATAGAATTAAAGAACGGCTTTGCAAAGCAGATGCAACAGGCTTCAGAGAGTCATGAGAAAGCTCTAGACATCTTAAAGCAGCAGCTACAAGACCTACAGAAGCAGATGGAAAGTAATCTGCAGGGAGACACCAACACCAAACTACAGGTATGATCTCTTATTGGTATCTGACTACTAGAATAGGGCCCTCAGTGGTTCAGTGATAATTTTGCAGGCTTATAACACTACAAATTGGGATTCATCACCTATGGTGGGCAGATCACAACTAGCTCATTGTGTAGAATAGCAAATATAGGTTGAGAAATGAGATAGACACTTTAGAATAACATCTTTAAACAACTACAGTATTAAACCAATAATAATAATGATAATATACAACTTTATTTCATAAAATTAGAAAATTCATTTACAACATTTTGTGGAAACAATACCAAAATTATTTCAACTTTCCTACTTTGAAGTAAGTTTGTTTGGCTTAATTTTCTGTTTTCTTGAAATAAAAGATATTCCATATTATTAACTTCTCTATTTCCAACTTGTTTTCTTAAGAAAGTCTTAAAAGCAACATGGCATAAATAAAATATATATTTTTCGAAAATCAACTTGTATATTACTGGTAAGTGTTTTTTTGTTTTTTGTTTTTTTAAGAATGACTTCCATTTCATTCTCCAATATGTTGTATTTGTCTTTATAAACTGGAATATTTGGTTGTGTATCAGTTAAAAAACATTTACTTTGATATCCAAATATTGGCAAGATTTATATTTGCTGAAAAATACAAAAACTGGACTGCTAATAATTGGAAAAAGATGTTATGGATGGGTAAGTCCAAGTTTTAAGTATTTGGGTCAAAGTGTAGGTTGCACATCTGGCTGAAGACAGTAGAAAAATGCTTAGTATGCTATGCATAGTACCTGCCATAAAGTTTGGTAGAAACAGTGTGATGATGTAGGGATATTTTTCTGCTGAAGTGACAGAAAATATCTACAAAGATATGGAATAAAAGAACAGCACAAGTACAATGAGGTATTGATCCAGTCGGGTGTACCCTGTAATTTGTGTATTATTGGTAAAGGATTCTACTACCAAAATTATAATGACCTCAAATACTCATACA
This sequence comes from Tachypleus tridentatus, assembly GCF_004210375.1. Classification (NCBI taxonomy): domain Eukaryota; kingdom Metazoa; phylum Arthropoda; class Merostomata; order Xiphosura; family Limulidae; genus Tachypleus; species Tachypleus tridentatus. Next base: position 71,000,585 of record NC_134828.1, on the reverse strand, counting down.
ACCTATGCAGAAATTACTTAGTGATAAATTAAGCTACTGATATCATTCAAATAATGCAATTACCTCCCAAAGATCCCCAATCTCAACCCAATTGAGCATATTTCAGATTTGATTAAAAACTTGACAAATCAAAAGTTACTTGCAAAGAAGCTTTATGTGAGTGAATGTCAGGAACATTTAAAATAAAATATCAAAAGACACTTTCAGTAAATATCTTGCAGTAGTACCAGAACAACCATCTGCAGTTACTAAAGTAAAAAAGAGACAACAAAATATTAACTGTTTCCTTAACCAATCATCTAACTATGTTTCAGTTGTACTAAGTTAAAATAATAATAAAATATAGCCAATGAACCATAGAAAGAGGAAAACTAATCCAAGAGCACAAGTGATAAACAAATTCTCTGAATGGCTGACAAAACCTACAGGACTGAAGGAAATCCAAATGCCAGTGTGCAAAACAGAGAAACCACCCCATGGAGAATAAGCAAAAATGAGTGGGTCACATGTAACAAAACCACAAGGTATACAAATAATCCTTTGTGAATTTCCTCTTTGTTATTCATAAATCTATGAAAAAAGCCTACCAAAGGCAGAGAAACAAGTCTAGAGTAATATCAGATAGATTAAAAATGAGGATTAGGTGTGACAAACCTATTACAGGCCATCAGTCTCCAGTTTGGTGGGTGGATAGCATAGAGCTCATAAAGACAGAAATTCTTCTACAGGTTCAGACAGATGCAGGTTGGTGGCAGAATTCAAAGTGGAAGGAAAATGGTACCAGGCACAAAGAGGAGGGAAAAGAAATAGTAGGGCATATCTCTCTGATAACACCTGAAGAACTCATGGAACAGTAGTGAAAAATTACTAAAGGATAACAATACAGAAAAGCATCCACTGGACTAAAATCTTATGATGAGTACCTGGTACTGCTGCCATTATGCTCATCAATGTTAAATAAAATAATGAGAAACCTATGGAAGAGGAACAGGGATAAGAGATAAATAGGTGTGTGTCATGGCTCCAATTGTGACAAATATGCATACAAAGAAGAAAGGGTTGAGTGTTGATACACAAATAACACAAGATTCCAAAGTCTTTGATTTAAGACCAAAAACATTTTACTAAAGAAAATGCAGAAATCTGTAAAGAAAGAAGAAGCAAACATACCTAGTACAAGGTCGCATTGAGACATAGAAAATCACAACTAAGTGAAACTACCTGTTTAAAGCAAGAGCCTAAGAAGACAACTGAGCCAATATGGAAGTACGAAAGAATCACAGTAAAATCCAAAATCAGATAAAACATAACATACTGAGAAATCATGTCAATACCTGCCATATTAGGACTAGCTGATTCTGCAGGTAAGAGGAAGAAAAACACAGCAAAATCCACTGGTGTTAAAAAACTATCAAATTTTCATCAGCCCACACAGGTTCATCTCATATAGAAAGATTAATGGAGCAAGTTAAGGAAAAGAAGGGTAACCCACATAATTAACAATCTCACAGTGGTTAATATCAAATGAATTACATGACAGATTTCCTTCACTTGCACTTTATGAAGATAGTGCTACAGATATAATACCCAAAATGAGAACATGAATCTCAAATTCATTGTGGAAATATGTAAATCAAACAACTGTTTTATGTAGAGTGTGAGAAAAACAAAGGGGAAGCCTGTGAAATTTGCTTAAAGGATTTATTCAGTGTGAAGAAAATATAATAATGAAATTCCATTTCAGAAATTAAACAATTAAAATCATGATTTACCCAGTGAGAACCAAAAGAATAAACACATCTCAACACACGAGTAACACCAGAAAAATGAATAAATTTTGTGTTTAAAATGGAATATCTGAAACCTCACCTGTGAAAAATCAGAGTGAGTTTACAAGATCTATCCTTGTAATAAAACAATTTTAAACAAATTCATCTGTAGATTATCTACAAAACATTTTCATTGTAATTAGTTTACTTTAGTCCTCATGTCACAACTTGTGAAGGCAAAAATGTAACATGTGAACCATTTAAATTTTCATACTGTACTATTAAGTATATATATATATCATTGGAAACATAATAATGTTTAGTGTAGGCAATATTATTTACAACAGGAATTAATATTTAATGATTGTTGCATTTTTCATAACCAAAACGTTCAAAGCAATTATTTGAAAGGTGACAGTTATGACAAATTTAGTTACATAATTTGGTAAGAGAGTAAAATGTTATGTTTGAAATTCATTGCTGCAGAGGATATACAAAATTCCAAAGGCCTCAGTGATAAACGTATAAATAGCAGTGGCAAATTGAACAGAAGTGTACAGTTAGTAAAAAGTTAGATAATGTGAAGTTAGTCATAATTTGAGTGTACAATTTCATTGGTTGATATTTAAAAATGAATTCAACAGTTTGATAGAAATATGGAGAATAACTTGTTACAGGGTATTCTAAATTAGTTTAGCTTGTGAAATGGATTCTAAAATAACTTAATAAGCCTAAGTGGACTTTCGGCATGAACTGTCACATTTAAGATAGAACTGTAGTCATCATAGTCTAAAAATGTTTGTAGGTGCGTTTAACTTGTTTTAAATACATAATTTTAAAATATGTTATGTTTGTGATTTCAGAAAAATACTAACAAGCAAATAAATAAATTGAAATTTTATATCTTTCGACAAAAAAAAAAGTATTTTGAATAACCATGAAACAGATCAAAAGGCAAGTTTGTTTTCAAAAGATATAATGTTATTTATGTACAGTTTTATAAATTATTATAGAAAAGTGAGTGAAATACAAGTGGTAAGTGACTAATCTTTCTCCAGTGTGTTAATAGTTTATACTGTTGTTGACTTTCGTCTAATAATCATAAACTTAAGTACGGGTAGCCCAACTACTTCCAGAACTAGTGTATTGTATACACACGATACTCCCGTGCTTTACTTATGAAAACCACTTCATACGAAAGTTTGAGACAAATTTTCATGTTTTTGTAAGAGCTGTGTGGAAATCCTGAACAAAGTAGGTGAAAGTTATACTGTTGATAACAGTATAATTCAAGATAGAAAGAACAAACTATTCAAAAGAAATGTTAAGTAACTACAGATTTGGTATTTTCGTAATATACGACAATCCAGTTGGAATTTTGATAATGACTCAACTGTGTGGTATCTTCAGGTTAAAATCGATTTTCCTACAAGTATCACACAGACACACCGGTAAATAACATTATTTTTTTTTTCCTGGGGGATTTCTTTCATTTACAAATTATGTAACAGTTGCTGTACAAATTACAATGTTCCGCCACGCGAGTGGCAATGCCTCTCCTTATTACGCTTACATCAAGAATTTTGAAGCTTCAAATCTGTCATCTTTCTGATGAAAAAAAATAAAATAAAATATGCAATAAAAATGCTTGTTTTTCACAAATATTTCAATCTGCAAGACTGAAAATATGCTAATCACAACATGTAAAACACTGAACTACACTTGTTTATGTTTGTTATAACTTCATGAATTTCACATATATTGACTATTTTATCCACTCATTACTTTTTAATTGATTAAGCTAAGATATTCTTGTATTATTCGTTTAAAAAAAATCGGGTACAGATTGGATTAGAAACACCACATAAAATCGTGTTCTTAAAGATGTAAAACTGTATTCTCTCTCTCTTGCCAGAAGCGTAACTCTTTGTTACTATGGTTTCTTTTATGAAAAAATTGTCACTTGTAATTCTTAACGTAAGATTTTTGGATTCTGTTTTGTTTGTTATGTATTTTATTTTATCCTACTTCTTTAGACCTGTAGATGGATTGGTTTACTAATGAGTCCAAGCTTGTTGTCTCGGAAGCTAAAGTGTTGCTGAGTTGAACAGTATGTAATGTTCGAAATATATAAATGTTGGCGGTTAAATTCTATTGTTTTCTGGATTAATAGGCATTAATCACAACTATAGTTTCCTAGGTCTATAGCACACTGACTGTAGATGTCCAATAACAATATTCTTCTTCTCTCTTGGTGTGCTGCTTTTATACAAATCATGCAAAACTAGATCATTCACTGAAAGTCGCTTGGAAAAAATTGTCAATCGCTAGCATTACATACACACCTGGTACTTTGTTGATTCTTACGATCGAGAATCTTCTATTAATTTCGAGAACAGGCAGGACTTGTGAATTACACAACCCACAGAAAACGTCATAAGAAAAACTAAAATTACACTGAAAGAAGAGAAGGTACTACACCAAATATACAACAGTAAATCTATTACAAAATAAAATTGTTAACTCTAGTGAGATTGAATTACCTTTTGATGAGGAAGAGATAAACAGATAGAAACCTCAGTGTCAGAAGATGTTAGTGTTGTGGTAGTTGATGAAGTAATAATAACAGGGAACATTTCAGAAAGACACTAGAAGTGAAGATAAGAGCCCCAGTAATAAAAAAATGATATGTCGAATACTCCCCTAATGATATATGATAAGAATCTTATATCATGCAGATCCTCGAGTAGTTGTATGCAAACCAACTAATGATGTGAATGAAAGTGATTAATATTGCTTCTACTAACATAACAAACAGTGTACTATAAGCACTGTATAATATAATACTCCATTCTTGAAGTTGTAGTTACGTTAGGTGGGTTTGTTTTTTTGTTTTGAATTTTGCGCAAAGCTACACGAAAACAATCTACGCTAGTTGTCTCTAATTTAGCAGACAAGAGAAAAAGCAATTCCTGGAGTACTCGTTCCAACGAATAATGGGATTGACCATAATAACGCCCTATGAATGAAAGGGCGAACATGTTTAGTTTAACGTGGATTCGAATCCATGACTCTAAGATTACGAATCGAGTGCCCTTGACCATGCCGGGGAGCGTAACGTCTGATAAGTCATATATGTATATAATTACACAAGTTTATACGTTTATCGAATAAATTATATAAAAGGCTGTTAAGTGTGGATATTGTTAATTTATTTTAAGAAGTTGTTGTGGTTGTTTTTGAATGAAGCACAAAGCAACACAATGGGCTATCTGTATTCTGCCCACCACGGGTATTGAAACCCGGTTTTTAGCTTTGTAAGACCGCAGACATACCGCTGGGATTCTTAGTTTAAGAATAAATACTTAATGATTGTTTAGCTTTATTCGTAACATGAGAGTCACAATCAATTAATTTGAAGTAAACATTTCAACAAGTTTAATTACGAAACTCGATAGGAATCGTACGTGTTGTTTGTAATTCATTGATGTAGAGATTATCAAGTGTCGCGTGAAATTTATTAATGTATATAATATAGACAACAGACGATTAGGTTTAATAAAGATAAATAGTTTGTTTTGGTGTTTTATGGCGCAAAGCAACTAAGCTATCAGCGCAAAAGATAAATACATAGTGTGAAATAAATAGTAAAAGTAGAGAGACAGACAAAAATTAGCAGACGAGATGTTACGTAACGGAATAAGGCCAAAGAAAAGTAAAAAGGTAAGTTAATCGTTGTGGAAGGTCTAACGATTGATATATTACTGTGAGTATTGAAAAAGATAACGAAAATAATTTATTTCGCTAAAGGGAGTACTGAGCATATATTTATATCTAATCTTTTACAATCAAAGTTACAGCTTAACTTCCTTTTGACCTATCTTTAAAGGAAAACCAGCTATGCCTAAAGTTATCACTAACCAACGTAAGCCTTATCGAAAGAATCTAATTCTGTTAGTGCGAAATCATGTATTTGATCAGGATTAAAGTACTCTAGCCTAGGCCTAACCCAGTATTTAGTAGTTCAGTGTCCAGTACAGTTTACAATTGATAATATGTGTACCAGTACAGAATGATCACTTGGTATATAGGCGACTGCAGTATGTGTTGTTGAACACAAATTGTTTTGGAATGCTTTTTGGCTCACAATGGATTTGCATATTATCATTGACGTTGCTTCTTGCAAACAACTACCATAGCAACAACCTTAATGAAACTTTTAGAATGACTGAAAACTAATTTTCCTAAAATGGATTGTAGCCTGTTATGAATGGTTTTCAACATATCAGAATGCAGCAAGTCAATAAAGGTATTTATGAATTTATGTTTATGTGCTGATGGATCTGGACCATAGGATAACTTGCCATCAGTCTTTGTCTAAATGTAGAACTAGAGTTTAGTATGTTTGACTGTCTTATGAATGTTTTCTTTATGATTTTCAGTGTTTTTCTTATTGTTATAACTACATGTGATCCATATTCTTTTGTGTTGTTTTTTTGTTTCCATATTTTCCACACTGCAAGATGAAACATGTTCAGTTAAGTGATGCAGAAATGAAAAAACTGGCAAAAAAGAACCAACAAAAGGCTTTGAATTTAGTGGCCAAGACTAGATAACAGACTAATTTTTTTCACTGACCTTGCACAACAAGATCTTCCAAATCAAAACCCATCTCTGCCATCAGAAGTCACTTGTACTGTATCTGACTCTGACAAGATTGAAGTTGAACCAAGCTTCACACCTATAAGTTTCACTTTGTCCACTTCAAGGTCAGAACATCATGATGATGTTGAGGTGTCACAAGCTTGCTCAAGAGGCACAAGTTCCACAACTGATGTTACTTTGCCTGTAAATTCTCCAGATATTTCTAGTGATGCAGTTTGAAGTTGAAATAATTTCTGAAAATGAAAATCTGGTAAAATGCTTTAGTCTACAAAAGATGAAGAAACTAAAGCAAAAGACGCAGGGTTGTGGCTCAATTTCTCTGCTGCAGATGTAGCTTATTGGATTGCTTGTGGACCCACTGACTGTTAACACCACAATGGGCCATTTGTTAAATTTTGCTGGACTTTGAATAGTAGCAAACCAACGAGACACTGTTTGTAAAAACTTTTCTTTGGGGTAAAAGCCAATGGTGAGTAATACAAGAGAGAGTGGTTATTGTATTCACTATCGATTCTTTGTCCCTAAACTTTTCTCATGTTTTTTTGAAAGAGAAGGGGTCATTGGCAGGTGAAATACTATTGTAATTGATCATCATGAAAGAAGCACTACTCATTGAGACTAGCTAACATACTTAACTCTCAGACAAGGTGTAGGCTTGCGACAAGAGTTGGAAAAACAAATTAAAAATGAGTACAATTACTGGGAATATATCTTGGAGCATGTAATAGCTGTTATTTGTACATTAGCTGAATGTGGCATGGCTTTTCAAGGAACAGATAAAATTTGGTTCACAGCAGAATGGGAATTTTTAGGTTTGCTTGAGCTCATAAGTCAGTTTGATCCATTTTTAACAGGGCACTTACTTGTTCAAAACCACCTATGATGAACTCATTGAACCAATGGCTCAGAAGGTACACTCATTCATTGTTGATGAAGTAAATGCTTCTGGTTATTTTAGCTTGTCAGTTGACTCGACACAACATCTACCACATATACATCAGTTAAGTGATGTACTTCAATACTTAAAAGATGGGCAGCCTATTGAATGCTTTTTAACCTTTCTGGAACTGAAAAGCCATTGACTGGTTGAAATGGCAAACCAGGTATTGCAGTACTTATGTGAAGTTTGCAAACTTAATTTTTTCAAAATGTAGGGATCAGTCTGATGACAGAGCTGCTGACATGTCTGGGCATTATAAGGATACCCAGCAAAAGATTTTAGAAGAAAATAAGTTTGCCATATATGTGCCCTGTGCAGCCTCTTCACTGAATCTGGTAGACCAAAGAGCTTTTGACTTCTGTCAAGTCACAGTTAATTTTTCTCTATGATGCATTTGCTCTGGAAATTTTTTCAGCCTCAATCAGCCAGTGGGAAATTCTTAAAGCTTGTCTTGGAAATGAAAGTGTGTTAAAATCCCTCCCTGATATCAGATGGGAGACACATGCTATGGCAACAACATCAATTTTGAAGTCTTTGAGACTTTGGAAGCTTGAGACATAGCAAATAGAGTTTCTTTCCTAAGTGATGTGCCAAAAGAAGTCACTTCATCTACTGAAACTGAAAGGTACTCTCAGTGTTCTGAAAAGTTAATTGATGCTTACCCAGAGGACTTGGACACTAATCTCTCTGCCAAGCTTCAGCAGTTTCACTCGTGCGCCATAAGTTCAGAGCAACAAAAACTGTAATAAACAGATTTAGTCATGCTGAACTTTGTAAAATAATTTCAGATGACAAACTTGGGTGTGCGTTTCCAAACGTAGACATTGCATTGCGTGTATTTTTGACATTAATGGTCACAAACTGCACAACTGAGCATTCATTTTCTCAATTCAAGCATATTAAAAATCCTAACAGAATAACTATGTGACAAGACAGGCAGGATGCCTTGTCTCTGGTAAGTATAGAAGCAGATTTGTTATGCCAAATTAGTTTTGAGGACTTAATCAAAGACTTTGCAATTAAAAAATCTAGAAGAAAACTTTTTAAAATATAAATAAATATTAAGGTATAAGTAAATAATTTGCTTACAGGGCTTAAAGTTCAAAGTGAGAATTTTTTGGTAAAAGAGTAGCCCAAGAGCCGGTGTGTTGTGGTAGCCAGTTGCTTTCCCTCCAGCCTTACACTGCAAAATTAGGGATGTTTAGTACAGGTAGCTTTGCGTTAAATTCAAAACAAACCAAATTACAAACTAAAGAACAACTCCAGGAAATCTTATTACGTTGTCTCAAAGGTTAAAATTTAATTAGTTGTTGTTAAGCAGAAAACTATGCTTTTTATACTGTTATAGCAGTTGTATTTTTGCATATCATGAACATTAACAAAATAAAAAACATCTGTGTCAGGAGTAGTTTAACATGTAAACTATGTAAAATTGATTCTGTAAAAAGATTATAAAAGCTATAGGTGTTTCAAACAGTATTAACTGATGAAAAAAGCAAAATTTCAAAGCTTAAATAAATTGTTAGTGTCTTAAAAAGTCAAGGCATGAAAATATACTGTGGCAATATTTAATTAACTTTCATGCTGTATTCATTTATAAATAATTAATTACAAGGGGAAATACTTATTCTTCACATACATAACATGTATATCTTTATCATTCATATGTTCTTTAAATCACAAAATGTTTCTAATGTTAAGAAACAGAAAAGTATGAAGGTGATGAAAACTTTCAGTAAAATATTTCTACTCACATAAAAACTTATTTATTATTACTATTCTTTATATGCTCAAGAATTTTGCTTTCCACTATCCTCCACACTCTCACCTATGTTTATGTGATTAACATGGTTTAGCTGTTCTGTAGCATGAAAATAATCATGCAACAACCTGCTGGTGACAGTGTGACACACACTTTTTATGAAGGTCACTCTCCCTGAATTATAGTCTACTTTCTTCTTATTTTGTCACTCAAGTGTTTAAGACTTATTCTTTGCTTAGCTTTGTTCATAGTTTTGAACTTAGTGTTTGGAATTTAACTTCCAACTTTCATTGTCTAAAAGCAGTTATGTGTATGTTGAATTTATTTGATGAAATATTTTGTTTACCAAGATTTTTCATCTTGATTTATTAACTTATTTAGTTATGAATTTGTTTTTTATTGTTATGACTTCAACTGCTACCAGTACCCTAAATAAACCATCTGTTGCTGTAATCACAAATGAACTTTATTTGCAGAAGAGTTTGGGAACTCATTTACAGAAATATAAGGAGTCATTCCTGCAGTCTGTGGGTTCTCCAGATACTCATTTTTTCTCCCTTACCATAGGGATGCTGCATAAAAAGATAAAGGCACAGACAGCTTTTTATGTTTTGTTCTCATGCTCTGTATCACATAAACTTTATTTTGTTACATGATGTGCATCATTTTCCTGAATAGTTTGTGTCTTTTCCCTTCCTTAATATCTTACATACTCACACTTTGGCCTATCATTGGGATTCAAATTCTTCTTTGGATTCTTTACAGTTGGGTTCTATATCCGAGTTTGGGTTTAAGACCCAGATACTTCATATGCTCAGTTTTCCAATCTTTGTTTATATTTAATCTCCCTTCTGTGTTACCTTCCAATCATTCATTTTTTGTCATATGCTATTTATTATTTTCCAAAGTTTTTAGGATGTTGGTCATTCAGTATTGTTGTGTACATTTGATTTCCTTTGCTCTGGTGTTGTTGGGCAGAATTCAATTTTTACACAGGTGTATTTATTCCTCTCATCTTTAAGAGAATAACACGTTTACATATGGCTGCTTTAATGCATTAGTCTATTTTGGATGCAGCTTTTAGTCATTAGAGTTGTGAGTGGAGTCATCTCATCTCAGTCTTCCTTATACTCCTTTGCCACTCATGTGTCTCAATCTTCCCCTGTTCATCTCTCTCCCATTTTGTCCCTGGTCAGCTCATTTTTCCAAAGCTTCTGACTCAAGTCATCTTATTTTTTGCTGCCAATCCCTCTGCTGTAATAAGTTTCAGTGGCAGCTTGGCATGTACAGAACCATGGAGACCAAGCTGTATAAGACTGTCCATGTTTATAGAACTTTCCCCACCTACCTTGGGCATTAAAAGTCTTTTTTTATAGAACTCTTACTTCATTTTTAAACTCTTTTTCCAGTTCCCTTCCTTCTCCTAGGGAATCCCTACTATTATCTATCAGAAGCAGATCAGGACCTTCTTTCCGAAAGTACTGTAGAATCTATGGGTCATTTCAGCTTCTATTTCTGGTTGTTTGCTGTCCACAAACAGACAGTGTGGAGTCGTTTAAGTCACTTTGTTAGGTGCTTACTCCAGGTTTGTGGATGACAAATTTGAGATGTCTGATGCTTACTTCCATGCTTCCATATTCTCAACATCTTGTCAGTTTCTTAGAGTTAACCACATGGTCTATCAGTTTCAAGATGTTTAGTTTGGCCTTTCCTTGGCCTCTTCGTCGTTTATGTTGGATAATCAGAGTTGATGATAGATGTTTCATTCCCAGGAACTTTATTTACGTCATTACATGGACAAATGATGTTTTCTAGCTTCATCATGGACAGTATCCTCCTGGCACACTTGGTTGGTTGTTGAAGATAGGTATGTGTGTTTTGACACTGGCTCAGTGTTTCTTTTTCATGTTGAGATATTTTTCAACTGCCACTTCAGCCATTTCCAGTTCATCTTCAGTCTATAGAGCTATCAGTTCAAAGAGCACAATACTGCTTGAAAAGATTTATTACTAAAAGAAACAAAAGGTAGTAATCATGATATGTTTCAACAAAATGATTGTTACTTTATAACAATATCATATACATGGTAATATCCCTAACTAGAGTAACCACTCCAGTAATATTGGCTGCTATATAATATTACAGTGTGTAACATACTAAAAAAAAGAATCTGTTCATACCAGGAGAATGTAGAAAACAGAAACTAAATAACAGTATATATATTCAGTTATTGGATTTATTTTTGTTGTTTTTTTTCAGCTTCTGTAAGGTCATCACAGACCCAGGTGCTAAACAAACAGCAACACTGAAGAAGTAAAATTAAATGGTTCTATGTGAAAGAAATATTTATGCCAACTTAAACATTATCATTCAGTGATATATACAAGTTATGAATTAGTTGTAATGTGATAAATTTGTGACTCATCAAAATTTTGTCATAAACTGTAATCCTTGTTTCACAGTATAATAGGAGTAGAAAATAGCATATCTATCTGATATGAAGTTACTGCTCTTCAGATTTATGAAGAGACAATTATGTTGTTAATAGAGTGACTTATTTATGATAAGGTAATATTGTAGAATCCTAACTCAGTTCAGAATGTTTACTTGTGAAATTGATGGTGAGAGTACGGAGGAAAGAAAAGAACAGTATGTAACAAAATTCAAAGTTTCTGTTTCTTGAGACGTAGTTAGTCAGTACTATATACTAATTATTCTGTGTGAATTAAAGTGGACTTTAAAAACAAGAACATTAAATTATATATTAATCTAACTTCTAGTAGTTAACAAAGTCTTTGGGTTTCTGTTTTGTTTGTTATGTATTTTATTTTACCCTATTTTTTTAGATTTGTGGATGGATTAGTTAACTGGTGAGTCTAAGCTTGTTGTGTGTGAAGCTAAACAGAAAGTGTTGCTGAGTTGTTTGAAAGAGATTTACATTAATATCTGTGTAAGTACTAAATATGATAATAGTTAATAGTTATTCTTTTATGATTAACATGAAAAGGTGTAAATTAAAAAAATATGTATTTCACTGGTATAATGAAATACTTCTGTTGATAGTTACCTATATGAGTCCTTTAATATGTATACCCAGACATTAATATTTACATATATCCAGATTTGAGTATATAGAACATGACATTGCTAGGATTGTTAAGTTTACTCAATTATCATTTACAAGTCAGTGAACTTAGCTTTGATATTAATAACATGGTACAAAATCTATGATAATCAACACCTAACAGTGTTTAATGTTATCTTGTAATAAGTTGTTTAGAAATTATGAAAGTTCTACATAAAGTAAAAAATCAGTAAATATGTGTTACAACATATATTTGTAAACTTTAGATTAATAAGTACTTTTATGTGGTGTATAAAACATTATCAACATGTTTTTAGTTTATATAGACACTGGAAAGGTTACAAGTTGACAGGTGAATGCAGCTGAATAAAGAAACTGTATCAGTGAATTTGTTATATTGAACAGGAAAAATTATTTCTGTAATATTACATGATGTGTGTCTGACATAATTAAGCTGAAGATATTTAACATTTGATAAAGATGTATACTTTTGGAAAGTTTAACATTATTTGTTTTCATGTGGGAAACCTTAACAGTTTTAAACTAAGCCATCATTATTTGATTTTTGTGAAGAGCTTTTAATATATGTTACTGTAAATTACTGGTGCACAAAGGCCAGTCTGCGGGCCAAATCCTGCCCTCGATGAGTCACTGAGTGGCAAGTGGTCACGAAGATTAAATGCTATAGAAGAATATGCATTAGATTAAATACTGGATGGTTCCATATTTGTGTTGAGCAATAAAGAAAATTTAATAAGCAAATCTTGTTAATGCATAGGCATTTAATCATTGGCGCAATGATGTAATATTTCCCTAATAAAATCTCACACGTTCTAATTGTTCTTCAAGATTTACTGACGAGCCCTATTTCGTAACAAAAATGGAAGCTAATAGTAAAAGAAAAGTTGATGATAAAAACCAGCAGTTTCATGATGATTGGACTGCGCAATACTGTTTTGTTCAACAACAGAAGAATGTGATTTGTCTGCTGTGTCATTTGACAGTAGCAGTGGTGAAGGTATCCAATATAAAGTGTCATTATGAGTTGAAGCATAAAGATTTTCACAACATTGTCGATGACGAACGAACAGCTCAAATTGAATCTCTGCAGAGGTCACTGAATCACCAGCAGAATGTTTTCTCAAAACAGTCAGCAGATTTGGGTGCAGCATGTGAGGTCAGTTACGATATTTTGTTGATGATAGCGAAATCTTGCCGACTGTTCACTGAGGGTCAAGCAGTGTATGATTACTGCATTGGAAAAGTTGTGCCCGGAAGCAGTTCGCAAGCTACAGACGGTGGCTTTGAATCGTATGACAGTTCAACGAAGAATTTCACACCTCTCAGCAGACGTGACAAGGCAGCTTACATATAAAGCAGCCAACTTTGTCTACTTCTCTTTGGCAGCAGACGAGTCGACTGACATCAGTTCAACAGCACAGCTACTAGTTTTTGTTCGTAGTGCGTCATCATCATTTGATATCACAGAGGAACTAACTGGCATGGGTTCCAATGAGGGTCAGACAACTGGGTCTGCTCTATTTGAGGAGACAGTACGACTGTGTAGTAGTGTTTCATTGGATTTCATGAAACTGGTAAGTGTGACAACTGATGGAGCACCAGCCATGACCGGAAAAAGTAGTGGGCTGGTAGCACTGTTGATGAAGCATCGAGGAAAGCAGAACAGACAGTTGGTGAAGTTGCACTGTATTATTCACCAACAGAACCTGTGCAGTAAAGAACTTGGTTTTCAGGCACTTATGGCATTTGTGATGAAAACCATTAATTTCATCAAATCACGAGGGCTCAATTACCATCAGTTTCGAAGTCTTCTTGAAGAAATTGATTCAGACTATGGTGACCTTGTGTATCACTGTGAAGTACACTGGCTGAGTCGAGAGAAGATGCTCAGAAGATTCTGGGAGTTGATTGATGAGGTGATAGAATTCCTCAGAAGCAACAACAAAGACACAGAAGTGAGTTCCATGACTGATCCAGCATGGCAAGCTGATTTGACCTTTCTGGTCGACATGACACAACACTTGAATGATCTGAATTTGAAGTTGCAAGGCAGAAATCAGCTTGTCTGTCAGTCTGCAAATCACGTTTCAGCTTTCAGGACAAAGTTGCAGCAAGCGGCATCAGGCAACTTCGTGCACTTTCTCACTTTTCAGTTACAGCTACAGAAGAATCAGGACATCGACACACAAGTTTGTGTTGGGAAGCTAGATACCTTGATTCAATCCTTCAGCAAGTCGTGACACTGCAAAGAGAAAACAAATAGATTTTAATAAGGTGGGTGCTAAAGCAACAACCTGTTGTGTTGGTGGAATTTATAAGTAACATTTGTGGTAATGTAATGAGCCATAAAAGAAAATTTGGAAGCCGGTGTGATTCAGCATGCCACATGTTGCATTGGTTGTATACTGTTGTTATAGTAAATGGGAAACATGCAGAACACCTGATAGAGGTCAGTAGTGACATCCTCTATTACTACTTTCAGTTGTGTCTTGGAAGCTTGATTTCTGCTGGTACAGAAAGCCAGGTTTTGGTCCTTTATATTATCATAATCTCCATGTACATCTACTTCTTGTATCTCAGAATGGCTGGTATGGGTATTAACACTTTTACTAATAAAGTGGAGAACAACATTTTGACCTTAAGTCATCTTCAGGTTAACCTAAGAAGTTCAAAACATTGTTCTCTGCTTTATTAGTGAAAGAGTTAATACCTATCTCAGCCATCCTGAGATCCATTTTTATTTCAAGTGGGTTTCTTGTCATCACGTGAAACTTACTTCTTGCACTACCTATGGCACAGAGCTGCATGGTAAGATATTGTTTTAAATGCTCAAGCTAAAGCAAAATGAACTTGCATTAAAAGTCATAAGACTAATATTTTTTTTTCATTTTTAGGTTTTCAATCTGTAGTCCAGTGCTACACAAGAAGAAATCACGGCTAGTTACTGGATTAACTTAGATGAACTAAGAATAATTTTTGTTACACCTTCTTTTGGAAATAATTTTTACAAGTCAGAGCTGAAATATGCACTGTTCATTTAGTGCAGAAACAATCAAATATGAACATGTTGTCAGGTATAAACTAAAATGTTGTATAATATTCTGTGTGCCACATTCATCATTGTACAAATACAAATTCAGAGCTTTGGAAGAAATTAAACTTTCAGTTGTGAAACTACTATATATTTTTTACTGTCATCACTTTGGTTCATGCTTATTAAGGATGTTACATTTGTCTAACATTGAGTCATGTTAAAACTGTTGAATTTATCACTTTGATCATTATAATTGTTCCAAATTAATTATTGGTGATGATGTGTGGTTTAAAATAGAATGTAACAAGCAAAATCACCCATTTATAGTGATGGTTGGTGTTTAAGTTAAGTCTAGCAAAAGTACCTGTCCCCAGTGACAGTTACTGTTTAAGTTAATCTACCAATATAAATTATTTATGAACTTTAAAAAGGTTAACTTTTTTGCACTCTTGGTTTCACTTAGAGCCAAAGCTCCGAGCTTTTTATACTTCACACCATAAAATAATTAATCACTTCAGTTGTGCTAAAAGCTGCTCAACAGTAACACATGGTAAATGTACATTTGTATTTCTTATAGTACGTCACATTTTGAAATGTTAATGATAGTCTGATAAATATAGAATATCATACTTGTGAAATAAAGTTTGGTATTAACATTATTCATACTTGTTCTACTGCCATTTCAAAAGTGAATGTTAAGCTGTACCTGCATGAACAGATCTTCAAATGCTGCATGTTTCCAATATATTATTAAGAATTCAGAAGTTATTCATAGTTGTCAGTTTTAAACATAATGATGAAATAATTAGTATAAAAGGTTATCTGTTTACAGTAACTGTTGGAATGACAGTTGCACAAACAGAAACAGCTGTAGCACCAAGATGAACTAAATTTTACTTCTGTAGTATCTACATGTAAACAGAAGGTTAACAATCGCTTTATTCAGTGAACCATTATAAGTCCATTCTCTGTACATTTCACAAAGTATTAAACAATTCCAGACATTTACAGTGTTTGATTTTATCCTTTTTTGGGCAGGAAGAAACAAAACTAAGTATGCTTTGTACATACTAGTTGACAAGTTATTTTAAGGTCATTTTGTGTAATAATAAAAAATGGTGTCTTATTTAAAACAAAGTACTGTAATAGATTAATAAATCTTAATTAACACTTATTACATCACATTTAAAAGTCCTGCTGTATTACTAGGTGTAAATAAAAAAGTTTGTTATTTTTTAATTGAGAAAAAAACTTTAAAGTGCGACCCAAAAAAGGTTGTTTGTTATATAACAGTTTTGACATGTATTCATCTTAAGCATTGCTTGTTATGTAATGATATTTATGCCTAACATTTTTTGCACATCTGTTTACAAGTAGCAGTTTAAGCCAATTGAATATCATTCCAATATTTTAAACTAGTAATACACAAAGGTAATTCAACATGAGTACACATTTAAATGAAATTGAAATGTCTTTAATATGATGTTAAGGTTTAGTTATTCATTGTGTCCTAGAAAATGTAAGAAATGTGTGGTAATGAGGACATGTATTTTTCTTAAAATTTATAGTTTAAGACTTAGTCAAATAACTTTTATTATTGCTATTATTGGTTTATTAAAGGTGGTATACATGTAGATCATATCTTTTATTGCAAATGTCACAAAAAGGTTTTTGTTGACAATTTTAAGCTGTTTGTAAATTAATATCTAATTACATGTTGCATTGTTTAAGCATACAATAATATTATTTCATACATGTAAGTTATAATCGATTTATATATTTTCTCAAGCCATTTCTTATTGCATAGGTTTAAGTGATTGATAATTAAGAGATACATGTGAACCTCACAAAGTTAACAGGTGAATTTCATATCATGCACATTCCAGTATCTGGTCGATACAAGTTCAGTATATTATATTTTCAGTACATAGTACTTTATTATTATCATACATTCTTGTATTCAAATAAATTCAATCAAATATTGATTCACTGAATATTTGTTTATTGTCTCCTTTAACAGGTTTAATCTTTATGATGCATTTACATACACTTAACTTATTTCATCCACCTTTTTAATTATTTATTTTACAGTGCATAAAGGAATTGCGTGAAGAATAATGCAGTACCGTAATAATAACAAACTTCTGAACAAAGCACGTTATGTGCATAGAACTATTCCAAAGTGCTCTTAAATGTAAAAAAAAAAAATTTCTCTGTTCATGTCACAGTGTGTTACATTAATTATATCACATGTGTAGTATGACAAAAATGCAGTAATATGCAGTATAAGGTGTGAAAGAAATTATTTTTAAGTGTGAAGAGTAATATTTCTTTCTTTATTTGGATTCAATTATAGTAAATGATATAAGGTTGTGTTAACTTTCACTTAGAAACATCTGACAGACTCAGAGAAAAAGGAATGTATTTTCTATTTGCATTCAAACAGAGGTAATTAACATTCTTCAAATATTATGTCTGGTGATTTGAAAACACAGCTCGAATTCCTTCCATAAGATATTTCAAATAATCACATAGTAAACAACTAGCCAAAATGTGTATACTTTAATGGTATTTGCTAATTTACCAGGACAGTGGCAACCTGAAACTAGATTTTTGTTAGGGTGGGGTGAGAGAATCCAGTCACAAAACAAAGAACTCTTGTCAGTTGTAGGTTAATAACAATCATACAAAGAATAATAAGTTGGATGTATCTTACTTTTCATATTAAACTTATACTGTTGTTTTGATTACCATAGTGGTTTACAACACAGACAAACATTTTGAACATCTTTAATGGAATGTGTTATTGACTGATTGACAAATATGTTATGCTTCTGGAATAATTATTCATTATTTTGGTTTGATAAAACTGACTTTTCTTGGACATTAATGGAATTGCATATAAATATTCAGACTAGTGAAACAACTGCTATAATAAAATTTCTGAATTAGAATTATTTATGGCGATATTAAATTATAATTTCAGTAAGGGTAACTTGTACTGATGAAAATTTGTAACCAAGTTGATTCTGTTAATATAATTCTTATATGTACCTGTAAATTAATTAAGATTTTGAAAAGATTGCTTTATCATTAATTTGTACTTTATGAAAGTTGGAATAAATCATGTTTGAATGTAAATCCATATACTTAGAATAGGGAAATGAAGCTACGTTTTACTTCCACCTACAAAATTCTCACAGAATTGAAAATATTGTTTCTGCTATGCAAAAATAATTTATCGTCAGAACAGTATTCATTAACAACGTATTATCTAATTGACACAAATGGATTTAATGTTTTTCAATTCTTGTAGTCTTTGAGGCCATTTTGAATTTGCTGAGTGAATTACGTAAACATAATGTAAATTTGTGAGGATGTTACAGTAGTACTTTGGGTCTCTCACATTTGAAATTCTCCAGTTACTGTTGTATTATGTGTATTTATGTTGCAAGTTCGTTTGTGTAACTGTTCTTTATTTGGGGAATTTTGTAGGTTGTTAATTTTGATGTCTCACTTGTAGAAGTAACATATTTATGTTGCACTAGTTTTGGAGAAAACAAAGGACCAAAAAAAACATGATAAGTTTCAGTATATGTTGTATTTTATAATAACTGATGTAAGCAAAAGGCGAGTGTAAAAATAATTTAGTATACATTTTGCACGATATATTAATTTTTTTTTTTAATGTCTAACGTAAGGTGGTAATATAATTCAAGTTTATCCGTTGATAGTATTACGTACGGTGAACTTTGTCCTTAATAAACGAAAGCAAAAAACTTAGTGTTTACTTGTCTAATAAATACAGGCCGTACTTATTAAATAAAGACTTAACTCCGTTAGACCGAACACAAGTAGACATGCTTATTTAGGTATGTGCAATTAGAAACTTTTGTGTTATTTCAAAAAATTAGGGACGGCTAGCAGATAGCCTGTATTTTAAAATTATTCCTGTATTTTAAAATTATTCATATTAATATTTAATGTGATGTTAACAAAAGCACCGTTTTACTTTTAGGGTGAAACAATGTTAGGAAAGTGTTGAATTATATTTAAATAAAACCTGGATTTAAAAATATATTAACGTGTGAAAGATACTGGACCTAAAGAATAGGCCCGGCATGCCCAGGTGGTTAGGGCGTTCGAATCCCTGTCGCATCAAACATGCTCGCTCTTTCAGCCGTAGGAGCGTTAAAAAGTTACGGTTAATCCTACTATTCGTTGGTAAAAGAGTAGCACGATACTTGGTGATGACTGGCTGCCTTTCACCTAATCTTGCACTGCTAAATTAGGGATGACTAGCGCAAATAGCCCTCGTATAGCTTTGCGCGAAATTCGAAACCAAACCTAAAACATAGTAAACCTACTTTTAAACTCTGAAACAAGTCTACGAAAATTTTCTGTTTCAAGAGTAAATGAATCCAAGTTATGGAGTAACAAATATTTTTATTTTATTTTTAGGTCACATGTACATCGTGTTCTCGTCTACAGAATGCCTAATTCTTTTCGTGATTCATGACAGTCACACGTTTTACTGACTTCACAACAGTACAAATTGCAGTATTAAGCATCCATTGTATGACGTCATATTAGTGTCTACTGGCTGATATATAACACGTTACTGTAACCCGGATGAGATAATAAAACATTGAGTGTGTTCACTGGTATGATGGAAGTAGGTTGATGGAATTAATGTTAAACAGAAACACATAAGAGAAGTAAACGACTTAGTAATAAAAAACAAAAAAATTGCTTCACCATCCTACCAATTTCCAATTGTAAATACAATTGAAAATAAATATAAAAAGTACGTCGATCATTGTTGATCCGCTATCTGTTGGTGATTTGAAACTTAACAGTTCTCTTTTTATCATCAAACTCAACAATCATGATGAACACTACTTGTCTTTAAATATCTGGTTCAAGTGTCACTAGAATACATTTATATCATTGTACCGTTTACATTATTTCCTCTCTGGCACAATATTGCTCCACATTTTATGTTCTCATATTTAATTCTATTTTTATTCTTTCTGATATTGAAGGTAATGGGACGAAAACGAACTGCTTTATCGACTTGGCCGTTATACCTGAAAAACGACTGAACGACTCTTGGAATTGTCGTAGGTCTTTGTTATGTCAGAGACCTGAATATTTAAGTTTCATTCACAGCAAACATATGCGCGTTATAACCATAAGGATAGGATTTGTACTGAATAAAATTTTGCAGCACACTTTAATGACTGACAGTAATTTAAATAGAAGCAACTGTTGGAAATAAACGAAAACAGTGAAGACTGAAGAGATTACAGGAAAGATATTTTCTAGATACGTAAATTTCGTCATTATCCTGAAAAAGTTTATGACAGAGAATATTGTTAGCATACATTTTGTACCCAACTTATTGTATAAATTTCAAATTGTACGTGTACAATAATACAGAAATGTTGCTGATAAAACTATAAGGTATTTAAACTCTGATACATATGTAAATAAAAACAATAGGTAAAACGTAATCAGGTACACAATATTTTAAATGTTACATGTCAGGTATATTTTGAAGTACAACAACTTGTTTTTACTATACAACATGCAACTTTGTATATTAGTTACAAAAAATCAATAAGCGTAAATAGTTATCCTAGGTCTTGTGCACCAGGCCGTTAGATGTCGCTACGTATATGCCGGTCTGAAGTGGGAAAGGAATGTTGTCATTATCTTTGATGACAACATATTGCACTCCAGTGGTTCAGCTGCATGTCTACAAAATTAAACGCTAAAAACCAGGTTTCGATATCCGTGGTGGGCAGAGCACAGATAGACCATTGTGTAGCTTTGTGCTTAATTCAAAACAATGACGACATATTTCCAAAATTTGTCACCAAATTGCTCAGTATGGCGTCGTTGTTCCAGAAAGTGTCGCCAGAGGCTCGTTTTTCGAGCGCCATGAGTAGCGTAACGATTTTGTAATTTGACACGTCTATTAACACAACGTTTTGGGAAAACATATAACCTGTTGGTCCACCTCGGCTGTTCCATCTCCTACAAAAATTAACATAAGTAAAAAGATTTAAAACCAACCCTTATCATTCATATACTAATGAAGCTTTCTTTTGAACTCGTATTTACTGCCACTACAACATCCAAAGGTCAATCAAACTTTTATATTTCAGCCTCTCCTTTTATGACAACACCCTCTATCCCAGGTACCGTAGTAACCATCAGGCCGGGTGGTTAAGGCATTCGACTCGTAAGCGGAGAGGCGCAGGTTTGAATCTCTGTCACACCCAATATGCTCGCTCTTTCAGCCGTGGGGCTTTATAATGTAGCGCTTAATCCCACTATTCATTGGAAAAAGAGTAGCCCAAAAGTTGACGGTGAGCGATGTTGACTAGCTGCCTTCCCTTTTGTCTTACACTGCTAAATTATGGACGATTAACACAGATAGCCCTCGTACTGCTTTGCACAAAATTCAAACAAAAAACAACACAATATTTCAAATGAAATCTAACCAGTGATATGTTTAATGAAGTTATGACCCCGTCAGCTTGTATTCAGTATTTCTGTAGATACAACCTGAAGTCCTGTTTACCCAACCACGAGTAATCACACAACACTTGGATAGCTTTAAAGATTAATCACTCATTACACCATAAATCATGCAATGCCATATCTTTGATGTTTTGTAACTGTTACAATAATAACACTTTAACAGTAAGCGAAAATTACGCGTTTAATGATTTTATTCACTATAATTTAACCCAAGCTTTTACTGTCGAACTGAACGACTCTTGTATATGGGACATTGGTAGATTTGTATCAAACCAAGAACTTTTACATAAAATATATAAACTGACATAGCCCCTTTTTTGTTTGTTCTTAAATTATATAATATACCTGCCAGACGAGTTGTTTAACACTACTACGAAAAGTGGGGCCTATTAGGCCCCAGAGCAACTTGAAAGGTTATTAATATTAGGCTAATAATTTTGTATTTAAATGAAATTGCCATTTAAATCCATTAATGAATGGATTAACGAGATTCCCACTGTCCCTATCTACTATCTAGCGAAACCACAGCCAGGGGAACGGGTTTGGAGAAATCAGGACTAGAAACGTCTTTTCGTAGGAGTGTTAAAGAATTTTCACAGCAATAATTGTGATTATCTAACAAGTATTATCTTCTCTCCCACAAACAACAAAATGCGCAGGAGAAACTGAGCCGGGTTGCAGAAGAAGCTGAGAAGACTGGCCTCCAACTCAACATTGGGAAGACGGAGGTCATGAGGGTAAACAACAGCCAGCAAGACCCAGTGCGACTACACCAAAAAGGCATCAAGGAAGTCGACAAGTTTGTCTACCTAGGAAGCGTCGTCAGCAAAGATGGGGGGACAGATGAGGACATCAAATGCCGAATAAACAAAGCCCGACACACCTTCAATACTCTGCGGCCCATCTGGAGATCAACATCCCTCTCACTCCGCAACAAGATCCGGATCTTCAACACCAACATCAAGTCAGTCCTACTTTACGGCTCAGAAACCTGGCGGGTAACCCAGACCAATACCCACAAACTCTAGACATTATCAACAGATGTCTCACCAACTGTGAGACAGGACCAGACGAGACCCAATTGAGAATGACATCAATAAACGGAAATGGGGATGGATCGGCCACACGTTGCGCAAGCCTGCTTCTAGTGTCACCAGGCAGGCCCTTGACTGGAATCCACAAGGGAAGCGGAAAGTGGGTCGACCAAAACAGACTTGGCGCAGAAGTAACGACGCAGAGGCGAAGGCAGCCGGTAAGACATGGGCTGAGCTGAAGAGGATAGCCCATAACCGCGTCCGCTGGGGAGGTGTTGTTGCGGCCCTATGTTCCTCAAGGAATCAAGAGGCATAAGAAGAAGAAGAACAAGTATTATTGTCAAACAACAATGTTTTGTTATAAAAAATCGCGTAAACTTTAGCCTTCTGTGAGCTAAGCAGATAGCCCGATGTGACTTTGCTGTAAGGAAAACAAACACAGACATAATCTTTAGATTTTTTTTCCACCTCCTTTTAAATTTGTCTATTTTGAATTCAAATCAAAGCTGTTTCCAAATTGAATTGTAGTTCTGTTGTGTTACCACAAATGTTCCACCTTCTAGTTTCTGTACTTTGTCAGCTTTTGGCGTTTAATCCGTAAATTGTTATAATACATTATTTGTCTTGTATCTTTGTTGCCTCAAAGCTTTATAGAAACGCGTGGTTACAACATTAATAATATTAACAATGATTTAGTCTCTTAGCAACACAGAAATTAGGAAAATTTTATTACCTTCGTTACATGAAACGTTTATATTTTCCTGCAAGCAGACATTAAATTCGAGTGAAGATGAAATTATTTTTACAGGCATTTATTTTTATAGCAATAGGTGCTGAATTAACCGCAATGCCAACACGCACAAAAGTTACACGTGAAGGTATTAAACTCGACGCCTTGAACAGCTTATTTTATTAAGTAGTTAATATCTATTGCTGAGTATATCGTTAATTTTGGGCCCGACATGGCCAGGTGGGTTAAGGCGTTCGACTCGTAATTTGATGGTCGCGGGTTCGAATCCCTGTCGCACCAAATATGCTCGTCTTTTCAACCTTGGGGGGTTATAATGTGACGGTAAATCCCACTATTCGTTGGTAAAAGAGTAGCCTAAGAGTTGGTGGTGGATGGTGATGACTAACTGCTTTTCCGTCTAGTCTAACACTGCTAAATTAGGGACGGCTAGCGCAGATAGCCCTCATGTAGGTTTGTGCGAAATTCAAAAACAAATCTTTAATTTTGATCTCGGTAGATATCTTCATCTGTCAGAAGTTAATGTTATACGTGTCAATGAAAAAGGCAAAATTCGAAAATAAATAAAGCACTGCGTGTTGTTCTCTCTCGCTCTTGGGTGTTGGATATCATATGCACTCTGGAGGGTCAGGTGCTCTTTGACCTCTTCCTCCTTTCTTTACTTATATGGTCATGCAATGTTAGTGTTAGTTACTGCTTTAGGGTCAGAGTGGGCTGAATTTACTCCGACCCTTTTAAGATCAATGTCCATATACTGGTATACATATATAGATATTATTTTGCCATATTAGTAGGAAGTCTAGTTTGATGGTGGCCCTTTTTTTAAATATATATATTATCTTATTATTTTGTTATTTTTATTTATTTTTGTGTTTAAAATATATGCTGATCGGATAGAAGTGTTTAGGACTATCTTCATCGTGCATGAGGTACTTCTCCAGTTCGCTTAATAATTCATTTTTCAGCCAATCTTTATCAACATACTTTATTGTACGATGCAAGAGTCTATCTGGTATGTTTGAATATTTGTGTATGAATTTGGATAATGTTGCTTTGGAAACTCTCTATGCTGTTTTGAGGTGTGTGTTTTGGATTTTCTGTAACTTCGTTTTAATTGTTTTGTCACTTACATTTATCCATGCTGGAGCTGCATAGTCGATTACTGGTCTAATGTATGTTTTGTAAATTTTGGTATGTTGTCTGTTGATGCTTCACTATTCTTGCAGAATGAAACTCTAGCATAGTTGGTTCTTTGCCAGACTTTATTTTTAATTTAATTTACATGGTTAATCCATGTTAATTTTGAGTCATAGGTTAGTCCTAGAAATTTTGCCGATGTGGTAGGCGGAAGTAGTGTTCCATTCATATACATATCAGGCTGTAGGTTTTGGTTTTTTCTCAACTTTGTAAAGACACACAAGTTGTGTTTTTGCTGTATTTATCTTTATTCTGTATTTTTTGCAGTAGTCGCTTATTCTGTTTCGTTGTGGTTGTATGTTTGTGGCTGCTATTGTTGGTGTTGTAGCACTTTTCCAGTCAGCCACATCATCAGCGAACTGTGAGGAGAATATATGATTAGGACCCTTCAATGGCAAATTGTTTACATACATGATGAAGGGTATAGGGCTAACCACCCTTCCTGAGGGACGCCAGCTTCTGGAGTAAAGTACTCAGAAAAGGTTCCCTCTACATTTATTTTACATTTTCTAGTTTCAAAAAAGTAAGATTACAGTGAATAATTCCACGCGGTAGTCCCATTTCATTCATGTGGAACCTAGACCATTGTACCATACAGTATCAAATGCTTTCTCATTGTCAAGAAAGCAGGAGACAGTTCACTGGTTTCGTTAAAGCTGTCGATTATCTCTTTAGTAGTTTGTCGAAATTTTCTGAATCCATTTTGTTCTTCTGGTAACTTTCATGTTATCTTCAAGAATGTGGAGAATCTGTTACTGACTGTTAACTCAAGAATTTTGCCTGCACAGCTGGTCAGGCTGAGTGGTCGGTAGCTATTAGGTTTATTTGCTGGCTTTTATTCCTTATGGAACATTAATATATTAGCATGCTTCCAAGAAACTGGTTTGTGTTCTGAGGATAGTGACAAGTTAAAAAGTGTTTTAGGTGGTCAAACAATTTTGGAGTGCCCTGTTTTAGGAGGATGGCTTGTATCTCATCTTTACACGGAGATTTGCTTTTTATTGCTTCAAGAAGTTCATGTATGAATATTTCTTTCGTTAGGATCGTGTCTTTGTAATTTGTGATGTGTCTGGTATTTGTCTGAGATATACTTGTTAAGAAAATTGTTTCAAATTGTTCTTTGTTGTTTACTGTATAATTTGTGACTTTGTTGTAAAAATAAGCATTTATATCTGGATCTGTATGTGTTTTAAATGTATTCTGTAGTTGGTTCACTTACATTTGTTTGTTTTGAATTTCGTGCAAAGCTACACGTGGGCCATCTGCGCCAGTCGTTCCGAATTTAGCAATGTAAGGCTAGAACCCACTCACCGCATTTACATTGTAACGACCCCGCGACTGAAAGGGCGAGTATGTTTGGTGTGGCGGGGAATCGAACCCGTGACCATTATATTATGAATCGACTGGCTTAAACACCTGGCTATCCTGGACTATTTGCAAAAAAGAAAAAAAGAATACTGAACAAAATTTGTGTAAATATTATAATGTACATCAATTAATTGATAAGGAAGTGACTGAAAACAGAAAGGAAAAGAAAACTTCTCAAGTGTGAAAACATTTAAAACTTCGCTAAATAAGTTTAAACACCTGGCCATGCCGGGACCTGTTTACTCTCTATTCCGTAAAAGAGGATAAATTCACTATTTCGTAAATAATTTTGATATTTTTGGAATATCTTCTTTCCAACATTTCCAGTCACGTTATGTTTTTTTCTTGTTGTGAAAATGTGTTTGTTTGTTTTGAAGTAAGCACAAAGCTACACAATGGGCTACCTATGCTCTGCCCACCACGGGTATCGAAACACGGTTTTTAGTGTGTAAGTTCACAGACATATCACTTTGCTACTGGGGGGCAAAATGAAGTTAGTTTTGTATTGTTTTACTTATAGCAAAGCCACATGGGGCCATGTGCTGAGCCTACCGAGGGGAATCGAATCCCTAATTTTAGCGCTCTAAATCCATAGACTTACCGCTGTACTGGCGGAAGACATGAAAATGTGTGTTTTTCTTATAGCAAAGCAACAACGGGAAATCCTCGTGTCTTCCCGAGGGTAAATCGAACCCTTGATTTTAGCATTGTAAATCCTTATTTATTGTTAATTATGAAAATATATTGAGTTGAAACCTGTGGTGACTTACAATACCAAAAATATATTTTAGGGTCGTAATAAATTATTAACTACTTTTCTTCAGGAAAGCTCATAAATCGAATATCCTATTAGGTATAAACAAAGTGTAACATATTTAGTTGAGAGCTTATCTTGCTCTTTATCTATTTAATAAAACGTAGTTTATCGACTTGTAAAAGTTTGGTATAATAACATTAATGTTATATCAGTTTGTTTGTTTTTGGAATTTCGCACAAAGCTACTCGAGGGCTATCTGTGCTAGCCGTCCCTAATTTAGCAGTGTAAGACTAGAGGGAAGGCAGCTAGTCATCACCACCCACCGCCAACTCTTGGGCTACTCTTTTACCAACGAATAGTGGGATTGACCGTCACATTATACACCCTCACGGCTGGGAGGGCGAGCATGTTTAGCGCGACGCGGGCGCGACCCTCGGATTATGAGTCGCACGCCTAACGCGCTCGGCCATGCCGGGCCAATATATCAGTTCAAAACAGCGATATGTCGGTAAAACTTCCAGTGCTAAAAACCGGGTCTCGATATCCGTAGTGGACAGAGCACAGATAGCTCATTGTTTAGGTTTATATTAAATTCCAAACAAACAGTACAAAGTAGTTTTTCTGGTGTCAACAATACTTGAACTGTGAATTATATTATTCTTTATTTTAGCATACGAACTTTGTACTGTTTGTTTGGAATTTAACATAAATCTAAACAATGTCCTGATAGATACGCGATGAGATTTAATCTCTGTTGTAAGTTGAGCTTTCCTTCAAAACGTTTACATGTGTGACCAGTATTTGTGACTTCTAATTTTAAAATAAATCGAAAAAGGAAACACTGTTTTGAACAAACTAAGCAGTCAATTATTAATTATATATTTCATCATTTATTTTATTATTAATTGTCAAAGTTAACACTATTTACATATAGATACATTTCTTAGATCCGTGTCAACCAGGAATGGATGACGAGACATGCATTCCTTCTCCAAACAAAAGTAAGTTACTATACAAATGATGTTATTCAAAGCTTATTTTCAACGTGAGACTATATGTTTAGAAAGGCTGGTGACAAGATGTCGTGACGGAAGAATATTACTGGTTATAGTGACCTATGTTTGTGTTGCACGCGTGTTGTTCTTTGTTCCCATTGAATGTCTTCAGTCCCTTATTAATGAAGGTAAAAAATGTAGTAATGTGTAAAGACACGATCTTTTATAATATTCCAGTACATTGTGGACATTATTTTCTATTATGAAGAATACATCTCTTACCATTTCACCACCCGTAAAACACGATAGACCAAAACACATTATTCATTTCCAATAATTCACTGTTCACAGTATAAACTTTTCTGTTGTCTGAAGTAAGTTTTTGGGTCAGAATTGTCTTCCATAAATATTTTCATTCTGCTGGTACTGTTCTATTATTGAAATCGTAACTATTTTTGAAAAAGCGGTTAACTAAAGGAGAATCTTAGATCTATTTGTGTTTAAAAAAAAACAACGTTTATTCACTTTGAATTGTTACCGATTGTTTTACAAGGTATTCTTTTTCGTTTTTAGTTCTTGTAGACACTAATTATAGATTTCTATGAGTAATCTATCAGATAAACAGTATTCAGTTTACAAATTGTTAGCAAGTCAGTATCGAAAATCATGATCTTTGAAAGTCTGAGAAATCGTTACTCTTGTCTTTTGTCTTGTTATAAATATATCTAAAATAAAGGTGTTTAGTCACATGTTACATAAAATTATCATACTGTTTTAATGTGAAAACACAGTCGGTGTATTTGGTTATTATAAACTACAAAAACAAGAGAGAAAACAAATTTTAAAATGTGATAAATAAATATATTTACTGGTATTATCACTGGAGAAGTGAAGCTATACTGATAATTCACACTTCGTTACCTGTACTGTTTTATCGATGTGTATATGCATCTCTGAATACAGAGTGGAAATTTGATTCTAGTAACTCAGAACACTGTCATTATATGGTTGTTTTAACCGTAGGTATAATAAATGAAACATAATCTCCTTCAATATTATCACAGAACAAAAACAAACTGCTCTAAATTCATTTTCTTTCAACTTGTATTTTTCCATTTCAGTAACATCAATATTAGATCATCCCATTCCCCTCATCATTGGTGCAGCAGGAGTAATACTTTTGATAACTTGTTTAAGGCAAGAAAAACTATTATTTTTAGTTTATTTTAGTTGAATAGATCTTAATATAATTTCTAAGATAATAATAGTTGAACCATTTGTGTGTATTCTCGATGATGAATTTCAAGTGGCTGAGTAATCCAAAATGTTCATTAACTGGAATAATAAATAATTGTTACAAACACTTGCAGTAGAAAGAAATAATAAAGTGAAATTAGCATCATTAGTCTATAATAAACTGTAATTTATATGTGGATCTTCATTTAAAACTTAAATTGTGGAACACTTTTTTCAACCAACATTACAAGTTCTTGTAAGTATGTTATTGTTCAACCAGTTTTATATGTAAATACAAAAAGGTACTGTGTGTTAGTACAAATACTTAAAGTTGAAACGTGTAAAATATTGGCAACCTAAACTTTTACAATTAGAGTAATTGGTTTGTTTGTTTTGGAATTTCGCACAAAGCTACTCGAGGGCTATCTGTGCTAGCCGTCCCTAATTTAGCAGTGTAAGACTAGAGGGAAGGCAGCTAGTCATCACCACCCACCGCCAACTCTTGGGCTACTCTTTTACCAACGAATAGTGGGATTGATCGTCACATTATAACGTCCCCAAGGCTGGGAGGGCGAGCATGTTTGGCGCGAACCTGCGACCCTCAGATTACGAAGCGCACGCCTTAACGCGCTAGGCCATGCCAGGCCCCTAGAGTAATTAGAAAACACTTGAGATAAATACAAAAGGCATTTTCATTCAAACAAGTTATTTAACTAATTAATGATTTCCAATTTATTTTAATATGGTATTTAATTAAAAGTGGAATTTATCAGCAAGTACAATATTTATTAATTTATCCCTCTTAAGTTATAACATTTTATTTCTGTTTAATTACTGCCATTCAACATGTTGAAGAAGCCCCTGTACCTCTGGTTGCTAAATATTATTATTTGTAGATTAAAATTAGATTCTAATTTCAATTGAAATAACACTGATGTATAAATTATAGTCAAATTAAATCACCTATGTTATTTATTGGTGGTTTTCTTCCGTAGTCTTATAATTTGAAATGCTGCTGCCAATCAGAAAGGGGAAAAAAGATGAGGTGATCGTCGAGAAAATACATTAAAACCACAAAACTCAATAGTAAAATCAAATAAACATTTAAAAACAATAGAAAACCACACAATAATATGAAAAAATAGACCAAGGAAAGTGCGGAATGTTCAACTGCCTCAAGTAAGTAATGGAATGATAGAAAATGTTATCATATTATTCTCTTTCATAGTAAGAGCCTTGAAGTGGCAAAGCGGTAGGTCTGAGGACTTATAACGCTAGAAACCGAGTGTCGTTAAGCCGTGGTGGGTAAAGCACAGATAGATCACTGTGTTTAATTTCAAATAAACAAACATAAGAATAATGTAATATATCTTCAGTCACGTATGTTAACTTACTTTCTATACATTTTATGCTTGTGTTCTTCATGAAATTTAGACTCCGTTATAAATATAACGTATTAAGGTTATAAACTGTACTCTCTAATCTTCCACCTTAAAATAAAAGTTTCAATTTGATGGCACGGTATCACTTTTCAGATGGAAATTATAGACGGTTTGAATGGACACCTAGTGATAACTACTTTCTCGAAACGTTGTATATATAATACAGGTTTCTTCTTTATCTCTGCAGCCATTTCCAAACATACATGAAATTTTTATACTCACTTGACCCTGTTTATGCGTCATGTGTTTCCACAGTAAGTGTACAATTTACACAGCTACGGATGAATCTTAACCAAGTTTGGTGTACAGCTTCCCTTTATAACAACAATCACTTTGTGTCATGTTTCTTAACAACAAATGTTATAACCTGATATTGTTGTTAGTCTATAAACTGAAAGTATATAATGAAATGTACAGACAACAAAAGTGAAAAAATTACACATTTTCTACTGTTTTAACATTTGGAAAGATATTTTAAGATGTTTCTAACCTGGCCATTTGAAAACACTTCCAATTGTATTGAAGCTGTTTTAAATGACAGCATTAAACCTGCTACAGAGAGAGTTTTCTAAGTATTTATTTCATGGTTTTTACTGATCTGTTTACATATAAGGGAAAAGATTCTTCATGTCCAAAGATAACTTTCATTATTCATAAATTTAGGTAACCTTCGTCCAGAGGACTAGTACTCCAGCTAGTATACAATAATATTTTCTTCATTACCATTCACGCCGTCTCCAAATATTTAATAAATGTTTATTCTGTAAGGTTGTATCGCTTGTCTGTCTTTATGAGTCATTCACTTCTGAAGTGGGGTCGTGCTTATCCTATTTACTAGTACAGAGACTTATCAAAAGTATGATTTGAGGACTTAAACCCTTCATATGTTATAATTACAATGATAATTGACATATATAGGTAGTCTAAGTAGTTTAGGATACCACACTGTCCCTCTTGCCTCAGATGAAACAATAATACTTTATTGTTGTTCTTCTTGTTCTTTTTTCATTGCGTGAAAATTTGAATTTTATTATGAACCCCAGCAACTAGTTTTAGTTCATAAAGCAAGTAATAGGAATTGGCTAGCAATTCACAACTTACCCAATGATAGTAAGTTCTTTATTTATATTTGCTTTATTTAGTTTGCTGTTTAAAAAATCCGACATTTGCCAATTGTTTTTGCTAGGATAATTGCGGAACTTTGATGTATCTTATCTAATATCCAAACACCCCTTTCGTCATGACAAATTTCGAAACAGTAGAAATTCGTTAACGAATTTACATTTATGTTGGCTAGAAAGTATTGGATTATTTTAAGGTCCACAGAAAGTTTAAAAATGTTTCATTTCATTTTTTATAAAGCATCATTATTATCTTGTTCTCCTTCCTCTTGCGTCTTAATTCAAATCTATATTCTCGACGTTGATAAATATTGCAGCGCCATCTCGAAGCTAAACGGCTTTCAGACAAACCTAAACGTTTTCCAGACAAACCTTGAATGTTAGAATATTGAAATGAAAAAGCAGTCATAGATTAAGGACCTCTGGTGGAACTCAGTAGTAAGATCGAGTGCTTATTACTCTAAGACTGCTTTTAATATTTGTGCCGGATTTACAACGCTAAAATCAGGGGGTTCGATTCCCCTCAGTGGGCTGAGCAGATAGCCTTTGTGGCTTTGCTAAAAGAAAAACACACAAAGCTTTCTGATAAAAAACAAACAAATAAACATAGAGGAAACTTTACACTAAACTAACCTAAATATGCATCACACAATTTAACATTTTCAAACGTAAAGCTGTAAATACCGAAACCCTTTTCATTTCAATTTCTTCTGTTATTTATTACTTTTGAAATTCTCATATTTTTGATATCACTTATGAATAATTGTTTACATTTTATTCTCATTAGTACAAGAGCAATGTGATATTTTCTACAGACTATCCCGAAAATCATTAAAGTTGTAAATATTTTGATATATATAAGATAAACATTCCCCACATTTTACTTATTAAAAATCAATCATGGAGCTAATTAGTTTGTTTAAAATTTGGATATTTAAATAGAAATGTTGATTGAAGATGTGTTATTTTAACTGATATCCATTAAATTGATATAAACCAGTTATCAGTTGTTGCACTGTATTAATTTTCTATATAATGGTATTTAACGTCAACTTATTATGATTCTTGTTGTTTTTAGGAAAAAAACAAAGAAAAAAAATTCACCAAATACAAAGCATACCGACCACTGTATTACAAAGAATTAAAACATAAATTTAAACAGCTATCAAACACAGATTCCGATAGTCCATAGAACCAAACTGAAGATCTTTTCCATCCTCGTCGATTTTCTCTACCAATTAGAGATACTGGAGCTCGATTTATGTTTCCTTGTCCCGGATTTTTAGAAATTTCCCATGGATGAAAAAAGTTAAAATAAAAGGTATGTTAACAGAAAATATAAAACAACATAGAATATAAATTTGTCTGGTTTTACCCCGTTTAAAATTCCGTGTTTGTTTCAAAGAAAGTGATTATTTTTTACATAAGCTGCATAAATTATAATGATATTGTATTTTTTTAATAAACAAAAACAAACAGCATTATTATATACTTCCATTTGTTTTATAAATAGAGATGGTTGTTCCTATATACATAAAGTGTTATTACAGGTTTAGATAGTCCTGGTGGACTGACGCAGATTACCCATTATGTGTGTGCTTAATTTTAAACAGAAAATAAGCAAATAGTTCTATATATGATTTACATTTACAGATTTGCATCTATAACATTTCATACGTATTGCACTTGTTAGTAACTTATTGCTTTACATTTCTACAATTAATATATTATGTAACATGTATTTGTAATAAATGAAAACAAACACGTACAAAATTTTAAAAAATACTGCACCAATCAAATGATCCACAAGGTACAGACTGTAATGTTGGATATAAAATGTACTGTAGGATGAAAGTGACTGCTGAAGTAGGATACACATTGCAGTGGAGATACACTGTCTACTAGTCTTAACTTCCGTTCGACAATCTCTCATGATGAAATTCATAAATAATAAAATGAAATAGAAATTAGGAGAGCAAGACGTGGGTACTCAAGCCCAGAACATCCTACATCTATATCACCCTTCACTGCCTGCAGACACTTATGGAAAGATGATAGTTCTCCAAAGCAAAGAAGAAGAAAATGAAAATAATAAGATACTACCACTTGAAAGTAAGATAAACGTACTTTCTGAAGGAGGCATTATAACTCCCTTATGGTGATAAGGCACTAATTAGCAGCCCAGTGGACAAATTATACTGGTATAAAAGGATCCAACCAGTTATCTAAACTAACTAGTATAATTCCCAACTACCAATCATTAAGTACACTATAAAGTCTAATTTTCAGCCACGATAGAAAATAAGAAGTTAATTTGCATATACCTCGGGCGAAGTTGTTTACATGACTTTATTAATAACTAAAAGTACTTATCACAATCAGTAAAATATCCTCATTTTTTACGGGGCCTGGCATGGCCTAGCGCGTTAAGGCGTGCGCTTCGTAATCTGAGGGTCACGGGTTCGCGCCAAACATGCTCGCCCTCCCAGCCGTGGGGGCGTTATAATGTGACGGTCAATCCCACTATTCGTTGGTAAAAGAGTAGCCCAAGAGTTGGCGGTAGGTGATGATGACTAGCTGCCTTCCATCTAGTTTTACACTGCTATATTAGGGACGGCTAGCACAGACAGCCCTCGTGTAGCTTTATGCGAAATTCCAAAACAAACAAAACAACAACAGTTCTGGGAAGAAAGTGTAGTTTTACAACTGCTTGTGCGTAAAGTAAATCGAAAAGACCAATTTTTCTCTTCAAACTTTGCTTTTGTGACCTGAGAGCGAATAACGAAAACATGATGGGAGACTATATTTTTGGACTGATACGTGATAATGATATGCATTACAGTCTCATATTTCGAAAAACTAGTCATTTCTAAAATTTTTGTTCATTTTTTTATAACCTAAGAATAAATACATGTAAGTCTTGATTCATATGCTGTTTTATTGTAAGTTACGGAAATAAAAATGTGCAAATTTTCCCATTTTTACCGAGAAAATAAGTTAGTTTCTAAATTTCATTATCCAGGTCACAAAAGCGAAGTTTGAAGGGAATAATGGCCATTTTCTGTACTTATGCAACATAAGCAATTAAGAAATAACACATACTATCCAGGAACAAAATTTATGTTAAATGGGGCTATCTTATACCTCAACAGACTGGGTCATTTTTAGAGGAAATACTTCGAGATTGCAGGCTTACCGTTGACACAGGGAACAAAGATATATTTGAAGTAGTGAAAACTGTATTTTGAGCACAACGCTACGCAATGTGTTACCTTTTCTGTGTTCACCGCGGGCATCGGAACCCAATTATTATAGTTATAAGGGTATTTTTTATTTCAATTCTCCCT
Organism: Tachypleus tridentatus; assembly: GCF_004210375.1. NCBI lineage: Eukaryota > Metazoa > Arthropoda > Merostomata > Xiphosura > Limulidae > Tachypleus > Tachypleus tridentatus. The sequence goes on along the minus strand of NC_134828.1, from coordinate 70,965,512 downwards.
TGTAAAATTAAAACCAACAATGTTTTTCGCATACGTAATGAAACATTTTATTATCATTTACATAATTTGCTGCTAAAGAAGAAAAGTTCACCTTTCCAAAGCGCTCTCGACTCTCTGAGGTTCGCAGGTTCGAATCCTGGTCAAAGAAAAACATGCTCACCATTTCAACCGTGGGGGCGTTGTAATGTGACGGTCAATCACACTATTCAATGGTAAAAGAGTATTCCAAGAGTTGGCGGTGAGTGGTGATGACTAGATTAATTTCTCTAGTCGTACATTGCTAAATTTGGGACGGCTAGCGTAGATAGTACTCGTGTGGCTTTGCGTTTTTACATAAAAAAAAAAAACAAAGCGCTTGGGTTACACGATTTCTAATTCATTTCTATGAAAATTTCTTCAACCTACGTATTTTACCGACATCATGAGTTTACGAAGAATAATATCCATCCAAATATTTGATTTATGAACACACAACTCTCAGTGTTAAATTGTTCTATAGGTTTTAGAAAATGTTTGCAAAGTAATTAACATTTAGCTTATATTCCTATTAAAAACTTCACTTTAGTTAGGGTCCAGTGGTTATCGACCTGGACCATATGTCAGAGATTCGCACCTCCTTGCCATAGAGAGAAAAAAGGTGTTCTGCACTGGGTGTGCTGTAAGAGAGACAGTCAAATCCAAGTGTTCGATAAGAATAACAAATGTATTGGCAGTGAATGGTATTGTATAATTTCTTTCAGTCTAATTATTCACTTCAAAAGCGTGGACGTCTAGTGCAGTCAACTGTAGAATAGCTTTGCGCAAATTTCAGCAACCAACAACAGTTACTCATTTCATTTCTTAAACATTGACTTCTTGGGATTTTGTCCAATGGTATTTGTCGAATTAAAGACACCTATAAACCATACTTTTGATTTTGTTTTGATGAGTGTCTTTGTTACAGCAAAGCCACATCGGGCTATCTGCTGAGCCCACCCAGGGAAGCAAACCCCTCATTTTAGCGTTGTAAATCTTTAGACACTCCGCTTTACTAGCGGTGGGCTTGTTTTGATGAGGAAGTTATATTAAATAGAGTGTTCAATGTAATGTAGTTAGTTTGTTATTATTATGCGTGTTAAATACAAGTTCACATAGAGGATATTAGCGATTACAGCTTTGTACTTGGTAGAGTAATCAGACTGTTGAAAAGAAACATTAATCATCAATTGAAAATAATGATTGATTGTGTGTTAATTACAGATGGAGTCGGATAAGACCATTAACTGTATGTAAGAAAAAAACTGCATCAAGTAGACAAATCATTGAGAAAGAAATTGGTCGCTAAATCACGAGGTCTGGCCAGATAGGGTAAATCTCATGATATATTATATAAAACCCGAAGTAACTGTCCCGTGGAAAGAAAATGTATACAATTTGTGATTAATGAAATATTATCTTAGAACATGAAAAGCTACTTCTTTGTACGAACAAATGAAAAAATGTTTATAAAACCACAAAATTAAAAACTTTTGTGTACCTCTCATGGACCTAATAAATCTTGATACTGATTTTGAGGAAGGACCACGTATATCTTGCGAATTACTTATATAATGTTCCGCGCTGCTTCACATATTTTGTTTATGGCTGTTTTGTTTTATTCAGTCACATTTACAGAAAAATATGAGTATAATACCATAGAAACATAAGTCAAACGAAATGGTGACAAATGTGTACAGAGATGTGGCTAGTTTTATGTTCTTTCGGCTCCTGTTTTCGTATGTTATATTTGGTTATTGTCTCGTTTGTTTTCGTTCTATTTACGTTAGCACTGCATTATTCATGTGTGTTTTGTAATTTTTTTGTTTCTAACCGAAACTTTCAAGAATCGTAGTTTTTTGGGTTTAATTTGGAACCCAAAAATGGAGATCACGATTATATTCTCCTAACTTCTTCTTTGATCCTACCCTGAAGTCATAATGCCCCCACCCAGCCCGCTGGTGATATTTTTATGAGACGAACAAACAGTTCGAGACAGAAGCACGGAGACAATGACGACAAACTTTTAGGTGTAATTCAACTATTTTGCTACAGTAAATTGAGATCAGTAAATGTTCTATTTCATTTCTGAAAAGCTGGGAAAACAACTGCCTGATCGTAGCAGTCTAAAGACGATAATTCGATCTTTTAGGTTAAATTGCGTAAGACTTCGACATGTATGACAACATGATTCTTAACTTTGTTATGTATACACAAACCTACTAGTAGTAATACTGTACTGTGGCACCGTCTTCATATAACGTTAGTTTAAAGAACCGAGAAATCAACAAAATCAATTTAAGACTGTATGAAAAAGTGAACAAGTTCAAGTGAGCAAGGTTAGTACTGAGTACTAGGCTACAATTGATCAAAGCGCATGATATAAGTGGAAGGCATACTCCGTGTGTTCAAGCTGCCAATGCTGAATTTAAACCACAGATTCAGCAGATGGATTTATGTATGAGAAATTTACATGCTTATCAGCTTGAAAAACTGGAAAAACTTTTCATCACCACCTATTACTTAGTAGTAACAAAACAGCCGTTTTCTCTATATGGGCCTTGATGTCAGTTACAGAAAATAAATGGAGTGCAGCTAGGAGACACGTACATAAATGATAAATCAGCAAAAAATTTTATCATATGTATTTATGACGACATGATGGAAGATCTGTGTGCAGACCTTGATAATGCTGCAGTGTTTTTCTTCATCTTAGATGTATCTAAAGACACTGAAGTAATTGAAGAAGAAACTGTATTTGTTTAGGTAGGAAATGTTGTTACAAAATTTATGGACTTGCAAGCCCCACCAAGTGATATTGCCACAGGATTAGAAACAGCAATTTAGAAAGCACTTGAGACAGTTGGTGTAGAGAACTGCAAAAGAAAGGCAACCACTATTGATGTTTCCATCAATAATGGAGCAGAAAATGGACTTATCGCTCTTCTTACTAGAGATGGGATGCCATGGTTAGTTGGGGTGTAGTGTGTGGCCAACTTATTTGAAAGGGGACTGTTGGATGCTGTGAAGGAATTGAAAGTTTTTATCGGACATAAAATACCTTCTGTTAGGACTTTACAAATAGTATCATTTGAGTGCAAAAGCAAGCAGGGAATTAAAAAAGTGTCAGTGATGCTCTAGAAGAAAAAAACATTAAATCCTGTGAACATCCTAGGAACAATATGGGTTCCTCATCTCTACAGAGCATTTGAAGTTCTGATGAATAAAAAATTTCAAATCCATATATCTGCATTGAGACCATACAAATGAGTCCAAAGATGCTTGTGCTACAATGGTTGGAGAGCTACAAAATACATTGGGTCTGCTCTTGGATAACATAGCAGTATTCACTGGTCAGCCCATCTCACCATGGCTTATTACAGTCCCAAAATGTTGTTTTTTTTTTTAAATCATATGAGAAAACCAGTTACTCCAGGATAAGAGAAATGGCATACAGTTCAGCAGTGAACACAGAAAATGTTGAGGGGATTCTGTGTACGAACACCAAGCCACAACAAACGATGGCAGAGCCCACAGAGTGACCTGATTTCAAACCATCCATATAAATAAGAATAGAAGGATGGTTCAGTTTCGAAACGTTCAAGTTTCTACATTCTAATCTACACAATGAACATACATCAAAGATGTCTGATATGTTAATAAATACAATATAAACCTAAATATATTTTTCTGAAGGAAATCAGACTGGAGGCCAAGTGTTCAACATAAGGAATTAGAAAATGATACTTAGAAGACTGACAAAACAGTTCACAATGAAAACAAAACTGATTATGCAGATGAAAAACTATTCCATGAATAAAGATAAATAACATTTTCATTTTCTCAACTCCTTATGGCACATTACACGAAAATATTTATTTTTATGAGAAAAATGAGAATTTTGTTGAAGAAACAATAATTCAATTACAAATGTTTTCAGTTAAGTATCATACTTTTAGAAACATTAAAACAACAATTTTTATTTTGTATAGTGTAAAGTACTTTATCACTACTCGTGTCAGGAATATGTTTGCTTTTCAAACGCCCCCCGCTAGTACAGCGGTATGTCTTCAGATTTACAACGCTAAAATCAGGGGATCGATTCCTTTCGGTGGGCTCAGCAGATAGCCCGATGTGGCTTTGCTATGTGAAAATACTGAAATACAACTGCTTCTCAAATCTCGCCCGGCATGGCCAAGCGTGTTAAGACGTGCGACTTGTAATCTTAGGGTCGTGGGTTCGCATCCCCATCGCGCTAAACATGCTCGCCCTTTCATCTTTGGGGGCGTTATATGTGACAGTCAATCCTACTATTCGTTGGTAAAAGAGTAGTTCAAGAGTTGGTGGTGTATGTTGATGACAAGTTGCCTTCCCTCTTGTCTTACACTGCTAAATTAGGGACGGCTAGCACAAATAGCCCTAGTATAGCTTTGTGCGAAATTTAAAAAAAGGTGGTTACAATAAAACTTTAGTAGCGTTATCTGCTGTTTTAAAATACAAACAACAAAATATATTATTTCTGATTAAAAAACACTCGATAGAAGTTTAAATGAATTACATTTCATACTTTTCTGAAGGTTGAAGACTTGAAAAATAGCAACGGCTAGCGCATATAGCCGTCGAGTAGCTTTGCGCGATATTAAAAAAAATTATCTACTTGTTATATTTTAGTGATATTCGAATCGTGTATATTTAACAGAAATAACTTGAAAGAAAGGGTTTATGCTTGAAACATTGGGTGGCAATAAAGGTTCCTAAATTTTATTATTTTTATATCAAACTTCCTTTTTTTTGTATTTCAAAATTAATTTAGATCGCAGCAGAAACAATCATTACCTAATATAAAACAACGTTGGTTTGTAACAGTGTCCAATAGAAACACCGCCTATACGTAATTACGTCAAAAGCAGAACTCACTTGTCGCTAAGGGACAAGTTTTATTTAAATAAATTTAGAAAAGAATCATGGCAGAGAATTTCGGCAGAAAATTTAGCAATATCTTCAGATTTGGAAAGAGAGTAAAGTAGGTTGTACTTTTAAGCACCGTATCTCATTGTTTAAAAACATCTCTTCCAATTAACGTTTAAAATTTGTTCTAATTTAATATAATAACTTTATCTCAGAAATGACTTTCCAACTTTCTAAACAGTCAAAAAATAAGGCTTAATGTATCGTATACCTGCTCTGCTCTGAACCTTTTTTGCCAGAGGCGAATGCCCTATAAAAAGAGGTAGTTATACAAGTTATCATGTATAACAGCGAAATACCCCCATTAGATAAAAAAAAAAAAAAATTTTCTCAAAGTCCCAGAAAATGTGTTTTTGCAGAAGAGTTGAAAAACACAGGCTGCAGTAGCAACCTTGCTTTAGGCTTAGGTATATTCCAACTTGCTGGTAAATCATTAAACGTGTTAAGTTATCGTGATCTTCAAACTATTGTGTTTTAATGATTCATTATTAGAACTAAAAAGTAAATGTCCCTAGCAATGGAAGTAATGAGTGGGGAAAAGGTCCCTAGCAACGAGGTCAAAAAGTGGGGTAAATATCCCTAGCAACGGAGTGAGCAGTGGGGAAATGTCCCTAGCAATAGGGGTAAACAGTAGGGGAAATGTTCCTAGCATAGGGATAAGCAGTGTCTGAAATGTCCCTAGCAACGGTGATAAACATTGAGGAAATGTCATAAGCAACGGGGTAAACAGTGGGGAAGTTTCCCTAGCAACGGGTGGTAACCAATAAGGGAAATGTCCCTTGCAACGGGTGTAAGCAGTGGGGGAAATGTCCCTAGCAACGGGGGTAAGCAGTGTCCGAAATGCCCCTAGCAACACCTATAGGCAATGGGGGAAATGCCTCTAACAACGGGGGTAAGCAGTGTCCGAAATGCCCCTAGCAACACCTATAGGCAGTGGGGGAATGTCCGTAGCAACGGGGGGAAAGCAGTGGAAGAACTGTCCCTAGAATCGGGAATAAACAGTAAGGGAAATGTCCCTAGAAACGGGGGTAAGCAGTGTTAGAAATGACCCTAGCAACGGTGGTAAGCAGTGTTGGTAATGGCTTTAGGAAAGGGGGTAAGCAGTGTCCAAAATGTTCCTTAGAACGTTGTTAAGCAGTGTCCGAAATGCCCCTAGCAACAATGTAAGCAGTGGGGAAATGTTTTTAGCAACGGGGTGTATTAAAAGGGGGTAATGTTCCAAGCAATGAAGCTAAACAGTAAGGTAAATGTCCCTAGCAACGGGGATAAGCAGTGGGCGAAATGTTTTTAGAAAGGGGTGTATTCAGTGGGGAAAACGTCCCTAGAAACAGAGATAAACAGCAAGGTAAATGTCCCTAGAAACGGGAGTAAGCAAAGGGTGGTTATCAGTAAGGAAAATGTCCCTAGTAATGGGGTGTAAGGAGTGTCGGATATGTCATTAGCAACAGGGGCAAGTAGTGTCCGAAATACCCTTAGCAACGGTGTTAAGAAATGGGTTAATGACCTTAGCAATAGGGGTAAGCAGCAGGGAAATGACCCTAGCAACAGGGTTAAGCAGTGGGGGAAATTTCCCTCGCAACGAAGGGAAAGAAGTGGGAAAAATGACCCTAGCAATGGGGGTAAACAGTGGGGGAATGTTTCTAGCAACTGGTGGTAAGCAAAGTTGGAAATGTCCTCAGCAAAGGGTTAAGCAGTGTCGAAATGTCCCTAGCATCTGTGTTAAACAGTGAGTTAATGTCCCTAGCAACGGGGGTAAGCAGTGGGGGAAATGTCCCTAACAACGGGGAAAACCATTGCGGAAAATGACCCTAAGAACAGGGTCATTGGGTTTAATGCATTTGGCAACAGGGGTAAGCAGTGGGAAAATGTCCCTAGCAACAGAGGTAAACAGTGAGCTAAATTTCTTTACAAACGGGGGTAGTTAATAAGGGAAGTGTTCCTAGAAACGGGTGGTAGCAGTAAGAGAAATGTACCTAGCAACGGAAGTAAGAAGGGGGGGAAATGTCCCTAGCAAAGAGGGAATGCAGTGGGGGAAATTTACCTATCAACGAGTTGTTTTCAGATGGAAATGTCCGTAGCAACAAGAGGTAAGCAATAGTGGAAATGTCCTTAGCAACGTGTGGAAAGTAGTGGGGGAAATGTCCTTAGCAACGTGTGGAAAGCAGTGGGGGAAATGTCCCTAGCAACGTGATGTATTCAGTGGGGTAAATGTCCCTAGCAACGTGATGTATTCAGTGGGGTAAATGTCCCTAACAACGGAGGTAAACAGTAGGGGAAATCTTCCTTGCAACGGGGTAAAGGAGAGGGGGAAAAATCTTTATTTTAGGGTGTTACCAAAGGGAAGAATGTCCCTACCAACGAGGATAAGCAGTGTCGGAAATGTCCCTAGAAACGGGGGTTAGCAATGTCCGAAATGTCCATATCAGCGGGGTTAGGAAGTGGGGGAAATGTCCCTAGTAACGGTTGTAAGCAGTGCGGGAAATGCCCCTAGCAACGGGTAAGCAGTGGGGAAATGTCCTTCGTAACGGGGTATATTCAGTGTAGGAAATGTCCCTAGCAATGAAGTTAAACAGGAAGATAAATGTCACTAGCAACGGGGGTAAGCAAAGGGAGAAGTATTCCCTAATAATATTTGTTAATGTAACTATTGAATCTACATAAAACCGTGAACAACAAAGGGGTGAATTTACATCATACATTTGCAAAAACGATTCATACTTTCTAGTAGTTTTTAATCTGTATTTACGTAATCTCGTCTTACGTCGCTGGTATTTAAACTTAAATATAAATTTATCTCGATTTTTGCAAGACTTAATTTCAAACATTAGCTAAGTTTATAAAATTATTTGGTTATGCGTCTGAAGTGCAGATGAGATAGCTTAGTCATAAATAACGGCTTATCCTTTTTCAGATATTTGTTGTTTGCCAATGTATTGATTGTTTTGTTTGTTTGTTTGGAATTAAGCGCAAAGCTACACAATGGGCTATCTGTGCTCTGCCCAACACGGGTATCGAAACCCAAATTTTAGCAATGCATTGATAATAACCCAACTGTTTTTTTCTCAAAAGTTTGTTTGTTTTTTGAATTTCGCACAAAACTACTCGAGGGCTATCTGTGCTAGCCGTCCCTAATTTAGCCAACTCTTGGGCTACTCTTTTTCCAACGAATAGTGGGATTGACCGTCATATTATAACGCCCCCACGGCTGAAAGGGCGAGCCTCTTTGGTGCGAGCGGCATTCGAACCGGTGACCCTCAGATTACGAGTCGCACGCCTTAACACGCTTGGTCATACCTTCTCAAAAGTAATCATATGAATTTATTTATATGTATGATTCTATTACACTTATGATAATCGTTGTAAAGTGTATGTGTAACATGTCTGTTGTGTCGCTGTTTGAAACCACTGGAGTATTTCGATAAAAACAAAAGACTTTTTCTCGGAAAGTATAACGTCTTAGTTACCGACAAGTGAAATGATTTGGTGAAGAGCTAATGCATTTTAGTATAATTATGTATTAATGTTACGTGTTTAAAACAGGTTTGGAGGTCTTTAATAAACCAACAATGAGTTCTGTTGCAAAGAATAGTTTTTAAATAATTACTATTTCCCCTTGATGGTAAGTTGATAAACAATAAACGTTTGAAATGATGTTTCAATCAATTAAAATTGTTCGCGAGGCCGCGTGTGTAAAGGCGTCCGACTCGTAATCCGTGGGTCGCGGGTTCGAATCCTCGTCGCACCAAACATGCTCGCCCTTTCAGTGGTGAGGGCGTTATAATGTGACGGCCAATCCCACTATTCGTTGGTGAAAGATTAGCCTAAAAGTTGGCGGTGGGTGGTGATGACTAGCTGCCTTCCCTCTAGTCTTACACTGCTAAATTAGGGATGGCTAGCACAGATAGCCCTCGAGTAGCTTTGTGCGAAATTTAAAAAACACACAAACAAACAAAATTGTACGCATTCAACCAAAATGGCGTTGTTAGTAATGAAGCATCTACGATTACAATGTTGTTATTTTTTAATTAAATCTAATACACTCCAGTTTATTTTGGTTTGGTATTTTTTAAAATTCGAGGTTCTTCAGAGAGATGTTACAGAATATCTACGATTGAGTTTTATTTAAATTTTTAAGTGTATTTACTGTGTTAGGAAAAAGCTATTGTTTTTTTTTTTGTTTTGATAAATTGTATCGGAACGAAACATTACGCAAAACTTTAATTAAGTGGCAGACATCTCGTCCAGTGTTCTTTTTCACTTACCAGTTTCTCGGTTCCCTGCGTTTCCATAAACGAATATTAAAGTGCGATATGAAACAGTATGTTCCCGCTATAAATGTCAGAACGTTACAAACTTAAATACGTAACGTTTTCAGTATATTTTTAATTGTTAACCTGAAACCTATCTAACTCTTAAGCCAAACGCTAGGACAGAGACCTAGGTCTGAGTCCTAGCCATTCCTTATTTTAAACTACTGACCACAGTGACGTCAGACAATCAGCAGTACCCAATACCTCAAGTGTTTAATTCAGTTTTGAATAAGGCGAAGGGTTAACTGTGACTTTCATGACACACTTATATCTAAATCTTCAAGCATAATCAGAGGGTTAAGTGCCTGAATCTTGTGTTTCACAGTTCTGCCCGTGAGGAACCAGCCCACGTGTGATGTTGGTTGTTTTGTATAAAACTTTAAAGTCCCAAGACTTATCTTCCTTGGAATATTTTTCAATAAGTAATCTAAGAATGGTGGGATACCGCATAAGGCGTAATATTATAATTCTTCTGACTTTTGTCTTCTTCTGCTGAAACGAGTCTTCGTTACTTTGTAACAAAGCTGTTTAATTCTATATACTGTGTTTAAATAACGACTGGCGTGCGACTCGTAATCTGAGGGTCGCGGGTTCGCATCCCGGTCGCGCCATACATGCTCGCCCTCCTAGCCGTGGGGGCGTTATAATGTGATGGTCAATCCCACTATTCGCTGGTAAAAGAGAAGCCCAAGAGTTGGCGGTGGGTGCTGATGACTAGCTGCCTTCCCTCTAGTCTTACACTGCTAAATTAGAAACATGTAGCACAGATGGCTCTCGAGTAGCTTTGTGAAATTTAAAACACATACATACTTATTGTTTTACATAAAATATCCAAAACCTGATATATATGACATATATGGATATTATTTTCTTATAAGCTCCCAAATCCGAGCTGACATTTCTTTCTGCATCTGACCATTTCACTGCTTTTGATACTGAAAAAAAAAAAAAAAGATGTGTTCTTTGATTTTCTGTTTATTATTTCAGCTTGATACACTACCCTGTTTCCATTTTAATGGATGCCCCAAGTGGTATCATGAATCTCGACTTATTTGATATAACGTTTTTATGGCTTTCCAACACAAGCTAACTTTTCGCAAACTAGAAGATGTTTGGGAGTCCATATAAGAAATAATAAATTTTATTGTAAATGACGTGGGTTCTAATTTCGAAACGCATCAAAACTGTTTATAAAAAATGAGTTCAACAGTGTAACTGCTACGAATTTGCCATGTTGGTAATTTATTGTTTTTTTCTGTGCTAGCCGTCCCAAATTTAGCAGTGTAAGACTAGAGGGAATGCAGTAAGTCATCACCACCCACCGCCAACACTTGGGCTACTCTTTTACCAAGGAATAGTGGGATTGAATGAGACATTATAACGCCCCTACAGTTGAAAATGCAAGCATGTTTAGTGCGACGGGGATTCGAGCCTGCGACCATCGTATTGCGAGTCGAGTGTCTTAACCACCTGGCTATGCCGAGCAGTTTGTTTTAGAATTAAGCACAAAGTTACACAATGGGCTATCTGTGCTATGCCCACCAAGGGTATCGAAACCCGATTTCTAGTGGTAGAAGTGGGCAGACATACCGCTGTGTTACTGGGGGATCACATAAATGAAGATTTATTATGACTGTTATGACATATTTCATAACTGATATTTTTTACATATTAAAATAAGTTTGTTGTAGTAACAGTTGAACCAATACAAAATGGAGGTATAATGAAATTGTGTATTCTAGTTATAATTTGTTACCACTAACATCAACAACTGTCCCAAAGGTTTTAAAGGTAAACATTTATTTGCGATAAACAGGGAGCCATATATATCTTCTAAAACAAGATATTACTTGGGCATGTCTTTAGATTCTAATAAAGTGATACGTTTTACGACACGTAAACCCTATGCAGTCGCCAAGAAAACGAAAAAAGTTAACTTCCTTCATACAGTAAATTACAACTTATCAAGTTTGCGACCTTTGACCTCCTCACGAAGAGAGGTCAGGAAGACTTTTAAGCAAAACATCAAAGAATATTTCCCGATAGGTAATACGTATTGATGTAACGCATTGTCTATTGACGTGACACTAATGATGTCCATTTCATGCCCTTACCAGTGGTTTAGTGCTAAGTTTGGAGTCTTATACAGCTACAAATCACGATTTTTTTCCCTGTGGTAAACACGGCGCAAATAACTTTGAAATTTTAGGACTTACTGAATATTAAAACTAATAAAAATACAGAAACTAATTTGTATATGAATTTTATATCACAATTTCATTGCAAACGTTTATTATGAATTAGAAAGAAAAGAAGGATTTGTTTGTTTGTTCTGAATTTCGCGCAAAGCTACTCGAGGGGTATCTGCGCTAGCCGTCTCTACTTTAGCAGTGTAAGAATAGAGGGAAGGCAACTAGTATTCACCACCCACTGCAAACCCTTGGGCTACTCTTTTACTAACGAATAGTGGGATTGACGGTCATATTATAACGCCCCCACGGCTGAAACGGCGAGCGTGTTTGATGCGACAGGGATTCGAACCCGTGACCCTCGGATTACGAGTCGAATGCCTTAACACACTTGCCCATGCAGGGCCAGGAAAGAAGGAAAAGATGCAAACTTACAGTATAATCACCAATTTTATAGGAAACGCAGTGAAATATAACTGGTCAAAATATTACGCATATATGTAATTTAAATTAAAAAAAAACGGATGTTCGTGTCCTTTATATATTTATTAATTAAAATCAAACTAAACAAAAGGAATTCAAATATTTTGATAATGACATTAACATTAAGAATAATGAAAAATGTTCAATACGCCTCCTAGTGGAGAAATCTGTATACTTGTGGTGGGTACAGTCCAGACATCCAGTGATGTAGCTTTGCACTAAACAACGAGTGTGTGTGTGTTTTCTTCTAGCAAAGCCACACCGTAATATCTGCTGAGCCAACCAATGGGAATCGAAACCCTGATTTTAGCGTTGTAAATCCGTAGACTTATCGCTGTATTAGCGGTGGGCCTTAACAACGACTGAACGTGTCGCAGTTAATATGTGACACACTCTCTTTGTTTGTTTTGTTTTGATTTTGAACTTCGCACAAAGATACTCGAGGGCTATCTGTGCTAGCCGTCTCTACTTTAGCAGTGTAAGAATAGAGGGAAGGCAACTAGTATTCACCACCCACTGCAAACCCTTGGGCTACTCTTTTACTAACGAATAGTGAGATGAACCGTCACATTTTAACGCCCCCACGGCAGAAAGGGCGAGCATGTTTGATGCGACCGGAATTTGAACCCACAACCCTCGGATTACGAGTCGAACGCCTTAACCCACCTGGCCATGCCGGGGCCCTAAAGTCATAGCGCTTTTCACATTTAGAATTACTGCATTGGTACTTTTGTAACAGTAGCATCAATTGTTAATATCAAAGTATGCGAGTCTTAATTACCTTTGTCCAGAATATGTGACATCAGATATTTATTTTGTTATTCATGCGTAAATGTGTCAAACTTATTTTCCATTTATATAATTATATTTTTAAATCTAAAACCCACCTATTAAGTTCACTCCGACTTCGTGATTCCGTGTTCTTGCTTTGTAGAAGTTCACACGACACATGAATATCCCTTCGTCTTCCTCTATCACTGGATCCAGTTTAAGATAGGCGGGGTCAAAGTTCATCTCGAAATACGCTCTCGACGCTAAGTCGTCACTTCTCCAATGTCTACCATAATGTACGCTCCCGCTTCTAGCGTCTAGGCTATATATTGGAGAAGGCGATTTGTTGTTGTACCAAAGAATAAGCGAAACCACGTCCGTGTCCGATTCCGGCGTAATATTACAAGGTAACTTTCCCGGATGTCCGACTAATGCGTAGATCTCAGTTCTGGGAACTGAAAGTCAGAACAACACATAACTGTAGGGTCAGGTTTTATACCGTTGAAGAAGTTATCAATACCTTTTAAAAATAAACCTAAAACTAATTTTATAAAAAAAACTGTACATTATTGCATAAAATAAGTGAGAAAATCCATAATCCACGTTCTCGTCAAATTTCTTATGATATTTTCCTATGTGTTTTGTTTTATATATGTTATCATTTCTTGTAATAATTCTACATAGATAGTTGTGTTCAGTTAAGTACGGACCTTTCGCAAAAACATATCAACACTGCTGAGAGTTGTAACTGACAACTACAAATTGGTTCACAACCATACCGTTTCATGTGGTTTGTTTTTGTTTTGTTTGTTTTTGAATTTCGCACAAAGCTACTCGAGGGCTGTGATAGCCGTCCCTAATTTAACAGTGTAAGAGAAGAGAAAAGGCAGCTAGTCATCACCACCCACCGCAAACTCTTGGGCTACTTTTTTACCAACGAATAGTGGGATTGACCGTAACATTATAACTACCCCCACGGCTGAAAGGGCTAGCATTTTTGGCGCGATGGGGATTCGAACCCGAAACCCTCGGATTACGAGTCGAACGCCTTAACACGGTTGGCCATGCTGGGCCCGTATCTATAACTTCAAATCAAGTGTTATTGCGGCTATACTGTCAATTATAAAAACAAATACGGTTTTACATCAACTTCTCCACTGTTTATTGATGACAGTAGCGTCGCAAATAAACTGTTCTATTATTGCAACAAGTAATAATATCGAAACGTCTGATTAGGTTTCAGAATTTGATTGCTATTGAAAGAAATCATTTTTAATCCCATGTGTATAATTAAAATCGAAATTTAACCATTTGAAATTAAACAAGTCATAGCCAAGGAAATGTATATAGATGTTCCCTAAAGTACGTCAAATGGTCTGTTGACGAAAGACCCGATTTTAAAGTGTCACATTATGTCGTTGAAATAAGAATGGAAATCTGAGTTGTACGTGACAGGAGATACAGGGAACACAAATTTGTTAGACAGTTGTCTCGTTTCCGATGCTTATCGACTAGAGGTCGAAAACATCCAATTATGTTTGCAGAAAATACACTTTTGTTTCATAGGTTTGGACAAAGAAACAGTGGCACACTACGCGAAACACACCATCCAGTAAACTTTACTTACCGTGTATAAAGGATATGAATAACTGTATATTAGTATATTGCACATCAACCATAAATTACACTTTTCCCAGTTTTGACAAGACTTCGATGTTCTCTTAAACGCATGAAATGCACTAAACACGTTTTAATCGCTTATTGAGAGAGCAGATATAGACAGGATATTTAATGAAATTTTCGTAACTATTTACAACAATTTGTATCCAAATAAGAACTGTTCATCAGGGGGTTCATAACTGTCTCTATAGAAAACCATATTTGAAGTAGCTACGCTCGACATTTTCTAGCTTTGCATGTTAAAATATATTTGCTACCAACCGTAGAGCGTTTATGTGTACTTAGCTAGATTTATATACATTCGTTTACAGAAGATTCTGAGTCCCTGAGATAGAGGTAAATCGTAAAGATAGAGGTAATAAAACGTCTTTGGTATTCAAATAAATGGAGTCAGGACATCCCTATAGAATTTTGCTCAATTTTATCTTCTTAATAAATAAATCTATAAACGAAGAGTTAATGAACCAAAGTGTTGCTTGAAACTTCTCAAATTAATATGATAATAGATTAATAATAATATATTTGATTGTTTGTTTGGAATTAAAAAACAAAGCTACACAATGGGCTATCTGTGCTCTACCCATCACGGGTATCGAAACTTAGTTTATAACTTTATAGTGTTGTTAGCCTCCAGAAATATCGATATGTTATTTCGATTATTTGAAATGATTGTGGGTCAGTGGGTGACCTTTAAGCGTCTTTTGTTTTTTTTACTTTGACATTGCTTAACCTTAACGTTTTGTTGATTATGCCATCAGGTAAAGAAAATCTCCCCCTATTACCCTTCTTCACCCTATTAAATAACAACACTCACTCGTTATCTGTTTAGAACCAAACCCTTTAAGACCCTATCGCATCTATGAAGCCTCAGCTTGACATCAACATTTCTTATAAACATTATTCTACATCCGGGCCTTCAACTGTAAGTATTGTGCATTTTGTTATTAAGTGACCACTCTTTTCTGTTTGGATATTAGGTGTCACAGAAGCTACATAGACATCAACCAATAAGGAGGCTGCCCAAAGGTCGCATGAGGAGACCGTCATGAGTTCACAAGATCTAAACTCATCACCGAGATTACTGATCAAATAAAGATCTCAAACGTCATCCATACGTGGAATAAACATCATTAGGATTTGTGGACATCAGCTGAAGGAGATCGGATGTATAATAAATATCTGACATAATTAGGATCAGTAGAAATCAGGTGTCATTAGGATATGTAAAAGTTAGCTAAAAGACTGGATGCAGAATAAACTTCTAACGTCATTAGGATCTGTGTAAATCAGCTCAGAGAGACTGGACGTGAAATAAACACCTGACATCATTACGATCTGTAGACATCAGCTGAAAGAATAAAAACCAAAGAGATCGAGTGCAGCAGAAGAAAACCGATCAGCACATATGTAAAAATTACGACAGTTGTTATCTCAACTACATGTGGTTCCAGTGAGAAAGCTGGTTGCCTGTAGAACCAGCAGCCAAAGGAAAGACATAGAAGACATAAAATTAGCTCTTCTCTGGACTTCTGAAGTCCATGAACGACAGATAGACAGTGCAACCAACATAATATCTACTACTGACTTAATCCGTTAAGGACTGCGTAAAAGTCAGATGGTTTATAGCAGAAGATAAAGGAAATTAGTTGTAAAGCCACTGTTACAGATTTTGTCAGTGTAAACGTAACTAGGAAAGCTGAAAATGTGATATGTCTAATCTGATACAACAGTCATAATAGGATGTTGATCTGTCATGAAATACTGAAATGAAGTTGGTAACCATGGAAGGCCTTCAGAGACATTCAGAAGGAAAGAAAATATTGCAAGACAAAATGCCATTTATGTACCTTGGAAAGGCATAAGAACATTATACTGACAGGTGGCTAGGTGAGTTAAGTAGCCGTGTTCCACCTCCAGTGAGGCAGTCAGTTTTCACGCTAGGGGTCAGCACCTGTCGGACCAAACCAAGGGATAGCCATTCAGTATACCCAACTCTATTAGGATTTTTCCCACGAAAATATAAACGTCCATACCAAACAGCATCAGAATCTTTTAGGAGTCTAGAAAACTCTTAAAAAGAGAGGCCTAATACTATTACGTACAAAAGAAACAGTTATTCCAAGAAGTGTTTTTTTTCTTTCAGTCGAACAGTGGGTTAGACAGTGATACATTTTCATTCTATACTCCATAATTTCTAACTTACATGTTATTAAAATTTCAAAAATAAAAGGACAGTCTGAAACATGCGCGTGAACCATCATGAAGTTAGCGACTTGTAATATTTGTAAATGCGAGAAGAAAATGAATACATCATCATCCTAAGACATTCGTTAACTTCTGGGTCACAAGATTCTTTAATTTATTTGTTCTGAATTTCGCGCAAAGATACTCGAGGACTATCTGCTCTAGACGTCCCTAATTTAGCAGTGTAAGACTAGAGGGAAGGCAGCTAGTCATCACCACCCACCGCCAACTCTTGGGCTACTCTTTTACCAACGAATAGTGGGATTGACCGTGACATTATAACGCCTCCACGGTTGAAAGGGCGAACATGTTTGGTGCGACGGGGATTCGAACCCGCGGATTACGAGTTGCACGCCTTACGCGCTCGGCCATGCTCTCACTAGGTTATTTTGCACATTTATCGTAATACAATTTGGAATTCTGCACCCTTGCATTAAATATACTTTGTACAGATATATTCGAGTTATTGTCATAAATAGTCAACAGATGGCACCAACAGATAAAAGGTGTAACAATTCTTTTTGTTTTTTGCAGTTGAATTCTTATAAAATTGTACAAAAAATTTATCCACATTACTATTAACCTGGAATTTCAACACCAAGTCTAGAAGTTTCTGTCCAGAAGTAATCAAATGGTTTATCTAAGGCACGGGAGTGTGCTTTAGTTTTCACGTGATTTTAAAAGACAAATGGTTGAAAGACATAGATATGTCTGGAAAAAAGGTTACGCTCCCAGTGATGGACGACAGTTCCTATTTCTGACACAAACAAAGCATAACACTAGCATAAGCAAATGTTTCCTGGAGACAAGGTAACATCACCGTTTCACTCTAAACGAAAAAGAGCCATGTTTCAATTTGTCAACTATCTGAAGAAGTTGTGTTATATTCTATATGTATAAAATTCCTATAATGTGTGCTGAAATATTCGAATACTTATAATATGAATACATTTTTCTGGATATATCAATGAAAGTGAGGAAAACACGAATGATTGGTTGATGAAAATGAACACCAGGGGCCGTTATCTGCTCACAGATACACAGAGCTGTTTCTCATAATTTATTCAATATATAAATACATAAATACGTACACAGCTTCAAGGATAGTGACTTAGATATTAAAATAGAAGAAATAAAACATCCGATTGAAAAACTACTCTATAAATCTGCAATTTGAAGAATCACCAGTTACTCGTGATTGGGGCCGGCATGGCCAGGTAGGTTAAGACGTGCGACTCGTAATCCGAGGGTTACGGGTTTGAATCCCGGTCGCACCAAACATGCTTACCCCTTCAGCCGTGGGGGCGTTATAATGTGACCGTCAATCCCACTATTCATTGGTAAAAGAGTAGCCCAAGAGTTTGCGGTGGGTGGTGATGACCAGCTACCTTCCCTCTGGTCTTACACTGCCAAATTAGGTATAACAAGCGCAGATAGCCCTCGAGTAGCTTTGTGCGAAATTCAAAACAAAAACAAAATAAAACAAACTTGTGATTGATGATTAAATGGTACAGCGGACAAGTTATGAAATTATGAATGGTTGTTGTTTTTATACGTAAAATTTTAAGGATTATTTCACCAGGAAGTACAACAACTGCTGTATTAGTTTCTCTTCGTTTTATATAAATTTCTACTTAACTAAATTTCCTAGTTTTTATCTTGATTTAAAATTTTCGTGTGTAAAAATACAGCCAACACTCTGATTGTTTGTTTGTTTTGAAATTTCGCATAAAGCTACTCGAGGGCTATCTGTGCTAGCCGTCCCTAATTTAGCAGTGTAAAAATAGAGGGAAGGCAGCTACTCATCACCACGCACCGCCAACTCTTGGGCTACTCTTTTACCAACGAATAGTGGGATTGACCGTTACATTATAACACCCCACGGCTGAAAGGGCGAGCATGTTTGGCGCGACCGGGATGCTCAACATTCTGATTACGCCCGCATGACCAAATAGTTGATTTTTCTCTTTATATTAAAGCTTCACCAACAGTCTGGGGAAGGAGAAATTTATATGTATCGTGGTACCTCGGTTCTCGAAATTAATCCGTTCCAGAAGGCTGTTCGAAAACAGAATCAATTTTTCCCATAAGAAATACTATAAATTAAATTAATCTGTGACAGACCTCCAAATTGCCTATTTATACCTGAATAATAATACATGTCAACTACAAAAAAAAACAATAAATGAAAATTAAACTACACTTTACCTGTGCTGAGGAGAGCTGATGGCGTAAGTGAAAGGTGGTGAGAAACGTGGAGAGTAAGAGGGTTATTATTGTTTGGAAGGTAAAAACGTCAGGTAACTATACTTCTGGAGTTATTTCTCTTTTCTGTCGCTTTGCACCGCGACAACCTTCTTTGAGACTCACTGGACCTATTTCTCACTAAAAACTTGTCTTATAAGATTTGTTTCTGCCTGGCACCCTCCCCATGTCTCACCACACTGTGTATGCCACTTCTCTTCCTAACTTTTTCAAACCATCCCCCACTAGCCTTAAAGGCATCACTTGTATCAGTACTCGTTCCAGCGGTGTTTTTCAGGAGGTTAGCATGCAACTGCTTTGCTTTCTCACAAATGATGGTCTCAGAAATGCTATCACCAGATAACTGTTTTTCGTTTACCCAAATCAATAACAGTTTTTCTACCTCTTCCACTGTTTGTGATCTTTGTTTCGTAAGCACTGTCACTACTTTTGCAATATCAGCTCCTTTGATGAACTCTTTATTTTTCAGTATGGTGCAGACTGTAGACTTCACCAGCAGATTTTAGTGGGGGTGTGGACTGAGTGACTGGTGTGGGTAAAATATTTTGGGCAAGCTTAGTGTAGGACGAAAATGGTTGAAAGGTCGTTCGGGTCATCAGTCATTATTTTGGGGGTTCAGGCCACGACAGCTAGCTTCGGAAACCGAGTTTATATTCGACAACTAAGACATTTTTTTCTGAAACAGTATGTTCGAAAACCGAATTGTTCGAGAAAGGAGTCGTTCGAGAACCGAGGTACTACTGTACTATAATTTTTTTTTCCCCAGGTTTGTCGGAATTCCTTTAGACTAACCCAATACACTTGTTCAAGTGTTAGCTTAACTCTGTTTATGAATAAATATTGTGATTGTTACAACTTGTGTTTGGCGTTTTTCATTTAACTTAGACACTGTAAAGGCAGATAACGATTCCAGGCACTTCTTAGTACAGTATTTGACGAATCCATTCGTGGCTCGTGAAGGGAGAACTGTAGAAAGTCATGACAACCTGAGATTAGCAAATAATGAGCTTTTAACCAGTTAGCCAGAAATTTCAAACGTCCAAATATATTTGAACCGCACGTGACTTTACACTTGCTTTGTCTAATACGTAAAGATCTTGAACAAATTAACGGATTACATTTATATTCGTTACTGAACAGGACAAGAACACATAAGAAAAAGACGTTGGAAACAGTTTCTCCACCAAAAGAACATTATGTGAACTTCGCTAAAAACATGCTGTGAACTTGCATAAACTTCGACGAGTAGCCGAAAGCAAAACGTTTTTGAATAACGACGACGTAGCATATACTTTAAACTAACTCTTAGAAATTTGCCAATTTATTATTTAACAAATAAGTTAAAAATTATTTCTTTTGTTTAGCTATTTATTTAGGAAGTATTAAGATAGACGTGAATAGATATCTTTACGAATCAGTTCTACAAATAAAAAACTAATATAAAAGGACTTCTTAGACTTAAAAATCTCTGAAAAGTAAAAGACAGACCGAATAAAACCGAGATTTAAAACAATTGCTAAAACGAAACTTGGGACATAAAGTACACTTCTCATTTCATACGAATATTGTGAGGGTAAAACGTTATTCGAATATTATCATACATACATGTTCAACCATTGTTTCACATTCGTGCTCGGAATATGTCGCCATATTTTTCATGGTGTGCTATAATTTTATATACCTATAGAATCTTGGCGTGCCTATTTGTTGCGCATAGCAAAGAAACGTACTTAAAGCTGATACATTTATATACGATTAACACACACAATACAAACTTTTTTCAATGTGTAAGAGCTCTGAGGTTAGAACCCTGGATTTTAGAGTTGGCGATTTGAGTTCGATGAGATACCACAAAATATTCCTCGTTCTTGAAGCTTCGGGTGCGTTATAAGAGTAACAACCAACAGCTTAGCATGTATGGTCAGGTTGCAGGTCAGTAGATCAAAATAAGATACTTTGACAGCCAATCTTAGAAATGTTATCAAAAAAATACAAATATGCACCTTTCATAAAAACGGATACAATTCCACGATGAGGTTTTGCAATAAAAGTTTATATTTTGTCATCTACCCATTTACAACCAGAGGATTTAATGCTCCCAAACGTATTAAGTTGTGTGGAGCTTCTTGGAGCTGACTTATTTTTTTTGCCAACTGCTGTGCTCACAAGTTTTTCTCGCAGAAGTTAGCCTGTTTACTGTTTATATAGTCCCCAGTGACACAACTGATTTACAAAAGTAGAAACCAGGTTTCGGTACCCGACATGGGCAGATTACTTATAGCTTATTGTGAAGCTTTGAGCTTAACTTCAAACAAACATTCTTCATGTGAATGTCGAAATTATGTTTTTTTTTTCTCTTCTCTTGAATTTTCACCTCGGTTTAAGTCACTAAGTGTCTCAAGAAACATGTGAAATGTCACCAAGTGTCTCAAGAAAGATGTAGAATGTCACCAAGTGTCTCAAGAAACATGTGAAATGCCACCAAGTGTCTCAAGAAACATGTCACCAAGTGTCTCAAGAAAGATGTGGAATATCACCAAGTGTCACAAGAAAGATGTGGAATACAAGAAAATAGCTCAGAGTGATTCTCAATGTTTACCCTATAAACATCCTGACTGTTAACATTCCCTGATTTTTTTAATCACATGAGGACAGTACCCGCCCTTCCTTAACATTACTTAATCTAGTGATAATAATATGTTGAATATTCAAGAATGCCCTTCTGAGTAGTTTAATTATTAATCTTGTTAGAATAATATGTTGGATATTCAAGAATGCCTTTCTGAGTAGTTTAATTATTAATCTTGTTAGAATAATATGTTGGATATTCAAGAATGCCTTTCTGAGTAGTTTAATTATTAATCTAGTCATAATAATATGTTGGATATTCAATAATGCCTTTTTGAGCAGTTTAATTATTAATCTAGTCATAATAATATGCTGGATATTCAAAAATGCCTTTTTGAGCAGTTAATCCATTTAGTTTTTTCTTTATTTGGGCTTCTTATACAGAGTCAATTGTCCTCATTGTGAGCTCATTTGAGGATATGACAAACTTCATTTTGGATAAACTGAGGTGTCATCAAGTGATATATAGTCCAGCCAGTCTGAATTATACTGTTAGTACACACAACAGCTTTCCATAGTTTCCAGGCTGTACATATTTCTCTTCCACGGTTCTTAACATAATATAAATTTTGATGAACTAATGTTTTTCCATGTTATTAGTCCATCAGTAAGTAGCTATAGATAGTATTATAAACTTCAGCACTTTATAATCTTTTAATGTTAATTTAAAGTGAATGGAGTGGATTCAGCTGTAATACAGGGTTTCTCTATAAAGTGATTAGCAAAGAATGAACAATGGGGACAATTGAAAACTTCAGAAGACTCATAACCGACCCATGGGTCATATAAGTATTTGAAACCATATAACTGTTTCGTTTTAAAACGCATCTATTTGAATGATACAGACATCCACTTATTCGACAAGACACCGGCTAAACTTTGTTAGGCTTAAAGGGAGTTAAACAACGACATCCTATTTTGATGGATCAGATCCATGTTTGTTGAATATTATTTTTAGTTTCATTGCATTGGAAAAATACGTAAAAAAATAAAATAAGTAATCATTTATTTAGAACAAGCTGCACTTCGTAGAAAAACGTTTATTTCGACCATTGACGTTATTAGCAGAAATCATATTACCAAGGAAGACAAAGATTATGGAGACGTCACAATGATGTAAGAGGTTCTAGATCAGTGATAAATGTTTGACAGCTGTAGCCATGAACTTTTTTGGTTTAAAGCAGGAAGTATTGACTACTGCAGTCAACAAAACAAAGTATTAAAGGAAATATGTTAATGAAGGACAGTCAAGTTGAAGCCAAATGGAAGTATTTAATGGAACAATATAATACGATGAACAATATAATACGATCAACAATATAATACGATTAGCAATATAATAAGTTCAACAATATAATACGATCAACAAGAAATACGATTAACAATATAATACGATCAGCAATATAATACGATCAACAATATAATACGATTAACAATATCATTTTATATAAGTGATAGAGATACTAAATCATACTATATGATTATTGAAGTAAACATATCACAATAAAGTACGTTTTTTATGAATCTTCGTGGACTTTGATTAAGAATTTATTTTTGAGAGAAGGACAGCTCAGTGAAACTTCTTTGGCCTAGAAAAAGATAAAACATTTAAAACCTCCACTGTTAGCAGGTTTTGAAATACGCTAACAAAGCCTGTCCAATAATTTGTGTTATAGCATTTGTGTATTTTTAATTGTGTGTGTGTCACTTTACACAGAATACCTTCAAATACACTTGTATAATTATACCTTAAAGCACTGTTGTTACTGATATTTAATCCCATTGTTGCTACAACATTCCACCAGTAACACCAGATTCTGTGAAAGTCATGATTTGTAACAGGACTTAGAGCAGTAGAAATGGTATTAGTCATTCTGCTGGCTAACCGTCCAGCTAGTCATCAACAATCTCTGCTAACTATTGGGCCACCAACGAACAGTGGGATTCATTGTCATGTAATAACGCCCTCACGGTTAAAAGTACGAACATGTTTAGTAGGAAGATGATTCGAACTAGCAACCCTCAGACTGATGAAAGTTCGTCCATATTCTGCATGAACATACAAAATGCATCACCATTAGATAGTGGGATTTCCTGTCACATTATAAAACCCTCACGGCTGTAAAGACAGGACGTTTGATGAAAGTGGACTCAAGCCTAGCATTTCCGGGTCTCTGGGGATTTTAATTGGCTTTTTTATAATTTTGTAAACATTCCGAGTTCCATTTTAACTAGTGTTTTCTTTGTCTAAGATAACCTAAGGATGAAAAAATACTCTGCAGTGTTGGCTAAAACACTGAAGGTTACACCAATTTAACAGACTATGTTCGAAACACTTTAAGTTTAGTTTGTTTCAAATGAAAATTATTGAACGAAATTGTTTTAGGCTTTAGGTGACCTTGCTGTTTTCATTTTGCTTCAGCAAGTAAACAATTTTTATTTATATATAAACAGTACCAGTATAAATGTGTTTTTTACGAGGCAGTTGAAAGTAATTACCTTTGTTAAAGCTTTTAATCTGTTATTTTTATGTCTTCTTGCGTTCTTTAAAAACCTTCTTATAATGTTATCATTATTGCAATTATTGTACGTTTAAGGTTGAACTTGGATCGCATTGAAATAAAAAATTTGCATTTTTTTGTTTATAAAGTTAATTAACTAAAACTTCTATTTCATAACGTTTATCTCTGTTGTTTTATTTTTAACACTGAATGATCAACTGCAAGGTTATCGTATACATACTGATTCAATGGCCACATTTAGCTCTTAAGCATGATATAGCCATTAGAGTTCTCAATAATACCTAACTTCAACGGTAGATGTCAGCACCATATATGCATTTGACCTACTTACAAATTGTTTCACTTTCAATCCAAAATGGCGTCACGAAAAATGTTACAAAATGAAGAAGCATTAGAGTTGTATTGTAGCAGCTGAAATACTCGGCAGTCAACATGTTAATAAGGTGGTGGTTAAATGTATCATGAGAGTCAACTAGTTTCTCGTGGTTGGCCTTACTGTCCTCAGAACTTACTGTTTCACTTTGGTTGTCGTCTGCCACTAGAAAAAAAAAAGCGTATTCCGCCACACGTGTTTATTTAGTGGCAGCTGGTACCACAAGTTCTTGCTTCATTATCTTGTCGGGAATAATACGAACTTCGATATTCCTTAAAATATTGATTATAATACCTGTATTTATGCTGCTGTTGTTCAACAGTATGTGGTGCCCCAGGTGAAAATGTTTCGCAGGAATAA